>NC_090936.1:605358891-605983891 GCF_040938575.1 Ambystoma mexicanum | reverse complement strand
AGGGAAAGAGCCACTGCCTAAGGAGTGCCTTTCTTGAATGTCAACCTGTACACACAGGATATATTGAAATGTTTGACAGACAAGTTTAACAGTTCAGTAAAAAAAAATGTCCTGCATTTGTCAATCAATTAAACATTGTGGATAGATGGTGAACATGTTCCAATTGCCACCTATGCAATCCGAGTAAAATGTTAACAATTGTGTGTTTCAAGAAGTACTTAAACATTTGTCTTAAGCTAGTATGTTTTGTTATTTTATGTTGTTTGGCATCTGTGAATTGCACATCTCCCGTGGCTAGTGCATCCATCACCCAGAATAGCCTGTGGGAGTTGCAGCGTTAAGCCTTAATATACAGGCATTGTGGGGGAACAATCATGGGTGTTAGCAGCAGTGGGCCAGAAATTGCCCACCCGATGTGTCCCAGGTGCGCTAGAACATAGTTGGGCCCTGGCACTTATTGTTTTAGAAATTAAGCACTGGACAGACCCAATGTGGAGCATCTCTGTATCCAGGTTAGGTGTTCACTTCAGACATAACACAGCACATATGTATCCTATAGGGACGCTTATGGCAAGGACAGACCCAATGTGCAGCACCTCTGTATCCAGGTTAGGTGTTC
The DNA here is from genome assembly GCF_040938575.1 of Ambystoma mexicanum. Taxonomy (NCBI): domain Eukaryota; kingdom Metazoa; phylum Chordata; class Amphibia; order Caudata; family Ambystomatidae; genus Ambystoma; species Ambystoma mexicanum. The sequence goes on along the minus strand of NC_090936.1, from coordinate 605,983,272 downwards.
ACTTCGGAAATAACACAGCACATATGTATCCTATAGGGACGCTTATGGCAAGGACAGACCCAATGTGCAGCATCTCTGTATCCAGGTTAGGTGTTCACTTCGGACATAACACAGCACATATGTATCCTATAGGGACGCTTATGGCAAGGACAGACCCAATGTGCAGCACCTCTGTATCCAGGTTAGGTGTTCACTTCGGACATAACACAGCACATATGTATCCTATAGGGACGCTTATGGCAAGGACAGACCCAATGTGCAGCACCTCTGTATCCAGGTTAGGTGTTCACTTCGGAAATAACACAGCACATATGTATCCTATAGGGACGCTTATGGCAAGGACAGACCCAATGTGCAGCATCTCTGTATCCAGGTTAGGTGTTCACTTCGGACATAACACAGCACATATGTATCCTATAGGGACGCTTATGGCAAGGACAGACCCAATGTGCAGCACCTCTGTATCCAGGTTAGGTGTTCACTTCGGACATAACACAGCACATATGTATCCTATAGGGACGCTTATGGCAAGGACAGACCCAATGTGCAGCACCTCTGTATCCAGGTTAGGTGTTCACTTCGGACATAACACAGCACATATGTATCCTATAGGGACGCTTATGGCAAGGACAGACCCAATGTGCAGCACCTCTGTATCCAGGTTAGGTGTTCACTTCGGACATAACACAGCACATATGTATCCTATAGGGACGCTTATGGCAAGGACAGACCCAATGTGCAGCACCTCTGTATCCAGGTTAGGTGTTCACTTCGGACATAACACAGCACATATGTATCCTATAGGGACGCTTATGGCAAGGACAGACCCAATGTGCAGCACCTCTGTATCCAGGTTAGGTGTTCACTTCAGACATAACACAGCACATATCACTTCAGACATAACACAGCACATATGTATCCTATAGGGACGCTTATGGCAAGGACAGGCCTAATATGCAGCACCTCATTTTTTAAGAAGGGGCGCATAGCACAGAGTCAGACCTAACGTACAGCACTCTTCATCCAAGAGCGGTCTATAGCGCAGGGGCAGATCCACTAAGCAACAGCCCTTTATCCTGTGGCAAAGCTTAGGACCAGGAGAGGCCACATGTGCAGCGCCTCTTCCTCCGGCACTTTGGGCCTCATTCCGAGTCCGGCGCTAACCAATGGCGGTAGTAGCGCCTTGGTCGGCACCGGACCTGTACCGGCACCGCCCTGGTGGAATGGGAAATTACCGCCCTATTCCGAGTTGACCAGGGCGGTAATTTCCCATTCCCCAGGGCTGTTCCCCATTCCCAAATGAGCCCCCATAGGACTCAATGGGAATGGGGAAATTGCAAATAACGGTGACCGTAATTTACGGTCACCATTTTTGGCTAAAAAGCCCCTTTGCGCCCTCGTCCCTAACGCCTGCTAAAAGCAGGCGTTAAGGACGAGGCGCAAAGGGAACTCGGAATGTGGCGGTAAGGGATTACCGGCACCGGTCTCATTGGTCTCGTTAACGGTGACCGGTATCCCTTACCGCCATACTCGGAATGAGGCCCTTTGTCCATTGGAGGTGCTTAGCACCGGCACAGACTCAATGCGCATCTTTGGATCCAGGTTAGGCGTCCATGCCGGGAATATTGCCGCACTTATTTGTGTTATCGAGATGATTGTGGCAAGGACAGACCCCGTATACAGAAAAGAGGGCCTTCCCGTGTGCACTTCTTGTAGCAGGACCGATGCCACCTTGCTCATGCACATTCTTTGATTTCTTCTGCAGCTGTATTTCTGAAGTTTTCTGCCAGGTGCGAATAATCACCGTCTTAGCACTCATTTCCCCATTCTTACAGTATCAAGTCGATTTTCAATAGATTTTGAGTTTGGAACTGAAGCCCCCTTTTCTTGCGTGGACTCAAACACATATCGAAGTCTATACCGCTCGCGACCCTGCATTACACCTTCTTAACTTCAGTCACGTGATTGCACCTGAAAGAGATAATACAAATGAATCACTGTTAGCAAATGAACAACTCACCCTATTGCACTAGTGCTGTCTGTTCCATGCATATGACAAGTAAACGCTGTTCTGGACACTGTGTGTAGGGCTGATAATATCTTTCAAATCAGCCCATGGGAATTACAATCCATCCACAAACAACAGAGGTAGAGAAGATTTGATGCACTTGGTTGGTGGCCACATTGGTGACCTCATGAGCCCTAAATGCCCAGTTCCATATAGTGATAACATGAGCTTGCTCGTCTATAGCTCGCTTCTGAGCATGCAAAATTAATCTGACCTTTTCCTCACTACAACTAGCAGGGGGAATGCGTGTGTTCACATTTGCTCCCGTACTAGAGTTCCTAGTACCGAGACAGGCCCAATACAAAGCACCTATGCATCCAGGTGCAGTGCTGAGGACAGTGACCGACCCCACCATGCAGCAGCACCTATGCATCCAGACATGGTGCAGAGCACAGGGACCAACCCCACCATGCAGCAGCACATATGCATCCCGGTAGGGTGCTGAGCACAGTGACCGCCCCCACCATGCAGCAGCAGCGGTGCTGAGCATAGTGACCAACCCCACCATGCAGCAGGTGCGGTGCTGAGCACAGTGACCAACCCCACCATGCAGCAGGTGCAGTGATGAGCACAGTGACCAACCCCGCCATGCAGCAGCACCTATGCATCCAGGAGCGGTGCTGAGCACAGTGACCAACCCCACCATGCAGCAGGTGCAGTGATGAGCACAGTGACTGACCCCACCATGCAGCAACACCTATGCATCCAGGCGTGGTGCAGAGCACAGGGACCAACCCCACCATGCAGCAGCACGTATGAATCCCAGCGCGGTGCTGTGCACGGTGATCGACCCCACCATACAAACAGCGCGTATGCATCCAGGTGCGGTGCTGAGCGCAGTGACCGACCCCACCATGCAGGAGCACATATGCATGCAGGCGCGATGCTGTGCACAGTGATCGCCCCCACCATGCAGCAGCACCTATGCATCCAGGCGCGGTGCTGAGCACAGTGACCAACCCCACCATGCAGCAGGTGCAGTGATAAGCACAGTAACCAACCCCACCATGCAGCAGCACCTATGCATCCAGGCGTGGTGCAGAGCACAGGGACCAACCCCACCATGCAGCAGCACGTATGCATCCCAGCGCGGTGCTGTGCACGGTGACTGACCCCACCGTGCAAACAGCGCGTATGCATCCAGGTGCGGTGCTGAGCACAGTGACCGACCCCACCATGCAGGAGCACGTATGCATGCAGGTGCAGTGCTGAGCACAGTGGCCGCCCCCACCATGCAGCAGCACCTATGCATCCAGGTGCGGTGCTGAGCACAGTGACTGACTCCACCATGCAGCAGCACCTATGCATCCAGGCGTGGTGCTGAGCACAGTGACCAACCCACCATGCAGCAGGTTCAGTGCTGAGCACAGTGACCGACCAATCCATGCAGCAGCACATATGCATCCCGGCACGGTGCTGAGCACAGTGACCAACCCCACCATGCAGCAGGTGCGGTGCTGAGCACAGTGACCAACCCCACCATGCAGCAGGTGCAGTGATGAGCACAGTGACCAACCCCACCATGCAGCAGAACCTATGCATCCAGGCGTGGTGCAGAGCACAGAGACCAACCCCACCATGCAGCAGCACGTATGCATCCCAGCGCGGTGCTGTGCACGGTGACCGACCCCACCATGCAAACAGCGCGTATGCATCCAGGTGCGGTGCTGAGCACAATGACCGAACCCACCATGCAGTAGCACGTATCCATGCAGGCGCGGTGCTGAGCACAGTGACCGCCCCCACCATGCAGCAGCACCTATGCATCCAGGCGCGGTGCTGAGCACAGTGACCAACCCCACCATGCGGCAGGTGCAGTGATGAGCACAGTGACCGACCCCACCATGCAGCAGCACCTATGCATCCAGGCGTGGTGCAGAGCACAGGGACCAACCCCACCATGCAGCAGCACGTATGCATCCCAGCGCGGTGCTGAGCACAGTGACCGACCCCACCATGCAGGAGCACCTATGCATCCAGGCGCGGTGCTGAGACAGTGACCGACCCCAACATGCAGCAGTACCTATGCATCCAGGCGCGGTGCTGAGCACAGTGACCGACCCCACCATGCAGCAGCACCTATGCATCCAGGTGCGGTGCTGAGCACAGTGACCGACCCCACCATACAGCAGTACCTATGAATCCAGGCGCGGTGCTGAGCACAGTGACTGCCCCCACCATGCAGCAGCACCTATGCATCCAGGTGCGGTGCTGAGCACAGTGACCGACCCCACCATGCAGCAGCTCTTTATCTAGGAGAGGCGCTTAACTCAGGCATAGACAGGCACAGCTAGGCAGCACCTGTCAACTCTTTTTTGTTGCATTGTGTTATATTGCACTGCATTTATAAAGCACAATCTCCAATATTTACCAAGCCAGTTGGCAGAGCGTACTGAATATAGTAACAGTATCTTCTGCTGGTGTGGGGGCTTCCCTTCAAAGGGGGCCCTTGTCACGTCTTAGATTGTTCCCCAGAACTTTGTGCTCAGGGGTAATACGAATAGTAGTAATAATCTTTATTGTGATTAGTTCAAATTGAACTTTACACAACATGTAACTTTCACACTAAACAATTCATCTTTATTATCAACTTAACAACCTTAAGACAACAACATAATATAACATAAATGATGACATAACTATTTTTTCCTTAAGTAGATAAATATTCCAACTCTTAAGACGTACTTAGTGATTACAGCCCAGAAACCATGTGTTGATGGGTAGTAGGGCTCGGTTCCTTATCTTACCAAACAATATAAACCAGTGGGGTTTTCAGAATGGACAAAGAATATGCAGTTCATCTCCAGTGATCTACATTTCAGCTGCCTCGGCCTCATACCGATTCATTGTGGATGCCCTGGCATAGCTCTCAACTCACCCGCTTTTGGCGTTTCAACATGCAGACACTCACCCGCCAGCTCCTCCGTTTCACCCGCCTTTGAGCCACAGACTCGGGTGCATACCTCACACAGGCACAGTCTCACCAAAAGAGCCAGCGCGGCGGGCTGTGGGCACAGAAGAAAGTCAAAGGGAAACGTAGGGCTCAGCCACAGAGACTGAAGTCTACCGCGTCAGCACTGATGCGCTTCCACTAACCACTTTCTAGGCACAGAGGAAAGTCAAAGGGAAACGTAGGGCTCAGCCACAGAGACTGAAGTCTACCGCGTCAGCACTGATACGCTTCCGCTAACCACTTTCTAGGCACAGAGGAAAGTCAAAGGGAAACGTAGGGCTCAGCCACAGAGATTGAAGTCTACCGCGTCAGCACTGATACGCTTCCACTAACCACTTTCTAGGCACAGAGGAAAGTCAAAGGGAAACGTAGGGCTCAGCCACAGAGATTGAAGTCTACCGCGTCAGCACTGATACGCTTCCACTAACCACTTTCTAGGCACAGAGGAAAGTCAAAGGGAAACGTAGGGCTCAGCCACAGAGGCTGAAGTCTACCGCGTCAGCACTGATACGCTTCCACTAACCACTTTCTAGGCACAGAGGAAAGTCAAAGGGAAACGTAGGGCTCAGCCACAGAGACTGAAGTCTACCGCGTCAGCACTGATACGCTTCCACTAACCACTTTCTATGTTGTGTTTATGTAACCTCATGTAAAACAGTGGGGGTAATTCATGGATTATTTACGCCGAAAAAAACGGGATTTGTACGCCATTCTGCCCGCAAATCCCTGTTTAACAAATGGGGATTTGCGGGAAGAAGGGCGCACAAATCCCGTTTTTTTCGGCGCAAATAATCCATGAATTATCCCCAGTATGTTTTAGTTTATAAATATAATACGAGATTAATTTGTAACTAAAACGTCAGCTTCCTTACAATCAGCTTTCTCACTTGCCAAGCCCCCTATACGCCCAATTCACTTCAATGGGCTCTAAACCACCACCCCAACCCCACTAAAAAAAATCGTGTGTTTTCACCAGCCTTGCTGCCAAAAAAGGTTGAGAGCTATGAACAGCTCTGCCTTCATCTGCTCAGTGGAGCTAATGCCCAGCCCTGGCAGCTAGCCGGGTCACGTGCTCTGACTATTTAGGGGTGTGTGTGTGTGTGGGTTGCCCTGTGCGGATAGGTCTTGTGACCTTGCCCAACACATGGGAGCGTGGAGCGAGTTGAGTCATGAGCACCAGACACCACAGAAGATTTATCCCCTGGGACCAGAGGCCCTTTGACCTTCCTTTCATACTCCCTCCACCGTGCTGTACTGAAAGGGGTGGGGGGCGCGGAGGAATACTAAATGCCCACATGTGGCACATGCAATATTACACAGAGGACTCTAGTATCGAAATTGCCCTTCAAGTATAGCAAATTATATAACCTGGTCCCTAGATTCTACTTCAAGCTGCTGCACTTGACACCACTGGGTCATTTTTGGCAAATGTCTTAATCAATGTTGCTCAGCTCCCATTTCTAAATCTAGGCCAGTTTAGAAGCCTTTTGAAGGTCAGACTGAAGCGCTAAATAAATGATGTTTACATTTACAGATGCAGCCAGGTGTGCACATCTCACACCACTAACAGCCAGGTGTACATGTCAATGGATGAGTGGCTGAGTGAGCAAACGGGCGAGAGCATTCATAAAACACCAACCGTGGAACAAACTGCCCTTTGGCCAGCTTTTAGTTCTCAGACCACTGACAGAAAGGCGGGCAGGTCTCACCCGCAAACCATCGGTCGTGCAGCTTTTAGAGTGAATGCAGCCAACATTACAAGCCTCAAAATACTCTCATGCTATTGTGCAGCATGTACATATTCAGTGAAAAAACGCTGTTAAAGGGACGTTATGGTTAAGTTGCACTAATAAAAAGCTATGAAATTCCGTGAACAAACGTTGTTAGAGGGATGTTATGGTTACAAATAAAACCGAAACCCACCAGAAATTTGCCAGTTATGGTAAGCTAAGCAATCATAACTCGCGCCACCACCGTGCACTGCAAAGGCTTAACACCCAGGACATCAAAGATGACATCTCAAATGGCATTGATGACATGACTGATGACATTTCATATCTGGGCCACTTGTTTTGTTCACTGGCATATCTAAGCCAGGCGGTTTTGTTCACTGAGAAGTTAGAATATGAAAACTGAAAAGTTGCTTTATATCTAGACGTTAACCTTCTTGTATGTTCTTAAAGTACTTTCCGTAGGGTTTGGTCTCAGCTAATGCTGCAGATATATGGGGCAATAAGCAGGCCTCAAACACACAATTCATTTGTATACATGACGATGAACGTTAATGTTATTGACATTTTCTGGTGATGTTGTTTCTTTCTTCCTTACTTTAGTTTCCCTGTATGCATCTCTTATTTGCATGCAGTGTGGGTCTTCATATGTATTGTTTGTACTAACATAAGTATGTCGTAAATCCTGAATTATGAGCTATTTATTGCATGTTTAACATTAGTCAAAACTCCGATAAGGTAGCATTCATTATTTTACTATCCAAAATTACCAGATTCAAAATATTGTACTTCTATGGTGCATGCTGTAGCCATTGCCTATATGTATGTATGATTAGGTTACTGTATTAACAACACTCCAATATAGGCCCTGATTCATGGAAGTGTTTTATAATGGCACAATACCATTGGAAAACGTTCTCGGAATCGGGGCCATAATGTTTGCTTAGATGAGTACATTCCTTAATACATGAAGTAGTTCATGATAAGTTTCCCGATCACCCCTGACATCTTGTTACCAACATTATAAACACAACCACTTGTAGGGACTTTTCATCAAAATTAATTTCGTCAGTGATGTCATCAGTGATGTCATCAATGACATTTGTGATCTCATCTTCGATGCCCTGGGTGTTAGTCTTAGCAGTGCATGGTGGTGGCGTGAGTTGTGGTGGTTTAGCTTACCTTAACTGGTGAATTTCTGGGGATTTTCAGTTTTACTTATAATCATAACATCCCTTTAACAAAGTTTTGTTCACTGAATTTCATAGGTTTTTGTTAGTGCAACTTAACCATAACGCCCCTTTAACAACATATTTTCACTGAATTTCATAGGTTTTTATTAGTGCAACTTAACCATAACGTACCCTTTAACAAAGTTCTTTCTGTGAACGTTATAGGTTTTTATTAGGGAAAATGTTTCATGATGTTACATCACTGTATATAAATTATTAATAATTCCTCTTTTAACACATATGAAAGAACTGTAAACCTCCTTTTACAAACACATTTTTTGCAACGCATACTGATGTGTGTCGTTATCAGCAGCGCATGCTGGGGATGCAAGTCATGGTTGAATTGCCTAGGGCATGAGGCTCGACCATAACCCCAGGCCCCCCAAACCACCCCCATTATCCACTGCACCTACCCTGCATCCTAGTTCAGTGTCCACGATACCCACATAATGTGACCAATGACCCGTGCTCATGGCTAGCAGCCATGGCCAGTTTCCACAATCCATAGGGCATGGGCCTTGGCCATTCCACATTCCCCAAGAGGCAAATCAGAGTAGACATTTGTCCTTGCTGAGCGCCAGGCCCACTGCCCAAGCACCACATTTATACCACTATTTTTTGTACTTACTTTTTGACACTTTAAAAAAGTAAAAGACAGGACAGATTTGCAAAAGCATGCTTTCAGGTCCTTGCTGATGCTCCGCACGCAGGTTTGTTGCAATCCCATCCAGCACTTCGGGCTGCAGCCACAAGCAGAATGTATTTCCCCGTTTAAACCTAAGTCTTCGGCCATGCCACATGCCACAATAAGTAAATCAGAGTAGGCATTCGTCCTTGCTGAGGGCCAGGCCCACTGTCCATGCACCAAAGTTATATCACTATTTTTTGCACTTACATATTGACACTTTACAAAAAATAAAACAACACAGATTTGCAAAAGCATGCTTCCAGGTCTTTGCTGATGCTGGTTTGTTGTAATCCAGTGCAGCACTTCAGCTTGTAGCCACAAGCAGATTATTTTTTCTCATTGAAACTTAGGACTTCGGCCAATGCCGAAATCCCCAATAAGCAAATCAGAGTACACATTTGTCCTTGCTCAGGGCCAGGCCCATTACCCAGGCACCAAAGATATGTCACACTTTTTTGTACTTACATATTGACACTTTAGAAAAAATAAAACGCAGGACAGATTTGCGAAACCATGCTTTAGGTCCTTACTGATGCTCCTTGCAAATGTTTGCTGCAATCCTGTCCACTTCGGGCAGAAGTCACGAGCAGACTTGTTTTTAACCCTATTCTGATTTCGAAAATCTTTACCACATAGTTGGTCCCTGGTGGCCATGCCCACTTTAACACAGTTGCTTGTCTGCTGTGGTCATGGCCAGTAGCCAGATTGTCAGGACCCGGACAATCTGGCCACTGCCCATGGCCACAGGCTATACCTCAGTCACCTAAGGTATATCACTATTTTTTGTACCTGTATTATGACACTTATCAAAAAATAAAACACAGACACGTTTGCAAAACCATGCTTTCAGGTCCATGCCAATGCTCCTTGCATGAGTTTGGTGCAAATCCGTCCATGTTTTATTTTCTGAAAAGTGTCAAAATGCATGTACATAAAATAGTCATATAATTTACCCTCACTTGACAAAATCCTTTCAGGCTTTGCATAGACATTCAAGGTTGGGTTTATAATCTTTCTGAAAACATTTGGGCACATTCATAAAACGGCAACAAAGTTATAAGCCATCTAAAAATGTCGAGACCCCCCTCTAATTTTGCCCCCTCTTGACAAAATCCCACCAAACCTTGTAAAAACATTTAAATCTGGGTCTAAAATCTTTTTGCAAACATTTGTGCAGATTCGTCAAATGGCACAACATTTATAAGCAGTTTCATTGAGTGGCGCAAAAGTTATAAGCCATCCCAAAACTGCTTTTCAGCGACCCTATAATGCAGAATATGTATGGATGCTCCTGTATATCACAGAGCTGTTCCCGAACATCTGGACTGTTGGCGAACTTCGGAGATAAAAAAAACACTAGGAGTTTGGCTTTTTATGGCCATATCCCTTCCCATCCTCATCACCCCTCACCTCCCCAGAGATTGTTTCATTAGTTTGACAAGTGCAATGTTGATTTTTTATATGTATTTACAGTGATGTGTGAAGACAACAGCGGCTGTCTGCAAATCCAACATGGCGACCACTTCAAAATATCTGACGCAGCTCATGTTTTTCACAATCCAATCGGCGGGCATGCCCGATATGCGTGGACATCACTTTGGGCCCTGATTGGTCCAGCGGTGTGTCTGCGGACTGACTAGGGAAGTAAGTCCGCGGACCAGACTCAGATATCGCTAATTGTTTTGGAACTACTTTTTGGCCATTTAAAAAAAAATGACTGACTGGACGGATTTACACCAAATTTACAAACACACACTTTTTGGGACCAAGCCACCTCTCCTGCTGCAAATTTGGTGAAAACCTATTCAGCGGTTTGGGCTATATGCACAAGCAATATTTTTTTCCCATTGCTTCTATGAGGAAAACCACACATTTTGGGACCCCGGACGAAACCTCACCAAACTTCACAGAATATGGGAGGGACCCATATACTTTTTTTTTGCAAAGTTTGAGGAGGATTCTTCCAGGGGGGCAAAGTTATAAGCCACCCAAAAACTGCTCTTCTTATGGGCTGAGCAACTTAACAATAACTACAGGGCTGCTACCGTAGGCACTATAATATCCGGTAGTGGCTATGTAGTTATGGTTAAGTTGCTCAACTCATAGAAAGAGCAGGTTTTGTGTGGCTTATACCTTTGCTGCCCCTGGACGAAACCTCACCAACCTTTGCCAGAAAAGTATATAGCACCTTCAAAATGATTTTCATAAGTTTGGTGCGGTTTTGTCCAGGAGGGGCACAGTTATGGGGGGCTCCCAAAATGTATGGAAATCCTCATAGACGCAATGGAATATTTTTTTGCTTGTGCCTACAGCCCAAACTGCTGGATGGATTTTCACCTAATGTTGTTACCAACATTATAAACACAACCCCTTGTATGGACTTTTCATCTAAATTAATTTCATATGTGATGTCATCAGTGGTGTCATGAATGCAGGGACGTCATTTCACCAAAATGCCATGGGTAGTGTAGGTGATATAACACAACCCTTGACCGCTGATGACATCACAGGAAGTGATGTCATTTGACCCCACCCTGAAAGTGATTTTACGGGAAGGGATGGAACACAACCTTTCACCCCTTGGAATCAAATAGCATTGTTCCTAAATACACTATGAAAAATATGGTTACGATATCACTATAATATGATACACATTTCATACATATATATGGTTAAGATCAGTTGTATATGCCCATATTACCAAATTACTGTGAATCCATGGCCAAATGATAATGATGTGTCATTATATAGCACTTAGGCCTAAGTGCTTTATATAGAACAAATATGCATACAATATCACCCAACCTGTGTAGGTACTCATTTATCGACCTCAGAAAGATGAAAGGCCGAGTTGAGGTGTTTAAAAACAAACTAAATTAGTGACTCACACCCTGAAGTATGCCTGTAACAAACCTTTAATGAGTCTAGCAACTATTGTATAGAATTCCAGAAAGACAAATTATTTGGTATTCCTATTATTTCTTATTTTGGGTCACTGCTGAAAGTGTTAGACTTGTGGAACCCCTTTCTTTTAAGAAGCCTGAACAAGAAAGCCAGCCTCTCCAGAAGCAAAGAGCCATATGGCCCTGGCCGCAGCCCAGGAGCTTGCATTAAAAAAAAAAGATAAACGTTTTTTTTAAATTGTATTTAGGAGTAGCAAGGGAGACCTCAGGGGTCGCAACCCTAAATGATGTCCCTGCATCAATTACATTTGTCATGTCATCTTTGATGTCCTGGATGTTAGTCTAGCAGTGCACGCTGGTGGCGTGAGTTACGGTTGCCTATCTTACCACAATTTCTGGGGGTTTCGGTTTTACTTGTAACCATAACGTCCCTCCAATAATGTTTTTTCACTGAATTTCATAGGTTTTTTATTAGTGCAACTTAATCATAACATCCTTTAACAAAGTGTTTTCACTGAATATATATATTCAGTTATGTAAGGTTATGTTACTGGCATTTATACAGTGCACTGCTGCCATTTACATGGTCTCTGATGGGTTAGCTAAGTGAGGAGAAAGGCCTCTGCTGCGGCACCCCGGTCTTGACATGCATTGTACCCTAGCTTTGTGGGAGCTGGGACCTTTGCACAGCCCTAGTGGGGGTCCCCGGTCTGGACGTGCATCATTCCAAAGTGTTTGAAAACAGAGAGCTGTGCTCAGCTCTGCCATGGCACCTCATTCTGTGTGTGCATCATCCATTGGTATTCTGAAACAAAGATAGACTACGACATAAAACAACTGGACAAAAATGTATTTGCAAACAATCAGATTTGCATATGTACACACCCGCACTTGTTCATTTATATTATTGCTTACCGCGCAAACCTAGCTCAAGAGAAGCAGAGCGCTTTACAACAGGAGGGTGTCAGCATTGAGCTTGGCATTTTATACAGTAGTGCAGTACCGTTGGTGGAGAGAGGGAGGGATTTGTATTCGTCCAGCAGGTATTGTTATTGTTGAAAGAGCCTTCTTTGTAGTGTTTCGGAGAATTGGAGGATGGTGGGGGCCTTTCACTCCTTTGACCAGGTTGAGTTCCAGATGTTCGGGGAGTGGCAGGGGAAGGACTGCTTGCAAGTCTTCTCTTCACAGGCCATTTTAGACTCCAACCTTTTCATAGTTGTGCTACGTGACGCACGAGAGCCTCCAGAGGTGTGGAGTTTAGCCGGCAAGCATATTGGTGTGCTCTGTTCAAGACTGCTTTATAGATGATACATGACATTTTTTAATATGATCCTGGCGGGGAGGGGGGAGCCAATGTAGCTTAGGCATTGCAGGAGGGATACAGTCAAATTTTCAGGCGCCCGAAATGTTATGTTATGTTAAACGAAATTGTATAGTTCAGCAGTGGAGGGAATAGAAAGATCGAGGCGGACAAGGATCTGGGTATCATCTGCGTATCAGTAACAGAGGAAACCAAAAGAGTGACTAAGCTTAACTAAAGATTGAATATACACATTAAAGAGAAGAGGAAGGGAGATGATTGCAGTGGGTGGGCAGTCTTGATGGGGGCCACAAACATTTCCCCCAATCACGAGGGCTTGGACCACCATACCGAAGTTCGATTTAACAGTCATTAGTTCAGTGTTTTTTGTGTGTAGTGTAGGAAGACATAGGGCCTCATTATGAGTTTGGAGGCAGCCATGCCCTTAATAAGGGCATGGCTGCCTCCAAACTCTGGTCCAGGTCCGTGGTCCTTGAATGGGTAAATACCGGACCATTCCAACCTTGGAGGATCCGGTATTTCTCCATTCAGAGAACACATCCCCATTCCCATTGAGCCCTATAGGGGCTCAATGGGAATCGGGAACGGGCCCGTTGTTAGCTCCCAGGTCCCCTCGGGGGACCCGCAAAGGATGTCTGGTCTGACCAGACGTCCAGAGCAGGTCCCGCAAGGGAACATCGTAATAGGGCGGAATGGGTTTAACGGCACCGGCACCTTTACCCGCGCCGTTAAACCCATTCCGCCTGGGTCGTAATGAGGCCCAAACAGTTTGTTATCACTGCACTCTTTGCATTATTTATATAGTGCAGGAAGCAACCCACAGGGACTACAAACACTGGGCTCTCTATGCTTCATGTAGGCAGGCACAAACACAGGCTGTAAACACACTACTTGTATCAAGTGCTTTGCAAACACAGGCAGAGAGACATTTGTCAACACAACAGTATTTATATCTCATGATTAATTTAGGCACACACATTGAATACGCTGCACTCTTGTCATCATGTGTAGGCAAAAGCAAACACTGCACTATTTGTATTATGTTCTCAACATGCTTAGCATGCACATACCTCAACATTGCTCTATTTACATCACTTAATAGGTGTAGGCAGATATACACACAGACTGAATATAAGTCATTATTTCCATGATGTCATTATTGTAGGCAGACACAGATGCTATGCACACTGTACAATTTACGTCATGTTTAGTGCAGACACACAGAGGGCCTCATTACACGTTATGCGGTAAACCATGGTGCTATTAGCACCATGGTTGCCACCGGTACCATACCGGTACCACCATGGAGAAAAGGGGAATTACCACCCCACTACAAGGTTGGCGGGGCAGTAATTCCCCCTTTCTCCATGACCCTTCCCCATTCCCATTTTTGCCCCATAGAGCTCAATGGGGATGGGGAAGGAGCTAATTACGGTACCGCAAATTGCGGTACCGTAATTAGCACCAAGGTCCCTTTGCAGGTCCCAACTTTAACGGCTGGTCTACACCAGCCGTTAAGGTCGGGTCCCGCAAAGGGACCTCGTAGTAAGGCGGTAAGGGTTTACTGGTACCGGTGCCCTTACCGGTACCGGTAAACCCTTACCGCCTACCGTGTAATGAGGCCCACAGTCTGTAAACTCTTCCCTGTGTGTATCATGTAGTTATTGTGGTCAGGGACATGCATAGCTTGTAAACACTGCAGTATTTGATTTATGTTCTTAATGCAGATAGACACATATAGAAATTAGAGTTATTTTGAATATCTTACTGCTCTCTCAAGTGCTGCCTTTTAGGATGTTGTGTCTTGTGAAAGTGTCCTTCCTGGGAGTAACCTTCTTGTTACCTTAACATGAGACCATGTGGGAGAGGTAAAGCTGCTTTTAGGTGGGCATAAAATGGCCCATTCACATTGGCCCATTCCTAGAGATGGGGCACTGGGAGGCAGGGAGTCATACCCGTGGGCGGGCCCAAAAATTGCTTCACAGGCGCTGTGTTACAATTTGCCCCCCTCCTGCTCCCATTCATTATATCACAAGTTCATTTTTTACTTCAGAATGCCAGGAGCCCAAAGAGGTATGCATGTACCCAACACGCTTGCACCAAACTCTATGCAACCTTTGAGCTGTAGCTGCAAGCACTAGCATTGGCCTCTGTGTGGAAATCCAAGACCCACAGCTACTCCTCGCAACCCCTTTGATGGCTGAATCCAACGTCTGGTCCCTCCCAAGATTTGTACGCATCAGTCAGTGAGGGAGACGCAAAAGTCAATATGGATTTTGATAATTTTTCTTTCTGTATCATGGCGTCCCGCTGGTAGCCTAAATATTTTCTCAGCTTTTCCTGAAATTTTGCATAATATTCAGCACGTCAGATGAATGGGCCTAATTGTTCCTTGTTGGTTGTCGGCGGTGATTGCTGACTCGTGTTTACGAGATCGGATTTGGGTTTAACTGTAGCGTAGAGGCGAGGCCAGCATATCCCTGGTATTCACTCTGGTATTGCTGGAGTTGACCTTGCCCTCTGCCTAGGGTCATTCCACTTGTATGAATCCTGTGCAAGGCTTGCTCCATCGAGTGATTATGAGCCTCTCCACTGGCACTGTAGACTAGATATCGGCCCTCATTACGACCCAGGCTTTGGACCATGGTGCTAATAGCACCATGGTCCATGCAGGTAACTTAACGACTCCGCCATGGCGGAATGGGGAATTACTGCCCCATTCCGAGGTTGGCGGGGCGGTAATTCCCCATGCCGCCATGGCCCTTCCCCATTCCCATTTTGCCCCATAGGGCTCAATGGGAATGGGGAAGGCGCTAAGTACGGTGCCGCAAATTGCGGCACCGTACTTAGCACCAAGGTCCCTTTGCGGGTGGCACTTTAACGCCTGCTTTGGGCTGGTTTTTTAACGCCTGCTAAAAGCAGGCGTTAAAGTGCCACCCGCAAAGGGACCTCGTAATCAGGCTTTAAGGGTTTAACGGCGCCGCCACCTTTTATGGCGCCGTTAACCCCTTAACGCCTGGTTGTAATGAGGGCCATCATCTTGAAAGTAGATATAGGGAATCTGTGATGGAATGATTACTACCCTGCAGGAGTACAAGGATGAGTAGGGGTTAAACCACCTATCCAGCCCTCATACATAAAAATATATCGGTGATCCCAATCCTAAAGGCACAACAGGTAAAGCCAAGATATAAACCTCCTTCGCATTTTGTGGTAGTGCGGGCTGAGGAAAGACTATAGGGCCTCATCACGAATTGGGCTGGATTCCCGGCTGTAATACAGCCGACTGTAATAGCCCTAGCACCGACCGGTCTGGTGGTATTACCACCGGATCACGGGTTGGGCCTTAACGGTAAATCCCCATTCCCGATTGGGTCCATTGGATCCAATGAGGAATTTTCAGTGCTAATACTGCGGGCTAATGCAGCCGGCTGCAATGCTGCTGAAAACAGGGATTTTCACCTCCAGAAAAAAGCTGGAGGTAAAACAGTCAATTAAGTGCCCAACTCACGATAGGACCAGCCCTTAAATGTGGCGGTAATACCGTTCCCAACGCATTTAAGGGCTACAGCCCATCTCGTGATGAGGTCTCTTAGATGGGGTGTGAATGTGAGACAGTAGTAACACAAACAGCAATAGTACACAAGTTCCAAAATAAAGAATACCCAATCAAGGGTCAATACAAATATATATACTTTAACTAATTACACAAATCAATCACACAATGAACTATTAAGAATTCTATGAAAACCCACCCTTGTAAAAGGAGACAGAAAATACAGAACAAATATGTGTTGGCCCTCTGGATACTTTACGAGTGAGGAAAAATACAATAATTGCAATAATGTAACTCAAAATGGCATGTTCATTAGGAAAAAGATGCAACAAGAACCTTAAACCAGTCACTCAGTCTGCAAAAATGGACTAAGGGGTCAGTAGTACTCAATAGTCCCCAATTCCAGTTCTTAGGAAGTTCGACAGGGCCTAACAGACTTTAAGATGGGATGCTTGCGGGTCTAGTCGGGTTTGGGTGTGGCCAATCACATTGATCTTAGTTGGCAAGTCAGTGTCAAGTCGGGTTTGAATGGTACTCAATGCGGTTCGACTGCATTGAACAATGTAGGTCGATGGATCACCGGAAGCGATTTGACGATCGAGCATGGTTCAAAACAATGAGTACCGCTGGGCCAGGTCAAAGAGTGGTGCAATGATCCAGCTGTTCAAGCCCAGGTGCGATGCTAGGTCCGGCTGTTCGATGCTTGGTCAATGACGCAGTGGTTCAAAGTCATCTGCAAGGTGCTCTGTTGCTCGAGCCGGACAGGTGACAAGGCTCTGCTGGGTTGATGTGGGTTCAAACTGGTTCGATGGATGCAAGCAGTAATTCGAAGTTCGAATGTGAGTGCCAAAGGCAGCACTGTGTGTCCTTGTGGTTCGAAAGCGACAAACACGGTTGGAATTCAGTTTGAGTTGCTTCGAGAGATGAAAACAGGAGGCTCTGGATGCTGTGTGTTCCACTGCAGAGGACTCCAGGACAAGGTGAGTAATTTCCAGTTTCTGCTCTCCCAGCCTAGGGAGATCTGCATGCAAAGTGGCACACTTTAGTCCTCAGCAAAGTCACCCCCAATGTGTTCTGGGCTTGGATAGGTAGCAGAGCTTTCCTCTGCCCTGGAGCCCTGTCTTCACCTCTGGCAGAGGCATTTGGAAAGGACTGATTTCCCAACACGGGCCGATACATTCTTCCTGATGCTCTTGAAGTTCCACAAGTGAATCTAAAAAGGAGTGGGAAACCCCCTGTTTTATAGATAAAGGCAACAGAGGATTGGATGAAAGCAAGCCTGCTTTAAGGGGTCCAACGCCTATCCTTGAGACAAGTGACCCTTGCATCCTGATGTCATACCCAGAGTGCCATGTTTTGCAGGATGTGGAGGGCACAGGAAGGAGAGGGAAGCCCACAGAAAAGTAAGATTATGGGAACGCTACCTCAAGCCAACTTGCGCTCTTTGTCTACCTTAACTTTGCCCCCTTCTATAGCCTGCAGCTTAAAAGGCTCTCTGGTATGACAACTCACTATTGTGAGGAAGGCCTTTGATGTGGAAGTGCCTCTGTGACACCAACTTCCCAGGAGATCATCTGGTGGGAGCTAATGGGCCAGCCAGTTAGGAGTTACCCATTCTCCATGAGAGTCAACATCCTGCCTTTTGTCTCATTCAGACACTCCAGCCACCTGGAATCCACACAGCCTTTCATCGCTGATCTGAGCTCACAGGGTTGACACTGTTATTAATCCAATTTGCTGTTGCTTTAGTGATATTGCTTCTATCAGTTACCATACTGAAATAAGTACAGGTTTATTCTTATATTTTAACTTGCCTGGAGGAAAAAGGGAATTGTGAGACAGGCATGGTATCAAGAGAGACACAGGGCCTCATTACGACCCAGGCGGTAAGTTACCGCCTGGGCCGTGACTTTACCACCATGGCGTAAACTACGTTTACGCCATGGTGGTTGGCGGACTTACCGCCCCATTCCGACCTTGGCGGGGCGGTAAGTCCCCAATCCCCATTTACCCTTCCCCATTCCCATTTTTGCCCCATAGGGCATAATGGGAGTGGGGAAGGCGTTAATTACGCCACCGTAAATTACGGTGGCGTAATTAACTCCATGGTCCCTTAGCGCCATGGATTTTAACACCTGCTAAAAGCAGGTGTTAAGTCCGCCATGGCGCTAAGGGATCTCGTACTCAGGCGGTAAGGGTCGGCGCTGTTTACGCCGCCGTAAAACCCTTACCGCCTGAGTCGTAATGAGGCCCACAGACTCAAGAGGGGTGGTTTGGAAACCTTTATTTACCAAGGTTCCCCCTCCACCCTCAGTGGCAGCTGGTGATTTTTTTTGTTGGAGTAGTGTAAATATTACACCTGCTATGCTGTCACCACTGACCCTAGCCCAGCCCAGCTTCTGTTTTTGTAAAAAAATAAAAAAAAAAAACGTTTTAAAAGATTTTAATTTGGGGTCTCAAAAAGATCACCGGGGTAGCAACTGACGTCGCTGGTTCCTGGGTTGTTGTAATGCCTGACTGGCCCTAACTCTAAAGGGGTAATTCCCTTAACTGATGTTACTAATGGCCATCGTTGTCTAATAGTCCAAAATAAAAGTCTGTCCGTGTCTAAATCTATGCTTGCCCTCACTCTGTACACAAATGTGATAGAATGTCTTTTTAAAAGGACAAATAAGGGTTAGAATAAAGTGGGAAACCAAAGTTGGTTTCAGGTGGTCCACAGAGCCCTTGCAGTTATTCCGACTACCTTCACAACTTTGAGTTCCTTGGGGTTCACTTCACCAAGCTTCAGGATATTCAAGTTTCAAAACACTATGGAAAAAATGTAACACAGTTCCTTTTGTAAGCTACTCAGGGTTCCCTTCCCCAAGCATCAATCCTTTCAATACTATAAAGAAAGTTAACAAGTCTTCAACATAGTTTGCCTCTTAGGGTTCCCTTCCCCAAGCTCAGGCCCTTCCAACTTTCAAACACACAATCACCGTTATCAGCATGCTTTCTTGCTTTCTTTGATAGGCCTCTCAGGGTTCTGTTCCCCAACCTTAGGCCTCTTCCAGCTTCACTTTGGATGCTTCCTGCACCACTTTACTGTAAGAATGGCGGAGAGCAAGCTCTTCATGTCGCCCACTGCTTATGTTGTTCTTGCTGTCAACCTTTCCAACTCATAGATCAATTTTCCCACCCCTTCATTCAACAATGGCCACTTGCATCTCAGATTATCCTTGTCCGTTTGCTGCCATGGTAAATATTGTGGTCGTAGCCACCTTTTTCTCATAGCGGACATTGTGTCAGCCCTACACTTTTCTCAGGCTTCCTTATGTCTTTCGTTATTGCAAATGTTCCCATTATGCTAGCTCTCTTTTGCCCCGGTAATGCTCTCAACCTCTGCGCATACGGGGTAACCTCATCTGCTCTATGTGATTGACCCTTTGAGTGCTTGTTCACGTCCTTCAGGTTCTAGCTTCCCTCTTTCTATATCCACCTCTTTATCCCTTAGTGTCTCCCACTCTGGGCTCACCCCCTCGGAGGGGTGGTGCAAATTCCTTCTCCCTTCTTCGTTCAAAAGTCTGGGAACTCTCATTATCTCTTCAAACTCCTTAAGGCATCTCTCTCTACTTTCCTCTCTTTCCTGCTCTTGCTTTCTATTCATGTCCTCCTTCTCTCTGTGCTTTCTGATTTGGTAGCTTAGCGTCACTAAGTGTGTCTTCACTACTGCACGCAGGAGGTGCATACACAGGGTTAGTGTAACCGGCTGCTGCTTTCAATGGGTAAAATCCCTGTCTTGCTGTCGGTGGGTCAGTTGTCTGAGGAGGAAGAGGAGTAGCCATGGGCGCGCCACCTCCACATTATGCTGTTTGAGCATCCACTCTCTCTTGGGTGGGTCCACCTCCTTGTCCTCAAACATCTTCTGTAGTTCCAATATCGCTAACCTATTGCTCAATTTCTTTCCCTTATATGCTGCACACAAATATGTGGTCATATGTTGCAGCACAGATTTGGAAAGATTTCCTTCCTGGGCCATGGCCTTGCCATTTTGGCCTCTGTATCGCAAGTCCATTCTGCGCTATACTTGCATATCTTATCCTTATATTGCAGAAGTGACTTACAAAAATGTCTCAGGGGAATGTCCCCCATGATGGCACATCACTTTCTGACTGCCGATACTTGTTTGACTCCAAAGCAGAATTGTTGTATGTTTCATCCAATGCCAATCTTATTTTTACAGTTCTTGTCAACAATTGATCAACTCTTCCAAAATACAACAACGTCCGATCTTTTCCACCAGCTTTGCTGGCTTCACCAACTTCAACAAGGGCTCATACTAAAAGCTGCCCTTAAAGGCCACTCCAAACCTCTACGTGCTCCCAGAGCCCTACCCAATGATTCTACAATATTTTCATTGTCATCAACATCAGCCTCTCAAGCTAGCCAAACCTTCAGTCTTCAATCATCACATTACATCACCACAGAATAAAACCTTTTCTCTGTTTCTTAACCACAGTCTTCGTGCCCCACTGTGGGTCAACATCTTTCAGCCAATGTGCTATATCCTATTGACAACCTCATTCTGATGTCCTCAACCACTATGCATGCAAAACATTTGAGTTCGCTCTTAACCCACAATACTCAAAAAAGCCCCAACATAAATACCCTATGCATCTTCCTGCTTTTACTCACAGGGGATCGTCTCTTAAAATTCCCACTCACGGGCATGGCATTCCTTATACACCCCAGCATAGGATAACCTTTTCTTCTTTATTTTTTAATTATTTTTATCTTTTCTGTAATATTCAACAAGGTGGCACCTTCCGTAACCTAAGCTAACGCCTAGAAACAGGGATCTTCTCATCATCCGTAACCTAAGCCAACGCCTGAAAACAGGGCCCATCACATTAATAACAAAAATAACAAGTCAAAATACAATTCCCTCCCATCCGTATTTGTCAGATTGCTGAATTCATACGTACATTCTGTGGATCTGCCCAAACCCTCGGACTCTGTCACTTCCACAATCTGCCAATCCTCCTTCTGGTCTTCTGGGCGTACCATGGGGAGCAGGCAGGAATTTCACTGAGGGGGCTCCTGACGACTGTTTCAGTAGTTCACGTGTGATTAACAATCCGGTCTACGCGGGTCGCGAAGCATCCCTTCAGACTCACAAAGGGAAAAAACAATATGTTGCCGGGGTTATTGACAAACCATCCTCTGCTACCTCTTGAAGTGGAGGGGTGGGGAAATCCCCCAATATAACAGCAAGAGGTCCGATTCAGGGGAAATCCCCACACCCAAGAAACGGAAAAGTCCCAAAATGGGAGAAAAACTATTGTTTATTAAGAGATCTCACAAGCAGGGACAGACATGGACATCTCAGGATTTCCAATGCTCTCTCACTGGTTACAGGCTTGTGAACATCTTTTAATGAGTTGTGACATCAGAAATGACACATTATACTACAAAAACCTAAGGCAAGCTGGAGTTCATTAGTGGGGCAAACTACGTATAGTATCTATATGGAGTTAGTGCTCTGATTGGATACACATAATCTGATGGCTCCACCTGCGACCACCTCCTAAATGTTGCAAATAAAGGCATGTCAGGTTATTGCATTATAACTGATTGGTTCAACCAAGTGTGAACTTGCACAGAAGGCAAGAAGGGATTGGTCTGTGAGGGCCTTCTCAGCCTTGGTACCTTGGATGGTTACCAGCCCATGTGCAACAATTCAAGGTGATGAGAACAGTCCCAAAGGTGCTGTCTGTACCAATAAGGTTACCATCTCCAATCCTCTAGGCTTTGAGACAGGACATTTAGTTTTCAACTGAGTATTATTTTGTATAGTTGGCTCCAATCTGGATGGGAACAATGGTTTTTGTCTGGCTGGAATGAATGGGCTTTGTCCTCCAGTGTCAGGTCACATGCGTAGAGACCACTGGCTTGATTTTCCTGCTCAACATTTACAAGGATTTTTCGCATTTATACATGCACGTGTCTAATCTAACAAGACTGTTTCTAACGTCTATCTTTGTCTGTATCCTTGAGTGCTGATCTGAAACTATGCCTCACTTGATGGCCTTGGCAGAAGCATGTACACCAGATGCACAAACAGTCCGTTCTGCGATTTCCTGCTAAATCAGTGAGTCAGGCCTCTCCCTGCGTTCTCAAGCCTTCTCTCTGCTTTGCATTCACTTCAACATGGTTGCATCTTCCATTTTGATTTGTATGGTTACTTATACCAGCGTCAAGCAAGCTTCATGTTTTTTTTTTGTGTGACTTGCATTCCGGCAAGCAAAAGGGTAAATGTTCCCTATATAAGTGGGTCAAAAGCATGTTATGTGTGTCTCAAAGTAATTTAACCTAAATATCTGCGTAGCTTCATGCAGTGATGCAGGTGTGCTTCATGTCTAACGCATCTACGTCTTGGTCTTAGCCATGATGTCTTCGGCTCTCTGCACGTCACAATCAGTCTACTTGCTCCATCGTCTGCAAGTTTATCTCCTCTACAATGTCATCGGGATACGGTTTGAATGGAATAGCGTTTCTCGCATCTGTGGTACAGTGGTGATGGGGATGAGGGAGCCAGGAACAATGTACACCTTTCATTTCTGTAACGTTGAGATGAGGGAGGTACCAGAGCGATGAGGGCCACATTCACCTGTCTCCCTTCAATCTAACCTTCTGAAGGTTCACCAATTGGCGGTAATGCAACAAGTGTGTGGCTTTCAGTGTCTAGGGCATTCCTCAGGGCTTTGCTGTTGGCTATGTGGTCCATGCCATCCACCTCTTCTATGAAGTGAATAAGGGTGAGTTTTCATTGAGCCCCTGGTATGGGAGGGTATCTGGTTTAGGAGAAGGAATAGTGGTATACCATACCAAGCATTTTCAATCCACACACAGGTCACTCAGCAGAGGAATCAGGATATCCAGAGGTGCACAGCAGATTCATTGAGGGAAGTAGGCATTAAGAGACTGCAGTGGATGCCAGAAGGAAGGAGTAGCCATAGGCACAGAGCTAAAATCTCAGGGATGGTAAAGGTTGGTACAGTAGAGTGTTCCTGGAATTGGGCTTTATTGCCACTGATTTGAAACTGGCAAAAATGGTGTCCCCGGATTCCAAATCCAGGAGAACAAAAAGCCCATCCCTGGACGACCACAGATTGCTCCCCCTGTGATTACTGTTCCTAGTCCTGTGAAACAACTTCTGAGCTTGGAAGTGCTCTGCTCCAACTTGTCTTTAAGAACATTAAACCTCTCTGTTCCTTAATTCTTTGATCTGCCTACAATTACTTAAGAAACTCTAATTAGGTGTCCTGGTGATTCACCTTGGGCTTGTGCTCTGAAAGAGTGGATAGGCTGCCCTGGAGGTTATCTGCCCTTATGGGGACATGGATCGGTCTCTGTCTCTCTCTCTTTCTCTCTCACTCGCTCTCTCTTTCTCTCTTTGTTTTTCTCTCTCTCTCTCTCTCTCTGTCTCCTTCCCCCAATTATTTTCTCTCTCGTTTGGGTTCATGAGGAGGGTCCATCTAAGGCTACACCACACCTTCTTCATGAATGTACATGTAACTCCAGGTACAGGGTAGTAATTTGTTACTGTCAGTGGAACGCGCTGGGCTGTTGAGTGTTTTGCGTGGAATGTTGATGCTGTTTGCGTGGTGGTGTTCTTAAGGACAGTTAGAGTGAGCTGGGCTGGTGTGTGGACAGTGTTTTTCCTGTGCTACACTTGGACTACTGGTTACATCTGAGCACAGTAAACCTATTGAACTTACCTGGTTTCCTGCTTGATACTTGGAGGAATAACCCCCACTTTGGTTACTTCACTGGCGACAAGGATTTATTTTGTGAGGACCAGGAGCTGCTGCGGGGGAGCAGCAGAAGGGAACGGGCACAGCCCCTGAAAAGTCCCCATCCACTGGGCACCAGAGGTTCCTTGCAGACCGGGCGGTGCAAGGAAAGCAGTTGCAATCCGGCAGCAGCGTATGGTCGGCCACAGAATTAAGTTGGGGTCGGTTGAGGTGTTATCAGGCACTCAGCCCCTCGTGCCTGCCTTCTGGTCGGAGAAGGCAGAGTTTGCAGTGTTACTGAGGTGCTGAGGAGCCCTGTGGCTGGGCAACGCACAAGTTGCTTTCCCGCACAGTGCCTGTGCTCCGGGCGGTAAGGCAGAGTTTGCAGTGACAGCAGTGCGGCCATGGAAGGTACAGCTGGTCATGCTAGTGTGGATCTCCAGTTGGCGCCGGGATCCGTTATGGGTGAGCCGGATAGGAGGACTGGCAGATGGTGGTTGTGGCGGACCGTGTTCCAAGATGCAGTGGAGTTTCAGTGAGTGGGAGTGGGTCGTTCGGGACTGTCCCTGCAGAGGTGGAAGTAGGATGTCCCACGCTCTCTGTTTCTTTGCCTGATATGGTGACATCCCACCTAGATGTTAGAATGCCCCCAGGTCACGTGGCAGGGCTCTGGTGTGCGTGCAGCCGTTGTCCGGCACACAAAGTCATGGAGTTATCAGCTGCTCTGATGCCGCGTTGTCAGGACGGTAATTCGGCCTGGGGTTTTCCACTATGGTTATGTGTGGCACAAGGAGTTTGCTTTTGGCAGCAAAATATACATCAGGTTTTAGGTTCCCATCAATGGCAGAGCGAGCCCAGCGTACACGAAGGAGCCGGTGAGGTGCTTTTTTGTGACTCAAGTTGCGGGGTATGCCTGAGAAGAGGTTGTCATACTCCAGAGGATCCAACGATGGTCAGGTTATTCCATCTATGTTTGCAGTGTATCAGTGTTGCGGGGTGTGTACCGAGGGGAACTGCTATGCTCCCTACATATGAGCAAGATGTGAGTGCATATCAAGAGACCTAAGGCGGATGGAGTTATGGGTGTGGTTTGTGGACTGTTGGAGGGTACATCCTCATATGGATGATTAGTGTGTCGGGGGAGGCCTGTGTTTGGTGCTGTCATGTTTGTGTAGTGGTCTCTGAGTTAGTGTTTTCGTAGTCCCTCGTGGTCCACTTGTTCGTGTATTGCGGACGGTGAACGAACGGGGTAGGGGGTGAGGGGTGGGGGGAGTGTAGTAATGTGTTACTGTCAGTGGAACGTGCTGGGCTGTGGAATGTTGGTGCTGTTTGAGTGGTGGTGTTCTGAGGGACATTTAGTGTTAGCTGGGCTTGTGTGTGGATTGGCCAGTGTTTTCCTGTACTACACTTGGACTACTGGTGTGTACATCTGAGCACAATAACCGTATCCAACTTACCTGGTTTCCTGCTTGATACTTGGCGAAAGAAGCCCCCCACCTTGGTTACTTCATACAGCTTTAACACAGCACAATCTGAGCCCACAATACCTCACCCTCGTGAATGTGCTGGGAGCTCCATGTGAGACTACATCCCAGCCTCATAAATGTACACGGGGCTCCATTTTAGCTGCAGCACACGACCCTTAGGAATGAATATCCCAGGAGAATGACATGTTCTCTCATGTGCGGTAAGTCGGTTGTGAGTTATCCCACCCAAGCAGAGCCGGCCTTAGGGGGGGGGCGAGCCGGGCGACCGCCCATGGCGCCACGCCCCCCAGGGCGCCTTTTGCCTCAGCCACGCCAGCTCGGGGGGAGTCTTTCAAGGGCTCCCCCGAGCTGGCTTTGTGGGACAAGGCACAGCAGGCGGCCTTTTACTTTAAAAGGTGCCCGCGGCGGTGGGTGCATTTAAATGCGCCCCTCCACGGTGGACACTTTTCACAAGAAAAGGTGCTATTAGGCCCGACCACGCCAGCTCTGGGGAGTCTTTCAAGTGCTCCCCGAGCTGGCCTGGTGGCAGAAGGTGTGGCAGGCGCCTCATTGTCTTTGAATGAACCCACGATGGCGGGCTCATTCAATGACAATGGGGTGCTAGGGGCACCTATTTAACCTCCTTGCAGGAGGGAAGAGGTTAAACAAAAACAAAAAAAAGTTGCCCATGCTGAACCCGCCCCCTGTCAACCAGGGGGGCGAGGTGGGCGAGGGGGGGGGGCGCCAGTTCGCCCAGGGCGCTTCTGGCAGGGTGCAGGCACTGTTGTGGTCTTCCTCCCCCCCACGTGATCCCTCGCTGCCTGTGTGATGCACGTGCCTCTTCTCCAGCTTCTCACGCAGTGGAACAGGTTCCTGGCGCCTGCTCAAGGTGACCCCCCGCCGCACTCCCCCCCCCCCCCCGAGTTAGACTCGTTCTGTTTAGTAGGCCTTTAAATTGCACAGGTGTGGGGGGTGGGAGGGAGTGTGACCGAAAGCGTGAGACGGGGAGGGCCCATGGAAAATGTAACTCTCAGAAACATGTGACCCGAAAGACCTGTTCTGTGATTGGCGCTTGAGTGGGCGGAGAGCGCGTGCCCTGGGGGCTCTTTAATCTTGCCATCACACCCTTCAGAAATTCATGATCTCTGTACTCACCCCCTTCGTTTCCTCAGAGGCAGAGCACGGGCAGACTACAGACAAAACATTTTAGACTGTGGGCGAGGGCTATCTTCGGAGACTTGTAAGGGCAAGGAAAAGTTACTTACGTGGGGCCCCTTTCCCTTTCTCCCCCAAGAAATGGTTGTGGGAACTAGTGTTCAACTAGCAGAACATTTTAGATTTGACATCACACTGGGCGAGGGGCATTTCCCAAAACATGCTAGGATTTAGAGTCAGGCTACTCCTTTTCATTGGTAGCTGTGAGCCTACTATTGCGGTCGTGATGTGGTGTCCGGGTTGGATTTGTCAGTTGCTAGTCCATGATGCCTGTCTAGTCACACTGTATCATGGTCCCATGTGCACCTGAGGGGTGATGCAGTCTGAGTATCTGCCTGGATTACCTGGACACCCTCTGATCTTGGGCCCAGGTCCCTCCCCCGCCAGCTCTCACACCTGCACTGCCTGCCTGGCAACCCCCACACTTGGGGACTGTTTCTGTATCCCTACAGTCCCCATACCAGCACTTGATGTCTGCACTTACCTTGCACTTGCCACTTGCTAGATGTTACTTTTACTGATTGTTATTATCTATTCCCATGTACTGCACTGTCCCTTACCCCGTCCCACACACTTGCGCGATCTGAATGACACCTGGCCTAGTAGGATCATTGTGTGTCCTCCCTCTGTTTCCCCCTCCCTTGCCTCGTCGCGCCTTGAAACACTTGTGTATAGGCGCGTTATAAATGCCAAATCATATCATATCTGTGAGGTGTCAGTGGCAAGGGAGGATCAGCAATTGCCTACAAGTTGCGGGCCTTGAGTGTGTGCACTTACGTAGCACAACCTGACATAGCATTTCATAGCCTAACATTGCATGATGTAGCACAACAGGGCAGAAGAAGGCAGAGGAGAGCCAAGAGTTTCACGCCGCCTCTTGTGGGCGGAGCTGTGCCCTCCACATGCAACTTTGGGGATTGGCAGCAGCAGGCGAGGAAATGAGTGTTGGTTCTGCTGTCAGGTCACTGGAGCCCTGACTGAGTAGTGAGAATAGACATCCCTCTATCTCATCAAGCGATGTGGCGCTGCGGCTGGGCCATTGATACCACAAGGAGTCAGTCACCAGAGGTGGAGCATCCGGAGGACGCCATTTTA
This sequence comes from Ambystoma mexicanum, assembly GCF_040938575.1. Classification (NCBI taxonomy): domain Eukaryota; kingdom Metazoa; phylum Chordata; class Amphibia; order Caudata; family Ambystomatidae; genus Ambystoma; species Ambystoma mexicanum. Next base: position 605,955,267 of record NC_090936.1, on the reverse strand, counting down.
TCCATATCAAAGCTGGGCAGCTGTAATCATTGGGTGAAGACATAAGGACACGTTCATGTTAGCTTGTTCGGGGCACTAATCAACATGTTGGCGGTGGAATCCTCTCATGCTTTGGGTGCCAAAATGAATGGCAGGCTGGAAGAGCAGGCACAGAAGTCTTCCGGACCACACAGTGGATTGGTTGAGCAGTCTTTCCCCTGGCACTGTTGGTGGAAGGGTATATTCATTCAAGCCTGGCAAATGGGAGGCCATTTTCTGCTCCCCGATTCTTTGATCTGCCTTCAGTTACTTGAGAAACCATATTTAGATGTTCCTGTGACTCAGCTCAGGGTGGTGCTCTGAAAGAGTGGTTGGGCTGTCCTGAAGTTTATCCGCCCTTACGGGGACAAGAGGACAATGGCGGTCGGCTCTCTCACACACACACCCACACTCTCTCTCTTTACCTCTGCCCTCTCTCTCTCTCTCTGTTTCATTCTTTCTCTCTCTCTATCTAGTCTCTCCCTCTTTCTTCCTTCTTCCCTGCTAATTTATTTTTCTCTCTGTCTCTCTTGTTTGGGCTCATGAAGGTAGTCCGTGCTACACTACTCTTCTGTGAGCCAAGCCTCCTCGGCTTGAAACCCCACCTCCGCTGAAATACTGCTCTAAGGAGGCAAGCTTGTCCGGTGAGTCTGTGGCTTCGCTGATTGTATTGTTGACTGTAGAGTCTTGGGTAGATTGACACCAATATAGTCTTTGTAATTGATAATGTTGGTCTTATTCATTTATCTTATCGTAATAATTGTGCCTTGATATTGATTAATTTGTACTGTATGCATTACAAGCTTTAAATATGAGCTACAGCATTTCGTATGTACGTCATAAGACAATCGCAAGTCATCACGAAGCGCGTTGACCATATGGAGGCCACAGGCCGAGTGCCTTTATGGGAAAATAGACATTTCTTCAAGGTGATCGGCAACATCATTGCTTCCGTACAGTTGGGGGTAATGTATTCCTTATCGTATATAGTCACACCATCACTATGCAAGTCATCGTTCAGGTTACATGCTGTTTATATGTAGAGTTCCTGAAAGACCTCTATCAAATGAACTGTATGCGCCATTCCACCTGAGATGCAGAGCCTGCCACGCGCACAAGCCCGACACCACAAATTTCCTTTTCTTAAAAAGAGTTTACGGGCCTTTGGAAGTTGGAAGTTGGCATTCAGGAACCGGTCGAATGCCAACCTCATCAGGAATAAGAGGCGTCGTCCTCAGCAGTCTCGGAGATGTATACCACACATGTCCTGCTTATTCAGGCTGGGACAGGGGTGGTCTGGGAACCAAAAGAGGCCCTGGAAATAATTATCAAAGTGGTCCAATTTTACACATTTTCACTAAGCCCAACCCTTTTACTATGGGAAAATTTGGAAATGCAACCCAAAGAGGCCCAGAGTGCCGAGGCCTAGTGGGAAATCTCCAGAGAATCATACAGGCCAGTCCAGCCCAGGGCAGGGATGGCGCGCATGCCCTGTTGTCATTCACAGTTCTCGAGTTTTCCAAGTGAATGTCATTGGATTGCTGAGGGCTATTCCCAGGAGCGAGGTGTGTGTCTTCTATATCCAGAGGGGGGAGGGGCACGATTGGGGATGCACCTGATCAGGTGGATCCTTTCCTTCTTTGTCTCTTCTACTGTAAATTGTTCGCTCTCCATTTCCCAGACCTTGCCGTCATAGCTGCTTCCAGGGTCGGACTGGGCCATGAAAAAGTGGCTCACATTTGCAAATGGCTATTCATTCCTTTTGTGAGAGGCTGTTTGAATAGTAACCAAGGGAGAGCTTTTTGATTAAGTGTGATGCAAATTGTGCATTTTAAAGAATATTTATTCAGCAACACTGGTCAAAGCTATTAGCCGCAGAGTGAATTAACTTATCAAACTGGCCCAAATTAGCCAAAAAAAGTGGCCCACTTTGACCTAAAAAAATGGCTCACACCAGCATTTTGGGTTTTTGGTTCGGCCCTGGGCATATTGCGCTATAGGCCAGTCCGAGCCTGACTGCTTCCTCTTTTCATTGCAGTATTCAGTAGCTGAATTTAGAGAGCGTGTTGCCATCTCTATTTGTCAGCCTTATTTTGACCTAATGTCCCACTTGTTTCTCAGGATTTTGAATAGCTTTACACTTGTCCTATTGGACCTTTTTCTTGTTTTGTTCGTCGGTCACAATCCACAGGAAGGCTTGTATGGGCCTGGGTGTGTCTTCCCTGATGTCTGGCAACCCCAAAGGTATAGAAAGGCAAAACGCCCATAGTAATATTGCCAGTGATGCAGTGAGCTGCCGCAGCCTCCATAACTGTGAGGTCAGAGGCCTTGCAAGACTCTACCGCAGACTACATTTCCTACGCCTCTTGGCCCACTTTGCCTGGCGGTGGAACAGGACTGCTGTATGATGTTCCCTTTTTTGACGAGTGACCTCAGTGGTTCTGTATTTTCTGAAAAAGCTGGTGCAAATATGGTCTTATATTTAGTCAATCCTACAAAGGATTTGAGTTCCTATATGTTGCTGGAGCATCCGCTATTAGCAGTTTCATTTTTGGCATGATCCTGAGTTTCATTTTTGGCCTGATGCCCTCTGCAGAGATGGTGTACCCTAGATATTTCACAGGCTCAACTTGAAAGATGCACTTGCCTCTTCTCGGGGTATACATGGCCATTGCTGTCTTTTGGAGCACAGACTTTAATGTGGCATTGTGGCTCTGTTTATCTTGACAATGTATACATATGTCATTCTGGAAATATGTCACATTCCTGCAATATATAAATCATCATCCTCTGGCAAATGGGTGTGGTAGATGAGAGGCCAAAAAGGCATGCCTGCACACCTGAATGTTCCGAAAGGAGTTATAAAGGCATCAATGACTTGGAGTCTCCATTGAGTTTCATCTCGTGATAGGCCGCCCTCATGTACAGCTTGGAGAATAATTTTGGCATCCTGAAGCATGAGGATCATTTCTGAAATGCTTGGAAGAGGATCCTTGTCTGTCACTATGTCTCTATTCAAGCTCCTGAAATCGACGCAGAGGATAAGCTTGTGTGAAGGTTTCTTTATAAGTACGATGGGACTCTGGAGGTTCAATGACGCCTTCTTTTTGAACTTTGGGCAACACATTTTTAAGAGCTTCATATTGGGCAACATTGTGTTTCACTGGAATGCCCCCTGGGCCCGGTTTGATCTTGTGGACATACTAGTTAATACCTCCCTATTTACCTGTGACCAGCTCTTTATGACAGTCGGCTGTGTCTTGCAACACATTTCAACATCAATGCTTAGGACTTAGTCTTTGTTGTTGGGCTCCAGAATTATGTCCAACTTTGTCTTTTCATGCAACACCACCAATTCCTACTCTACAAATTAATTGTTGGTTTTAGCTGAACTGAACAACCTTTGAATTCAGTAAGGCCTTCTCCGTATCCCAGTAGCTTCACAGGCGGGTCATCATAGGCCGCCATCATAGGCCGTAGGTTCAATGTCAACCTTTCTCGCTCTGATCTCTTCTTTGGACAGCATCTTCTTGTTTGGGACTACTTGGAAAACTGGCAGATCAGAACCTGAAGCAGCCATTAACCTTGCTTCAATTCCATTGACCATCACTACGCAGGGTGGTTTTCCCTTTTTCTAGGTCTGGCGTCCATGCAAGTATGGTCTCATTTTCTTCTTCACAGGAATTATACTTGATTCCTTCATTCACCATTACTGAAATGGGCATCTTGTTTTTTGGGCCAGGCTACCTGTGCGTGATCATCCCTTGCAACAATTTCATGAGGTTTTGTCCGATTCTCTGTTCTAATCTTTTTTCCTGTGTGTTTGAATCCTACCGCACAATTTCCAGGTGCCATCTGTGAGCATTGTAATATACTTACGGTACCAGGGAGTTCATTGGTTGTTCTTTCCGGCTCGCCTTAGCGTTTTCTACAGAACTTTCTAGATGTAACTCTTTATCCGGTGATACATTTTTTCTTGCATGTTTTTTCTGGTATTTTTTAATTATTCATGTGCACAAGTTACATGTTACATGTCCTGTATCATTTCGTCTGACTGATCTTTGAATTCGCACAAAAGGACCAGCTTGCTCAATCATACATTAAAAAAAAAGTCACATGGTTAAAAAGAAAACAAAATGTAACCTCTAACATTCTTAGATTTAAAACACAAAATATTATTTCGCATTTAAAACACATTTCAAGAGATAAAATACATATGAATAGGCCTAAAAACACATCTTATAGTTTCCGAAATTCATCAATGTGTCTGCACAATACAAAACAGCATAAAGTTAAAAGTAAACGCACCAGGTACTAAATACAAACACAAATGGATGTAATACAACCAGTCCCAAAGAAGCACCAAGTCCATGTGACCTTGCTCTGCCTAAAATACAATTAGCCTCATCACGAGTTGGGCGGTAGCCCTTAAATGCAGCGGTAACTGGGTTACCAACGCATTTACCGCTCCACCCAATCTCGAGCTTGGCGTATTTACCCCCAGCTCAGAGTTGGGGGTAAATACTCTAGGAAAATGCCCATTTCCGGTGCAATTACCACCGGCAGTATTACTGTGCCGCAATCGGACCAAAAAATCTTTGAATGGGGAGTAACGTTTAGTGCCCAAACCGTGATCAAGCTGTAATACCGCCGGATGGGTGGACGCTAACGCAAATAAAGTTGGGTGGAATCTCAGTCGGGATACCACCCAACTCGTGATACAGCCCAATGTGTTCTATCACAGCTTAAGAATATGTACAACAAGGCTGTCATGTAATAAAAGGGGCTCCATATTGGGTTTTATCTAATTCAATGATTCTATCTGTAAAGATTTCAAAAAGCCTACTACTGCCAATGCAGTTGTAGGTAACAGTGTTACCGCCGCATTTAAGGGCTGGCCCTATCATGAGTCTGGCATGTTTACCCCCAGCTTAGAGCTGGGGGTAAACACGCAGAAAAAATGCCCATTTTCAGTGCAATTACTGCCAGCGGTATTACAGCACGGTTATTGCACCGAAAATTCCCCATTACTAGTCCTAGTTCATTCAGGCAATGCATTCCTACATATGGAGGTACAAGGAGAGGGGAACAAGTGTGTCCACTCCACAAGGGCCCTGAGTTAAGTGCAGCAAGGTTGCCCCACTCATGGAACTTAAACAGAAAGTGCAGTAATGCTGAATATAGTGCAGAGGCCCGGAGGCAAGTGCAAAAGGCTGGCAGGGAAGCCTGGGACCTGTATGGCTCTGGAGGCGAACCAGGCAACCAGTCATCAGAGACTGACAGAGTTAGGGAGAGAAGGAGGAAGGAGGCAGGAAGAAAAGAAGGGAGGTTAGTAGGGGAGAGGTAGAGAGAAGGAGGAAGAGAAGAGGAAGGTCTTGAGGAGTTTCCTTTACTTAAGGTGCTCCGGCTCAAGACAGAGAGAGGCAGGAAGGCTGTTCCAGAGGGAGGCACCTGCAGAGGAAAAGTATCTACCCCCAAATCTCTGTTTGGAAAAACTTCTCACCTGTAAAGAGCTGGAGGATGACCAGTGGAGGGCTCTAGAGGTAGAGTATTTAGGAAAAGAGCGTTGCAGATAGTGCAGGCCCCGGCCCCAGAAGGCTCTGTGGACTATGCAGAGGGTCTTAAACTTGATCCGTGCAGCCATGGGGAGCCAGTCAAGGGATTTCAGTGCCGGAGAGATGCAGTCCCTTGGCTTGAGGCCAAGGTTAAGTCTTGCATTTCTGTTCGGGATGAGTTGTAGAGGACAGAGTAGAAGTAGGAAGATTGAAAAACTGGCTGGTATAGGATATAGTCATCCCCTGTTTTGTTTTAGGCTTGTCTCGTGTAGAACTTCATCTTCAGCCGTGCTGTGTTTTCTGTATTCTCAGAATGCTTTGCCAGTCTTCAGATCGCTCCCATATGCACAGTGCCATCATCTGCTGATAGCAGTGCTGCTGTACGACCTCGTCAGGTCATTTCCATTATACACAGTGTCATCATTCGCAGCACCTGGTAGTGGTGCTGCTGTACGACCTCTTCAGGTCATTACCGTTATAGACAGTGGGCCTCATTAGGATACTGGCAGTAGCCGTGCCGATAAAACTGGCACGGCTGCCGCCGGTATCATTTGTTTTCCGGTGCCCTCGAATGGGCAATTACCAGGTCATCACGGCCTTGTAGGACCCAGTAATTTCTCATTTGCAGGCGCCAGAAAATATTCTTCCCCATTCCCATTTGAGCATGATAGGGCTCAATGGGAAGGGGAAGCCGGATGCACCGGCACCATTCGTGAATGGTGCCGGTGCATCCAACATGCTCTGCTCGCGGGTGCCGGTATGCTCGCCAGGTCAGACATGGCGGCGAAAAGGCACCCGCGAGCAGAACTCGTAGTTTGCTGGTCCGGTAGTAACAACGCCGGTAGCTTACCAGCGCCTTTACTACTGGACCGGCAAACTTATAATGAGGCCGAGCATCATCATTCGCGGCACCTGGTAGTGGTGCTGCTGTAAGACCTGCGAATGGCCTTTGGATTTCCACTCCCATTCCACCTATAACTTTGATGAATGTTTCAAACATTGGTTTCGATCGTGTCCATGCTACAGGGAGGGAACCAGGTACCGGTAGCAGTGCTGGAGGAGGATTGCCTACCTGCATTGTGTTATGTTATGTTGATTTATACTGTGCACCGCTACCACACAAGGGCCGTCTCCATGTACTCATTTCAGTCTTCCTAGGTTCTTCACCAGCTTGTTGTCAAAGTGGTTTTGCAAAGGTAGCGGGCGCCCCTCTCTCGAAAGAACAGACTTGATAACCTGTTCAGTGGTTATTAACCACTTGAGAGTTCGCAGCCACTGCTTTTACTCACTGTGCCTTTCACAAATGGGAAATATCCATTTGCATATCAGTCTTTGTCCTGCCCAGGGGCAGTCCAGCACCGAAATGCTATGGCAATTCCTCTCTGAACAAGAGTACCACCAGCAACCCCATACACGTGTTTCAGCCTTGTTGGGGATCATCAGTGAGGTGAAGCTGATGCCTCTCTAAGCACAGTGAGAGGGAGACCACGTCTGGTTGCCCCCAGGAGACCTAGGGTTACCAATCCCAGGTTCCTTGAAAAATAGTTTTGCAAAGGTAGCGGGCGCCCCTCTCTCGAAAGAACAGACTTGATAACCTGTTCAGTGGTTATTACCCACTTGAGAGTTCGCAGCCACTGCTTTTTCTCACTGTGCCTTTCATGGATGGGAAATATCCATTTGCATATCAGTCTTTGTCCTGCCCAGGGGCAGTCCAGCACCGAAATACAATGGCAATTCCAATCTGAACGAGAGTACCACCAGCAACCCCATACACGTGTTTCACCCTTGTTGGGGATCATCAGTGAGGTGAAGCTGATGCCTCTCTAAGCACAGTGAGAGGGAGACCACGTCTGGTTGCCCCCAGGAGACCTAGGGTTACCAATTGCATTTCGGTGCTGGACTGCCCCTGGGCAGGACAAAGACTGATATGCAAATGGATATTTCCCATCCATGAAAGGCACAGTGAGAAAAAGCAGTGGCTGCGAACTCTCAAGTGGTTAATAACCACTGAACAGGTTATCAAGTCTGTTCTTTCGAGAGAGGGGCGCCCGCTACCTTTGCAAAACTATTTTTCAAGGAACCTGGGATTGGTAACCCTAGGTCTCCTGGGGGCAACCAGACGTGGTCTCCCTCTCACTGTGCTTAGAGAGGCATCAGCTTCACCTCACTGATGATCCCCAACAAGGCTGAAACACGTGTATGGGGTTGCTGGTGGTACTCTCGTTCAGGTTGGAATTGCCATTGCATTTCGGTGCTGGACTGCCCCTGGGCAGGATAAAGACTGATATGCAAATGGATATTTCCCATCTGTGAAAGGCACAGTGAGTAAAAGCAGTGGCTGCAAACTCTCAAGTGGTTAATAACCACTGAACGGGTTATCAAGTCTGTTCTTTCGAGAGAGGGGCGCCCGCTACCTTTGCAAAACTTGTTGTCAAAGTGGTATTGGGAAATATTTCCAAAAGGAAGGCGTGTGGGCTCAGGTTCAGGAAATGGCTCTCTATGGAAGCAGTTTCCAACGGGGTATGTTCTTTTGGCCTTGGGGTCAATTGGGGGGAGGGGATCCATTCCAAAAAGGGTTGGGAAGATCATCCGCTTCGGTCTTTGACTCACCACCAGCATATCTTGTCTCAGGCCTTTGGCCATGTGCATGCACGCACTGTTCCATGCCCACTCTTGTAGCTCTGCGGCATAACCCCTGCTGTACACGCAAATGCAACTCCACACAGCTGTAACCAAGATCCCCTGGATGACTCACACATTTGGAAACACGAGATATGTCTTTGTATGGTAAATATTTTGCATCAGAGAAAACATTTTCACTATTCACAAGCCATCATTGTTGGCTTTGTCAATGGCACACTGAAGTCTAGTAAACCACGAGTGAGGCTTTTTGCTTTTTTTTAGTAGCAGTCACTGCAAACTGAATCACTTGTAAGGACTACCAGTTCTAAAGCAGAGCGAGATGAATTGCCCAGGATCACACCCTTGGGTTAAGTGGAGAAGATGGACCTGAGCCCAACCTCTGATTCAGGCCCTTGACCAGATGTCTTCCCATTTGGATTTGGTGCATCCATGTAGTAATGTTTGGCGTCTCGGGTATGAAATAACATTCTTCTTCATAGCGATGCCCTGAAAAGTACAGAAATCTTATGATAAACGATCCTGACACAATATAAAACGTTAGGTTGCGCCAACAGAAATATGATTGCAGTCGAAGAGACGTAAAGCTACACAGTGAAAGAAAATGGGTGCTAAGCTATGTGCACCTGGTTGTAATTGTTTCACACAGCCGGCAGCTTTATGCACCCTTCCCATTTCTAATCACCCAATATTTGCACTTCCGACAGGACATCCAACTAACGAGACACTTCCAATTGCTCACTCACTGCTTTGGCTGCAACCATATACTGCTTATCAGTTTCCATTTTAAATGCTCAGCTAAAAGAAAGAGGCCTGTTAATAGTATATTTTTGTCGTATGCCAGACTCTGTGTCATCCTGCTTCATTCTTTTTACTTGGAAAGCAAACGAAACAACTAACAGAAACAGACCTGTTCAGTCTGACCACAGATGTTTCTCCGCTAACACTAGTGGCAAAGAGCCGAGGCTGCGCTCTCACAAACACCATGCACCCTGGGTAGCAACTCACTTCTCCCACTAGAGGAAAGGGCTCTGCCTGGCTTCATCCTCTCAGTTGTTCCTGCTCTTCACCTCTGACCCTTCATCAGTTCCTGCTTAAGTTCTCGCTCCCACAGCTCTTCCCCCCTCTCCCCTCATCAGCTCCTGCAGTAGCTCTCGCTACCTGTGCTCTTCACCTCTGACAATTCATCAGTTCCTGCTTAAGTTCTCGCTCCCACGGCTCTTCCCCCCTCTCCCCTCATCAGCTCCTGCAGTAGCTCTCGCTACCTGTGCTCTTCACCTCTGACAATTCATCAGTTCCTGCTTAAGTTCTCGCTCCCACGGCTCTTCCCCCCTCTCCCCTCATCAGCTCCTGCAGTCGTCCCAGCTCCCCTGTTCTTCTCCTCTGTACCCTCATATGCTCCTGCCGTCGTTCCTGCTCCCTGTGCCCTTCCCCTCTGGCCATTCATCAGCTCCTGCAGTCCTCCCAGCTCCCCTGTTCTTCTCCTCTGTACGCTCATATGCTTGTGCCGTCGTTCCTGCTCCCTGTGCCCTTCCCCTCTGGCCATTCATCAGCTCCTGCAGTCGTTCCTGTGCCCCTGCGAAGCCAGGTTTGTCTAACCATTGGGGCCTGAAGGTAATGTAGTTGGGCCCACCAGAGTGACATTGACATCTGTAAATGCCCACACAGCGCTGCTGAGTGGGCATTTACACATTTTGGGTGGCCTTTGCCCGCTCATGCCCTCCCCTGTCTGCGTCTCTTCCCCAGTGTCCCTTCGGTATGCAGCGATTATAACGAATCACAGAATCACTAATCCATTTACAACGAATCAAAAATACCTAATTCCAAAATAACGAATGTGAAAAAATACTAAAAAAGGGGTTGGGAGTGGGAATAGTGGTTTTTAGGGGCGGGGGAAAAGTATAAGGAACAAAAAAATGGGGGCGCTTGGGGGGTGTTGTGGGCTGCAGTAGCTGAAGGAGCTGAGGACCGGGGCAGCCCACAGCTGATGTCGGGACCGCCCAACTGGATTCTCACCCCGGTGGGCAACCGGCGAATCCTCTGTAGGGTTGCACCCTACAGCGCCCGGGGACACCGGGCGCAGTGTCAGAAGTACGGGGTTGTCACCCCGCTCACCAGCAGCTGTGGCTCCGAGGCACTCGGGCCGCGCTGCACACACAAGGCCACGACCACGTGGCAAACCTCAGGCCCACAGACACACATGAAACAGACACGAGTTGCCACTTCCTGGGGCTCTGCTGCTCTGCCCTCGCAGCGCCAGCAGAGCCCCTTTTATTAACTGGGCACGTGAGCGTCATGACACAGTCACGGCGCTCACGTTGCCCACAACAACTAGACCCCCACGCAACAGGCGGAAGCCTCCCCCAAAACAACCAAAATCGAATTAATTACTTTGGAATTCGTTATTATGGTAATAGTTGTAATGGGATTAGTTATTTTGGATTCGATAAAATCACATGTAACCGTCCCTTCATCAGCTCCTGCAGTCGTTCCTGTTCGCCTGTTCTTTCTCTCTGTCCCCTCATCAGCTCCTGTAGTCGTTCCGGTCCCCCTGTTCTTTCTCTCTGTCGTCCCTGTTGCCCTGTTCTTCCCCTCCTTTCCCGGAGCAGCTCCTGCAGTCGTTCCTGTCCCCCTGTTCTTTCTCTCTGTCCCCTCTTCAGCTACTGCAGTCGGTCCTGTCCGCCTGTTCTTCCCCTCCTTTCCCGCAGCAGCTCCTGCAGTCGTTCCTGCTGCCCTGTTCTTCCCCTCCTTTCCCGCAGCAGCTCCTGCTTCCCCTTGTTTGTCCTCTTGGTCCTTCGTCTCTCCCAGTGGTTCCTGCTCTCCCCGGCTCGCCCCTCCCCCGCAGAGTGCGAGTGAAAGTTAACGCTGCACCCTGCTCCACCCCTTTGCCCTTCCAGGCATTTGATACCTGCAGAGTGTGGTTGTTCGAGTTTATAAGTTACACCCTCGGTGCAGCCACTGGATTCCTGCGGGCACAAGCAGCGCTCGGCTATGAATACATATTTAAAAACCTCTCTGAGGCTGACTGCGCACTCACGTGTGTCTTCGGTTTCTTTCCCTAATATCCGAGTGAGATTTCAAGATAGAATTGAACTTTTCTCAGAAACCTTCAGCGATGCCCTTGCACAAAGAGGTTACAGTGCAAAACATAAACTACTACAGAGACTTTCCACGATCACTAAGTAACTTAAAGCCGCTCTAAAGGGTGCCATCTCTTGCTGCTAACGACATAATGGACCAGAGATGCCATCTCACAATCGATATGGTACAAAGTGCCATGCGAATGATCTCTCTGGTGGTATAAGAGAAGTTATCTCACACTGCTTATGACCTGATTAGAGCCATAAGTGATTGTGACTGGCTGCCTACTGCTCTGCAGGACAGGGAGGACAAGTGAATACACCTCCTACTCAGCCCCACGCCACTACTAAACCAACAGTGATCCCAAATGCCACAGGGGAAGCAGGCACAACCGAACAGGACACTTCCCTCGCCTCATTCGCATCAGAGTCATTTGATGTCATATAATTGACACCCCAATGATCAGGGTCTCATCCGTGGAAGGGGATTCGCTTTTGACTGGCCTGGGTCCCAACTGGGCACTCTCTGGGTAGGGGCCAGGAAGCAGCTGCTTTGAATGAGTGTCACCTCCTCTCAGTACAGGGAATCTTCCTAAGGGGTCAGTTTATGGAAGAAGGCCTGCCAGGATACAACAGGTAGTCCCCATGAGGGTAGCGAATACCAGAGGTCTTTCAAGTTAGGCAGAGAGAGGAAAGAGGCAGAGATCGAGTAGCCCAGGGACAGAGGACAGTGCACAGAGGGGTTCCACCATTTTGGATTTTTCTGGATTTGCACACGCTTCCTGCCCCGTCCTCTCTTCCTGCAGACATAGCACTCTGGGTATGACAGCAAAGGACACTTGTTACTGCAGCCCTGATTGGCGCCCTGACAGAAGCATAGAAGGGATCTAGTCAGCTGTGGCATTTTCATATATGGGGGTGAGGCTCCTCTTAGTTGATTAATCTTTGGAATGCTAAAGAAGAATGATTCACCTGGAACCTGGTTGGGTGTTCAGTCTGCTCCAAAGTCCTCTGCCATAGACTTCCGAGCAAGAGGCAAGCTCTTGTCCCCAAGCATTCCTGTGGCATATTGCCACGAAGCTACTGCGTGGACCAAGGCCGTACCTGCTGCCTGAACACGAGCCAGGATCCTGCCCACTGGACAAAGCAGTTCCTGCAGGTGCTCACTGGTAACCTTCCTGGCATGGAAGTGCAGAACAAGTACTTCCCTTGCCACCAGAGACCCTGGGCAGGTCCTCCTAGCAACCCAGAAGTCAAGTAACAATTCTGGGCTATGTTTCCCACATCGAACCACTTGTTAGCTACACCACCCCAAACATAGCCTGCCTGTCCCAATCTTCTTTGTGCCACGTGCCACAGCTGTTTGTAATCTGCACCACCTGTTGGGCCCAGTGGCCCAGGTGACCAACCCAATGTCGAATCACTGCCTCCAAAAGCACCTTGAAGCCTAGTTTGACGCTGCTGAGCCACAAGAAAAAGACTTTGCAGTGGTCCTACCCCCCTGGGGCCCTAGTGACTGGTCAGACCCCACTCTCTACCCTTTTCCAAAGACATATTCTTCTGCCATTTTCCAAAGACAATTCTGCTAAACTGATTGCCTATCTACCCCTGTCTTCAAGGCCCAGAGTATACTTTCTCTACAAAGTCTGCATTCTCTGTGTTCTCTCCAACAGGGCTGGGTGTTTCATTAGTTGTTTGCATTTGTAGTTTAATTAAAAGTCCTATTTTTTTATATAAAACTTGGATTGGACATTCTTTTATTTTGCATTCATTGCATTAATGCTGTTTGGGTTGCCACAGTTACCAGCTCACAACCCCTTCTAAGAGTATAGCCCGCCCTCGGCCCGTGCTACCTTATAGAAGCGAAGGAGGTATACCTATCAGCTGTGCCTGTTTCACCTTTATGGTTGGGATCTCTGCGGGTTCTGTAGTGTGTGGCCTAGTAACTCCGGCAGAGCAGTTGCCGTTTTTGTCACTTAAGGTCTGCCTTGCAAGCGAGGATGGGTCAAGGGTTCCTGGAGGTATGGGAGAACCTGGTGGGAGTTTGCTCTGTGGATGGGAGGAGGGTAGTAACAGTCTCGCCTGCAGTTTATGGGTGGCTAGCAGAGGAGTGCAGTATAAGGCGGAAAGTAGAATGGTTAGCAGGTTAGGGAGGGGTGGAAACAATCAATAAGCCACACATAGCATGGCATACGATGGTTGGCATAGCCAGGCATGATAAATCAGAAGTGCATAACAAAGCATTACCATTCACAGCAAGGCATGAGAAGGCCTAAGAGGGCAATACAGCATGCCCCCCACCCCCCACACCCATGCACTCATATGAGAGATGATCAGTGGCGGTTGCACGAGTATGAGTGCTATGAGTGCTATGGATCCAAGGGACATACTTCCCAAGCTGTGCATAAATCCCAATGGTACCATAACCTGGCTGATACGCCATGTCTTAGAATGCTGTACAATGAGGACACAGCCCCAAATTGAGTATTGTAAAGTCCACAAAGGTAGTTGATGACACTTCATACAGCACACATTTATTTTCTTACATCCTAAAAGGTACCATGTAACTTAACCAATAGCCGCACATGTTAGGCTGTACACAGATAAAACAAGTCCTGCCAGCAGTGGATGGATGTGGTCTCATTCATATCTCGATTGTAGTTGCAAGATTGGGGCAACATAAGTCTGGGCTCATCCCAGCAGGGGCTAGATGAATGAACGCTTGGCATATACAACATGTCAAGCGTTCATTCCACTGCCCAGAAACAGCTGGCGGGCCAGGGGTCAGCAGTTATTCAATCCAGGCACAGTCATGTCAGAGAATCTGAGTATCACAGGCCACAGGCCACCTCAAAACAACCAAACCACTACACACCCCAGAGATCAAAGGTCTACACATTCTTGAGCAATGGCAGTAGGTACTCTCTCCTAGTATTCAACTTTGCTGGGGAGACCAACTCTCTCCATTAAGGCCCCCTGATGCACTTCCACTGATGGCGCCATGCACTGGCACCCACCTTTCATTCAATAAACGGTATAGGCGAGCACTGTACTTTTGGTGCAAAGGCCCCTCTAGCAGCCCTTTTAAGAATACACCTTCCCGGGCTCTGCCGCTGGCGTGTACAGCGTGTGTTGGTATGAGGAGAATGCATTTGGCAGCACATTTCCCTCAGATGTTTCACCGGAGCAAACTTTGGGGGCCATAATCTTTCATAGCAAGGAGATAAAATGGTGGAGCCCCAGAAACCCAGGAATCAAGAATCTTCTGGAAGCTCAAAATATGCTGCCCCATAGGAAATATAGGATCAGGAAAGGGAGAGGTTAACATCCCTAGCTTGGCCTGGCTACATAAAGGAGGCAGGACATGTGAGAGGAATTCACCAGTGATGGGTTGCGTCTTCCCATCTGGTCCCTTGGTTCATAATATTTCCAATTGGAAGGGGAATGTATGTTTGGCATTTATAATGTACGAACCTAGCCGGGAAGCAACAGTGCGATGTATGTAAGGGTCGCCCCCACTGGAGGGTTACAGGTAAGGTGATGGACAGCGGTCGCAGCTGGGGTGGATACAGGAGCAGTGAGGGGGAGCTCTAAAGGGGGAGAAAAGGGTTGAGTGGAGTTATCAGTGTCTGCTAAGATGCTCTGTGAAGAGGGGGGGGTTTCAGGTATTTCTTGTAGTGTAAGATGGAGAGGACCAGGCTGGCCTGCATTGGTAACCTGTTCCAGAGACAGGAGGAGCAGAAGGAAAAGGCCTGTTTCCTATGTGTTTACGTCTTGCAATTCGCTGTTGCCAGTACGAAATGTTGTGGCTTCTGGTGGCATTCGGAGATAGTGAGTTTCCCTTTCAGCTAGGGAGGAGTTTTGGTTGTGGCTGTTTGCAGTGATGCAGGCTGTCTTAAACATGATGTGTGTTTGAAGGAGTAGCAAGCGCAGCTTCTTGAGGATGAGAGATGTGTGGTTGAATTCTCCTAGGCTCTTCAAAAGGTGTGCTGCAGCGCACTGGACAGCTTTCAGAGCAGGCAAGATGTCACCTGGGACTTGTGGCAAGGTCACACGGAGAGACAATCTTTTTGCATTATTTTGTGGGACGCTTCTTCTGTTAACCTCTGGAGGCAAGTGATGTCGTCTTTAGTTTAAGTTTTGTGTGGGAGTTGTTGCTTTTACTCTTGTGCTAGCGGTCTGTGTTTTGCTGGGTAGCTTGTGCTGGTATCGTTGGGTGAATGGGAGAGAGAGACTGTGTCTGTGGAAAGCCACCCATTCAGTGAATCTACCCCCCTGGGTGGTACATCTGTGTCTGGGGAAAGCCACCCATTCAGTGAATCTAGCCCCCTGGGTGGTACATGGGAAATCCCCCAGGCCTCACCCTCGTTCCCATCCTGGTGCCTCAGACGACCCACATTAAGAGTTGGCATTCCTGAGTGTTGTTTGGCTGCAGTTCCTTGTGTCTCATTTAGCTGTTGTTTTGTGGCCAGGCATCTGGTGTTGTTCATATTGGCATATGCTTTTAGGGCCCGGCAGTGAGGATACACTCTGGTCAGTTTCACTGGCAACCATCAATGTCCATCACTAACACTGTTGACTATTGCCGACCATCATTGGTCATCACTGGCTCTTCCTGACCACCGCCAAACATAGTTGGCCATTGCTGAAAATTGACAACCATTGTCAGCAAGCACTGACCATATAGCAACCATGATCCACTATTCACAACCAGGGCCATGGTTGATCATAGTTGACCAGTGCCAACCATCACCGTGGAACCCACATCTCCAGTCTGTCTGCCCGGGACCTGAAATGCCTGCGTGACTGATGCTGTATCCCATTAAAAAAGCAAAAACAGATGGCTTTGACAGTGCTTGTTTCACACTCACACAAACTCTGCAAGAAAGAGAGCTCTGTTTAGTAGAACCTAAAGTAAGTTATTAATCTAAGCTATAATTAAGACATATTTGCCAGAGGTGAAAGGCAATCCTATTGTCCCTTCTCCCCCGAAGCTCCATATTGCTCAGCAGCTATAATCTTCAGGACCCCTGCTCGACTTATCAGGAGGGAAGAGGGACCCCCTGAGTGCTAGTAGTATCGCATCCATACTAAAAGTGCTTACGCCCTTTCATTGTACCACTCACCTCCCATTTTCACTAAAACTGGTTGCTTTTAGTTTTGGACCTGTAGTGCTAATTGTGAGTTCTACACTACTTATTGAACAGCCATGTCGGGGGCCTATGTGGATTGTGGGCAGGTGGGATGCTCTGGTGACTTGTGTGTCTTTAGTGTTGTGTGTTTCCTTGAGATTCTGTGGTTCTTGGGCGCATGATGACTTCTTCTCCATGAGCTGAATTTTCTCAATACTTTCTTTTTGTATGCTTATACTATGTATTTTTGCTGGCTGGTAGCACCCGCCTTGGCTCTCAGTCATTCTCTGGTTTAGTTCTTAGGCATAACATGTTTCTGTATGATCTATTTTTAGTGGTTTGCCTGTGCAGTTGTGGCTGAAAATGGAAACTTCCGGCGTCACTACTGTTTCTCTGCTGGTGCTATCTTTTTGCAGTATTATTTTGTGGGACGCTTCTTCTGTTAGCCTCTGGAGGCAAGTGGTGTCATTTTTAGTTTTAGTTTTGTGCCGGAGTTGTTGCTTTTACTCTTGTGCTAGCGGTCTGTTTTTTGCTGGGTAACTTGTGCTGGTATCGTTGGGTGGATGTTCATGGAGTCGTCTTTGGTGCTTTACTGTGTCTGATATGTTTCTGATAAGGTAGGTATGCAGCTTTTCATACTTGTGACATTTTGTGGGTGACGGTTGTGCAGCGGTGCATCTACTGGATGGCTGTTTTTGTGTGCAGCTGTGGGCTCTACCGCACTGGCAAACCCTATGTGGTGTTTCCTTTGCTTTCCTGTTATGGCGGTGGGCTTTGTTAAAGTCTCTTTGTTTAGAGCAGGGGCCTGAAACTTTTGGCTCTCCAGATGTTTTGGCCGCAGGTAGAAAACCCATGGTTCAGAGGGACAATATATTCTGAATAGTAACCAGACCAGGGAACAAGCTGAACTGATCAGGATTACAGCAGTGTATGATTTGATCACATCATGTGTGCTAAGCCCATAGGACTGAAGGATGAAAGCATTTGTGTGATAATGATTGCTAGGTACATGTATGCAAAAGTATTGACTTTGACCTGTTTGACTGCACAAGGAAGGAACAAGTAGTAAGCTTAAATCACATCCAGAGTGAGCATCGCACAGCACTTTTTGGCGAGGGCAGCAGGAGTGCGCTTTGCCGTCTATTAACGCATGTAAGTTGCTATTGACCTCCCATTGGCCATTCAGAATGTTCAGAGTGCAGTCAATAACGACTGGTATTGGCTGCTTTCTGAACATTCCCTGTTCAAAAGCAAACAAGGAAACAACAATGCAATTTACCAGCAAGATCTTTTTCAGCAAGTCACTTCTTCTGTGGGAGGATTTTTTTGGGCTGCAGCATGCTATTTAACACTATAAAGAGAAAGCTATAAATGGTAACATTCTTTCACTTTCATATAGAGAAATCATTTATTTTTACATGACACCTCATGCAGGCTCATGTTAAACCTGCTGCAGTGTAACACATCTTGTTATTTAAATGCTTAACTCATAAAGACAACCTCATTTAAATACTACAAAATAAAAACACATTTGTGTGTCAATTTACTTTGCTCACTAGTAAAGGGTTTTACTTCACCACGAAAACACCAAAACATATACCGCAATTACCAGTATGTGCTAAAAGCATTATAGACCTCAGGTGGGGCAATTATTGCAAGGCATAAGGACCCTTACCCGAGATAATGACCTCTGCCTTAGTCTATAAGGCTATATTATTTGTAGCTTTCTATTGGGGCATGGGCTCCACGTTCAGTATCAGCTACATTAATATGAACACTCCTGATTTAGCTCCAAAGGCCTCTATGTATTTTCTCAATAACTCAGGGAGCTGCATTTTTTTAAGTATTTGTAAATGTCTTTATTGTGACCCAACTGCAATGAGGAACTTAGCACCTTACAACGAATCAATGTGTACTTTAAATCGATCAAGGGCATTTAACGGGTTATTCTATCCCCATTTCCAGAAAACAATTGAAATTACGCTGGAAAAACACAAAGAAAATATAGGTTTTGAGTGCTTTACTAAATGATAACATATCATTAGCAAGTCAGATATCTAGGAGTAGATGGCTAAGGAGATGTCAAGTCAACACGCCCCTTGAATCTCTCTGGAGCAACCAGAGAAGAGACAATGAGCTTCCAGCCTATAGGATGCTTGCTTAAGGGAAAGTCCTTTGAGGTTATGCAGCAACCCCACCCATGTAGAGGGAGCCGGTAAGGACTCTAATGGATACGGTGGTCAAGCCTGTAATACCAAGGATGCTCAGTGAGGTAGACCTTAATGGGGAAGACCTGCAGAAGAGGGAAGACCAGACATCGTAGTGGTAGCACCTTCGAGCCTGGACAAGACAAGGGCTTGGGAAAACCTTTAAAAGTTAGTAGAATCCAAACGAGATTTGCCTTTCTACAGTGGTGTGGAGGAGATATGGGACTTGTAGTTGAGAGTAGAATCTGCGATGAAGTCCCGGGATATTGTAGAAGACATCCGAGTAGAGGTGCTATCCAAAGAATCAAAGTCAAAAGTGGGCAGGTAATTAAGTGAAGTGGAGGACATCAGGACTTACAAAATATTCAATGCATTGAGTTTAAGGAAGAAAGCCACCATCAGTTCCTCGAGGCCACCAAGAACATCTGCCTGTGTTGACACACATAGATACAATTGGGTATCAACATGCTGGTGAACGGAGACACCCAGACTGCAAACCAGATCTAATAGAAAGAAGGCAGGTGGTGATACTGGGAGCCACCTCCAAGCCCCACTACATTCCCTCATCTTTTGGATACACAGATAGCACCTTTGACCACATAGGACCGAAGACACACCAGCAACCCTATCTAATTGCAGTCCTGAAGAAGTGCCATCTCTAGGAACAAAACATCGGTAGACTGTCGGATCCTTATATGATGATCTGTTATTCAAGAATTTGCATGAATGACCTACTCGCCTGTCTAAAATGAACCACTCACTAGTACCAGGCATGTGGCAGGCTCTTCTGGCCTAAACTGTTTATCTGTGCTGGCTACTCCTCCTTACACACGTGCCTATCAAAACCAGATCTCCCTGTGGCTTCCTATAGATGTTCAAAAGAGGTAGGAGCAGGGTTGATCCCAGAGACACTCCCCACGACAGCAGCAGAGGGGCACATTTGGAAACAGAAGTCTGGACAAACTGAATCCATCCAGATGAAAATGAGGCAAACCTACCCATAAACCGATCACCAATAGATGTGAACAGTATGAAAATCGGTGACCCCAGCTGGACCGCAGTAAAGGTTGCTTAGAGATCAAGGTGCATACTCAGTCAGTCCTCCTGGTCACCCAGTGCACACCTCGCCTCATCCACCTCCTGTAGGGTAGCTGTCTCACATACACACCCAGGGATGAGGCCTGCATCTAGTCATGCAAATTTGCTTCTTGCATCACCATTATCCCCCAGACCTATTCAGTACAAGCTCTGCCTTACTTGCTTGAGACTATACAACCAACTGGGTCACACCAGCCTAGGCCATCCCCCGCTAGGTCCTGCCACCCACACCTACCTCATAGTTTCCATTTGCGTAAGAGGCCTGCTCACTTGATTGATCCTAGATTATCCTAGTCCCTCTGTTACTAAGAACCAGCCTGCTACCCTCACTTCGTTGTCCATCATGCCTGGCTTACTGCCTTGTACATCAGGTGCATTCACCCAGACGGGGAACAGTCTCGCTCGACTTTGGTGCCCCCGGCATTACTCTCTGACCTGCCAAACACCCTTCATCCCTAAAGTGACCCCTTTCACCCCTCTAATATCACAGCCCTATACATTTGTATGAATACCAAGCCTAGCGAAGCTACACATACCACTTATCTAGCCAGTCCCCCATCAGGCCCTCCCCTTACTAGCACCGCCATTGCACCAGCCATTACTACCACTTGCCTTTACACTCTGTGTCACAACTCCATCACGTCAGCCCTTCCACCGCCTTCTACACAGCCCATCCTAGGGTCCTTATGGGAAGCCAGACTCTCCTCATGGACTGGCTCACCCCACCTCCGTAGGATCTCAGCCACCTCACCCCCCACACCCGAGTATCCTACTCTGCAAAGACCCCAGAATTCCACGTGGTCCAACACGCAAGCCTCAGCCACAACCTCTTCACGTTCCAATAGGCTCACATCCTCCCCATTCCCAACATACCCACTGACATCGCCACGCCCCAGACAACACCCAGCCCTAGTCTCAAAGGTGCTCTTCTCAATGTGAGATCTCTAGGCGCACATGCTATCGATATCCACAACCTACTTTTGGACCATCACCTAGACTTTCTAGTTGTGACGGAAACCTGGCTTCATCAAGCGTCCGGCCCCTTACTAGCCCTAGCCATCCCACCAAATCATACCATTCTAAGGGCCGACAGGAATGTCACCACTGGAGGAGGAGTGTCCATTGTTGCAAAGACTCACTGCAGTTTAGATCCTGTACACTCGACCCAATGCCCGGGTATGAATTGTTACTTCTCAAACTTACAACTGACCCTAAAACCACAACAAATTTCCTCATCATTTACAGAGTGTCGAAAAAGGCCAACCACCCCGAAACAGACATCCCCTTAATCGTCACCCACGTCCTCAAGCCAAATACCAAATGTATCATTCCAGGCGACCTCAATTTTAGATTTAATGACAAACTAGACTGCAATGCCAATGCTTTCAACACAGCCCTCCAAGAAATGCAGTTCAACCTATGTGTTAACTCTCCCAATCATTCAAAGGCAGAATCCTAGATTGGATTCTCACCCTCAACACCAATCTATCTATTGACTCCATCTCCAACATATCGTGGACTGACCACTACCTAATCAGCTTCAGGATACTGATCCCATACATTCAGTCTGCGCCAAAACTCTCACTCTACCCCATCACGGTAAGAAACACCCATAAACTCACAGTAGATAATCTCACCCCTCTACTATCGGATTCCCTCAAAACATTTCCTGTCACACTCACCAATCCTGACATCATCGCCGATATTTACCATGACTGTCTAAAAACCACCATCGATACAATTGCCCCCCTCATTTCTAAAACACCCCGTAATGCCAAGCAAACCAACTATGGTTTAATGAAGAGCTCATCGTTCTCCGCCAGCACAAAAGAACGCTGGGGCATTCACACAAAAAGAACCCATCCCCTGGCTCAGCCAACCTACTTCTAAAAACAAATAAAGCCTATAAAGCAGACTTTATAGCACAGAAAGCTAACTCTCTGAATTTCTGCATAGCTAATGCCTCTTCCAGCACCAGGGAGCTATTCTCCATACCGCGAGAACTGGAAGCCCCTATCCTCAGCACCAGCCCCACTAACGCTAGCAAAGATTGGTGTACCACCATCCAAAACGCTCTCGCCTCCAAAATCCTCACTCTTCAAAACAAAATCCAAACCAAAAGGAACCTCTTGGCCAACAAAAACCCACCCTCACTTGTGCAGGGCACTTGCACTTCAAAAAATACCACCCAATTTAGATTCACCAATGTCTCCCAAGACTAGGTGCTGAACACCATTTCCACCTTGAAACCGTCCAACTGTAAAGGCGATAGTTTCCCAGCTCGCTTAGTCAAACTTTGTGCTCCCACTCTAGCACCCATCATCACTAATTTCATCAATGCTTCCTTCAACACCAACTTTGTGCCAGCCAGCATTAAAGAAGCCTGGGGCACCCCGCTGCTTAAAAAACCTTCACTAGACCCCACCCTGCCCACAGATTACCGTCTCATCACGACTGTTCCTTTTCTACTGAAAATAGTGGAGAAGATTGCCTACTCACACATCCAAGGCTACCTTGAAAGTTATCAGTTGCTAGGAGCCAAACAATCTGGTTTCCGACCCAAGCACAGTACTGAAACTGCCCTTTTGGACCTCACAATCCAGATGGACAGCATAAGAGATTCCGGGAAAATGTGTATCCTTCTCCTACTTGACCTGTCCGCTGCTTTTGATTTGGTTGACCATGACAAGCTTTGCAATGCCCTCACTAAAAATGTTAACTTTTGGGTAAAGTCATTTTTAGCAGACTGATCTTCTAGAGTCTCCATCGGCGCCGAGGCTGCCGATCCCATCCCAGTCTCCTCAGGGTCCCCCAAGGCTTGTGCTTCTCTCCCACCCGCTATAATGCCTACACAAAACTGCTATTCGCAGCACTGGATGCTATGGTTGTCATCTACACTAAATTTGCAGATGACACCCAGATCCTCATCCCCATCTCGGGAGACTATGAACAAGACTCAGCCACCATTCATAAAATCTATGCCATTATTCAAAACTTGATGGCCACAAACAGTCTTTGCTCAATGACAAAAAGACTGAGATCTTCATAGTAGGTCCCCATCCCAGTTCTTAAACATGTCAAAACCTTAGGCTTTCACATTGACTCTAACCTCACAATGTGCAAACATATCAGCAGCATTGCCTCGACTACCACATATACTGCTAAACTTATTGCGCTTAGCTGCCAATTTCTCAACCCTCAAAACTGCCTCACCCTAGCTCGAGCCCTACTTCTATCGAAACTGGACAATTGTAACATGCTTAGACCAACCTCTACAAAATGCAACTGTCGCAAAACAAAGCCCTAAGGGCAGCGTTTTGTCTAAAAGGAAATTAACATATTTCCCACTTCAGGAAAGATCTACACTGGCTTCCCCTCAAATCCAGAATTCTATTTTAGACTCTCATTCCCACTCATAAATGTATCACCAATGTACCCCCATTATATCTATACAACACCGTTTCTCAAAAAAAGACCACTAGATCCCTCAGATCAGGCTCTATTACCAATCTCTACGTCCCCAGATTCAAGAGCATTAGAGCAGGGGGATTAGCTTCCCAGTAGCAGCAACTAACATTTGGAAGTCCCTGCCCATGCATATCAGAACGAGCCCTCCCATCAGCGCTTCAAGAGTCTCATTAGAACTTGGCTCTTCAATAGGTCCTAACCATGAGTCTGGACTGGCCATCGAGTTCCTCACTCCCCTGTCTCACCCTGATTCCCACTTTGTCTGAGCTCTGCTTCCTATTTTTTCTTTTTTGTATAATAACCATGCTATGCCTCGAGCTGAGACATCTCAGTTCTCGTACTGTAATCATATACTATAATATTGTAATTCTCTTTGTAACCAGCTAAGCATATCCCATGTAACTTACGCCGTGATACCTCCGGGTTTGGGTGTGTAACAAATGCAATAAATAAAGCTGTGCGATGGAGGAGGTGGAAGTCGATGATCGGCGCAGTTCAAAACGTTTGTGATTAAGTGTAAGGCCTGTAACGGGAAGGCCATTTCTCAAGACCAGAAGTCCAGTTAAAAAAAACAAAAAAACATTTGCCCTGCTTTTAAGAGGGCATGAAAATACCCTGACACAGTGAGGCATTCATCATATAGACCAAAAAATAAGTACATCCTTTAGAGTGCTTGTACTGGTGCCGCTGCTGTACCCTTTCTCTGTGCGGTGGAAGCTTATTTGTCTGCTGTAACTCTTTTGGGTGTGGAAGCTTGCAATACCACTACCTTTGCCATACCACTTCTGTTTGTCTGTGTCATTGAACCTTGCACTGCTGCAGCCCGAGCAGTAATGCTGGTGAGGGCCATGTCGATATGTGCATGTGTGTTTGTGTGTGTGTCCAGGCCACTATTAAGGGTTAATTCCAACAGGAAATGTGGAAAATATCAATCGGGAAGTAGGAAGGAAAGATCAGAGGGGGAGGAATGTGACAAATCAACTTCCAGGGTACCAGAATATCGGTTTCTAAATCATCAATCAGCCCTACACCTCTGATACACCAGAAGGGATCTGAACAGATTGAAATAACAAGCAAATTATAAATCTCTGGTTCCAATGTTGGTAACATGGATGGAACGGCAGGCTTATCTCTGCAAGGTCGTGGATCGTTGGCTAGTTGCAACACAGCGAAAATACGATTATTACCCAATGATAAAATGGACTGTCTAGTCAAGGTTGTATCAAAAATATCTACTTTATGTATATTACAACAGACAGTTCTGGCAACACTACAAAATACAACCCACCCTGTAAAGGAATAAAGAGGACAGAGAGTTTCAAAGGAGGAAAAGGGATGCACTCTGGATACAGACAGAAGGGTAGTCGGTACGGTTAACTTAAATAGTTTAAGGTTAGTTGGCTTCAGCACAAAAGAAGGGAGTATTGGGTCATAATTTGTCTTTAGGGGTCTTCTGGGAATGACCAGGGGGACAGAACCACAATGTACCTTGTGCTGTAGGTGTTCTTGGCGAACAACAGTCCAATAAGACGCTATGGGAATGGGAACTAACATTTACTGGCACCTAGCTTCCCAGTCCGCCGGGAGTTTGTCCCGGTGGCACCGGGAAGCTAGGTGCCGGTAAAATGTTGCAAGTCTAGCGGCAACCCGCCGGTAGCACCGGCAGGGTTACTGCCGGACTTGTAATGAGGTCCTTTGTCTCTTAGTCTACAATTCAGGATGTCACAAATATTTAGGCAAGAGCATCAATTGTTGACAAGCACAAATCCCAGCTTCACCACTTTACCAAAAGGAGTGATCCTGTGCATCTTTACCTCCTAAAATTGCCCTTTTGGAGAGGGATTTGGTTTCATTTATATATCGTACGCAACAAAGTTCCTTGTCTCCCCTCTCACTCTTGTAAACACTGCTGCCTATATATAATGGGCCAGCATGCAGAGGCAGGGTGTTTAATATGAAGGCACCGTGAATATTATGTGCTTTCATCATTTTCCACATTCACACCTAAAGGGAAGCATGTGCAACCGCTCAGATTTCATCAATTCAGCGTTATTTATCTTATCCATGTACTAGCATTCAGCATATTGAAGGTGCTCTCAATTTTGATAGATACGATAACTATGGTGCATAGAGGTACATTGATTTGCCCAAGATTCAAAATACAGTGTAATCGAGGCATCATCCCGAGACCACAGTCAGGGACGGCCTTAGGACCACCCAGCGTGCCATTAGCCCCCCGCAACGCCAGCTCAGGGGAGTCTTTCAAGGTCTCCCCAGAGCTATTGTGGTGGGAGAAGGTGCGGCAGGCACCCCATTGAAATTAAATGCGCCACTCTCTTGTGCTGGCTCCGGGCTTTCCAGTGCAGGAGCGGGGTGCATTTAATAACATTAGGGCGCTGATGCTTTTGCATCAGCACCCTTTTGAAGTGATTACCTCCCTGCTCTGACGTGGGAGCAGGAACGGGTGGTTTTCATTAGAATAGGGCATAATACCCTCCCCCCACCAGGCATTGACCAGGGGCAGTGGAGTGTGGGGGGGTTGAGGGGCACCAATGTTTTGTTTCACTGCCTGGGGTGCTGCCACCGCTAAGGCCAGCCCTGACCGCAGTCATCAACTTGGTCAGTTTATCCGAAGATGTAGATACGTTATAATCCCCACTATTGAAAACAGTACATTACACGAAAAGCAGGCACCACTGAGAGGCCTGAAGGGCTGGGCAGTGCCAGTTCACATGCCATTACTTCTGAAAGACTGGTAGGGCTGTTGCCGAGCCAGGACATAGATGGACGCCGTTCCCGCACCCCATGGCCGGCCGGTACCTTTCCCCGCTCAACTCTTTAATCCAGTTGTCTTTTCGGTGATTCATGCAGTGTACATACCTTACTCCACGCTGATTGGATCAAAATACCCAACCTACGGCGAGAGTAGCTGACATTCAATGACAACACGTGACATTCTTGCAAAATCTGGCATCTTTTATTTATTTATGTTATTTATTTAAACCACCCCCTACTCTTTTATGTATAGTCTTGATGATGCCACTGGTGAATGATGGAACATACAGCTATGCGGGTGGGGGTGAGGAACATGCAAGGTTGTTGACGGAGCGGGCGGAGGAGGCAGCGAGATGTTCAAGGGGCCTCGAATGCAAAACGGGCATGGACCTTCCAGAGGCACAGGGTGCCCAAGCACCCCATCGGGTGAGATATCCAAGCCCAACACCTCAATTCAGGATAGAGATGCCAACTAACCAATACCACAAACAATTTCCTCCTCTGCATACACCTCTCAAACTCCAAACCAAACACAACCACAAACCTCCAGCACAATAAACCGCACAAACTTCACTACACTGCAACAACATAACAATAAACACACATATACTTGCACATCAGTACACAACGACTACCGGCCGCAAACACCCCAGGCCCAGCCGACGGACCCACCGGGCTGAGGCTGAAAACAGCACATCACTGCTCTCTTGCACTTTTCCAGCTTCCTCTCAATAACCCCTCCCCGCCCTCCCTCTTTCAGAGCCGCCAGAGCGCCAGGGGACCACTCCAGTGGTGATAGTGCGCGGTACAAATGTCCTTTAACATTAACATTAACATTTAACATTTACATTTACATTTATAAGGCCTGCTAAGCCTAGAGGCATCAAGACATTTGATACCTGGCATTTCGTGACAATACTTGGCATATGATGCAGTACCTGGCATAGATGCACAGGTGGCTCTGAGTGCCAACATCTGGCATATGATGTGACAACTTGTCTTTTTAAGGTAGCAATGGACATATAATGCCTTTACCTCGGCATTTTGTGGGAATAATTGGTATGTGATGTCTGTCCGAGCTATTTAATGTCAAAATCCGTGCATTCTACATACCGGTCACAGATTAGTTTACCTATATATCGAAGAGTTTTTTAGGGACTGTAATTGGTGAATCCATGGTGTCTGTATTCAAGTAATACACCTTGAAAGTGTGCATTTGGAACTTAAAATTGTATTTCATTAAAAATTAAATGGTGTTGTAAAATGTATTTTAGGAGAGTCGGTTCAGCTTTTATAAGGTTATTCAGCATATTAAAATGGCGATGGCCTGCGGTACTTAACACGGGTGCCCTGGCCACATTACTGATTTTTAATACCACTCCAGCCAAGCCATCTGCTTTGTTATTTTATTTAAAAGGAGGGGCTCAACACAAGAAATGCAACTTTTGTCGGCAAGATCCCAAACCTTTCACCCAGGCTACATCACCCCACGGCATTGTATTCCCTAGCTAGGGACAGCGAGGAAAGACAACAAACATTGGAGCTATGACAAATGTACGCGCCTCTGTGGGAAATCGATGCGCTTTGAGCGCACGCTTGCGTGCCACTGCTTTGAAATGGAACAGCTCAAGGACACAGAATGATTAACTTCTTGGAAAAACCATCAGCTGGCAGGAAACCTGCCAGATTCCAGGCGTTCCAGAAAACCCTCTACAATACAGTGCTCAGGAGTGTCTTTCCTCTTGCAACAGTGGGGGAGTTGAGAAGGGCCCATGGCCAGGCCGTCCCTCCAGCTCACTGCTCATCCAGACACAGCAATGCGGGTGCGCGCGCACACAAACGCGAGAGCGCGCGCGCACACACACGCACACCCCCCCCCAAACCCCACCTCCCCACACACCCCCTCTCCCGCCTCGCCCCAAAATTTCTTAGGTTTAAAATTAACGGAATAAATTAAACGAGGGGAGGGGAAGCACATTTTGGAGGAGTGGACCTGCTTCCAAGATGATGACCACCGAATGTGGTGTCTTACATATTGGCTATGTCCACATAGTGGGTCCATCCATAGAATTCAGCTGAGCTCCAAGAAAAATCCGGTCCATATTCATGGAATTAATGCGCTGTACTTTTCCTGGACTTGCGTGGAGTTCGTGCATGCTCGGCACGTCTCAGCAAACTGTCGAGGGCTTTGCACGAGACTCCAAGCAGAGTGTGGGCGTGGCTTGCACAGAGGGCTGGGAACGGGGTGGAACACTAAAAATGGGAAAGAACTTGCTAAAAAAGTGGGCGTCCCTTGGGACGGCCTCTAGGCTGTCCCTTGCATGCCCACAATTGCGTGGCATGAGGCATAGTCATGGATTCGATGGTACAACCTCTCAGCCGGGAATTGGGCACTTAAGTCCTTTATACTATTCGCCACCCGAAGGCAGGCGTAAGTATACTTGCGCATAGGAATCGCAGCGCAGAGGTGGGTTAGCATGTCAGGGTGCATGTACGCAATCGGGGTACCGATCCAACTCAGAGGTGCGCATACGCAGTTTAGCGGGTTGCAGGAACGGTTTACAGGGGTTCGCAGGCAGATTTTTAAAGATTACAGCCGAGTTACGATTTTTCATATGCATGTTGTCGGGGTGCTGGATCTAGTTATGGGGGACCCTGCGCATGGTCCCCAAAATGCAGGCCTGCTTGCGGGGACCCCACGCACTGTTTGAAGGGTGTGTGTATTCGCGCCCAGGGGAGCGCGCAATGGTAGCTGATCTCGCTGTTTGTGCTTTGCGTGTGGGCGTGTTAGGGGCGTTCCGGCCGCGACTTGTGATTAATGTTACTATACGCAGTAAATTCCATGTGTATACGGGGCGTGCATTTTTTTATCTGCGCGCAGGCTCAAGCAGTGTACTTTCCGGCGCGCGGCCCCTGCAGGATTTCTAGGCACATTTCCATGATATCGGGCCCATAGTCTTTCCAGCTCAAGATTTCTTGCGCCTCTTATCTGGTTTCCCTACTCCTATATCGCACCAGACTTTCCTCACCACTACCATTGCTGCATATACTATTATGCTCCTTCTCTAGCCTCTAAGACTGTGCTCCCCAGAAGGGACACCCACCTACAGCGCTTCAATGCCATAACTTATGGCAGGAGGCGCTAGGCAAGTGCAAGATAACATATGTGAAGCAATAAGAGCTTGACAGCTCAGCTCAGTTCCCGAAAGGGAGACCGTAGCAGGTGGCAGAATAGGAGTTTACAGACACCCAGTCATGGGGTTTCTTGACATCTCAGTGATGGTAGCTCAATCTGCCAACCCTGACAGATGGGTAGATAAAGGTGTAGCAACTACAGAGAAGTTGGTGTCACAAGGCGCCTCAATTGGTACCACAGCGACCACCAAGCCATAAACCCCTCCCGGGCTGGGCGGCACTTCTACCAACTACCACTATGGTCTTCATTCCGCTCCCCTAAACACAAAGGCATAACACATATATACATCCAATACAGACACATGCCACAGGCATGCAACCTTATGAGCTTCTTCGCTTTCTGCCTCATGAGAAATTTATTGGCACATTATTTCAAAAACCTCCTCAGAAAAGGGATGGGGCGGGAGGTCCTGTGCTTTAAGGTTTTTTTGGCCCTTGCTTATTGCCATTCCTCTCAGATGCCTTCAGCATCCTTTCAAACTGTCCCCTGCAGGGGCAAAAACTCCTCGCCTCAAAGTCCCTGGGGATGAAAGCGGGGGGTGGGGGGGGATAATTCCACATGGGCCCCACTGTGGGGGACCAGCCTCCAAAGGAGACAGCTGACTTTCTTGGATGCTGATATTTTCTTTCTTTCTTCGCCCGCTAGGCCTCCTGCAGCAGCCTCGATGCCGCCCCACTCCTGAACCAGCGAGATCCATACCTGGCTAGGCCCAACCCAATGTGACGCAGCCCGCATTTCAGTACAACTACAGACAGCTATCGGTGTCCAGTCCTTGCGTGCCAGCCGGCCTCCCTTGCCTGGCGAACACTCTTGCAAATAACCCCTCGTCGACGCCACAGGACACGTACCACCAAGTCCAGTGTCTTTCAGCCATGTGCACGCTCCCGTAAGGCTCTAGTCCTTACGTTGCCGGCATAACTGAAGCCATCCTATCCTCCTCTAGCCATCACGCCTCCAGTTACACCCCCACGCTCCAGCATCCCCCGGCTATTGCGGGCTTCTCTTCTAGGCACTCCAGAAGGCCGCCGCTAGTGGTCCCACAAAATGCTAATAAAAAGGTGCTCCAAATAAGACCACCTAAAAGGCCTCACTGCCCTTCCAATATAGCAAATCTCACCCCTCTCCCCTCGCCCTTGTTTCTCCCTCCCACTTTAGCCCCACCAGCCACTGTCTTGTTGACCGGGAAACCACTGGAAAGCCCCTCCCTGCCCCACGCCTTTTTTAATGAAGGTAATAGCTGCCCCCTTACTGCAGCACAGGACTTACATCCGCATCCCTTCTTGCTCTCTTACCAACAGACTGAAGTCCGCCACTGTTTATTCCTCTAGCCAGTGCTATGTGCCCAGATGCGCGCTTTATACCCAGAGGACTGTAAGCGCGGACCCTGGTATCAAACCTGTGTTGCTCCGTGTAGTCTTGCTTCCAAGGCGAGCACGTTGCCCCTGAGCTATCCTCCCGAGACAATTGTTGTTGTAGCGTCACCTGACATCACAGATAGGCTTTGGACACTGCGCAGTTCCCAAAACTCCAAAGGTCTGTGGGAACGGTGTCCTTTCTTCCTCTGCATTTGAAGCCACTCTCTAAAACCTTTCCCACTAAAAATGAGACCCTGAAGTTGATGTTCTCCTCTACACAGTAGAAAAGCAATCTGTGTAACGACCTCAATATATGCGCACACCTTGCCCACTGATGTTCCCACACCTGCACGAGAGACCAAATATCGGACCAAAATCCAGTGTCTACAATGTCTTGTGAGCCAACTGCTCCCTCCCAATGGCGTCTGCAACTAGGCTACGGAAAAGCTCAAGGAAATGAATGTGAGTAGCCAACTCAATGCTCAGGCCATGGCACACCACTACTCCGGTTGGACACTCTCAGTTCTGACCCCCTACACAGGGAGACCCTGTTGAAATTGGCTAGGAATTAGTCACATGGGTTCATGTCACTGCTCACCGCTTTTGTCAGCCTGTTCAAGTGATGCTTGTGCCTTAAACCGACCATGTCCCGACCCTCCCCTTTTCTCGCAAAAACTGCCTACCCAGTGGCATTGCCTTGGCGGCCTTGCAATAGACTGGAAATCTCTTAGAATCACGTGTTTGCTCTCTTGGGAACCTTTCACTGGGTAGTTCCCCTTTCCTCTGGCAGATACCATTCTTGTGCCACTGTATCCAGCTCTATACCCAAGAAAGAAAGGCGTAATATTACCCCCACACAAATGGCCGCCATACATATGGTCGCCGGGAAAAGGCAGTGGCGATATAATGTATGGTGACCATTTATAAGGCGGGCGGGGCTGTCCCCCGCCCGCCTTCGTGGAAAAAATTAAAACGGGGGTTGCAGAAGTGTCCCCCGCAGCTTCACAGTGATAATGTCACTGCAAACCAAGGCCTTTTTGCCGCGACTTTTTTGCCACAAGGCCTTTTTGCGGGGACATTATCACATGGAAAGGAAAGGAAGGCATCTGGTAGGTCCTTAGCATTTATGATGCGTCAGCAGGACTCCAAGATTCCCGATCTTTGTTCCAAACCTGTGCAGTAGCCTGGAGCATGTGTCTTTCCCCCTTAGACACACAAACAGAAAGCCATCCGGGCAACCTGAGGCCACTTTCAGTCAACTGTCCAAATCACAGCACCATTCCAAAAAGGCCCGAAAATGCTCAAATACGGGAAAAGAAATTACACAACCCCTTGAAACACAGCGGCCGTAGTTTTTCTCGCCATCGCGCGCAAAGCCCAGCAGCAGGGAACTGTCTGGATGAACTGGGCCTAAATGCTGGTTTGTTGTCAGCTGTCCCCCCCAGGAAGGGCTTTACTCCTGTCTCTCACTATACTGTTGCGTCAAAAGAGGTGTACATGGGATATGGGACCCGAATGCCAAGCAATTAACTAAAACACAGAAACGAAACATTATGGCTCTACTGATTGGAACATGGTAGGAAATAGCCCAAAAGTGGATGCAGAAGCACCCACCCCTGGCAATTGATTGGAAAAGAAGAGTAGGGTCACAAATAACTATGGAACACATCGCGTATAACCTACAGGGGAGTAACCAAAAGTTTAGAGATGACTGGGCTGAAACCCTTGAATACCTTCAAAGCAACTATATGGAGCAGTGGTTCCCACACAAAATAAAGATAATGGACTTGTTTAAATAAGAAGGAGAAGAGACATCTCAGAGAACAGAGTTTGACACATGGAACTTCCCAGGGGGAGCGGGCCAAGGGGGGCATGGGGGATGGGAATGTTACAAGTTCATTGTTGTAAAACCAATAAAAATATATTTTTTTTTAAAAATGAGGTGTACATCACCATACATTCCTGCCTGTCTAGGTGGTGTTTCACAGGGTTCCCTTCTGGGAATGATTTTGTTTATTTATTTATTGCATTTATTTCAGCACACAAAGCCCTCAGGCATCTAGGCGCTAGTTACAGCAAGTGCATGGTGTGTGCAGCGAAGTGCAAGAACAGATTGGTTACAGAATGAAATGGTGGGCCTCAGCCCATGGTAAGGGGGGCTACTTCAGGCATGCAGGTGAACATGAGAGACAAAATAAGTATGCTATGAGCATTCTATATCCGCAGCTTTATTTGTTTGCGACCAGCGCAGCGGTGATGCCTTCATATTCCTTAACGTTGGGCCTAACATGGCCCTACCACTCTGCCAATTTGCACTCAGGTGCAGCCATACCCCCTGCCCCCACTAGTTTTCTTCCCAGTTCTCTTACTAGTGACCAGCTAATGGTCCCGTTTCTATTTTAGGGTGGGAAGCTTTACTAGAGTTAGTGTCAATTATTATTACTAAACTTGAAGGAAACTATTGAATTTAATCAATCAAATAACTGTTATGTTCTGGTTGGTTTCCAATTTATTATTATTATTCTTATTTTTATCTTTATTTTTTTTCCTTCTTTGTGTCTCTTCATTTTCTTGAGTGCTTTGGTTGGATTGTTGTATAGTTATTTGTTGTCACTTATTCATTTGTCACTTGGAATTGTTATAAATTGTAAATGGCTAAAAAGCTTCTATTGTAGCTAAATACCAATAAAAAAATAATAAAAAATAAATAAAAGTCTCCTTTTTTAGACCCACCCTGCGTCACACTTGGCTGCTGTCCACTGCAGGGGTCTAGGTACCAGGGCGTTTGGGGCCGTTCATCCACAAGCGAGACACCCCCTTCCAGCCAAGAGGCCCACGTCTGGGGCACACAACTAAACAAACAAGGCCAAAACCAGCAGTTGGTGCTTTTGTGTAGGCATGGGATAGCCATTTGCCAGGCACTGGAATAATTGTTCTACTAATTGTAAAATGGCAACAGCTGGAAAAAGGTCTCAGTTTCTGGGCATATGATAACAGTGCCTGGCAAATGCCTATCTAATAGATAGACAAATGCCCAACTGTTGGCTTTGCCAATGCTTGTTTTTAGCAGGACTTTAGTGCAATCAACAGATGTAAGGACAAGCATATTGTTTACAAATCAAGTGGCTGAAGGCACTCTAGGTTAACACAATTTTACCGCCCAGGGAGATCAATTACAGATGCAATGAAGCCATTAACTCTCAGAAGACTAATTAGAAATAACTTGGCAGGCCCTATACAACACTAGGTTTGATGTTTAATGTGCGATAGAGATCCCAGGAGAGTGTGTTTTGGGCAAGGGGGAGCAGGTCGTGAGTGGGAATGACCATGGTGATTATCCTGGTCATGAGCAGTCAATGGGTGGGTAAAAGGCCAAAAAACACCCACAGGCTGTGTGTTCCTTTTCACATTCCATCTCCTTCCTATCTGTACTGGTGCCAAAACTATACATCCCTGTCAAAGTGTGCCAATATCGGGCTAGGATTAGAGGATGTTGTGGTAAAACTATGAAGTCTGCTTTGATTTATAAACAGACCAGTGATTAAAATGTAGCATGCTATAAACCTCCAAATAAAAGAATACTATGTTACTGCCCTGATACAGGCTGGTAGGCTGCACAGGCAACACGGGCATCTTTTATCCCCTCTGTAGCAACACCTTCACTTTCCATAGGAAATTAACATATATTAATGGGAATGTCAATGGTCAGTATACTTTTACACAAAGATACCCATTGCTAGACTGTTGCATACATCTTTCTAATAGGCCCACGCCATCATACTGAGCATTGGACAAACAGTAAATACCTGGGTAAATGTAGCGTGTTTACCTCACGAGGCAGGACTGCATGTGGTCATTTCTACTGAACCACGAGTAGAATGACTGCCTGCATAAACACGATGATTAGAATCGAGGGAAAATGGGCACATTGAACTATTTTGTAGATCCTAAAACCATGTGGCCACCAGTATTGTCCACTTCATTGTCTCAAAAAGCCAACAACCATAAAAACCAGGCACATGGTAGGGTCAGCCCGCCAATGGGTAGCCTTTATTTCAACGTAAATGCGTTTTTGCCACATTGACATGCACTCTTGTAACAGATAACTCAAGTGCTCTTGACATGAGCCGCGTTGAAGCAGCCCCACATTCAGTGCCCCGGTACCCCGGTACCCCCGAACCACATGCATACAACACAACAGCAAAGGTACCTTGCATTTTCCCTCTTTCCAAAACCAATTTCCTTCTTTTTCATATCCAGCAAAGGGCCTTAAGATCAAGAAAATGGCAGCAGAGAGCAGGGGCATTGCTAGGGGGGGGGGGCTAAGGGGGCTATAGCCCCTGATCTTTTGGTTGTAGCCCCGGATAGAATCTCAGGAGCTACAGCCAAAAGACTAGCTAGCCCCCAGTCCCAACAGTTCCGACATCAGCGTAGCCCCGGGTCTTTTCCAGACCTAGCAACTCCCCTGGCAGAGAGTGATAGTATAAACCACAGTAACATGAGTGCCAAGAAGCAATTGAATGTGTTGTGTATGATACACAAAATAAATAAACATGAAGATATATATAGGAAGTACACAGTGACTCTTTGTGAGCTCTGGGCACTTGTTCACGTGTATAATCTGTGAAATGAAGGTGACCCGGTCACTTGGACGCAGCCGTTTCATCACATTTGGTGAGACGGCCATTTTGCAGAATTTCTCGGGGCATTTTTTTAGGAGGGGGTGAGTTAGGGTACATTATTTTTTTTATTTGTAGGCTAGTGGGGTCTGGGGAAGTGGTGGCCAGGCATGGAAGTGAAGTATGGGGAGCCTGTTCCCATAAAAAACGCTGAAAAAATACGACAAAATGACCCAGTTGAGTAGATGTCCCATATCCAAATTAACACCAAATGTGATACCATATCGTATAAACTACTAATATGAGGTTTTCTGCATGCATGGGCTAATTGTCTATTTTTTTCACCTATGCTACAATGGTGTGTTTGTGTGTGTTTTCTGCTGTGTTTGTGTGTCAGTTGAGGCAGGGGAATTATTTAATTGGAGGGGCGTACATTTTTCACATGAATAAGTTGGCGCAACCAAGCATAGCGCGCAAACCCAGACCAACCAAGCGAACTCGGGTGGCGGTCTTTCCCCAGAGAAACCTTTTTAATGAATGGGTTAAAATGTTACATTCTAAAGGGCACTTTCTGTGAAAAATTGGGAAAGAAGCCAGAGTTTGCAATCTGTTTTGTAGAGTAACACACAAAAAAGCCAATAAATGACTAGTCACCAATAGTGCACAATAGGCTTTCATGATCCTTTGCTCACAATATATGAGAGTATAAACATTTGTTCTTGCTGGCTGTGCACATACACGTCAATGGTGGCTAAATCAATATATGTCAGTATTCCCATATAAGAATATTCTTATGTTTGCTTTGCCCATAATACCACTAATGATACTATAAGAAAACATGTCTATGGTGGCTCTGCCAGTATACACCAGTATCCCACGAAAGAACATACTTCTGTTGGCTCTGCCATTAAAAAATGCCATGCCACTAAAAGGACACATGTCCAGACTGATGGTGCTAATGTAGGCCCACGTGGTCACTTAAGAACACTGAACATGTTGGCTTTACCTTTGATCCCAGTAAAAAATGCCATAACACAGTAAGGCAATATGCCCATGCTGGCTACAGCAATGTAGCCAGTGCTGCCAAATAAAAGCACTGATGTTGCTATTATCCTTGATGCTTGTAAAAGAAACTCCATACCACTGTATGAAAACACATCCATACTGCCAGCACCATTGTAACTCCCTAAGCCCCAAGTAAGAATTCTCATCATATTTGCGTTGCCCAATACATCACTAAAGAATTCAATGCCACAGTAATAAAACATGTCTATGCTCATGGCAGGCACCACTTGCATCCTCAACATACGAGACTACACACTGCTGCTTCAACGATCTTGGCAGCTGAATGCACTGGCAATTGGCGTGACCGCGCCTGTTGACAACATGACGACTGCATCCTAAAGAAGTGGATCGTTCCACCTCTTAATCTGAGCCACTAAGCTCCTCGGATTCGACCACATAGGACCCTCCACTCGTAAAGACACTGCTGTCTTGATGAAGGCCTACACCATTAGAGCTCACCTAGCTCCACGCAAAATGGCCGAAACACTGTCGTGTTGACATGTATTATATGTTGTTGTTCGACTCTTGATTGTGCCCACACTCCATGGGCCCCCTACCTGCCTATGAGTCCACTGAATTCTCTAAGCTTCCTTCCCAAGGAACCTATAGAGAATGAACAAACTGTACAAGTAGATGTCTCAAATATTGACTACTTGATAATTCGTACTTAGGTACTACACTTTGTATGTCCTCAAATGTGAATGTCCTATGTTTTTGAAAAATACCAGTGTATTACTACACCACCGCACTTCAAAATAAAACCCTTTTGTGCAGAAAAACAGTTTCATGAGAATACTGTGACCACCCACACAAGGGGTTACCCACTCAGGGTGTAGCAGTGGTTACTCTTCTGCAGAGATCGACCTGACCTTGCTCATTCGTTTGTTGATATTATTGTACAGACCTGGGCAGAGCAAGACAGTAGACAGGTACCCTGCCAAATACTAGGCACCAATGTAGGCCAGTATGCCTACAAAAGAACACATCATGTTGTCTTTGCCCTTGGTGGCAGTAAAAAATGCCATGCTACAGTAAGAAAGCATGTCCAGACTGGTTGCACCAATGTAGGCAAGAAAGGCCAAGTAAGAACCCATATCATGTTGGAATTATCCTTGATTCCAGTAGAAAATGCCATGTCACAGTAAGAAAACATGTCCTGACTAGCTGCACCAAAATAGGCAAGTATAGCCACGTATGAACGCACATTGTATTCACATGCTGGTTTTTCCCACTATGCCAATAAAACATGTCATCCCACAATAAGAAAATATTCATGCTTGCCCGTCTCACCCCAGGCTCGCTCATGTAATTAGACCTATCAAGTTGGCTTTGCCCATAATGATTATGACAGTATAATATGCCAGACCAAAATGTCAATGCTACCTGCCCCAATGTGGCAGCCCTCCAAATCCACCCCTTCCCCCACATAATAACACTCATCAAGTTGGCAACACCCATAATGATTATGCCAGTGAAACATGACATGCCAAAACATTGATACTACCTTCCTGAATGTAGTACCATCCTCCCTAACCTATCCCCCCTCCATGTAACAGCACTAATCAAGTTGCCGTTGCCCATAATGATTATGCCAGTAAAACATGCCATGCCAACATGCACATGGTGCCTGCACAAATGCCCCCGCTTGCATGAACACACTCATTCATACACGTTTACTCATGCAGTCATACACCCATACAACTTCTCTCTCAAACAATCATTCACACATGCACCCAGAACATTCCCACACACTCATACATACCATTCACACCGCACTCTCATTCAAATGAGCACTAACCCCTGTCCCCACAAGCATACACATCCTCGCATACACACATACACAAATGCTTTTTTCCATATCTGCTCTGCCCCAGCCCAGACATCTATTTCTTTATGTATTTACCCACCTATTGCCCCATCACCCGTCACTCCCAAGCATATCTTTCTGGGATCTCTTTGAGCTGTCTCTATCAATAAGTGTCATGAGAGTTTGTGTTGTAAATGTCAGCAACTGTTGTTGCTAAGCAGTCTTCTGAGAGTTAATGGCTTAGAGCTTCATATCACTACATTATAGATTTGTGTCCCTCCTCACATCTCATCTCCCTCCTATCTGTACTACAATGCAACATGCTGGAGAACTGCAGGCCCAAATGTGCAAACGAAGCACTTAAGTGCCTCCTCTCATATTAAGTTCTCCTGGGGCAGCAAGATGGAGGCACTCTGGCTCCACCAAGCATGTCAGGAGCCAGGCAGAACCTCTCCCTGCTTCCTGGTTTCTGTCTCTGTGGGGCTCAGGAGCCAGAGGCCTAGAGGTCAACTGAGGAGGTAGCATCATATCTGGAGCTGGAGTGGAGTAGGTAGGGGGGAAAGGCATTTTTGTATTTGTGTATGCATGTGTGTGCGGCGATGTGTATGTATGCTTGGGGTAACTAAATGTTACCCGGTGTAATCAAATGTCTTTAAAAAGTGTGCCTTCAGTCACTTCATTTATAAGCAGGGAAGTCCTGTTAAATACAAGGATTTGCAAAGCCAATTGTTTTGGCTTGCGTGTAGGTATGAGACACTTACCAGGCTCTGCTATCATATGTCCAGGCACTCACACCATTTTCCAGCTGTTGCCATTTTATGGCCTGGTAATACCATTATGACAGTGCCTGACCAATGCCTATCCCATGCCTACACAACAGCTAAAAATGCTGGCTTTGCTGATGCTTGTTTTCTTTTCTGGCACTAGTGAGGCAATAGACTAGATGAGAAACCTAGTCACACAACCGCTCTCCGTTTGTACCCAGACTGGGTAATTATATTTGAACAAACAGTTCCAAAAAACATTAGTTTGATTCTTCTTAATTTCAGAATTGTTCATAGAAAAAATAATAAGTTCCAAGTCTTTGTTTATGTAATATATATTCTTTTATCAAAAAAATCAAAAAAATGATCACTAATCAAATCTTAGTGAGGGCGCAGCTGACATGTTACTTTATACTAGTAGACTTCAAGTGCCAATGCATTTCGGAGTATAAAGCTCCTTCATCAGGGCAAGTCTCGCTTAAAGAGTGGAGTCAGGCGCGTTAAAACTGGAAAGAAACAGTATCGAACGTATGTTCTCACAAAGAACACGATCGGATGCTGGAGGGAATCCAGTGTGCGATCTGTAAAAGCGAAATCTGCTTCAGTGGGTGCGGTTGTAAAAGAGTAGGTGCACGGAGTGTAAGAAGCCACAACCGAAGCGGTTACCTGAGTTCAAAGAATTCTGGCACTGCCATGGTGGGACATGAAGTCTGAAACCCATGGTGGTTCTATGTACTGTGGATCCAGCTTCAGTCATCAGGAGCTAAAGGGATTTATTTATCCAGATCCATGAGATTGTGTCATGGTCGGGGGTCCAATCCAGGATTAAAAGCCATTGGGCCAGTTTCTTAACCCAGCAGTTTTAGCACCACAAGAAGAACACATATCCTCAATCACCAGCGAGAGGGGAATATCTCCTATTCCACTGCCTGTGTCAGAGTTGCACCTCCACCAGTCACCAGTGAGAGTAAAAAGGGATAGTTGAAAGTGCTTGATCTAAATTCGATTAACGCCTGGGCATTAGAATTCCTAATTTCTATATAGAAGAGTCTCAACCAGTCCCTCTGAGTCATAGATCACTATGGTTGCTTGAATAAGTCGTGGATATCCGGGTTCACCTTTATGAGTCACGTATTCACATTAAGGAATACTGTAGCTGGTCAAACCTTTTCATTTCTGTTGACTAATGTTCTTCTTAGAGAGGGGCCCCTGCTACCTTTTTTGATAATTGTGCACCAGGTTGAAAGGTCCCCAGAATGTACTAATTCACCACAAAGAGAGTTGCTTTGTTGGTTGGTTTGTGGCGGCATTGCTATACTGCTAATGCAGTTCCTTCCTGCTGCTTCTGATAGATGTGTGGCATTGCAGCTAGTACTATGCCAGAGGAGGCAACGGTGAGACAGCCAAACTAGACAGAGGGAACATTGGTTCATCAGAGGCAATGCGCTGGGTCCCGGATCCCTCAGGTGGCTCGAAGTCCATGAATATCTTTGAACTACTTGTTCTACAGGGAAGATAGTTGGCCACTTTACGGACACTCAAGGGAGGGTGGGCTTCAACTTATAAGTACCAACCTGAGATTGTGCCTGACAAAAGCACAATCCCTCTTTGTGGTTTTCACATTTTTCTGATTCCTGAGTTGAATCTGGAATGTAAAATAAGGCTGGCTCTGTAAAGGTGAAACCGGTTGATGATTAACAGAGGACTGACATCTGGAAGGGACTTATGCACAATGCACAAAGCTTTTATTTGAATCCATCTAATCAGAGCCGATGTAGCTGAACAAAGATTGGGTTGATAGGCTGCCAGTAGGGTATTGCAGGGACTTGGCGAGTGGCTGCAGTCTGAAGTCACTGAAACCATTGTGTCATATGCCTTGGGATGTCAAGATAAAAGATCATTGCAGAAGCTGGGTCTCGATGGAATGAGAACAGTAGCAATTATGGGGCCCCAACTAGGGGAACTCGTGGAAGTACTTGACAAAGATCCCAAATCTTCAACTGACGTGATTTGGAAACAGCGTTGACTCGTTGGTGGAAGCCGATGTCACGATCAAGCAGAGTGCATAGATCACCCCCACCCGATGCAAGTCAAGTCAAGGCCCCAAAATATCTTGCCCTAAATTTGTAGAGAAAGGCTTGTTGTATCCTCAGTAGATTATAACCTCAGTTTTCTTTCCAATTAGTCAAGGTAATTAGTCAAGCAACCAAGCAATTACACAAAGTGATTGTGGCTCAAGTGGGTCGTTGTAGATTCTAGTATGAAAGGGAGATCCACCATGTTCAACTTTGTGAGTCACTAGCAAAAATAACCCATTCTCTGGGTTCTGTAGACAGACATAATAACACTCTCATCAATTGTTGAAAATCAATGATCCTTTAGGTCGCTGTTCCGATTTGCTTATTGCTTGATGTGCGTTGTACCCTGAAATAAACTGCACTTAGAATGGGCGCGTGTGGCAGGCTGAAATACCCCGGAGCAGATGTTGGGAGTGGGGGTAAGATGAGAGTTGCGGTGCTGCTGCATACTGGGATCATCTGTGCTCTAACCCCACCTGTTGCCTCACCCTGGCACGGTGCAGTTCATAGCGTTGCATTGCGGTGCAAATATCTCAGAAACTGTGCATCCCAGGGCCTTGAAACATGGTTTTCGTGGTCCCTATTGGACCTCAAGTTTTGTTCCTTTAGTTGAGACCAGTGCTTCTATGACCACATTGATGTTTCACCAATTTCAGCCAACCGTCTCATGTGTGAAGGTGCAGAAATCCGGGAAAGGGCCGGGGTGTCCAAATGTCATGTAGCCAGTAATGTCCGGAGAGTCCTTACAGGTAAATATACAAAGTTGGGTGCAAATTGGTGAAACGATGTGGAATTGCATAAGGAACAACGCTTCCCAAGCCACAAACCCACAAACACATTTTGACTCTTGCTGAAATCTATGGAAAGTGGAGGGGTGTCCAACTGTCAGGTAGCCAGTAATGTCTGAAGGGTCCTAACAGGTAACTATGCAAAAAGTGGTGCGGATTGGTGAAACAGTGTGGAATTGTATAAGGAACAACCCTTCGCCAAGCCACAAACCCAAAAACAAATTTTGACTTTAGTCTGAAATCCGAGGAAAGGGGTGGGGTGTCACCATGTCATGTAGCCAGTAATGTCTGGAGGGTCCTAACAGGTAACTATGCAAAATGTGGTGCAGATTGGTGAACCGGTTTGGAACTGTGTAAGGAACAGCGCTTTGCTAAGCCACAAACCCACAAATGTGGACTTTTATTACCATAGATAGATCCACTGGCTGGCCTGTATGATTTGTAGATCCGTCTTTTGGCTTTCACAAGTCTTAAACCATGATTTAAGAGGCAATAGCCATACATCAAGCCTTTGACCTTAAGATCCATCTGTTGGTCTATATGGGTCACAGGTGTTCCTGTGCAAGTTGCGCTTCTCTTGTTTCCCCCCAGTGTAACCTCTGCCCTTTTTTGTGCTCAGGTGGAAGTGGTGCAGACCGAGGAGTGCATTGGTCCAGGCAAGAGTGCATCTTGTGTCCTCACAGCTCCCTGAAGAGCAGTCATCATGGCACCTTCACTTAATCAGGCATACAAGCGCCGCTGGTGGATGGCGTGTACGGCCGTCATCGAAAACCTCTTCTTCTCGGCCGTCCTGCTGGGCTGGGGGTCCCTCCTCATCATGCTCAAGAAAGAAGGATTCTACTCCCAACTCTGCAAAGGTGAGTGGTGGCCAGAGATGGTTAATGTTTTGCATCATTCCTGTAAGGGAGAGTGCCTGCTGTCTGTCACTAGGGTGAGGGAGGAGTGCTGTGTTATCACTGTAGTAAGGGAGGGGGGATATGATCTGATATGATAAGGCATTTATAACGCACTAATACACAAGTGTTTCAAGGCGTGATGAGGCAAGGAAGGGGGAACAGAGGGAGGACCGACAACGATCTTACTAGGCCAAGTGACAGTGAGATTGTGCAAGTGCAGGGGAGTAGGAGAGGAAAAGTGCTGGGGGGTTGAGGGATGGGCAAGTGCGGTACATGGGATCCAAATAACAAGTAGTGCGGCCAACAGGTGGCGAGTGCGAGTCATAAAAGTGCAGACAGCAAGTGTCTAATAAGTGCAGGAAGGGGACTGTAGGGTTACAGATACAGACAACAAGTGCAAAGGATGCCAAGAGGCAGTGTGGGTGTGCAACTCGGTGGGCAGGGACCTGGGCCCCGAATTCAGAGGGTAACCAGATGACCAGGGCAGTAGACCTTCTGTGTATGACTGGGGTAAGGGAGGGCGGAGTCCTTCTGTGCATTACTGTGGAAAGGGGGTGGGGGGTCCAGCCTTCTCTGTATCCCTGATGTACGGGATCATCCAGGCGTATTGTGTATTCCTGGGGTAATGCAAGAGGGATGCCTACTGTGTATCACGGAGCTAAGGCGGGGTGGGAGGAGACCTGCTGTGTATCGCTAGGGTAAGGGAGAGAAGAGATTTGCTGTGCATCAGTCTGGTAATATAGGAGGCTTCCTTATCCAGGCAGCGTACTAAAGGAGTAAGGTGGTCTGCTGTCCATTAGTGGGGAAAGGGAGAGCGGAGGCCTGCTGTGTATAACCATGGCAGGTGATGAATGGGACCTGCTGTGTATCACTGTGGTAAGAGCGGGAGGAGGCTGGCTGTGTATAACCATGGCAGGTGAGGAACGGGACCTGCTGTGTATCACTGTGGTAAGAGCGGGAGGAGGCCTGCTGTGTATAACCCTGGCAGGTGAGGAACGGGACCTGCTGTGTATCACTGTGGTAAGAGAAGGAGGAGGCCTGCTGTCTATCACCATGGCAGGTGAGGAATGGGACCTGCTGTGTATCACTGTGGTAAGAGCGGGAGGAGGCCTGCTGTGTATAACCATGGCAGGTGAGGAATGGGACCTGCTGTGTATCACTGTGGTAAGAGAAGGATGCCG
Organism: Ambystoma mexicanum; assembly: GCF_040938575.1. Taxonomy (NCBI): domain Eukaryota; kingdom Metazoa; phylum Chordata; class Amphibia; order Caudata; family Ambystomatidae; genus Ambystoma; species Ambystoma mexicanum. The sequence continues at coordinate 605,911,545 of NC_090936.1, read as the reverse complement.
GCTGTTTATCACTGGATTAATGTAGGGAGGATGCCTACTGTTTATCACTGTGGTAAGGCTGGGTGGGAGAAGGCCTGCTGTGTATCACTGGGGTAGGGAAGGGAGCAACTCTGTTTTTCATCACTTGGTTAAGGCAGTGAGGAGGTGTGTGTGTCAGTGCGGTAATGGAGGCAGATGGTCTGTGGTTTATCACTATGATAAAGGAGGACAGAGGGGGATGGGGCCTGTTGTGTATCTCTGTGGTAAAGGAGGGAGGCGATTTGCTGTGCATCCCTCGGTAAGGGATAGAGGAGGCCTGCTGTGCATCCCCATGGCAGGGGCGTGATGAAGTCTGCTCGTCATTAGTTAGGTAATGGAGTGTGGAAGTCTGCTGTGTATCACCGTGGCAAGGAATGGATGAAGCCTGCTGTGTGTCAGTCGGGTAAGGCAGCGAGGACGTCTGCTGTGTATCACTGCGGTAAGGAATGGAGCAGGGTGGATGTTTATCACTGTGGTAAAAGCGGAAGGTGACCTGCTGTGCATCACTGTGGTAAGGGAGGGAGGAGGTCTGCTGTGTATCACTGGGTTCATGTAGGGAGGATGCCTACTGGTTACCATTGTGGTAAGGTTAGCATCGGGCCTAGTGTGTATCACTGTGGCAGGGCAGGGATGGGTCCTGCGGTATAACACTGCCTGATCAGGAGATGGCTCAGGAGTGCTGTGTATCATCGCCATGGCAGGGCTGGGCGCCAGTGTATCACGGTGGCAAGTGAGGGCGGGGCTTCTAGAGTATGCAAGCCAATGCTGGGGCCGTGCACTTCTGATGCCTGCTAAGTATCAGTGTTGCACGGCAGAGCTGAGTCCTGCGACAGGGCAGGGGTGGGCTTGCTGTGTATTACTGTGTCAGGGTAGAGAATGGGATGTGCTGCCTGTAACTGGGCTAAGAGATAACCTAGGCCTGCTGTGTATAATTGCATCAGGGGAGGAATGCGCGGGCCTGCCTTGTGACTGTGGCACAGTAAAGCGTATCACAAAGTCAGTGCAGGACTTGGGCTGCTGTGTAGCACTCTAACAGAATATGATATGATAGTTTTCTAAGCACGAACCCGGGGATCGAACCTGTGTTGCTAGGCGTCCTCTTGCTTCCAAGGCGAGCATGTTGCCCCTGAGCTATCCTCCTGAGACTAGGGCTCAGACCTGCAGTGTTTTGAAGCGGTAGGCAGGTCCGGCCTTAGGGGCAGCAGTGCCCTGGGTGAATTGGGGGGCGGTGCAAGGAAGTGCCACTTTTTTTTTTTTTAAACCTCCTCTCTCTGGCGAGGAGGTAATGCTATGAATAGGGCGCATCATGTGTGTGTGTGTTTTATTTTTCATAGTATGTTGGTATAGCATGTTGGGTCGATTCCATTAAGTTTGCATGGAGCCTGACTAAAATGAGTCAGTCCACCAATATTCCTTTGCTGATGATTACATGTAGGTTTGCGGGATGTTTGTACAATGTAGGAGGAGAAGCTCCCTCAGACTGAAGCTACAGTGGGTGGGCTTCTGTTGGTTGAGGCTTTGTTGCTGCTCTCTTGCTGGTGTTAATTCACCAGGATTTCAGCTGTTTTCTGAAGGCCAGCTGGTCTTCTGTGAAAAGATGTTTAGTGGAAATGTTCAGAGTTTGTTTGAGAGGGAGAAGAAAGAGAATCCTCAGTGGCCTTTGTGGTTGTAGTTTGGCATCCTTACTAGGGTATTATTGCACGATCAATGATATCTGATAGTGAATTAATTTCTTGTGCTGGATTCTGGACCCTTGCTGTGGAAATCACAGTGGGCTATGGACTGAGCTTGGAAGTGAAACCTCAATTCAATTGGAAGCCAGTATAGTGTGGGCCGGGAGATGCGTGTGTATCTTTTCAGTCTCACAAGCAGTTTGGCTGCTGGGTTTCAGAATCTGCGTAGCCTGTTGACAAGGTATTCCGGGGGTCAAAGGTAAAGGCTGTTGGCATAATCTAGTCTTGAGAATAGTAGTTGAGATAACTGCCATATTGCTGTGTGTGAAGGTCCGGTGGGCCATGATGCGTCAAATTGTTCATAGCTGGAAAAGTGACACCTTATAGTGGCCTTCCAGTTTAAGGCCACTGTCCATCGCGAGTGTAAGGTTTCTGGCAGTTGTTGTTGGTAGAGAGCACGTTCACATTCCTTCGGCCAGGAGATACGTGTGGGATTTGTTTGTGTGGTGCCACAAATCATAACCTTGCTTTTCGACAGGCTATTCACATTGTTTGTAGTCATCCAGGAGTTCACAGATGCAAGGCATGTGTTGGGATCAAGTGCATTCATTGTAGCATCATTTATGAGCGTGTTGATGATTTGGGTAGCATCTGTATAGTTGAAGCAAGTGAGGCCTGTTTTGGTAATACGCTCCAGGGGCAGGGCTATGTAGATGTTACGTAGATGTTAAACAGAAGCGGCAAGAGACTAGATTCTTGGGGTACTCTGCATGTCATCTTGTGGATAAAGGACTTGAACGAGGCCATGTGTGTTTTGTTTCAATCTGCTTGGTCAGAAATTAGGTGATCCAGTGTAGAGTGTTTCCTTTTAATCTATGTGTCTGTTTAGTAGGAATCCTATGGATGTTGTCAAAAGAAACAGAAATGTGCAGCAGGATGAGAGCGCTAGGTCAGATGGCATCCATATTGTTTTTTCGAGTGTCCTGTATCACACATTATGTGGATTCCATTTCTCTCATTAATCTGAATCTGTTTTGTTACTTATGGAGAAAGCTAATGTTTTCAATCAATTCCTGTATCTGTTGGTAGATACATTGCTAAAGGGGTAAACCTTGTGTGGGAGATTGGCGTTTGGCTGGTAGTTGGCTGGCTCCTTGGAGTGAGCCCCTGAGTTGCTAGCATTGACCGTGATGAGGAAGTCCAATGTGGAGAAGGGAAACAAGCTGGCAATGTTGGAATCAATAGTTTCCTCTGTGCTGTTTTTTTGATTCAGGAATTTTTGATTTGGTCATTCAGTTGGTCTCGATCTTGGAAGTGTGTCATAATGGAGTCACAGAGTTCTTGAGATTATGTTGTGTTAAAGGATGCTGGGCTTCTGAATTTGTGGAGTTTCTTCTGGTCGTCATGTGCAGACTCTAATTGGTCTGGTAATTGGCTTTTGTTTTGTAGCTTCGATTGTTTCTTCTCTGTAAAATCAAAGTTGTCAATGATAGGCCAGTTTGTCTGTTGGAAGGTAATTTCCCCATAATTGTTTCTCAAGCCTTTTTGTATGTAGATTACGTTTGGGGGTAAACAATTTAGTGACTTGTGTCTGTTGTGAGGAACAAGAGGGTGTTTTAGGGAAATGATGTGAAGGATTGTGGTTATCCATTCATGGATCTTATTAACTGGGTCATCTAGTATAGTTATTTGCTTTTTGATTGTGGGTTGACGTTTGGAATCTTCATGTTTTTCCATGACATGGATGTCTTGTCATGGTCTGATTAAGATTGGTGGATCTTTGGTTGATTTTGCAAGAGGGGTTTTCTTCGGTGAAGATGCTGAATGGAATGCACAGGTGGTTTCCCCAAGATTAGGAGACTTAGGAGGAGACAATTTTCTTTGCAGGAGATGGTTCACCACCTGTGTTGGTGGATCGTTTAACTAATTGTTTGAGGTATTCTTGGCCAATGCTTGCAGGGTGACTTTGATGCCCTCTATTTCTAGCTAGGGATTGAACTCGCCCAGTATGGTATGGTGTTTGTGTTTGACTAAAGGTTAGCCACAGCTTCGGCAATGTTGTCTGCAAAAGATGGTTTGGATGAAGGTGGTCTGCACGTGAGTAGGAGGGTTAGTGTGTATGTGTATGAGGTGAAGCAGATGATGAGAAGTGAGTCCCAGCTTGGAATGTTGTCGGAAGGTAACATTTAAAAGTGGATGACTTATTTATGTACAAGTGAAATTCCTCAACATCTCTTGACCATTTTGTTGGCAAATTTAATCTTGTTGCATGTTGGGGGTATCACTTCCCACCTGGAATTTCATGGAACACATTGATCCCTTTGATTTCTGCCATTAGGTTATAGAGGGGAGCCCTCATTGGAGCTCCTGAAGGCAGAATGCAGTGACAGGTGAGGAGGGTCTGTGGGCATCCAGGCAAGGGTGGTCACAGAACACATGCGTCCCTTTGAAGCCCTCGCAAAAGCACCCGGTGGCCGAAATGTGAGAAGAAAGTTGGCAGGCTTGCCAAGTACAGAGGTATGCATGGATCAGGATTTTTGGGTGGGAAGGAACATTTTAGGTTAGAGTGCAAGGTAATATTTAGGAAGGGGGATATAACAGGTAGTAGCAAGTGGCTATTGACACTCCCTAGTTGAGAGAGTTGAGACACCTGGATTTTGTTCGAAGGGGGAGGCCATGAAGAGGGCATGGACTCAATTTGGAAGGTTGCTCAGAAGAATTTTAGCAATGCACGCAGACAAATCCCTCCTATGCAAAAAGATTTAAAAAGGCACAAGCCACACCAGGTACCTAATAAGGTACAACATATTTGTTTTCTCTCTAAATAAAGATACATTATGCTATGTAGTCTTGATATTCTGGTCTAGCCTATTTACATTGCACTACTAGGCAAGCTCGACCTTAAACACCTAAAAACCCTACAAATAGAATACACCCACGAGAGGTTACTAAAAACGAATATGAGAAAGTGGCTCCATGAACAGAAGATATGAATTAGATAGACCTGCACACTTTAACCAAATCATCTTCCCTCTCCACCCATGACGCCTATACTTGACACTACCACAGGTATGCCTTATGACTCGAACTTCCACGCCAGGCCACATTCAGATATTACCAGACAGCCTTGACTCTGCAAAAGGTTAACAGACTTGTACCTATAACCACTTGTTTTATGTTTCTTATAATATGAATGACGTTCAAGCACAAGAATATTTGTTACTCATGGTGCCTTTGCAAAAGCGTCACCCAGATTATGTAACACAACTGTCAGCTCAAATATCTGATACTGACTGTAAGTAAACAGGCTACTTGGATGTGTACCACATCCCATGCTTCCTATTCTTTGCACCTCACCCTGGCAAGTTAACACATTATAAAACTCAAATATTAATTTGCCCTCTAAGGATTTTGAGTAAGCAAGTGTCATGCTCAGAGTCTTCTACTTTAGAATTTCTAACATTACCCTAAGTGGCGATCAACATTGCAATACCATTTACTTTGCCTGCAAAGGATAATGGGTATTGGCTATGCCTGGGATTACTCATGGATATTCAGATAACTGGAATGCTTTTCACACAATCTGCAATATTTCCAAGTTTTCAGATTTCCATGGAGCATAGACAGTAAACAATGATTTGGTAACTCACTGCTATACAAGAACGGTTTCACTGAGCACTTTTATAATCCTATCCAACAATTTAAAGTTAGGGTATGTTGCAATCATGTATGCACTTCATAATAATTGGGCACATGCAGATTCATGACATGTTCTCAAACTGCACATAATGTCATGGTGAGGCTTTAAATATTGTTTGCTTGCAGGGTATTGTGGGTAGGACAATATCCCAACTAATGTTTTACTGCTACAGTCCCTGACTTTTTACAGATCCCTGTCAACTAGCATTGGAGGCCAGCACAGGAGCCTGGGTGGGATAGGGGTAGAACCGCACAGGAGAAGGATCCTTCGGGGTGAAGAACAAATCACAAACTTTCAAAAACCATGTAAGATGTTTTGGCAATACAGTATATTCAAGGAAATATGTTGTTTGGTTGCTAAAAGATAGGAAACTTTAGTAACAGTATAGGAAATTCACTTCTGTTTCTCTCTATGCTCAGTTGCTGAGGAAATTTAAATATAATCATGTGTTCTGTGTTTAGTGCCTCTAGCATCTGCATGCATTGTTCAACTGAAAGCAGTGAATTTCAGAAGAGGGCTCCCTAATTAAAGAAGAAATCACTCCATCTATTGTACCTGTGAGCATTGCCGCTATTGACTTAAAAGGCAAGCATATGTGATTTTCTTTAACACGGCTTCAATTTTGTCTAGACTTTGGGGAAAAAGGGGTGGGCAAAACTATCATCTGTATTATGTGCCCTGCCATTGCACTTCCTTTGTCAGGGTTACAAACAGGGATCTGATTTTACTCCTGACTTGGAATCAAATAACTTTTCAGGAAGTAATACATAATTAGCTTTGCCAGTAGGAATATTTTATGTGTATTAAAATATGTTCTTTCGCCTTAAAATTCCTCTTGCAATCGGCAAGTAATGTTATTGGAGTTCCTGCCTATGCCACTGCTCTGCTGGTTACTGATTCCAATAAATATCAGTGGAACCTTGTGGGAAGAAGCAGGGGATAGGCTCCTATATGTTCATGGTTTCTTTTTTTGGTTGGGCACATTTTCCTGTTTTTATAGAGCAAAAATGGATGGTGTATATGCTTCTTAGTGGCAAGGCTAATTTTGAGCAAATGTCATACAGGTTTTTTTCTATGCGGAGGAGTACTTTTGGTAGGTACTATGGCATATCTTGAAGTCTTGGACTGGTTGATGAGCTCTCCTTCTAATCCCATATACACATTTCTTTTTTTAGTCTGTATGTTCGGAAACAATGCTACACGATGCACCCTTTACACTGATTTGTAAAGAAATGCAGTGGTTGGGAAGGGGAATTTCCCTTCCAAACTCTTCGGCGATGGTAGTTCACTAAGTACGCATGCTCACAAAGCAGTTTACCTTGTTATTAAGTTGCACACAGAGTTGGTGCAGACGGTTTACAGGGGACATGACTGAAGTTATGAGACTTTTGGGGAGAAGAGAATGAATCGTGTGGCACTCACACCCTCCTAAAGGGGATTGAGGTGAGAAGTATGGCTGTGTTTGGCAGGTGTTGGGGAGGGGGAGCTCATTAACCTATATGACAGAAAAAGGCCTGTTTACCTCCATGGAAATTAAGGGTCTACGCTGAAGGGTATAAAGGATTGCAAGTGTGGTAATACCCTGTGAATGAGACTGTGTAGTGAGATATGGAGAGAAGAAGGTGTGAGATGCTAAACAGAGAGTGAAGGATCAGGGGGCTCGGGCACCCCCCAGGAAAGGCCATCTGCGTAAAAGTCCCTATTCTTTAAATGGTACTTTTTTTTCGGTGCACTGCCCCTCTCCCCACACCCCCATCCCCCGAGAAAACCTGAATTTGGTGCCCTGTGAAGGATGAACCTCGTATTGGACCTATAGGTCCTCTGGGTCTCAACATAGAAGGAGAGGACATGGACACAGGGGTACTCCTAAGTGGCGAGTGACATGCCAAGGAGGTGCAGGTGGGAAGATCCTCTGGTGGAGGAATCTAACGGGGTGGTAAGGCAGGCGGGTCATGCCCACATAAGAGAGAGGGAAGTACGGAGATATTTTATGCTGCAAGAAGTGGTTTTGAGTATGGGACACACAGGTAAAAGTTGGACGTTCAGGGGAGTTAGAGTGCTTTGCCACGGGCACACCTGACAGCAAAGCCAGACCGTGCTGTAGCTTTACATATGCCACAGGACAGGAAGTGGCGTGCGTTGAGGTGCCAGTTTCCGCAGCGTGAGGTTGAATGACGAAGGACGTGTGCATTGGTCATGTGGCTGCCGTTACACTGAGTAAGAACAGCGGGGCTCAGCAGTCCAGGTATGAAGTGGTACGGTAAGGCATTAGGAAAACATAACTGAAAAATCAAAGAAGGAGGGAGTGAAGGAAACAAGCACGTTGAACAATATAGCTCAAAAAAATAGTATAGAGCAAGCGAGGGGACTCTATGCCGCCCAGTGCTTTAAGTGCCATGCGAAAATTGAGGGGGCCCTTTGAAGGGGCATAGCCTAAAGGGGTCATGACCCAACGGGTGGCAGGTAAGTGCCACCGACCCCCTGCAGGCATCCCACTTCAGTGATCATCACCCACTCACCTTGGAGGCGGTGGTGATGATCCCTGCATCTCTTACATAAAAAGAAGCCTGTTGGGGGTCATCATCACACATTTTTTTTTCTTCTTTCATTGTGGCACAGACCCTCGCCAGGCACCCCTTTAACTAAGAGATGCAGGGATCCTTGCACACTGGGTGAGAGGGTGATGATCCCTGTATCTTTTAGCTAAAGGGATGCTTGGCAGGCACCAGTGACACATCTTTTCTTCCTTAAGGGTGGCCCTGACCTTGCGCCTAATGGTCTGGGGCTACCAGGAGATTTTAGGGAGCCCCAGAAGCACCCTGCCTCAGACACATTTTTCAGAGGCTGTCGGGGCTATACCCCAGGCTAGCCCCAGCCCACATAAAGCCAAGGGCATCATTTTAGGGGGGACAAGGGTGTTTGTCCCCCACCGCCCCAACTTTTGTGGCACACCATTTTGTCCCACTCATTTGGCAGGGAACCCATTGATTAACATGTCATGCCTCCCCCAACATTTTCAGCAAAGTTACTCCACTGCTGAAAGCCCTGATGCTGCCTGGGAATGTAGGGGAGTGATGATGACAGACTAGACACTGATAGGCAGGGCAATAGAAAATACTGGGAAAGTTCAGAGTGGCTAAGGCCTTTGGAAGCACGACTTGGGCCGTTCTAGTTCTCCCCAGGCCTGTTGGGAGTGATACAAGTTTGCAGGTTGATTCTTTCAAATATGTCTAACATGATTGGAATGTACAAAGGGAGTGCCCATTGTTTGTGAAAATGTCTGTGAGTGAATTTGCATAAAGGTGCTAATGATTAAGCTGCGATGTGAGCATCTGCACGTGGAAATACTGAACGTGGCTTTACTTAGCTAGCTTACCTTCAAATTCATTTCAGGCAACTTTAAACCTGAATCACAAAATAACTTTACATTATTTGAAGACAACTTTCAACCTTGTTGTCTTTTCATGTAAAACTTCCAGAAAGGTAGCAGGACTGTGCACGTGCGTGTTGGTACCGGCAGCACTCATTTAGTTTGAGGGGTTCCTAAAAAGTGGCATAGCACCTTGGTAGGAGGGCGTGGTGAAGGAGGGCAAGACAAAGCTATAGGCTGTGCAAGGGGCAGAGGGAGGGCTTTCGGCTCATAGGAAGGGGTGTCATCGCCATTTACATATGAGGTACAAATTGTCCCGATGGGCAGGGTCCTTGACCAAGACATGTGATACCTCCGGGTTTGGGCGCTGTCAATAAACACAATAAAAAAAAAATAATGTGGCTTGTAAAGGGTATTTTAGTGACACAGCCTGAGAGCCCGCACAGGATGGAGAAGCGGGAAAAGGTAGCTTGGGCCTGACGGAAGGACTGAGCTTGTGAAGCTGGGTTATCAAGAGATATTTGGGAAGGAGGTCGTTTTCCAAATCATAACTTCTATGCTCCACTTAACAGGACTGACAATCACCCATGCTACCCATGCCATCACAAAGCATTCACTTCCTACCCCCACTTCATCTCTCCCTCCTTTTGTTTGTGGCGAAGCCCCTCTTTTCCATCCTCTTCATCTTCACACTTCCCTTTGCCCTTCCGCAGACTAAAGTCTGGTTACCCTTGGCAGAGGCACAATATACCAACTCTAGGGCAAGTCTAGGCCTCTGAGAGTATTATGCAGGTAAGTGGCACATTATAAAAACTATTAACATAACATCACCGCCCCCACCTCCCTCGAGCCCGCTTGGAGGACTTAAGAAGACTTTGGCAAGGAGGCTTTCGAATCATTCCTCATTGCCAAGCTACGGGGTTAGTGGCAGTGGAAAAGTGTGCCAAAGACAGTAGTGGAACTGCTACTCCACTGGGGGCCGGGATAGGCAGGAAGGAGCAAGGTGCAACACATTTTTCAAGGGGTTGTGTATGGGCCATGTTGAAAGGCAAGTGTGTGGAACAGGCAAAAGAATTGGAGGTCCACTATTGTTTTTCATTCCTTTCTCTCAGTTGGTCAGTCAGTTGGAACATCAATCCCCTTTACTTGCTGACCTTAACTCTGCAGGAACTCATACTTAACTCCTACCTGAACAGCGGCTGCTTCCACAGGAGCCCAAACAAATGTGTGCTGTCATTAATAGAATTCGGTAATGTATTACAAAGCCTGGATCCCAAAATGGAAACTCTTTTCTCTCCTGTGGTCTGAAAGAGTTGGAGGGATGAATATTCTATGGTTCTGAAGTATGGTTCTAACAGTAGTCCAAGTCACTAGTCATTAAGACCCCTATTAAAACTGTACACTCGTCAAGTGGCATGAAGGGGCAAATCCCATGTAACCACTTAATATTAAAATACAATTCTGTGGAAATGGCCTGGACTTTTATAAACTGTAACATCTTAGCATTTAACCTGAGATAGCAACTTGGAGAGATCGTTTATTAGTGTTAGCAGAACCCCCTCAGCCTCCGATAGTTAATATGAAACCAGATAGAGTTCATCCAGGATGAGATCTCATTCATGCTTTTTGAATGTATGGTGAAACAGAGTTCAGTTTCGCTGTTACGTTACGTTATTTTATGTTGATTTATACTGTGCACCGCTACCACCCAAGGGAGTCTCCAGGCGCTGAAGTGGCTCTGCAAGAAAGAGAACGGGGTTGGTCAGTGAAGGAAGAGTGATAGGATAGGCCCAGAACCAGGAGAAACTGGCATCTCTGTGTGTTGACTTGCAGATGGTTTGTTGCGTGCACTGGCTTGTTGTATCCGTACGGGTATGGTGCAATGCCTGGGTTGTTTCTATGTGACTGTTTGTTATGGAGGAGTTTGTCTGTGTGTTTTATGTGTCGGTTGGATGGTATTTCAGGTTGTACGCACTGGCTTGTATCCGTACGGGTATGGTGAAATGCCTGGGTTGTTGCTATGTGACTGTTTTGTAGGAGTGTGTCTGTGTGTAGATTGGATGGTATTTCAGGTTGTGCGCGCTGGCTTGTTGTATCTGTATGAATAAGGTCCAGTGTCCAGGTTTGTTGTTGTAAGCTTGTGTTACTTGTGTTGGGTCTGTGTTAGATGTAACTGCTGTAGGGTGGTAAAATTAAGTGGTAAGTTTAAGTTTAAGTTTAAAGTTTTAAAAGAACCATTCCGGAATGGTGAAAATGGTGGAAAACGGTAGTGGAACTTTTAACAATAAAAAATAAAAGTACTGTTACTCCACTCCCAACCGTTCCCGCTCGCCCTGCGACCGCTGGTCAGTGGTCAACCTCATTGCCCTGGAAGGCAATAGGTGGGGTGCTATGGTACTGAGAAGAAATTTTCTGGGTCAGAAAGTGCAGTAGGAAGTGGGTGAGGTCTTCATATGACATACATGAGCCTTCCATTTTTGCTTCTTCTCCTGCGTGAATTTATTTATTTTTACATTTATTTCAGCGCACCAAGTCCTGCGGCATCTTGGCTCTGGTTACAGAAAGTGCATACAAATTTAGGGAAGTGCAAGCATAAGCAAATGGTTGCAGTCAGTTGGTGTGTGTGTACAAGCTGGCAAAGCCTCACCTCATGGTAAGGGGCCTACATCAAGAATGAAGTACAGGTTGAAAGTCACAATAGGTATGGTAGCACAGCCTGGGAGAGCCTCACGTCATGTTACAGGGGGCTGCATCAAGAATGCAGTCACAGGTAGGTAAAGAGGAACATTGTTACGGGTGCACAGCTTGGAAGATTCTCACGTCATGATACGGGTGGGGCTGCATCAAGAATGCAGTCACAGATCGGTAAAGAGCAACATTGGTACGGGTGCGCAATATGGGAAGCCTCACCTCATGGTGCAGGGGGTTACATCAAGTATGCAGCACAGGTTGAAAGTCACAATAGGTAAGGTAGAACAGCCTGGAAGGGGCCTCACCTTATGTTACATGGGGCCACATCAAATATGCAGTACAGGTTGAAAGTCACAATAGGTAAGGTAGCACAGCCTGGAAGGGGCCTCACCTCATGTTACGGGGGGCTACATCAAGTATGCAGCACAGGTTGAAAGTCACAATAGGTAAGGTAGAACAGCCTGGAAGGGGCCTCACCTTATGTTACATGGGTCCACATCAAATATGCAGTACAGGTTGAAAGTCACAATAGGTAAGGTAGCACAGCCTGGAAGGGGCCTCACCTCATGTTACGGGGGGCTACATCAAGTATGCAGCACAGGTTGAAAGTCACAATAGGTAAGGTAGAACAGCCTGGAAGGGGCCTCACCTTATGTTACATGGGGCCACATCAAATATGCAGTACAGGTTGAAAGTCACAATAGGTAAGGTAGCATGCCCTGGAAGGAGCCCCAGCTCATGTTACAGGGGGCTACATCAAGAATGCAGTCACAGGTAGGTGAAGAGCAACATTGGTACGTGTGTACAATATGGAAAGCCTCACCTAAGGGTGCAGGGGCTACATCAAGTATGCAGTACAGGTTGAAGGTCACACTAGGTAAGGTAGCACACCGTGGAAGGAGCCTCACCTCATGGTATGGGGGGCTACATCAAAAATGCAGTGACAGGTTGAAAGTCACAATAGGTAAGGTAGCACAGCGTGGAAAGAGCCTCACCTCATGTTACAGCGGGCTACCTCAAGTATGCAGTCATAGGTAGGTACAGAGCAACATTGATATGTACACATTAACTCTTTACATTGATAGGGAAAGTAGCAGGTATATGAAGGTTTATTACAATATAGCAAGTCAAATCAAATCTGTTTGTTGACAGGCTGGCAATCTGGTATGTAAGACAGATTAAGTATACACCACAGAACTGTAGGTGAGACCCAGTAGGACAAGAGCAATTACATGCGCAGTACAAGTTAACGGGTCAATCTGGTGTATACCCAAAATCAGGTGCATCATCAGCACAAGGCTGTGGGCCAGATCAGGTATGTAGCAGACTGTTTAAGTGTTGCTGCAGCGCTGAGGTGCATAGGCTACAGCCTGGGCGCCTACCGCCGGGAGCGGTAGGCAGACCTAGCTAACGGTATGCAATGTTCTGCAGGCGATCATGGTGGTAGATGCAGATAGGGATGGACCCTGTTTTGGTGGGCACATAGAGCATAAGGCTACAGCAGTTCCGGGAGGGGAGGGGTGTGGCGAGAAGTGCGTGGAGAATGCATGCCGGAAGTGATGACATGGATTTCCTTACCTTGTGCTGCCATATGTGGCACGGCAACATGCTAACATAGATCAGGGAGTTCCATGCAAGGAAGGCATATGGGAGAAGATTGCCATAGCTGCAGAAAGGTACAGCAGACAAAGGGTTTGTCTCTGTGGCGCTGTACGTATCCGGACAAGGCCAAGTAATGGAGCCGGGCCTTAAAATCGGGCCTTGGAATGTATAGTCGGTATATATGACAGGCAAGGGAATGCTAAAAGATGTTCTTTGACAATAGCAAATAAGTAGATATTTCAGGCAAAATCATCGGGATCATTGCTCATGGGCTGTTACCTTGCCAACTTGTGCTGAATGGGTAGACACAATTAGAGGGGCCTATGAGTCACGACACTTGGCACAATTGACAAGGGGATATGGTCTGTTATAGGGGTCATTGCAGGGCCCCATGACCTAGACAGCCAGGCGCTATGGGGAGAGCGCCCATGCTTTGGTTCATTTTGAGCGGCCTGCAGGGGGAAGATGGGGGATATTGTATGCAATGTGGCCGGTGCTCCGATGGTTTCCTTATGGCGAAATGTGCAGGCGGGACTCGGAAATGTGAGGCCAGACACGATCTGGGATGGGCTTTCCGGTGGGGATTGGGGTCCATATAGGGGCATCGTTAGCCTGGACGGTTCCTGCAGATTCTAGTGGGATTGCGAGGGGAACATTGGAAACTGATGCTGCATTTCTCAAGGCAGGCGCATCGAGTGCCAGTGCTGTCGGAAAAGTCTGAAGCCCCGGTGAAACCACAGTCAGACTATTGTTATTGAGTACTGGTATAGTGCATAACACTAGGTACTGAGTAGATAATGTGTGCATTTTATTTTTACATTCATTTCAGCGCACCAAGCCCTGAGGTGGCTAGGCGCTAGTTACAGACACTGCATAATACATTAGTAAAGTGCAACAATATGGTTACAGAGTTGGTGAGTGTATACAACCTGGCAAAGCCACGCCTCATGTTACGAGGCGCTACATCAAGTATGCAGTAGCACGTGGGTAGGATGCAGCGTAGTACAGGTTAGCAAGGCCGCAATGGGTATGGTAGCAGAACCTGGCAAAGCCACATTTCATGTTACGAGGCGCTACATCAAGTATGCAGTAGCACGTGGGTAGGATGCAGCGTAGTACAGGTAAGCAAGGCCGCAATGGGTATGGTAGCAGAACCTGGCAAAGCCACATTTCATGTTACGAGGCGCTACATCAAGTATGCAGTAGCACGTGGGTACGACGCAGCGTAGTACAGGTAAGCAAGGCCGCAATGGGTATGGTAGCATCTGGGCGCAGGTGGAAACAGAGAGAGAACAAGAAAACATCACCGTCAATAGCCTGAATTGATTAGAGCGGTAATGACGTCACTGCAGCCTTTGGGAAAGCAGATACGCTTGACGATGGAGGGCGTGGGGTAGTGCTAGGACTGGTACGAACAAAGTTACCATGGAGAGTGATACCGCAGCTGCTGGTTCACATTAGCTATGTGGGCAAGACGATGGTGCTGCCCTATGGGCAAGGCGATAGTGTCTAGAAAGGCAGTGTGTGTATAATTTGGCTTTGGAATCAGAGGCTGCAGGAAAATCCATTCTGAGGCAGGGGGGGGGGGTCTGCTGAGTGGGGGCAGAATTGATGATATAGGAGAGCATATGGGGGACTGCAATAAAAAAAACGGAAATATTGTTTTCTAAGCTCGGCCTCTGAGATCGGATCTGGGTATCGAACCTGTGCTGCTCGGCGCTGTCTTGTTCCGAAGAGAAATGCATTCCCCCGGCCCAGCAGTCGTACAGGTATGAGGTTGGTAAGTGGGGCTTAGCTTAGTTTGGATGCAATATGCAGCGGCCGTTAGAGCAGGCGAAATAGATGAAGGAGTGGTCGGAGCAAGTCCAAGTCATTGCATTACTGAAGCTTCCCTGGCACACGCGTGGTAGGGTCGATAGTGGGTGTTCAGGAGAGTAGAGTGCTACTGGGCAACGCAAGAAGTAGTGACTGATAATGGCCATTCAACCGGAGGGTTTAAAGAGCAGCACAAAAGTGTAATTGAGTACCTACATTACTGACATGCTCTCCCCCTGCCTTCCTCAGGTGAACTATTCTTACAGTGACAGCTCAAAATGATCACAATTCTGGTGCCTTTCTACTTATGGTGGCAGGAGCATCACCACCTTGCACATCCATCTAATAACGGAGTCTACGTGGGCTGCTTGTAATGAATCCAATTTTGGAATTGACTGAAAATTTAAAGCAAGTAGATTTGAGCGAAGATTCCTCAAAGGGGATTGTCCATTTGCAATTGAAATGGTAACAAATATAATTTATAAGCTGAAGCGCTCTCAAGCTTCGGGCCCGACCCTTGTAGAGAAGCCCCTCAACGCTCACACCAGAAAAAATGCAACCCACTAGGGCAGAAGGCCCAGCACAGCTCTTGCAAGGAGAACAAGGTTTATTATCACAAAAAGACAAGTACGCGCCAGCAAAGAACTCTGCTACCATGGAGCGCTCTGACGAAATCAGCATGGGCAATAGTTTATAAAGGTAAAAAGTGTCACAACTGACATACATCACATAGGTTACAAATCCACATATCTGGTTGGTGCAACCCTATACATAGGCGGCCTGCTCCATAGGGGATGCCAGGTCATTGGTCCCAGCTTCTCCTGTCTATCTTCTTCCACATGGGTTCTTCGTTGCACGTCATTCAGTTCGAAGCTCCTAATTGGTCATTATTAACACAATTCAGTGCATCTCCTATCTGTGGCCTAATGTACACCTGTTACTACAGACATGGGCATAGAGGCTACTTTCAAAGTCACGATAACTCTAAACCCCTGCTCAAACCCAGATGCGTCAGTGCCGTTTCCAGTTCTTCCCACCCCGGGCTTAAATTTGTTACTTTCCCTCCCGGGCACCTCACAGGACAAATCGCTGGGGTCCAAGATATTCTGCTATGATCTTCCAGATGAAATGGCGAGCTAACAGTTTTAAGGTCAGTGGTCTGGGACTGGCTGATATCCTGGGATACTGAGGTCTTGAGACGGGAGCATCTGGTCAGGATAACTTGGGGTTTGGACTGATGAAAGTCGAAGGCTTGTGTCCCCCTTCTCATGGGATAACTTTTCACAGGGAGCTCCCAGCCCCCTCATGGCCTTGCAGGGCACATTCCTTCTGGGATATGAATGCTAGTGTGAGTCAATGAGAGGTTTATGACTGTCCGTGGGTTTGGGTTTTCTCGCTACTGTCTATGCTGCATGTGCACATCTATCTCTATGTTCTGGGTCTGGACCTACTGCCCTAGCTGCAGCGCGGCACTAAGCCTTGATTCTGAAATGGCAGCTAGTTTCTAAAAAGGCGTTTCACTCAGCACAATCGATACCCAAGCAGATAATATCTACCCTTAAGGCAGCTTCTATGAACATCCCCTTGAACATCCTTCCCAAATACCTATAACACGCTCACAGGTCTCTGCCTCGTCTCGAACCTCTTGGGGTCCTGGGACAATCGTCCCACTTCCCAACACCATCCAAGCAATATTTGTATTTGATATGGACATTTGTTCTTTGAGGGGACGGGGCAAGAGCTTATTGGTGTCCATGTACAAAAAGGGGACCAGATGTGATCCTGAGTTTTTATTTATTTATTTATTTTATTTCTAAAGTGCTGAGACAAGAGCCCAGAGGCGTAGGAGCACTGGGACTAGCATACAACACAAAACAAAAAAGGGCAAGAGTCAGCGGGGCAGTCCAGAGAGAGGTGAAACATGGACAGGAGTCAGTTTTCATTCAAAAAGAAAGGTTTCAACTTATGTTTGAAACCGGGTAGGCTAGGGCATAGCCTTAGGTCGGGTTTTGGGGGGTGTTCCATAGGTGTGGGGAAGAGAATGGAAAACATCCATATTTTGTTTGTGTCAGTTTTGCCCTCTGTATAAGAAGTAGACCACAGTTATTGGATCTAAGACTGCATCTATCCGCTAGCCATTTAAGCTGAGATGCTAGGTAGGCTGGGCTTTTACCATACCAGCAGGAGTGTGATATGCAGAGCGTGCAAAACATAACTCTCTTTGCTACCGGGAGCCAGTTTAATGGTCTCCGAGCTGTAGACACATGATCAGCTTTACGCAGGCCCATTACCACCATTACTGCATTGTTCTGTACAACTTGCAGCCGGTTCAGTTCTCTTTTTCCCATGCCCAATTAGATGCTGGCAAAATAGTCTAGGCGACTCCCAATGATCGCCCTGGCTAACGTGGCACAGCTGGTCACATCCAGATGGGGTACGATTTGTGCCAGTAATTTCATGTAATATGTTGTGTTAGAAACTAAACCGCTGATGTGTGCCTTCATTGAGAGTTCACAATCAATGGTGACACCCAAAGTGTTTACTTTCTGAAGGGAGGGGCAAATACAGTCTGCAGTTTGGAATGCAGAGTATGCTTGATCAAGCTGGTGCAACTTGGGGCCAGTACCCAGTATTATGATCTCTGTCTTAGAGTTGTTCAGGGCTAAACTATTTAACAGCATCCAGGGATGGGTCTGGTTATATGCAGCATTTATGACCTCAGTGTCTTTGATGTAATCACCTGAAAGTGGGAGCAGCCACTGAGTATCATCAGCAAAGTTGGCATAGCAGGTACCATCATCCTCAAGAAGATCAAAGAGGGTGAGCATGAAAGAATTGAACAAGGTGGGCGATAGGCACTTCACACTTTATGGGTACTCCTTCTGACATGGCATCCTCATGAAAGACCTTGGCAGATCGTTCTGACAAAAATGATAATATCCATCTGACTGCTTCGTTAGAGAAAGAGGCCCTCTTGAGCAGTCTGCTAGCTAAAATGGAATGATCCACCAAGTCAAAAGCAGCCGTCAGATCGAGCAGCTTCGGCAGAGATGTTTTACCCTTATCCATATGTTGAAGAATGCTTGTCTTGAGGTCAAGCAGGGGAGACTCAGTACCATGTACACTCCGGAAATCTGATTGTTTATGGCCTAGAATGCTATAAGTACTCGGAAACACCTGCATCTGTTTGTGCGCAATCTTGTCCAGCACCTTCAAAGGGAAGAGGCAGTTTGTGATTGGGCGATAATTGTCTGTGATACAGGTATCAAAAGAGGGCTTCTTCAAGAGGGGAGTGAGCCATGCTTGCTTGATATCTAATGGTACTGACAAATCATTGAACGACACATTAACACATTTGGAAATCAATGGGACGAGAGATTGGGCACAAACCTTTAAGTAAACTGTTAAGTATAGGTGATCATTTTATTAAATTTGCCATCCAAGGTCTTTTAAAAGATCTTTACTGTAAGTACTAAATGCCTTTATTGAGACAGCTCAAATTCTAGCAAAAGATCCAACGAGTTTTTGCAAAGGTATCCGCTAGCAGTAGCATCTTGACTTTAACAATAATTTTGAAGCAGCTCCCCCTACATGCAGCTTTTTTTGACTGAGTGTATCCTTTGAGTCAATCGCTCAAGATTGTTGGAAATGCTACATAAATGGGGGATTGATCCCCCATTATTGTCTCGCATTAAGGCACTCCAACATACAGCATACTTCATGTATTAAAACAGTAATGCGTCTTGGCCTTGTTGTGCTTAATCTTTGTCTAGACTATCTGTTGCCCTACAGCTACTGATGACTGCAATTATGACTTTTGATAAAAAATGTTTGGTGGTTCCTCGACATCGGTATTTAATTGTTGCAGGCTAACTTGACGCTCACAGTTCTCTATGGTTCTGAAGCTGGTGGAAGTGTGGTGAGTAATGAACAGGCTCAAAAAATGTAGCACTGCCAGAGATATATATGGTTCAAACAGCCACAGTAAAAAGAGCGAGAATCATGTGCGGCTCATTGAGGCAGGGCCTTGTGTCTCCTGATTCCTGTGTATTGCGACCTCCCAGCTCAGTTTAGGGATACAAAGTTACTGTATCCAGAGGTCGCCCAGGTGCTTCCAGAGAAGCCAGCTACTTTATGATCACTTTGTGGCACGCACAGGAAATTTCAACCATCGATGAAAGAACGCTATACTGTCACGCTTTACATGGAGTTTCCATCGTGTTCAGAACACATGACAAATTGGCACACAAATGACTGGGCCCAAAGATGTATTCCAGAGGGCCCCGTAGATTCCTATACACAGGCAGTGCTGGCTTTTCAAGCACTATCCAAGGCAAGAGAGAGACTCGCCGTGCTGGGAACCGAAGCCCTTGATACTTCCAGGGCAGCGACGGACACTCCAGAAAATGAGGCCCAATCTCTCCGGACAGAGCAGGGCCGAAACCGGGACACATACCAGCCCTGGGCACTAATACAAAAGTAGTCCACAATCAGAAATGGCAGTTTGTTAAATTCTCAGAAAACGTTTAAGCGCTTCCTAAGGGGTGGTTTTGGTAACATTTGTTGCAAATTGTGCAATTTAAGGCACATTTGGTCTCTAACATTGGTCGAAACGAACAGCTGTACAGTGCAGTAACTCATCAAACCGACCCACTTTAGCTCCCAAAAATGGTAGCATATTGAGCAGTCCTTCAAGGCATTGCCCTCTAGGCCTGTCAGGGGAGGGGCTGTTAGTGCTACGGACTGAAGCTATACACACATATGTATATTTAAGTTTTTATTCTTTCGGGGTTTTGTTGTGGGCTACATTGCTATGGAATATGAGGGGACGGGCATTAAGGTAAAAAGCGGACCCATCAGGACTTAAGCGCAGATTGTCTTCCGGGGGCTCTGGTGGCGTAATGCAGGGCAGAGGAATGGACATGCGGGATGATCAAACCTATCATGACACACCTGCCTGATGTGGCCTTCCAACCTATCATGGCACACCTGCCCAAGGTGCCCTTCTGACCAATCATGACAAACCTGCCTGAGGTGGCCTTCCAACCTATCATGACACACCTGCCTGAGGTGGCCTTCCAACATATCATGACACACTTGCCCGAGGTGGCCTTCCAACCTAGCATGACACACTTGCCCGAGGTGGCCCTCCAACCTATCATGACACACCTGCCCGAGGTGGCCTTCCAACCTATCATGACACACCTGCCTGCCGAGGTGGCCTTCCAACCTATCATGACAAACCTGCCTGCCGAGGTGGCCTTCCAACCTATCATGACACACCTGCCTGCCGAGGTGGCCTTCCAACCTATCATGACACACCTGCCCGAGGTGGCCTTCCAATCTATCATGACACACCTGCCTGAGGTGGCCTTCCAATCTATCATGACACACCTGCCCGAGGTGGCCTTCATGACACACCTGCCTGAGGTGGACTTCTAACCTATCATGACACATCTGCCCGAGGTGGCCTTCCAACCTATCATGACACACGTGCCTGAGGTGGCCTTCCAACCTATCATGACACACGTGCCTGAGGTGGCCTTCCAACCTATCATGACACACCTGCCTGCCGAGGTGGCCTTCCAACCTATCATGACACACCTGCCCGAGGTGGCCTTCCAATCTATCATGACACACCTGCCCGAGGTGGCCTTCATGACACACCTGCCTGAGGTGGACTTCTAACCTATCATGACACATCTGCCCGAGGTGGCCTTCCAACCTATCATGACACAAGTGCCTGAGGTGGCCTTCCAACCTATCATGACACACCTGCCTGAGGTGGCCTTCCAATCTATCATGACACACCTGCCTGAGGTGGCCTTCCAAACTATCATGACACACCTGCCTGAGGTGGCCTTCCAACCTATCATGACACACGTGCCTGAGGTGGCCTTCCAATCTATCATGAGACACCTGCCTGAGGTGGCCTCCCAACCTGTCATGACACACCTGCCTGAAGTGGCCTTCCAACCTATCATGACACACCTGCCCGAGGTGGCATTCCAACCTAGCATGACACACCTGCCTGAGGTGGCCTTCCAAGCTATCATGACACACCTGCCTGAGGTGGCCTCACAACCTGTCATGACACACCTGCCTGAAGTGGCCTTCCAACCTATCATGACACACCTGCCTGAGGTGGCCTTCCAATCTATCATGACACACCTGCCTGAGGTGGCCTTCCAACCTATCATGACACACGTGCCTGAGGTGGCCTTCCAACCTAGCATGACACACTTGACCGAGGTGGCCTTCCAACCTATCATGACACACGTGCCTGAGGTGGCCTTCCAATCTATCATGACACACGTGCCTGAGGTGGCCTTCCAATCTATCATGACACACGTGCCTGAGGTGGCCTTCCAACCTATCATGACACACGTGCCTGAGGTGGCCTTCCAACCTAGCATGACACACCTGCCTGAGGTGGCCTCACAACCTGTCATGACACACCTGCCTGAAGTGGCCTTCCAATCTATCATGACACACCTGCCTGAAGTGGCCTTCCAACCTATCATGACACGCCTGCCTGAGGTGGCCTTCCAATCTATCATGACACACCTGCCTGAAGTGGCCTTCCAACCTATCATGACACACGTGCCTGAGGTGGCCTTCCAACCTATCATGACACACGTGCCCGAGGTGGCCTTCCAATCTATTGTGACACACCTACCTGCCGAGGTGACCTTCCAACCTATCATGACACACCTGCCTGCCGAAGTGACCTTCCAACCTATCATGACACACCTGCCCGAGGTGGCCTTCCAATCTATCATGACACACCTGCACGAGGTGGCCTTCCAACATATCATGACACACCTGCCCGGGGTGGCCTTCATGACACACCTGCCTGAGGTGGCCTTCTAACCTATCATGACACATCTGCCCGAGGTGACCTTCCGACCTATCATGACACACCTGCCCGAGGTGGCCTTCCAACCTATCATGACACACGTGCCTGAGGTGGCCTTCAAATCTATCATGAGACACCTGCCTGAGGTGGCCTCCCAACCTGTCATGACACACCTGCCTGAGGTGGCCTTCCAACCTATCATGACACACATGCCTGAGGTGGCCTTCCAATCTATCATGAGACACCTGCCTGAGGTGGCCTCCCAACCTGTCATGACACACCTGCCTGAAGTGGCCTTCCAACCTATCATGACACACCTGCCCGAGGTGGCATTCCAACCTAGCATGACACACCTGCCTGAGGTGGCCTTCCAAGCTATCATGACACACCTGCCTGAGGTGGCCTCACAACCTGTCATGACACACCTGCCTGAAGTGGCCTTCCAACCTATCATGACACACCTGCCTGAGGTGGCCTTCCAATCTATCATGACACACCTGCCTGAGGTGGCCTTCCAACCTATCATGACACACGTGCCTGAGGTGGCCTTCCAACCTATCATGACACACGTGCCTGAGGTGGCCTTCCAACCTAGCATGACACACCTGCCTGAGGTGGCCTCACAACCTGTCATGACACACCTGCCTGAAGTGGCCTTCCAACCTATCATGACACGCCTGCCTGAAGTGGCCTTCCAACCTATCATGACACACGTGCCTGAGGTGGCCTTCCAACCTATCATGACACACGTGCCCGAGGTGGCCTTCCAATCTATTGTGACACACCTACCTGCCGAGGTGACCTTCCAACCTATCATGACACACCTGCCTGCCGAGGTGACCTTCCAACCTATCATGACACACCTGCCCGAGGTGGCCTTCCAATCTATCATGACACACCTGCCCGAGGTGGCCTTCCAACATATCATGACACACCTGCCCGGGGTGGCCTTCACGACACACCTGCCTGAGGTGGCCTTCTAACCTATCATGACACATCTGCCCGAGGTGACCTTCCGACCTATCATGACACACCTGCCCGAGGTGGCCTTCCAACCTATCATGACACACGTGCCTGAGGTGGCCTTCCAATCTATCATGAGACACCTGCCTGAGGTGGCCTCCCAACCTGTCATGACACACCTGCCTGAGGTGGCCTTCCAATCTATCATGACACACCTGCCCGAGGTGGCCTCCCAACCTATCATGACACGCCTGCCTGAGGTGGCCTTCAAATCTATCATGACACACCTGCCTGAGGTGGCCTTCATGACACACTTGCCCGAGGTGGCCTTCCAACCTGTCATGACACACCTGCCCATGGTGGCCTTCCAACCTATCATGACACACCCTCCCGAGGTGGCCTCCCAACCTGTCATGACACACCTGCCTGAAGTGGCCTTCCAACCTATCACGACACACGTGCCTGAGGTGGCCTTCCAACCTATCATGACACACCTGCCTGAGGTGGCCTTCCAACCTAGCATGACACACTTGCCCGAGGTGGCCTTCCAACCTATGATGACACACCTGCCTGAGGTGGCCTTCCAACCTAGCATGACACACGTGCCTGAGGTGGCCTTCCAACCTATCATGACACACTTGCCCGAGGTGGCCTTCCAGCCTATCATGACACACCTGCCCGAGGTGGCCTTCCAACCTATGATGACACACCTGCCTGAGGTGGCCTCCCAACCTATCATGACACACCTGCCTGAAGTGGCCTTCCAATCTATCATGACACACGTGCCTGAGGTGGCCTTCCAACCTATCATGACACAAGTGCCTGAGGTGGCCTTCCAACCTATCATGACACACCTGCCTGAGGTGGCCTTCCAACCTATCATGACACACCTGCCTGAAGTGGCCTTCCAATCTATCATGACACACGTGCCTGAGGTGGCCTTCCAACCTATCATGACACAAGTGCCTGAGGTGGCCTTCCAACCTATCATGACACACCTGCCTGAGGTGGCCTTCCAACCTATCATGACACACCTGCCTGAAGTGGCCTTCCAATCTATCATGACACACGTGCCTGAGGTGGCCTTCCAACCTATCATGACACACCTGCCTGGAACCTAGCATGACACACCTGCCTGAGGTGGCCTTCCAACCTATCATGACACACGTGCCCGAGGTGGCCTTCCAACCTATCATGACACACGTGCCTGAGGTGGCCTTCCAACCTATCATGACACACCTGCCTGGAACCTAGCATGACACACCTGCCTGAGGTGGCCTTCCAACCTATCATGACACACGTGCCCGAGGTGGCATTCCAACCTAGCATGACACACCTGCCTGAGGTGGCCTCCCAACCTGTCATGACACACCTGCCTGAGGTGGCCTTCCAGATTGTCGGGTAAATGATAAAACAATGACTGGAAAGATTCAGACATGTAGGTTGGGTGGGGTGTATGAGGGTGCAGATAGGTGGCATAAATGCTCACCCACGTAAGCCTTGAATGGAGAGAAGGCTTCATCCAGTAGGTGATTCTTTAAGTGCTTGTATGATCTTGTGTGATGTTGGGGTGGCCGGTGTAGTCATGTGTGGAGTTCTACCGATCAGAGCCAGGGAGGGCAGCTTTTTTGCAACCATTCTACATCACTTGAATCTACACCGATGATTTATTTTGCTGATCTAATGTTTCTTGTGAGGGTGCCCGGGTGGAAAAGGTTCTTGGTGTACAGGGTGTAGTCTCTGCGTGCGAGGAAAAGGGTTATAAAGGTGGTTCTCTGTTCCACTGGGGATAGGTGATGGGTTTGGGGGCAGGTGGGTGCTGTCTGTTTTCTTTACTGTGATGATGAGTCTGGCTCCATGGGTCGGGTCACTTTGAAGGCATTTGGGATTCCTTCCAACATGCGGTCCCAATGATCCCAGTGAGGGAGGCCTAGCTACCTCTCCACAGCTGTCCCTCGTGGGACTCCTGGGAATGGCTTGATGTTTTTGAGTAAGCGAAGTTGGCGGTCAGTTTCATTGTAGTTAGTGTTGCCTCAGGGGTCAAAGGACTGGGTGGTATCAAGTATGATGATAAGATTTCTAACCTACACAACAGGGTCTGTGCGAGGTCTGAAGACAAGACAGGCAATGACAGAGCTTGGGACTGAAGCTCTCTGTATATCTCAGGGACTGGGGGTGGAGGGGTTATGGCAGTTAAGCCAGGGGTAAGACTGGTGGTGCTAGGTACGCATGTCCCATGTGTGTCTCATGATGGGTACAGACTGGCAGTGCTAGGTACTCATGTCCTATGTGTGTCTCATGATAGGCAGAGGCTGGCAGTGCTAGGTACTCATGTCCTATGTGTGTCTCATGATAGGCAGAGACTGGCAGTGCTAGGTACTCATGTCCTGTGTGTGTCTCATGATAGGTATAGACTGGCAATGCTAGTAACACATGTCCTATGTGTGTCTCATGATCGGTACAGACTGGCAGTGCTAGGTATTCATGTCCTATGTGTGTCTCATGATGGGTAGAGACTGGCAATGCTAGGAACACATGTCCCATGTGTGTCTCATGATGGGTACAGACTGGCAGTTCTAGGTACTCATGTCCTATGTGTGTCTCATGATAGGTAGAGACTGGCAGTGTTAGGTACTCATCCCCTATGTGTGTCTCATGATGGGTACAGACTGGCAGTGCTAGGTACTCATGTCCTGTGTGTGTCTCATGTTAAGTAGAGACAGGCAATGCTAGGAACCCATATCCTGTGTGTCTCATGATGGGTGGAGACTGGTAGTGCTAGGTACTCATGTCCTGTGTGTGTCTCATGATAGGTACAGACTGGCAATGCTAGGAACACATGTCCTATGTGTGTCTCATGATGGGTACAGACTGGCAATGCTAGGAACACATGTCCTATATGTGTCTCATGATGGGTAGAGACTGGCAATGCTAGGAACTCATGTCCTATATGTGTCTCATGATGGGTAGAGGTTGGCAGTGCCAGGTACTCATGTCCTATGTGTGTCACATGATGGCTAGAGGTTGGCAGTGCCAAGTACTCATCATGAGGACCCTGGTGGAAAGTGCCCCGCTGCTACCCGAGCAGGCCTCCCAGGCTACAGACCCATGTCCTTTCTCATTGCCACTTTGTTTTCAGAGAAGTAGCTCTAATGGGCAGAAGTGTATTTAATGCTGCAAAAGAAAACACAAGCAGTGGCGTAGGGGAAATTTTTTCTGAGAAATCTTAGCGCCTGTTCACTTTTAGTGGTGCATGTTAGAGGAGCAAATATTGTGCAAATTACGAATAACAATCAAATGTATGTCTGTCTTAGTGACTGCAAGCAGGTAGCTTTATCACAAAGGCTTTTCTGAGGTGTGGCTGTTTCTTTAAAGTCTCAATACCAGTTAGACAGTTTGATCTCAAGTTGCCTCATGTTAGGTGTGTATATAAGGAATCATACCAAAATGTCTCCACGATTGTGGCGACATTACTAATAGTGCGGCTGAGTGCAGTACCAAAATCCCGACCCCCATTACACCGACTAAGGTGAGCAAGGATTGCGGGGGTGTCCCCTGCTCCCCTTAGTTGGTGTAATGGGGGTCAGGGGCTGCAGGAGTGACCCCACTTACCACTACGGTAAGTGGCAGATACGAAATTTAGAAAATATGTTTTGTATAAAAGGACCCAGCGGCATCAGCACTGCTCCACATAAGTAGGAGGAACTGACACCGCAGGGGTACAAGGCAGTCGGCAGCGCACACAAAGGGGCGCCGTAGTAAAGGTAAGTGGGGGGATGCAGGTTGGGGGATTGCGGGCCGGGGCATGCAGACAAAAGTGATCTATCTGATCACTTTTGATCACGCCGTAATTGGAGTCGACCTTTTCATCGGCGGAATTATGGGCGGCGCAGTGATCACATAGGTTCTATAATGAATTGCTCCTGGATGTTTTTCACAACATATTGCATTCTGGTTCTTGTAGTCTTGTATTGAAATATTGTAGAGGAATACAAAATTACATGTGCTATTGTCAGCATCAGCATGAATCCCAATGAAGAAAGGTGCACGGCTACCCCGGACTGCAGTGGGAAAGAGGTATGACCCTTAGGGCATCAGGTTGCCCTGGACAACCAGGCTTCAGGTACCGGGTAAGTCGCTGTAAGTGGGTGCACCATCAGATTCTCTTCAGGGCTTTGCTCATTGTGAAGGGTCAGGCGCTATAAGACGCCCTCTTTTGCTCCAGAGGATAACACGCTGGCTTACGTTCTCCCACA
The DNA here is from genome assembly GCF_040938575.1 of Ambystoma mexicanum. Classification (NCBI taxonomy): domain Eukaryota; kingdom Metazoa; phylum Chordata; class Amphibia; order Caudata; family Ambystomatidae; genus Ambystoma; species Ambystoma mexicanum. The sequence goes on along the minus strand of NC_090936.1, from coordinate 605,884,598 downwards.
TAACATGGCATTTGGTTGTTTTTGGGAGGAGAATTTGTGACTGTGGGTGATGGAAGAAGGCGCAATTTATTTAGTATGCATATTTTCTTTCAAACAATTTGCATTTGTTCAGATGTGAATTTGATTCTGTGGATCGATTATTGATGAGGTTTTATATCTTTCACATTTGCTTTTTCCATGTCTCTGAAATGAAATACCTCATGTTTGATTAAATAGATGGGGTTTATGCCCTTCCTAGATCGAAAGTCTGGGTATTTATGCTTCAGGTCGGGTAAATACTGGGGGGCCTGCCCTGCCAAAAAAACTCCAGGACTTACTGAACAGGATTTGGAGCGCATTGTCAGCATATTATTTAGAAACTAGGCTTTGATGGAAGTGGTGCTATTATGGGAGAAACTTGGGCAATGGTTTGTCCACATTAATAGCTTTGGTGGACTTTTGGATCTTCATATGTATCAGTTACCTTGTATATGTCTATGCAAGTAACCTAGCGGGGCATTAGCAGAGCTCTGTAAATATGGGGCGCCACTAGTGGATTAGAAGTACCGTGCGGGGTAGCAGAGGAGCTGGGCAGGGAGAGATCGACAAAGGATGAGACGTAGCCTTGAGTGGAGTGATCCACAAATGGTGAGATGTTATTTAAAAAGTAGGATCTTCAGGTCCTTACTGAAGCTAGAGATCGAGGGCTCAGTCTTATCCAACACACAGAATACTGTTGTGCAGTATAAGAACAAACTTTTCCTTTTGCTTTCAAAGTGGGGTCAAGTAGGACAATCTCGTGGAGTCGGCTATGTGCAAATTGGGAACTTTTTGTTGAACCTTCATTCACAGGATGGACATTTTCTTGTTCGTATCTGCCTTTCATCCTAATGCAGTCGATAAAATATATACCATTTAATTTTTTGTATTTTCTTATTTATTTGACATTTATTGAGCGCTTTACTGTAAAGCGCTATACATAAAAAATGACAGTACAATAAAATGAAGATTGATTCAGTTACAAAACATTTTCAGAGAAAGCGCTAGGATCGAAGAAGCTAGTTCCTTAGTAAAGTTGGGAAAGAAAGGTAAGAAGTAGTAGAACATAGAGGGAAAGGGAAAGAGTTCCAGTGAAAAGGAGCAAGAAGGGAGAATGAACGGAATCGGGATTGGGCACAAGGAGGATGAGGGACATATAGTAGAAACTGGGATTGACATCAAAGGGAACGAGCGGGGGTCTAGAAAGAGACCAAAAATGACAAATAATCCGGAGCAAGACCATAACGGAACTTAAACACAATACAAAGAAAATTAAATTTGAACCGGAAGGAAATAACAACCAGTGAAGCGAAGAGAGAGATTGCGAATAGAATCATGAGGAGATAACTGGTGGAGAAGGCAAATAGAATTATAAAGAATGGATTTAAGGAGGGCCAAACGGAAAAGACCAAGACCAAAATGAATAGTGGAACAGTCACAGAGGCGGGAGAAAATAAGAGATGAAATCAGGAGTTTGGTAGCGCCAAAAGTCAGGAAAATCGAGCTTTATGGATATTAAAAAGATGGAAGCGACAAGATCGGGAAATAGTAGAAATGTGAAGAGAAAAGGAGAAGTCTGTATCCAGGTAAAGACCGAGATTACGGGGCAAGCTGCATAGAGGTAGAGAGGAGGGAGGGAAAGAGACAAAGGAGGGAGGGCGAAAAGGGTACTGGTGGCCGGGAAGACGAGAACTTCAGATTTTGAACAATTTAGAACAAGAAAGTGGTCTGAGATCCAAGACTTTATAGCAAGTAAACAGGAAGATAGATTATCGTGAATAGCCAGAGTAAATTAAGCGAAATAGAGAAAAAGTTACGTGTCATCGGCATAAAAGTGGTGGGAAATCCCAAAGGACGGGATCATTGCAGCCAGAGGAGAAGTATAGAGGGGGAAGAGAAAAGGGTCAAGAATAGAGCCTTTGGGGACGCCATGAAGAAGGGGAAGGGTTTGTGAAGAGCAACCAGCCCAGGAGACAAAATGTGTGCGATTAGAAAGGTGCGAACAAAACCAAGCAAAAACAGAATTAGAAAACCCGAAAGAAGCCAATGAGGCCAGAAGCAGAGTGTGATCAACCATGTCGAAAGGAGCAAAGCAGATCTAAGAGGAGTGCTTGGTGTACTGGGCAGAGAGCAAAGAGTCACAGGCTGGGAGAAGAGCAGTCCCGGTTGAGTGACAGGGGCAGAAACCAGGCTGTTTAGCTGGGGAATAGTAACATTTGCTAATTACAATGCTGGAGTCTACTGGCGCTCCCAACGATGCACTATATTGTATTACTTGAAGCAGGTGTGCAGCCACTAGCCAAGTGGTAGTCAAACCTTTTATATGCTGATCCCCTCCCCCTTGAGTAAAAATATTGTTGCGCAGGCCCTCAAATGCCATAACTGCTTATATTTTCTATTAAAAGCACTCGCTGTACTCCCTTTTTGAAGAGCCGAGCATCCCCCCCCCCCACCAGACATCCTTCGGGTCCCCCATGAGTGGTCCAGCCCGCAGTTTGAAGACCAGAAGGAAGGAGATGGCTGATAGAGAGACTCGGATGCTCCCACAAAAATGGGGCCTTTTCCGTAGTGTCCCCAGGATAGAAGATAAATAACCAGCTGCAGTACTAGAGAAATAACCAGTGCCTCTGTAAATCCCAGGGAAGGTACTCTGCTGGGAACACAACACGGAACCAAAAGCCCTCCATCCGCCGGGAGGTTCATAGCTGCCAAGTGTCCCTGTTCCATGCCAGATCTTTGCACCAATTCTGGGACCCTACTACAAAACTACTAGTTCCAGCATGCAATTGGAAGCAAAAACCAGGACTGGCTCGTGGAGTCACGCAGGGGACTGGGAAACTTGGTTGGGACGGAGGTTTATGACTTGCACAGAGACACTCTTGAGTCCTTGGTCACGCAGGCCCGCAGTAGGGGGTGTTCTTCCTCCCCCTTGTACTTGGAGAGATTTGCAGCTTGTCGCTAAAAGATCAGCAAACAAAGACTACAGTGCAAGAAAAACTCAACTGAAGTCCACGTGTACTTGGGACTGTACTGGCAGGCGTGACTGTGTACAAAGTGGGCCCTCCTTCGACCTCCCCGGGCCCGGGGCCTCCCACGCCGGCAGCTGTGCAGGCGCGGCCCAGACGGGTTCCACTGGAAAACACAGAGCAGTATTCACAGCCTCGCTCCAGGGCCGTTCCTGTGGCGGGGTGTTCCTCCGCTTCCGGCCGCTGACTCACGCCCACACTAATACCTACCTGTCCTGGCACTTCCTCCGCAGCCTCTGGGCCAGGGTCCCCTTGAAGATGTGTCGGAAGGGGCGAGATGCATTTCGAAGTGATGTCTTGCCCTCTCTCCCCCCCCCCTGCCTGCAGCAGTGAAATCTCGTCTCCATATTTCAGCAACAAACAAACGCATTGATGTGGGGGCTTGCACTTATCGGGTCACACAATGAACCAAAAGGAATGGCAAGAATTCTTAGAACACTGCCGCCTTTGTTTCTCAGACTTCACGCCGTGTTACACACCTTCCTTGCTGTATTGTATAGGCCAACTTAACGCTAAAAATGTGGCAATCACATCGTTTTTGAGCTGTTTCTTTTTTCTCTTATTTTCTGGCTTGCGTTTTTACTGTCATCATTCCTATTAATGTGTACTACTGCATTCATTTTGTAAAGCGCTTTGGCATAAAGCGCTATAGAAGCACAATAAAACAAATCCAGAAACAAACGTGCACACCAACAGCCTCAGCGTGTGCTTTGATACTGGGGATAAAGCAATGCAGGGGCTTGCGGCGTGCATTATCAAGGGAACGCTTTATTCACCTCTGCACAGCAGAACAAAGAAAAGCAGCCCGCCGAGGAGCTGGAAACCTTAATCACAATTTAGGAAAAGCTATGAAGCTTTCTCTGTCAGAGTTACAGGGTGTGGTGAGAAGGCCCAAGGCGTGGGCGCTTATTTCTCTTCAAAAGTTAAAAGGCCCTGCTCGGGGGAGAGGAAATTCCTGCTCCACTTCATTCACTTGTGGCCCTCCTAGCCACACCCCTCTGCCTGCTTCCACATGGACCGGCCTCCTAGCCATGCCCCTCTACCTGCTTCCACATGGACTGGCCCTCCTAGCCACGCCCCTCTACCTGCTTCCGCATGGACCGGCCTCCTAGCCATGCCCCTCTACCTGCTTCCACATGGACTGGCCCTCCTAGCCACGCCCCTCTGCCTGCTTCCGCATGGACTGGACCTCCTAGCCACGCCCCTCTGCCTGCTTCCGCATGGACTGGCCCTCCTAGCCACGCCCCTCTACCTGCTTCCGCATGGACTGGCCCTCCTAGCCACGCCCCTCTGCCTGCTTCCGCATGGACTGGCCCTCCTAGCCACGCCCCTCTACCTGCTTCCACATGGACCGGCCTCCTAGCCATGCCCCTCTACCTGCTTCCACATGGACTGGCCCTCCTAGCCACGCCCCTCTACCTGCTTCCACATGCACTGGCCCTCCTAGCCACGCCCCTCTGCCTGCTTCCACATGGCTGGCCCTCCTAGCCACGCCCCTCTGCCTGCTTCCGCATGGACTGGCCCCATAGCATAGAGGATGACAGATCATATGCATTGATTTCCACAGATATAATCGTGGAAATAACTGTGTACACATTAAATCACCTGATAATAGGCAGAGGGAATTTAACAGTGTCTATATTGAATATTGTTTGTGGTGACCAAATGGGTCATGGGTGTATGTATGAATTCATTTAGAGTGAGTGAATGAATGTTAGGAATGAGTGCGCGTGAGTCCAATTTGAGTATTTTTGAATGTATTGAATTTTATGATGATGCACTATATAATATGTGATTTAACTGTTTTATGATTGAAATAATAAAATGAAAGAAACATTTGGATTGAGCCATTTATTGGTATATATAAAAAGATAAATGCATATGAACTGTCATCCTCTATCCCATGGGTCCACTATTGTTGTTTGAAGTATTTGGCCTGAAGGACCAGGGATTATAAACAGGCACCCCCTTTTTTTTTTACATGGACTGGCCCTCCTAGCTACCAGGCCCTCTGTTAGTGTGGAGGTACCTTGCTCTGGGCAGAGGGGTGCCAGCCTTGATGGCGAAAAGAAGGTTGCAAAATCTGGCATGCCAGTGCGACATGTAAACGTACCCGTCTGTTTTACTACCATCAGTCAAGCCAATAATCACACTAAAGAAATATAGGGAGTAACAGGCATGGATATATCTGATCCCTAGCAGCTGTGCTGCTTAGGTAATGTGTTCAGACCAGTGCCTTTAGCTGCAACTTCCACACGGTGCACCTACCTTTTGGTGCCGCCAGGATTTCTCGCTGGCGTCCGCCTGCACTGTATGCTTCCATCAGGGGTACGGGCCAATTAAGGAGGATACACAAAGATGGCATAGGCCCCATGTTTGACTAGAATCACATGGGTTGACGTAAGAGGGCAACAACAGTAATATAGGGCTCCCATCCAGAGCCAGAAATCGCGTGTGTTCTATGTGTCGGATACATGGGGCTCTTCCTAGGAAATATTGCTGTCCCCATTATGCAGGCAGTGTACTTGTTCCTGTGCAGCATGGTCTAGACGGGGCAGGTCAGGCTTCGTTCGATGGATTGCAGACCTGATTGCAGTCTGTCTTTGCTCTCTCTGATGCTGTTCACAGTTTGAGACTATTTGCGTTTTTTGCACAATGTTCACGCCTATTTGCACATCATTGTTTTCAGGCATCTGTATGTATTATGCATTCCTTTATGTTTTGCTGTTAAAAGGTGTTTCATATGTATTTACGTTTGAGATGCGTCACAATGTGTCCCGCTAGAAATGGGGCACCTGTGTTTGTTTGTGAAAAACTTTCCATCAGAGAGATGGTTTAGAAAATAATCTTTTTTCTTGGAAATCAGTTATTAGAAATTGAGGTATTAAAGACCTCACATGTGATTTTAACACCTGTCCAGAACCATTGGCTTCACCCAGGGCTTTCGAAAGACCTCTGAACTTTCCAGGCGTTCATGCCTACCACAAGTAGTGTTTATGCATACATTGTTTTGTTAGGCCAATTCCTGTGTTACAGGACATAAATGTGGGCTTGGACCCGTGGGATGCTCCGACCTAATTGGGAGAGATGTTGTTCCCTGATGCAGAGTCAAAATCTGCACGCCAAATGCCTGCTGAGCAAGAACATGTACAAGCTAGCAATGTAGGGAAACTGTTCTACACTTGTCTCGCCTAACTCGCTCATTTACTTTTTTTCTATAAAAAATGCCGAAACAGCCCCCAAAACGTTTTCTGTAAGCCATCCATTTTTAGCACATGTTATTTTGCATTCCTGTACAGAGAGTACCAAAAAGATGGCAGGTACCCCAATTCAATAAGCATAGAGCCTAAAGTCCATAAAAAAAAAAATGAACTTATATTTTTTTCTTGTTATGTTGATTCATACCACATGTTTATCTCGGTGAGTTGAATAGCCAGGATTTTATACTTTTCCTGAAAGTAAATTAGTTTTCCATCGTTCTATTTCCTTAGGGACCGAGTTCCAAAGTTTGGTTATCAGATAGGAAAAGGCAGTTCCTCAGAATGTTCTTTTCTCGCAGTGTCTTGTTTCTACCTGGAGATAGGTGCTGGATCTTAAGTGTCTCCTCGGCTGGTATCAGGTGATTGTTGTTTGGATGCATTTGGCTCCTTGTCCGGCTAGTGATTTATGAGCCATGCACAGAGCTTTGAAGTTGATGGGTTTCTTTATTCACAGTTCCACAAAAAAAGTTCAACACATCTTGTAAGTGTCAAGCAAACAGACATGCACTCTCATCAGCTGCCAGGACTGGTCAGAAGACAGCCAAGGCTGCAATAGCAGGATTGGCCATGGGGCAATAAGAGTGGCCGTGGCCCCTCAGGCCACATTCTGGCCACATTACTGAACCTGTTGCTGCATGATGTGAAGACGGCCTATGCTATACAAATGTTTCTTTTAATTTACGAGAACTACTAGCTATAAAGATCATTTAGATTACAGGAAAAACAACAATTTTGAAAAATGAACACATTTTTTCTTGTTATGTTAATTCATACCACACGCTGCTGCCATTTTCATGGTCTCCAGGCGCTCATGTGGCTCTGTAAGGAAAAGTGAGTAGGGTTGGTTAGTGAGGGGCCGAGGGCTAGGATAGATGTTGTGCTCATCTCTTGATGCAACCGGTGTCTGTGCATGTGAGCTTTCTGGGCGTGCTTCCTTTTGTGCACGGAGCTTGCTCTGTCCATGGGGGCGGTGTCCAATGTATGACTTGTTCGTTGTCTCTGGTGGTTGGGTTTGTAGCTTGGTTGGAGTCATGTGTAATTTGCGTGTTTCAGTGTGTGCATTCACTAGCCCTCTGGGTGTGTGTTGTAGGCGAGGAGTGTGGGTTGTGTGGGAGAGAAGAAGTGGTTAGTGGGTTTCCATTCTCCAATATATAGAGCAGACATTATTGACATTACCAATACCAGCCTCCCCCTCCCACACATTCTCCAATATATAGAGCAGGCATTATTGACATTACCAATACCATCCTCCCCCTCCCACACATTCTCCAATATATAGAGCAGGCATTATTGACATTACCAATACCATCCTCCCCCTCCCACACATTCTCCAATATATAGAGCAGGCATTATTGACATTACCAATACCATCCTCCCCCTCCCACACATTCTCCAATATCTAGAGCAGGCATTATTGACATTACCAATGCCCTCCTCCCCCCTACCACACATTCTCCAGTATATAGAGCAGGCGATATTTGTAGTTATGTAATTCTTTTCCCCATTTTTAATAAATCCCTTGCTTTCCTTGTTTACGGTTTATGGTTTTTAGATGCAGGGATTGTATGGGTTGGGCAGTCCGTTTATCAAATGGTTGGTCAGTGTTTACCTCGGTGAGTTGAATAGCCAGGATTTTATACTTTTCCTTAAAGTAAATTGGTCTTCCGTTGTTCTATTTCCTTAGGGATCGAGTTCCAAAGTTTGGTTATCAGATACGAAAAGGCAGTTCCTCTGAATTTTCTTTCCTCGTAGTGTCTTGTTACTATTTGGAGATCAGTGCTCGATCCTAAGTGTCTCCTCAGCTGGTATCAGGTGATTTTTGTTAGGATGAATTTGGTTCCTTGTCCGTGTGCTGATTTATGAGCAATGCAGAGGGCTTTGAAGTTGAGGAGGTTCTTTACTGGCAGCCACTGTAGACGTCTTATGGGCAGTGTGATGTGGCCTCTTCTATTTAGCCTCAGTACCCAAGGGGGAGGGGAGCGGGAGGTGTTGGTCTCCCAGCCAATCAGGAGACTCAGAACAGTGGCTTTACCACATGGTAAGGCCCCCTTTCCGAGCCTCCTAAGAAGTGGTAGGTCGCTATCTTCCCCGGCAGGAATCAGGGAAGTGTGCCTATGCTCCCTTTCCCTTCCTTCCCCCACACCTAACCTCAATTTCACATACTTCACCTGCCCCCACCCCATCCTCACTTTTGTTGCACTCCTCATCTGTTGCCGGCGCCAGGAACATTCAGTGTTCCAGGAGTATCTCTTTCCCAGAAATGGCTTCCATGGAAAGGGAGACGGGACTTCTTATAGTTCCCTTCTCTCTGACCCATGGTGGCCATCTTGTTTTGTAGAAACGGCAAACATGCCGTTTCTTAACTTGAAATAAAACCTATTCGTATCCTGGTACAATATGTTATGATACAAATAGCAATGCACCCCTAGCTGGAGGGCACTACCGGTCAGGTACTCGTGGCTAACATTAAAGACATTGCTTCACTCGGGCTTCTAACATATGCTACAGGGTATTACCTGACTGGTAATGCCCCCCAGCTCAGGGTGTATCGCTTAATTATCTCTTTGACGGTTGCATTATTCAGGAGCTGTGAGATGTCTCTTATTCAATGCCTTTCCTGTTGGCCAGGTGTCATGGTATTGACCACAACCTGTGGTTGAGATGATGCACCTCTGTTCCAGTTTTGGGGTGCACTGGGCTTTAGGGTCTGCTTCAGCTGCAAGCCCTCTGCTGCGAAGTATTCTCTGGCTAAGAAGTGGATACTGCCATTCCAGATTTAGGGTAAAGTGGGGTGTACTCTCTGGTTAAGACACTGAGCCTCTAGTTCGAGTTTTGGGATATTGTGGGATTCAGGTCTTGATGAAGATGTTGAACCTCTAGTTTCTATTTTAGGAATGCAGACATTGAAATGTATTGTCTAATGGATCTGTCATCCTCTGGGTGCAATATCGAAGTGCAGCAGAATTTAGATCTTGATTTAGATTTTGAGCTTTTGGTTCTTATTTTGGGGGGACAGAGAGCGGGATCTAGTCTCTGGTGAGGCTGTCAGTACGATGGGGTGGGGATCGAGCTGTACTATCCAGCTGGGATGCAGCTTCTCTGGTTCTTGTTTTTTGAGGGAAGGAATTTAGATCTTGGCTCGGTTCTTGGTCCACTGGGTCCAGATTTGATGGGCCGTGGCCTCTAGTATCGTGGTCCGATGTTCTTCCTCTTGTTCCACTTTTTGGGTACTTTGGCGGAGGTAGAATCTAAATGATAAGCAGTGTTATCTGAATAGTTTGATTTTGAAACATGTAAGTAATTGTTAGTTGCACTTGGGAGAATATTAACAGACTTGTAAAATAATATTAAATAGCCCCATAAATGAGTCCACCAGTTGGTTCCTAGTGGTAGCCATCTTTCATGAGCCATTGCAACACCTGAGGTAGTGGAAAGTGTGGCTGCCTTCATGTGGCAAACGGGGGGCTTTTTTGGGGGGCTACTGGACATTTTTCTATGTCTGTTCGTTGTCTTCTGGGTGCCACTGGTAATTAGTCGAATGTTTTTACAATAAATGATTCATGAAGTGCGCCTTTTTAGCTGGTGATGCCCTCATTTCAGTTTTGGGGTGCAGTGGGCTGTGGTATCTCTTTGGGATATTGCACCCCTGGTTTCAGTTTGGGGTGCAGTGAGATGCAGATCAAGCTTAAGAAGATGCTATGCAGGTTCTAGTTTGGGGTGCATTGAGTTGCATTATCTAGGTCAGGTGCCCCTGTTCTGTTTCTAGTGTTGGAGTTCATTCAGATGGTGGCACTGGTTAGGTTATTGATCCTTTCATGCCTCTTTCTAGCCAACTGGGCCACAATTTCTGGTTAACACGTTGCACCTCTGCTACCAGTTTGGGGTGAAGTGGGATCTAGCACTAGGTCAAGCGGTTAATCCTCTGGTATCAGTTTTAGGGTGAAGTTTGGTGCATTCTCGTAATCGGATGTCCCTCCTGTGGTGCTAGTTTAGGGTTCAGTGTATAGGACCATGGTTAAGCTGTTTCTCCTCTGCCTCCTTTTTTGGGGGGCTCTGGGCCCTACTCTCTGATACTGCTGTCACACTATAATCTCGGTGTAGTTTTAGGGTGCAGTAAGCTGTAGACCCCGGTTAAGCTGTTGTTCTTATAGTTTCTCTTTTGGGGTGCAGTATGAGGAAGTCTCTGAATAAGATGCCTCTCCTCCCTTTCTCTTCACAGATGAGAACTCCACTCGCGCGGCCGAGGCCGCTGCGAATATCTCAGAGCCCCATGAATGGCCGAGCTGCGTGAAGCAGGAGGAGATGTTAAACCTGGGCTTCACCATTGGCTCCTTCCTGCTCAGTGCAGCCACGTTGCCTCTCGGCATCCTCATGGACAGGTTCGGACCCCGGCCTCTGCGTCTGGTGGGCAGGTAAGTGGTTGTGAACGCTGTTGGTGATCCCATTGGGAAGACCTACATGGGCAAACAGAGGTCTCTAGAAGCAGTCATACTACCTGTGCATGCGGTCCGCATCAGTGGCTGCGTTACAGCCCGAGCCACGTGGTGTATACAAGGTCAAGGCAATGAGCAATCCTGGTTTCACAGCTTGGCTGGTAAACTTGGACACTGGGCTAACGTCTGGTGGACTAGAGGGAATGTAGCTGTTGCCCAAATCCAATATGGCCCAACCCATGTGTGGGTAAAACATAGTCAAAGCTGTCCTTATACTTAGGAGACTCCCGCAGGAGGAGCGAAGCCAACAGGTATAAAAATTCCAAATCTTTCTTTCCTTGCCTGTCTCCCACGGGCGGCTGTTGCGAATGGTGGACTGGGGCCAACTGGAGTGGAGCAAAAGGAGAACTGATGGCTAAGGCTGAGGTTTCCCTAGCGAATTCCTACACTTTCCCATGTTTCCACACCATATCCCTTCCTCAGAGCCCACAGACTCACAGCTCAAGCACGGAGGGAGACATGCTTTCAGTGTAAACCCAAAATTCAAAGCCGCAGGCACATTTGTGAAGTTCATGCCAACCCAGCTACCATGTATTGGAATACTGGCAAGGTACATGTGAATAAGATGCCCACTGAACGGTTGGCATACCCACGCTTCCTGTAACTTTGAGGCAAGGGATTTGGCAGCGCACGGCCTACTGTGTACAGATAAGTTCAATAAGGGTTCAATCTCGCCTTACAGAGAGACTGGAGAACTCTGAGGACAGTGGGAGGCTTCCCTCCATGATCTGGCCTGTGCAGGGCTGCAGGGTGAATCTCTCAGAGTGCCTCCAAGTCTTCTCTCAGGTATTTTCAAGGTGTCACAACTGCCCAAGTCAGCACAGAATGCCCATAGGTGCCAAGGAGACAAATATTTATAAGTCTGGCGACAGAGGGCCCAGAATAGTTAGAAAGGTTCCATGAATCTCCTTGGGGAATGCAAGCTCAAGAAAAGTTGATAACAGAAATTATTTGCTGTTTAATTTGGCTCCCAGCCACGGTATCATGTTCAGAGCAGGACTCGGCTATCAGCCCAGGTGGCATTCACGGGCACCAACTTGGAGGGCGGACTAGAGCCAAAGAGAAAACACATGTCAGCCACAGGAAAGAAACTGCAGAAGACTCATCACGAAAGCACAAAGAACAGAGGGACACACGTAGTGGCAAGCAGGGGAACTGGGACGCGGATCAGAGGGCTGCCATAACAGCGCTGCATGATCCTGACATGTCAGCCAGGGTTTTGGTAGACTCAGTCCATGAGCTGGTCACCATTATTGGAACAGACACGAAACCTGAGAATAAACCCAACCCAAGGGGGTGGAATGTACCCATTAGACGATATCCTATCATGATCTAAGGCAGTAATGGGGGAAAAAGACAACACACAAATCAGAACCGCCATTAGATCCATCACTTAATCAACTACCGTGTAAAAAGAGTCAGAGGCCTACTGCCTTGGTGGGCATTGGGACAGCGTAGCAGAGAGAGAGAGCTGTGGTAAAGTGAGTATAGAGAGAGGAGTCGTTGAAGAGAGTCAGAGCTGGTGTTGGCCAAGATAAAGAGGCCAACTACACCAAGATACAACAGCAGGTGGGTGCACCACATGAACCACATCCTAAAGTAGGCTAGGTCCATGGGAAAGGCTAGAACTGACAGCATGCTAGGACCCTGGGCCCAGAGGCTGGCAGGAGGCATACCTAAGGAGGAGGAAACTGGGAGCTCTATCCCAGATCCTTGTGGCAGTGGCAAGGCCACTTGCCCACTAGAGAATCTTGCATCATTTGAGAACCTAGGCAAGGTGGAGAAACTCCTACCCACAAGTAGCAAGGCACTTCCAATTGTAAAGGGGAAGCCTCTATGGCCAGAGGGATCGGATACAGGGCTTGGGCCAGTAGCAAGACAAACAGAAAAACAGCAATCAAATCCAGGTCCAAGAAAAGGACAACAATCCAGGAAAAGACTGAAACCAACAACCTAGACCAAGGCCACAACAAAGAAGTGTCCTGGGACACTACAAACTCCCTGTGACTGTGAATGACTTGAAACCGACGCCCCAGAGATTGAAAATAGATTAGGGATTGGACTCATGATGTTAGGTCCTCACAGACGTTCATTTCTTCTGCTGTGTGCTTAAAAGCTCAATTTTTATTCGAAATCCCATTCACTGGGTCTTCATCTAAACCTTCCCTTTAGAATCCAATAAAAATGTTGAATCTATTCATTTGTCGCCATCCATGACAGGGTAAAGGATTACATGGCCAGATCGTGTACCTTAAAGTTAATTCAGTGTCCGGGTTTCTGTGTGTACATGTAAGTATGAGGATGCCATGGCTGGGGGGATCTCTAACTACCTCCACCACCAGAGAAATGGCGAAAGAAAGAAAGAACAGTGCTTTAAAGTGCCTTGGCTTTTTAAGGAAAACTCCTTTGTGCAGGAGCGCTATCATGTCCTGGGCGAAGGAGAAGAGGGACTGAATACATTTTTGAAAAAATCCCAAAGTATTAAAGTTCAGGAATCGTGATGATCCACTTAAGAAAACAGCTTCAAATACACAGGAGAGCATCTTTAAAACGGCCTAAGTTGAAAACAAGAGAAGGCAGATGTAAATGTTGGCATATGGCCCTCTAGTTGGCTGAGAATATGCTCCAGCTGTGCATGCAACCTGATGCAGAGAGTTGGAGTCATTGTCACTAAGGAGGCCTTCAAGGAAGCAAGTGTTGGTCGAAGCCGGTGCTTGGCTCTTGAGGACCAGCTCTCTCTTCCTCCATTTGCTGTCGGGCTACGATACAACCAAAGAGCTAATGCTGGAGATTGAAATGGCTTCATAGATACCTTGTGTGGCCCAGATACTGAAGGGCCTGGCCCAAAATTCCAATCCATCTGGAAAGCACCTCCCACACCGGCACCTCAGTTGGAATGTTGTGAGATGCTGGATTCCTCTACTGGTTCTATTGGCCAAGTACAGGGGCAGGATTCAGGACGTCATGCACTCTCCTTTCTGGGCCAGTGCCGCTGAACTCATGCACGGCTTGGAGACCTTTTAGACTCAGCTGCAGGGTTGTTCTTTGAAATCCTGCACAAGGCGATCTGTTTTTGAAAGCCGGAAACAGGAATCCGGCCTGACCACAAAACATCCATTTATTGAAAACATGTTCTGGGGTTAAGCTTGTCCTCTTAGGAGTAGGAAAACGTGTGGGATTCCCAGCTTGACCCCAAAGCCATGGCCTTGGAAGATCATTGGAGAAAGAGCATAGAGAGTGATCTTGGACTCAGGAAGTTATAGTGAGAACAAGGGTGACTTATGACAGTGCACATACTTATTGGCCTGTCCCAAAAATAGGCACCCCCTGGACCTCCGTCCTCTCACGCATGGCTTGCAACTTTGGGGTCCTCTATGACAGTGACTTGAAACTCTACCAGTTTCTTCTGGCCACTGCAGCCAGATTTAACTTCCTGTACATTTAGAAATATCCACCTAGACCTAACACGCCACTCAGAAAAACCCTAATCTCTACACTTGAGCTCAGCAAACTGGACTACCGCATGAGCCTACTTCTTGGCATACCCCTCTTATCTTTTGCTCCCCACAACAAAGCCCTCAACTTTCTGACACGCACTCTTTTCAATCTGCCCAGACCCTTCGCCACCATTAACCACCATCACAACGCTGGATTGCTCTCCATGCAATATCCCCGTCTCTTTAAAATCCTGTTACTAGTCCATGAATCAATCCATGGTCTTGTCCCCTCTCACTAAATGCATCTCACTCTACTCTCCCTCTCAAACACTCTGCGTCTCGATTCTTCACAATCTATCAGTTGCCCACGCCTCGCTGCCTCCTCCCACTTTTGTTCCTTTGCCCTACTTGCCCCACTCTACTGGTATGCTGTGCTTCTCGCTATCAGAGCCATCTCTTTAATGGATCACTTCAAAAGGAGACTCAAACTCTGCAAACTAGCAATGGAAGACGGCCCCTGCCAAAACCCTTGACTCTCTTATCCAAACTAACTGCCCAAACCGCCTCTCGTGCCTTTGCCCTCAGACTACTCTATGCATTTTGTAGATATGGAAAGTCTGGCCTCAGGCTCTTCCTATTAGAAGTGTTGCCATCATATTCAGTCCCTGTCCTAGGTTTATGTTTGCATTCTTGCTCTTTCGCCATCCGATGTAGGTCATTCAATCCAACAATGCACTTATGTAAAGGCACCTTACCCTAGGATTAGTTCTGCTCTCCGTTACTGCCAACATTGGAGGTCATTTCTGTTTGAATTAAATGACACTCTGTTCTTAAATAAATACAAATACAAGCAACTCACTTGAAACACACCTCCAGGATAGCCACAGGAATCCTGTGACGTAAAACAGCAGTGTGTCCCAGCACTGGACTGCTGGAACCCTTGCAGACTGACACACATTAACCCCTTCAGTGCCAGGCTATTATGCAAGTCTATGCAAAAAGGACCAGCATTTTCATCCATGGCACTTTATGGTGCAGAGAGCTCCAAGTCAGTTATGTAATCCGAAAGCAAGGCGCCAAACTTTACATCTTTGTCAACAGTCAGGATGAAATCAGAAGAGTGGTTCTCAAATTCTAGTACCAAACTGCTCCTTGGTGAACACAAACGAGGAAATACATGGCATATTCTGAAGGGGAGGCTGGCTCTCACAACACTGCTACCAGGTATTGATGGCAGTGGCATAAAACTACACCTGCGAACCGAGAACTTTAGGGGTCCCCAACAATGTTCTGCAGGGACGTGGCATTAATTAGTGTACACGGGACACTTCAATAGACATTGTGAATAATGTGTGGAGTGCAACATCACCCTGAAGTTTATCACTCCAAAGCCAAGCATGTCGAGGCGTGATTTAATAGTGCAGTATTCATGGAAGGAAGGCTGCTGAGGACCACCCTGGAGGCAGTGACCAAATCCTGGAATCGCTGCCCCATACTTAAGGCACAGTGTGGCAGGGGGCAGGAGCGGCCCCTCTGAAATCATGACACTGGGATGGGAATGGGCAGGAAATAAAGCAAGGTCTGTCCTGCCAAGAGAGGTTGGGTAGCCTCACTCTTAATGTCCAGCTCCACACACAGAAAGATGATTTATATGATAAAACTCAGCCACCGTCCTACTCTATGGGACGGAGAACGTTACATCTAACCAATGACCAGTCCACTAAACTGCTAGCAGCTTGGCAGGGCCTTATACGGTCAGCCCTGTAATCAGCCTCAGACTTATGGCACGATTGACGCAAAGTTAATCATCTGTATCCGAGTCAATTTCAAGACACCCAACAAGAAGAAGTAAAATATTTGATGATGTTATACCCATAACCAGGTGGCAGAGCACGAGCAGAGATGATATGTGGAGAAAGCGTCTCCTTAGCCGGCACTAGCAGACAAGGCTGCTCCCAGAGTCCTCAGTTGTGTGTGATGGAGCTATGCACCGAAACCAGTTCCACACTGAAAAGGGCGAATTACAATATATTCCAACCCACGCGCAGGCCCGCATTTAAGATGGTCAGGAGACGCTAGCAGTGTGAGCGACTGGATCCTTCCTGAGGCCCATAGTTTGGAATCTCTACTGTTGGGTGCGTAGGCTTGGTGGCACCCACTGGTCTCCAGCACTGTGCCCATATTTTGGAATCCCTCATACCAGATGCAGGTCGATCCGGGCACTACCCGGTCTCTGCCACTGTGACCATATTATAGAATACATCATGCTGGGGGCATGGTGCTATGGTGGCACCCCTGGTCACCAGCACTTTAGCCATATTTTGGAATCCCACATGCCTGATGCAGGGCGGTAGGTGGCACCCACGAGTCTCCAGTAGTGGGTCCATATTTTTAAATGTCTCAAGCCTGATTCAGGGTGATAGGTGGCACCGCCGGGTATCCCCCACTGTTATCATATTTTGGTTTCTTTCCTGCTGGGTGCATGTAGTTAGGTGGCAATGTCAGGTCCCCCGCACTGTGCCCATATTTTGGAATCCCTCATACCAGATACAGGTCGATCCGGGCACTACCTGGTGTCTTGCCAGATGCAGGGCCATAGGTGGCACCAGTACTGTGCCCATATTTTGGAATCCCCTCTACCAGCATCATCTGCCTCCCTCTAATGTCTAGGGCTGATAGTTGTGCGAGGATGTCGTGATTGCTGTTGACCTTTGCTGAATGTTGCTCTTTAAACTTTTCCCTGATGATCATTACCTTTATTCTGCTTTCATGGGTTTGCAAAGTATTTTGATGCTCGCAAAATTGAGGGTGTGACTTTTCTTGTAGATAAACTGGAGCTAATGATGGTTCAGAAGTAGCGATAGGCAAGGACTGGTGAATTTCTCCCCAAGCCCTATAATGCCACGCTCCTCTCAAGGGGGTCTTAGGTGCTTATCTAACCACGCTGTACTTCTCTCTCTGCAGTGCCAGCTTCGCCCTCTCCTGTGCGCTGATGGCCCTTGCCGCCTACGACCCCTTAGGTGAGCTGAAGATTGTCACTGAGACTGTCTGTGTTACTCCCTCCGCTCCCTGCCTCCTGTCTGTCTACGCTTTGATTGGTCTTTTTCTCTCTTTATTCCATTTCTATTCCTTTATCTCCCCCCACTCTTTCTCTCTTTCTTGCCCCACCCACTCGCAGCCTCTCTTGCCCCACCATTGATCTGTAGCTCTCTTGCAGCATTTTCTCAGCCTTCCCTTTCTGCACCCCTGTCTGTCTCTATTGCCCCCCTGTCTGTCTCTATTGCCCCCCTGCCAGTCTGCCTATCTTGCCCACCCGCTTTGGCTCTTTGATTGGTGCTCTTTAAGTTGGTGCTTTCACACACCTCTCGCCATCAGATCGACCTCAGCCTCTCTATCAGCTTATTGTATTGTGTTGTATTTCTCAGCAATTGCCCAGGGGTTTCAAGGCACTGGCGAAGGAAGTAAGTAGAGGAGTGCTAACCTGGTTTGGAAAGAGCCATGATTTTAAGGCCTTTCTGAAGGGAAAGTGATCAGAGGCAGAGCCAAGTGAGAGAAGGATGGAACTTCAAAGCTGAGGATCAATTGCTGAAAAGGATTCGCCAGCTTACCTCTTCCTTGAAGATGGAGGAATTTGCAAGAACAAAGCTGAGGGGGATCGAAGAGGCCGCGAAAGGATGCAATGCTGGATCTTCTCACACAAGACTATTGCAAAAGGGTCTGTGCGCAATACACAGTCTTGCCGGACTGCAAAGCAGTCCAAAGCACGCAAAAGTGGCATGACATGATGGGAGTGGCGGGCAGGCATGAGGAGAGGTGCTCCTACATTTGGAAGAGCTTGACGACACCTAATCATGAATCGTGGGCAACCAAGAAAGAGGGACTTTGCATGGTACATTCTGGAAGAGATCTCTGCAGCGATTACAGCAGTGACATGAGGGGTAGGAAGAAAAGGAAAGACTTTGTGTAAGACTAACAGGTGGTGGAAGCAGGATTTGGCAGCTGAATTAATTCGAGGGAGCAGGCAAAGAGACTGATCGAATTTGAAACCCAAATGTCTTTCACAGGTGACAAGGGAGGGACAGACCTCCATAGCTACCAGTCAAAAGAAGAGTTATCCATTTTATTTATTTATTTTGTCATTTACAAAGCGCACCAAACCAGGAGACATCTAGGCGCTTGTTACAGTAATTGCGTTTAGGAGTTGCTTAGTACAGTTACAAGGTTAGTCAGAGTTATAGTTACAGGATATCTGAAATACTGGTGATGGAACAGGTAGGTATAATACATCTTGTTATTTATTTATTTTGTCATTTATAAAGTTCATCAAACCCGGAGGCTCTTCCTATGACCAATGCCTCTGCTTTATCAGAGATGAGCTTCAAGCAGCTCCTACATATCCACACATCAATGGCAATGACACAAGAACGAAGATTGTTTGTGATGACATTACATCACTGCTAAAGTGAAACAGGATGTGTGCATCAATCTCTGAGTCCCCAGTGAGGTGCACTGGCTGTCTAACACCCAGAGGTCCCTCTCCGTAGCCCATGATCCGGTTCTATGCCCTGGTTGCTGGACAGTGGCTCAGAAGTGAATGATTCGGTTCTACAACCTGATTGCTGGACTGTAGCTCGGAAGTGAATGATTCGGTTCTACACCCTGATTGCTGGACAGTGGCTCGGAAGTGAATAATCCAGTTCTACACTGTGGTTGCTGGACACTGTGGTTGCTGGACAGTGGTTCAGAAGTGTATGATTCGGTTCTACACCCTGGTTGCTGGACCGGAAGTGAATCATATGGTTTTACACCCTGATTGCTGGACAGTGGCTCTGAAGTGAATGATCCAGTTCTACAACCTGATTGCTGGACTGTAGCTCGGAAGTGAATGATTCGGTTCTACACCCTGATTGCTGGACAGTGGCTCGGAAGTGAATGATCCAGTTCTACACTGTGGTTGCTGGACACTGTGGTTGCTGGACAGTGGTTCGGAAGTGAATGATTCGGTTCTACACCCTGATTGCTGGACAGTGGCTCGGAAGTGAATGATTCGGTTCTACACCCTGATTGCTGGACAGTGGCTCAGAAGTGAACAATCCAGTTCTACACTCTAGTTGCTGGACAGTGGCTCGGAAGTGAATGATCCAGTTCTACACCCTGATTGCTGGACAGTGGCTCGGAAGTGAATGATTCGGTTCTACACCCTGATTGCTGGACAGTGGCTCAGAAGTGAACGATCCAGTTCTACATTCTAGTTGCTGGACAGTGGCTCGGAAGTGAATGATCCAGTTCTACACCCTGATTGCTGGACAGTGGCTCGGAAGTGAATGATTCGGTTCTACACCCTGATTGCTGGACAGTGGCTCAGAAGTGAACGATCCAGTTCTACACTCTAGTTGGTGGACAGTGGCTCGGAAGTGAATGATTCGGTTCTACACCCTGATTGCTGGACAGTGGCTCGGAAGTGAATGATCCAGTTCTACACCCTGATTGCTGGACAGTGGCTCGGAAGTGGATGACCAATGTTCTACACTCTGGTTGCTGCACAGTGGTTCGGAAGTGAATGATTCGGTTCTACGCGGCCTTCTCAAAATTCATTCTTTTGCAACTCCCATTGCAATGAGACACTCGCTCAATGGGAACTGCGAAAAGGTTGTACCTTCTCTCCATGTCCCCCCACTCTCCTCCCTGGGGACACTGCTGCAACTCCCGTCCATTCTCCCCCTTCACTCTTCGCTCACCTAATCAGGGGGGTTACCCCCAGAACTCCACCACTCCTGTCTCCTCCTTCACCTCACCCCTCCCCTCTCCTATCCACTCGCTCCTCTTCCCGACCCACTCCTCCCCACTTACCTCACCCACTCCGCTTCTGGCCCTTCCCATACCTTTCACGCACAGGGCGTTTTGCACTGGAATACGCATGAAACGTCACGTATGTAGTACATGGCTCCAGCCAGTGATCCCCTGCACAGTTTTTAAGGATCCCTCCTGTTGTTCAATACAAGGAGCTTGGGTTTTATCAGCTGACTTGTCTTGAGTGTGGAGTCAGCCTTAGCCTCTGACCTGATCCAAATCAGGGAACTTTAACACATCAACTCCCCAGAGTATAGATGGAGTATATGGAGTAGATGGAGTATAGATGGAGCAAGGGTCCTGTCTGGGGCATGTCTCCTCAAAATGAAGACTGCTGTATTACCTTGAAAATGCACAAGAAATGAGTCCCTGCCGCGAGAGGCCCTTCTTAAAAATGGAAGGTCGCCAGCTTCAGAGGTGGGTGCACCAACCAACACCTGTACCTTACTCAGGGCTCCTAGGCCACTGCGGGGGGATTCGGGGAGGCCCCTCTGCCAGGCTGACGCTCCAGCACCAGCGGTAGACCACCCATAGCATGGGCACATGCATGAACTTAGACACAGACATGATTAGACTCTCAAGCAAACATGCACAATACGCCTTGGCTTGGGTTTACAACAGGCCGCAACCATCCGGTTATAATTAAAGTTGGAAAGTCAAATGCATAAGGGCGAAAAGACCCCTTAGAAGAGTGGACCTGCTAATATCTACTGCCAATATGGTGGCCCCATAGATGGACGCCTGGGGAGTTCAAGCAACACTCCTGCGCGCACCTTCAAGGGCAGGCTTCATTACTGAATAAAACGGTCACTGCCAGAGCCGCAAAGCCATTACGCCACAGCGAGGGGCGCCATCACCAAGTAACCGGACAACTCTACGGATGCTATCCTCGACACGACGAGTTTTCAATGCACACACATGCACGCGCGCTTGTTGGGGAGGAGAGGGTCTCTGCAGATGTTTCCACATAACACCATCTGGCCGTAGGGTAACAGAACATGGTTTGCATCTCACGTGCAGTCACGACTCCTTGGAGGAAGCAGTGAGCTCACATTCCATCCAAATCTTCGGAAACCGCAGTAGTAACCCAGAGTAACCCTGGGCGCTGGTTCCCGCCTGCCGCGGACAGGTTCGTGCTCGACATTCCTTCTCCGTTAGTAGAAAGACAAGGGGCGTGCGGTTCTTTTCTAAGAAAGTGAGACGGGATCTCCCTTCTTAGCTGCGTGCCTGATTAAACAGGCCTGCGTCTGGCTTTCTCAGTGCTCTGAGGTTGGACTCATTCTAGTTGGAGAGCAGAGATGCGCGAGTGCGTTTTCAGTTATTGTCTCCTGGCTTAAGTGTTCCGTCTGTGGACGCCTTAATAATGGTCCCTTCATGTCTTTTCTGGCCCTAACAATACCTGGAACATAGCGGGGCGAACCCCTGCTGCAGCACCCGAAACACAGGAGTACATTATACACATTGTTTCCACACGTAATTAGACAGAGACCTTTCTGATTGGAAAACATATGCACATTTTTATTGGAAAACACATGATCACTTTCTTCGAGTCATCCTAACGGGCCGTCCTAGTCCTGCTCAGGCCACAATTATGCCTGGCCTAAAAAATCCTTTTTCCAGGTGGCTCTGCTAATCCCGTGTTACATAAGTCTACTTTTTAAAACCGGTGAGCGTCCTTGCTTCGGTTTCCGCTCTTGCGAGAACGGCCCGCCCTGGCTTACGACTGCCATTTCAGGCGCTCCCATATTTTGTCAATGGAGCGAACAAGGCCACTGCATCAGTTGTTGAGGAGTCCCAACCATCCCTAGTGGAATCAGTGCCCGTCTCACCCCAACTTGGCTGATGCAAGACCGCAGCATGCCTCCTTCTCTAGGACCACCCTGTCACACTTCGGGGCTGGCCCCCCGTGACCTCGAATGCCCCCACTATGTAGTGACCTGTGGCCCTACTCCCTTAGGTATCATGAGCTTTCTTACCTTTTCGGTGCTCCAAACATACCCCTCAGAAACCCCTAGTTGTCTTTGTCAGACAGGTGAAACCCCATCCTTAGCGAGATCTAATCGGGTCTTAATCGTCCAATCTCCTGTTCTTGAAGCAAACTAGCGCTCCAAGCGCATCAACCTCTCCATACTACTGCCGGCGACACCTGTTACTTCCGGTCTAACAACTTACTGGGTGGCCCATTGATATTTTTCGGGAAGTAACTCTCATACCCTGTGTTGAGCCTAGCCCCTGACTTCTTACCCTTCATTGAGCGGTCCGCCTGTACTTAAATATACTCCTTTACTTACTTCCGGGTTACCCATGGTCTTCCCCAGGCATCCCGGGTGGCCGTTTGCCTTAACCGCTCATTCACGCAAGGGGCCCATTGCCAGTCACCCCCAGTCATTTACCTTAAGGCACCACTTCACAGAACATCATGCATTTCCGCTGCTACTTGGACCGGCTCCTGGCACTCGTGTATGCTTGCGGCGGTCCCAGAGCGTCGGGTCCAAGCACCAGTCTTTTTTCTTTTCCACTGCTCCCCTTTCTCAACGACCCTACAGATAGTCATTCCGGGAGGTCCCCTCACATTCAGTGTGTCTTGCCTCACATGCACAAGCCCACCTTACCAGTGCTGCTCTTACCAATGCTTCTGAGCTGTTGCCACACTGAATCAATTTCCAGGCGAACCTCTCCCTTGTCCTTTGATCCTGCGACACAAATGCCAAAATGTGTAGTTTAGACAGTACATGCCCCAACAAAATTGCAATGACAAAATCCCACCTACACTGCGCCTTTGTCTCCGGACCCTACAGATAGACCCGATGGGAGCTCTCCTTGCAATCTGAATGTATTACCAGGAACTTGTCCGCTATAGACTCCCTACTCCCTTTAAATGTTGTAGCCATCTATTCTAATTCTTATGCGTAGATAGTCCCAAATGCACAGAGTTAAAATCAAATGTGCATCTTGTCATCAGTCGGCGTCCTGGTAGCTGTTCGTATGAAGCTGCTAACTTGCACCCTGCAATTTTGATGCCGGCCGACTGGTGCCCAGGAGCAGTAATGCTTCAGTAAATGCCCCTCCCTTGTTACTTATTTCCTTTATAACACCCTATGGCTGTAACTAGCCCATATTCCCATATACTTATCTAAATCTAACTTCCACATAAGATGCCAACCTCTCAATTTGTCCACCATGTATTACCCCTCCCCCTTTAACTATTGTATAGATCTATGCATATTGTAAACTGTAATTACCTCTTTCTGCACCCCTTCCAACCGTGCTGCCATTGCTGCACCCACCAGTACACAGGGATACCCCTTGCGTCCTTCACATAAAATGTGCACCAATGTCAGCGTGCTTTTCCTTAATGCTAGTCTGATCTCACCTACAAGCCCTCAATTGACCAGGAGAGACTACTGGGGAACATGGCGCTAGTACATAGCGTTCCGCACATCCAACTTTCACATAAGATGCAAACCTATCAATGTTTCCACCATTTATTGCCATTCAACTTTTAAATGTTGTATAGCTCTGTCCTAATGTTATGTTTGACCCCAGTTGGTGAGGTGAGCCAAAAATGGCTCCTGGTCGCTGTTGGTATGAAGTGAACCAGGCTCTTCTAGTCACACAGCTTGAGCTAACAGCTCCCGTCTCCCTTCAATTATTCTGAAACCTGCAGTCACTTTTGGGCGAATCCTCATCATCTCCTGGTCGCAACCTGGCTAATCGTGAGGCGGGTAGCTTTAAACAGCCCTGCAACGTACACACAATTGCCCTACCCTTTCCACACATTCCCTGTTAAAAATGTTCACTTCTCACTTACAAGGCCTATCCCAATTCTTCCGAAATTGCATTGCATACCCACTGTTCAGCAGCGTGCGAACCCGTACATCCTTACTAACAACATGCTATGCTAAAAGAACGTCTGTGTATCTTAGTTTTAAACCACCTGAGAGGACACTATGCACTTCACCTCGAAGAAGTAATAAAGCAATGCCAAAATGTATAAATTAGTACCGGTAAAACCAGTGATATAATACTTTCCCACAAATTCCTGCTCAGTCTTCCCTCCACTACTTACCCGGATCAACCCCCCCCCTTGCTTCAGGAAGCGGGATGGCCATGGCCCACTCAGGTCTACGGCCGTTACAGACAGCAACAGAGCAGGAGTAACCCCAGTATTGGAAGAGGTAACCCACGTAGACACCCCTAACCTTCGTGCAGTGCAGCATATCACCATGTCATTAACAGACGAAAGTGAACTGCTACAATGGAAGCTGACCTTCCCGCCATCCTGTCCCACAACACCCGAGCGAGTTTCCACAAGCCCTTAGCAAAGCAAACTTTTCCCCTTGTCCTTTTTGTTTCTAGTCTCCAAGTGTTGGGAGTACTTTTTCAAAATATAACGTTAATTTATCAGGCTTGCATAGTTATCAGGTCTGGAAGTCTTTCATCTTCAAGTGGGACCCACTGTGGAAGTAAGTCATAGTTCTATTCTTTTCTCTTTCACCATTCTCTCTTCATTTGTATGTCGCTGTTTAGTTTTAAGGAAAGGTTGCTGACACAAGGGGACTTTCTATAGACACCAAGTTAATTCAGTAATACTATACTCTTAATTGATAAACATAAATACGAGGGTCTACCCAGTAACCCTTAAAAGATATGTAGTTAAGTGCCCAAGTTGTACAATATGTCTCCAATATCCTCTCCATTAATAACATAATTGTAGCTCTTTTGTAAAACATTGTGATAAGGAAGCTACACGCCCCAAATTGCCAAATAGTGAACACCCGATACATTATACCCATACCTGCGCCTGATGTGCAAATATGCATGCGTCGTCATTACATTCTTGTACCTAAATGATCGGTGGCACACCACATTTGCTGTTGTTCCCCACTTGTAATTATCTGCCAAAGTTGTTAGTGCCCTTGATGCAAGTTGCGCCAACAATTCATCACACACACTAGAAAAAAATACACAATATCATCAAGAAAGGCCAGGTAACCTTGCTGTCCATTTAAAAACGTAAGCTTTGTCTCTGCCAACATTCGCAATACATTGTGTCCTTCCTGGGGGCATACCCCTTCCGCCCGCCTCAGACGGGGGGAGGTGAGCCTGATGCTAGGGGGCCAGAGGGGCAGCACGCTGTGCCAGCTGCCCCTCTAGCGCACCCTGCGTGGGCTGGGGCCCCTGCTTAGTATTGGTGCAAAGAACCAGCATGTGAGTAGACTGGCTGTAGCAGTGCCAGGGGAGAGCGGGAGAAGGCCTATGCTGAGCTATTCCTTTCCTTTCACTCTACCTGCCCTTCAGCAGCCGGAATGCTTTATTAATTGCCTGTGGAGTGGGAATGCTATAATAATTGTCTGGGGACTCAATCCACCCACTTTGGGCTCCGAACAATTGTATGGTTTCTGGTGGTTATCTAACAACCACTTAAAGGATCGAATTGGGGTCTTACCTAGCGTAGATCTGAGGCGCTCTTCTGGATGTGAAGCAGAGCAAATGGCCTGCGAAGGAGTGAGTCTGCTCGCTGTCACCGGGACCAACCACGACACGAGCCTTCTAGAATTTCACTAAGTAAGCAACACAGACCCGTTCTGAGGTTCCTTTATAGTGGACGACATCCAAGATGGCTGCCCGCGATTCATAATGATCTAACAGCCTCCTCTACATTAATCCTTATATTCCTACAGTCCTGATAGGTTTGTTAACTGAGGGTTTTCTAACATTTCCAAGCCACGTCTTTTTACATCTTTTCCGAATTGGTGAATGTCTGGTACTTTTTTCACAAATTCTATAAATTCTACAAAATTCCTTAACAGCATCGAAGTCCACAGAGAATGTGGCTGACACATGCCGGTGAATCCAGCTTCTTCGATTCAAGAGCTGACGAGCTAACACGCCTCCCTCCTGGTGTACAGCCCTTCCTGCAGAACATTTCAGAAGAGAAGAGATGATCTCTTTCCCTGAGGTCTGACTTTCTCTCTCGGAAGTGACTCCCTACAGAGTCCTTGGGCAACCGGTGGCTTGTACATCCTACGCAGTAGACCAAGAGCTGCGGAGAGAGGTCCCTCGAGCTCTGCCTGTGCAGCACCTGCTACCGACCCAACTTGATACCCTGATTCGGACACACGACTCTGGTTTTACTTTGGGAAAGTAAAATGGCTATTTAGGGCAAAATAGAAGCCCTCCACTCCAAAATAGGGTTGAGAGAGAGTAAACACTACAAGCGAAGGAAACGGGAGAGCTAAAACAACAGATGCAGGCAATGAGCACCGGCCCTGGATGGGGGACTTCCTTCCCCTTCACTCTGTTCAGACTGATACCTCATACATCATTCTCAGCTGTAGTCCTCACCCGCCTCTCAGTCCGGGCCTCCCTGGCATGTATCTCCCCTCTGCATTGGTCTACCCTTACTCTGTGCCTCTGATTCCTCGTGCCCTCACCTGGGGCTATCCTGTAGTTCTTTGCTTTCCGTCTGGACTCTCTCGTGGTTCCTACCCTGAGCCCTGCGCATCTCTCGCTCTTGCAGTTCTCTCCCTTCGGAGTGGACCCTTCTTGCTTCTGATTGCACGTGCCTTCACGCATCTCTCTCTGCTGCCCTTCCCTCCCCTCAGACGGTGCCACTTGTGATGTTAAATTCATGTGAGAAGTAAATCGAAGAAAGCTGAGGACCATCCAATGCTTGTCATCAACATTTCTAATCTCGGCCAATTTAAAATGTGGCCTTTGCCACTGAGTGATCGACTGCATATCGCCCACTCATTTTCTTTGTTGCCCCCCGTGCTTCTCTGCCAAAAACAGAAGGAAAAAGTACTTTCAGAAGAGTGGTGGCCCTCTATGAATGGCAGGGTCAGCTGCTACTTTTAGTATTTAGTATATCCATCTCCATTTCCCTGGCTCTTTGTGTATTTATAACTATTTGCATATTTAGTTACATTGATGTTGGATTTTCTTTAACAAAAAAACAGCTTCCAATTTTTCGAGTATCTACATTGAGTAACAGGTATAATAGAAAAATCCAAGGTACATATTTTGTAAGTTAACTTGTGTCTGCACTCTGCATTCACAAAATGCTATTTATATTTGTAAATAAACATATTTATTTATTTATTTGCATTTATATAGCGCTCACACAGCCTAGGGGCATCGAGGCGCCGTTCCATGAATATGTCTTACCTACATCATATACGTGGGCGGTTAGGTTACATTAGCCCGCAAAACATGTCTTGTTTACAGCTCTTTAGGTAAGTGGCTTGGCTACAGTCGCCCTTCAATAGTTAACAAAGCGCGAAAAGTTGTCTCATTACAGTTATGCGTGCCTGGTCAGACCTGGCGGGCGGGACGGCAGCCGCCCGCAGACTCGGGAGTGTGCCGGTCCAGTAACAACAGTGCCGGTAGGCCTACCGGCACCGTTGTTACCGGACCAGCGCACTCCTAATGAAGCCCTGGATCTCTGCTGTAGCGAGTTCATCAATTAAATTGTTCCTGATGTTCTGCATACTGGCCGTTCCAGTCAAGGATGCCCCTTCAACAAGTGTGTGATAACGAGACACGTTTTTCTGCACCCTGCAGCACAATTTACAAATATTCAATCAGGATATCTTAGCCGTCAAAGCAACCAATGTTTCTCTCTCCGGCTTTGATTCAGCCTCAGTCCACGACTCTAAATATTGTGGAATCCTTCCTGTCTTCCCCTCCTGCCCAAGGGGTCTATAGTCATCCCTTCATCACCCCTAGCATCTCTGGAATGCCACTGTTCCTGGCCTGTTGCACCAATGCCGCTATTAGATGGGGGTGAACCAGCATGCCATCATCACTCCATTACCTACAAAGAAACTTTTGCCAACCTGAAAATGTTGGCCAATGTCAGGCCCACTTCGAGCATGACATGTGCTGCTAAAGCACTTGAAGCAATAGTGTCCTCATAGCTCTTCATATCTACCAAAAGAGAACTGCCTCCTGAGCATCCATCATTCAGGCTTCCACCTACACAGAAGCATCGAGCTCATCCAAATGGATATCCAGGGAGAGCTACTCCCATGGGTGCTGTTCACCAAAAAGAAAACATGAAGAGCTGCACTGCCAGAGGTCCAGGCGGGACCTCGGTGGCAGAAAACAAAGAAAACGCACACCGAGAAGTGGTAGGACAAGGACTAGGAGGCCCTGTGCCTCCAAAAGGCATTTCCAGCATCACACCGCCCGTCAAGTAGTATGCCAACCAACCCCTTATCACGAAGGTGATGTAGTTTAACCTTATCAATATAGTGGTGGTCGGAGGTTGAGCCATCAGATAGTTGTAACCCAATTAAAGGTTTAACCCTTATGGAATATATATGGAGCCAAACCCACTAACGTATCCAACTAACCCGTAGGTTTTGTAAACTGGTATTATGTTTTGATGTCAGGGATGACGAGTTTGTAGTACTTAAGCAATTGTTTTTTATTAATATGTCGAGAGCGACGAGATAGCAATGTTTGTATGCTGTCACGGCTTTCTTTCGATATGAATGAAGTTGAGTTTTGCTGTGCACTTTGTCTACTCCGTCATTGAGTCTGGTTTGGATTAACTTCAATTCCTCTGGGCGTATCTGGGATTTTGGAGCCGCCTTAACAGTCTTTTCCCGTTTCCTCCAGTTCTATCCTTCTAGTCTGTGCATCCCTTTGCTGTTCACTCCCCTCTGTGTCTCTCTTGCTCTTGAGTCCCGTTGCCCTCACACGTCACCTCCCGTTTCCTCCAGTTCTCTCCTCCAACTCTATGCATCCATTCGCTGATGTTTCCTTGTGCCCTCTGACGTCTCTCCTTCTCTGTTGCAGTTCTTGCTCCAATCATCTTCCTGGCTCTCTCACTGAATGGCTTCGGGGGAATCTGCCTCACCTTCACCTCGCTCACCGTGAGTTGTGTTATGTGAGATGTTATTATATGCTGCCAGCTTAGCTTTAAGCCATTTGTGATCTGATGGAGTCCACACAGAGCTTAAGTGTGTCCTGCAGGGAAAGGCATCCCACAAGACTCTTCTAAAAACCATCCGGTCCGAAATGTATCACCTTTTACAGGTAGGAAGATCGATTTTGTCGGAGTGACAACTGAAGGGGAGCCCTTCATGCATACACCAGATTTGTTTCACGTTTAAAGTTTGTGAGATCCCCTGCCTATATGCTATGATCATGTTCAATCCCCCAATACTGTGATAATCTCCATCTCTCAAATATTATAAGGCACTCTTATCCCTCAGTACTATGAGAATGTTACCTCCCATCACCAGGAGTATCTCTTATCCTTCTACAGCAGGGGTCTGCAACCTTTGGCTCTCCAGATGTTTTGGACTACAACTCCCATCAGCAGTAGCCATCATATTTAATGGCCAGGGATCAGAGAGTCGTAGTGCAAAACAGCTGGTGAGACATAGGTTGCAGACCCCTACTCTACAATGTAAATCCCCCCCTCCCCCAGCTATTAGCATTTCTCCACCACGATACAGGGGGAATAGCAACACACTATGACTACCCCATCATAAATCTACTGTAAGAATCTTCCTTTACTGCATGCAATGAGAATCTCCCCTCTCCCCATCAGTGGGCATCTTCCATCCCCACACTATGACTATTCCACACCCTCACTACTACGGGATGTTCTACACCTTTAGTGTCAGTATCCCCTTCTGCAATACCGTAAGACCATCCCCTACTCAAACGTTCAGATTCCTCAACTCCTCCGAAATGTGAGCATCTCCCCCACCATTCGGCCGATTGAACATCTCCCTGCCGCTATTCTAAAATGATCTCCCTTAACCCCACACTATGAGAATCTCCCCAGGACCTCCACTATTGCAATCTCCACCTCTCCATCCTAGGAGACTCTCCCTTCATAAAACATGAAAATGACCACCACCCCGTGATTAGCACAAATCCCAAAGTTATACATTCCACTGATCGCCCACATTATGAGACTTTTGCCTTCATGTTATATTGGAATCTCTCCGCCCCCATACTGTGAAACTCCCCTCTGCCCCATGCCCCGGGAACCTCCCTGCCTCACACCGTCAGTCCCCCATTTCCTGCATGATAACAATCAGCACCCCCACACTGTCCCTCTGCTCTTCCCCATACTGTGAACATGTGCCCTTCCCTCAAACCATGTGCATCACCCCATCCCCAAATCTGTGAGCTTCCCTCTCCTGTACTTTCTGAACTTCTTTCCCATAGGACGAGACTCTTCTCTTCGCACGAGAATCTGTTGACATTCTCACTATGAGACCGCCCCATCCGACACCACGAGAAACTCCCCTCCTCTTTGAAAATCTCCACTCCCTCATGTCATGAGTGTCTCGCCTCCCCATACCATTATTAGGCTATTTATTGAGTGTGGATCTAGCTTTGGCAAGCAACGGAGCACTTTACAAGTCACAGGGGTGAAGGACATTGCCAGGGAAGCAGAGATACAAGCGGGAGCAGGGAGCTAGCAGTGGGGTGGCCCAGTTGGCAGCCAGGGAGCGACAAGCAACCAGGGGAAGAAACCGGGGGAGCAGATCCCCCAGCCTCAGGTTATGTGGAGAGTAGAGGATGTGCAGACCTAGGAGTTAGGGTAGGTCTCCATTCGTAATGCTTTGAGAGACCCCACCCTCATACAATGAACTTCCCTCTATACACTATGAGAGTCCCCTGTTATATTATAAGAAGCTCTCCTTTCTGGGAGTTCCTCCCTGGATCATCCTAGTGACCGAGGGTGACCAGATTTCAAAAGTCAAAAAACGGGACAGGGCAACTAACATAAAAGTAGGACTAACTGTTGAAAGTGGTTGTCTAGGCACTACACCTCAGTAGCGGTTGGAAGAGAAGGGGGTTTAAGTGTTACTGTTCAAATAAACACATAATATAATTGATTTATCACAAACGAACACTGTCTTAAGTTGTACAATGCAGCATTTCTTCTGTGTGAGATTGTGCATTTCTGTCTGCCAGCTATGAAGACCTACTACCAAAAACCGGAACCACTGCAGTTTCCAATGGGAACATAATCTTGAGAAACGGGGAAAGAGAACCAAATTCCGGGACAGTCCCGGCAAAACTGGGATATCTGGTCACACTATGCTGGTCCCTACATCATCCTGGTCGACAGCCTCAGGTGGATGTTTGGGCTACAACCGGTTCAAGATTGTTGCTCACTCCTCCCTGAACATTTTCAAAATCCTTTTCCGTGCTGTGTGGTTTTACTATAAAATAGTGGCCTATTGAGTGGCAGGTTTGGCACATTGCTTACGATGTGAGTGCACATTGCTGGGTCTACTCGGAGGGCAAGGGTGGTGTGTGTCTGTGACATTTAGCAATCAACCTGCAAAGACACCCCTCACCACAAAGGCTGTCCTTGTGCATGCAGATGGATGTCTACACACGTGACAGTCTCGGACCTAGGCTCAGGAGCCATGCTTTCTGCAATGACACTTTGCAAGCTCCCTTTCGGTGTAGCCAGTTGGAAATTGACACTGCCAATGCCCGGCCCCCAGTTCATCAACTTCAATGCATGTGAACGTAAATATGTTGTGTCGGAGGTGCAGCTGTGGACCGAGCGACGACAAACACGTAAATCCATTGGGTTCTGTAGAGGAGGTCCCAAGCACGATTCGAACTCCAAACGCCCATTTTGAAGTACCAGGAACGTTCACGCCGAAATATGTGACATATGATCAGCAAATAAACCAGCAGACAGCCGCAGTGGGGCTCTGTCCTGTACCTATCAGACTGACAGCACCTATTGAAATACCAACACCTAAGAAAATCTGGACAGTGAGGTACCCATTGAGAAAACCATATCGACAAATGAGACAGAATGATAATTGTCAAAATGCAATACCTGAAGAAGCCAAGAAGATACTAAAAGAAGATGAATGATGACATCATAAGAACCCGGACTGATTCACATATAGAAGATATGACGACCTGTGAATGATGAAAAAAGACGAAACACCATAGATAAGTGACATCCTGAGTTTAAAGTGAAATAAGTGATTTCAAATGTCAGAAACGTATGCCATGAACGTGATAAGGATATTCAGCCAGTTAAAACGTGTACATATGCAAGGAACTGAAGAAGCGAGAATTCATGAGGGTTGCTTAAGCTTAGTAAGCTTAGTAGTAAGATAGATTGTGGCAAGCGCCACCTATACATATCTACCTCAAAAGGAGCACTTTATACAAGTATACTTCCACTATGCACAAGAGCAGAATCAACCAAAGGTTATTATACGTCCCAAGAGGAGAGCCTCGCAGCAAGCAAATCAAGAATTAAAGACAGAATGAAACTCAGACGAAGGCAAGTCATGCCAAGAAGCCAAGGTCATATCAGCTGAAATAGCTCAACAGTGGATACAATTAATGAAGAGAAGAACAGAGTATCCTATTCTGAAAGGTCAAGATAAGCTACAGAAGGCAGATGGCTGGCAAAATTAAATCAAATACACAAATTGCATGGAGAATAAAATGATTTCACAGTGCTGAAATCACGTGACAGAGCAAGCAGAAGAGATGAAACTTTCACACCTACGCATGGACTTGTGCCATGCCCAGACGCCTTAACTTTTCCAGACCAAGAAGCAGTCTAAAGGCCAAAATACAAAGAAATAATTGACACATGTCCACTGAGGTGATGATTGATGGTTGCAATAATTGGAGGGAGGCTGGCGAGCAGACAAACTCCCTGCACCTGGCCGGTTATTCTGCACGCTGCTAAGCTACTGGAAAAGTATGAGTGGGGTTGATGCCAACCCAATCATAGTGGACCAAGTAATCTAGGGTCCTATAGTTAGTAGAACCAATGAGACGTCGTACTTTTAGTGACCTTCACAGTAGCCGTTTTGAAGGAAGGGTTTGGATGCCCCACCTGACACTGTTTATCCAATCCCCTCACTTTGTTACCAAATACAGATATAGCACCGATATTAAAGTTACCTTCCTAGAACCAATAGAATTGCATGCCAAATTTTAATTGTTACACGTCAGCGATGACGAGTTTTTAGTATAAATTATGTGTTTTTTATTAAATTAATTGGAGTTGAAGCGAGAAGGAAGATCGAGTGATTGCTGATATTCATGAACTCCCCGTTTTTTGTACTTGTCATTAAACAGACTCCCTTTGCCAAAAAATTGAGTTGTCATTATTGATTTGATGCGAGAGTACTAATCTGCATCCCCCTCCATCTCACGGGTGCTGCTTCCTCATCTTAAAGTGCTATTGGGTAACCCCCAGCTCTATGGGCTGGTTGGGGTCCTAGTGCACAGTTCAAAGTAAGGCTCTTCCTCCCCCATCATGTGTGACAGTGAAACCCTTGATTGGGTTCACTGGCCGTATCTGGGATATTAGTACCTGAGTTCTAGGTGAACCGGGACTGCTGTTAATGCACCATGTGCTGAGAAAGCCCATGTCCTTTTCAACATGCAGCGTGCTTTTCGGATCTGCTACATGCGTGAAGTGTACAATGGACAGATATAGCCGGTGGAAGCCTTTGATCCTACTGTGTGGCCACTTTGATACAAACCTCCAAAAGAACAGTGTGGTGGTAGTTTTACCTCTGAAGGTTAATATGTTATCATGGTTCACGTGTGCACATGGTGTCTTTCTCGTGGTAACCCTGACGTTGAAACTCGAACTCTGGAGGTGACAACGTAGGAATGGAAGAGGTGGCCCTGATAATGGGGGCAGGGTCTTCTCCTCCCTACCCCCTGGGTAAGGGGGAGGTGTGCAGGAAACAAGCGTGAGAGGCAGGAAGCCCGCGAAACCAAAGAAATGCCTGCGAAAGAAACAATAGGAGAGGGCGTGCCAGGCGGCATGTAAGCTGCCTGGCGTCCTTCTGCAGGAGACTCCAGCTCGAGCAAAAGGACGCCGCTGCATCGAAGGACCTGTGGTTTTCATTTTTGGCGACCATTGGCAAGATACAGCCTCCGAATGAGTCGTAGGAAAGCCTGAAGGGTCTTCGCTCGTCTCTGGACCAGCTCTTCTTGGGGGGCCTAAGTGACAGGGGCACTGGAGGTAGCAATGAGGGCTCAGCTTTCCCCAACAAAACAGCACTCCCCCAGCCCAGGAACATCTGCATGGGCAGGCGGGGCTCAGACGAGAAGGGTTGGGGGAGCTTTGGCCTACGATGGACTTGGTTGGGAAAGGGGAAAGCAAGGTTTGGACACGGACAAGTCGCTGCACCTTCAGAACTATTTTCACAAAGTTTGTTTTCAGTGTTTTGAGTTTATGATGTTGTGAAAATAAATCTGCTGCCTTTTTATGCCAACAAAGAAGACATGTCTCATTCTGCACCTTACTGGGTGGGATATCAAAAGGGGCAAAGAGAATGAGCAAGTGTGTTGGTACAAAGATGGACAAATGCCCAGGTTATTGGTCAATGGAATTCTTCCAGTCTCCAGAAAGTATTTGTTATTTCAACTGAGAAGCTCCTGGTGGTGGGGGTTATAGGGTGGGGCTGGCTGTAAGGTCTACATTTGAATCTAAAATGCATGCACTGGGCATTAGAGAAGATATTATAAAGGTTGCATCAACTCACATGTTTGATTTGTGGTCTGCAACGCCAACGACAAGGCTTCACCCTGAGCGTAAAGACTTACTGCAGGCTTTACCACACATGAATAATACGTTTGTGGCCATTCAACCTTTATAAGATCTAACTCTACATTTGACAGGAACATAAAGGCTTCTCTTGGGGCCTTGGTGTGTCAGAAGGTATGGGGCAGTCTCCAGCTCAGCGTCATCTCTGCCCATTAAAATAGCCTGGCCCATTGTGATATGCACTCACCCCAGGAGCACACGGGGGACTATCAGTCTAGCACGTGAGAAGCGAGCAAACAAATTGCCCTTATGTTATTGTCATTAGTAAAGGGCCGACCGCATCTGATGCAAGCATAATTGGAGTCAAAGCAGGGAACGAATAAGGGCTGTCACTGCAAAACTCATTTAATTGTATGCGAAAGGGCGCACTGTGAAACTGTGCCATGGGTTAGTGGATGTTATGGTGATTGGCTGAAATGTGCCATGCCCTGATCCTACATCTATTGTGTGTGCATTTAGAGTCTAACAGAGATCTGCAGCCGTTGTCTCACCAAACGTTTTGGACTACAGCTCCCATGATCCTTAGCCTGCCTTCTCAATAGTGAGGGGTCATGAGAGCGGGAGTCCATAACATCGGGAGAGCCACAGGTTGCGGACCCTAGAAATAGGAGAGACCGTGTGAGTCTGCCTCGTACAATAAGAAATAATAAAACACGTCTGAGCCCGTTCATTCAATATTCTCAGAAATGCAGACTGTGGCAAAAAAGAGAGTGCCTAGAAAGATACATGGACACAGGTAACCCCTGTGTCTACTGGGCTTACAAGCAGTTGGCGGAGCCCTGGGTGCCCTTGCTTGCCTGGCCTGCCACATCTTAGGTACAGATTCACACGCCTGCTCTGGCAAGCAGGTGCCCCCTGTGAGGACGCCGGCCTCTGGTCCCCCAGAAACCCCGTTGAGCACCTACCCAGCCAAGGCGGTGAGCAGGCAGATGGGGATGATGGGGTCAGAGGGCGGTTGGCAGGTGGGAGGGGGATCCACAGGTGAGCAAGAGGGTGAGTGGGCATCTGATGGGCATGGATAACTGAGTATGGGGGTGTGTGGAGCGGCTGGATGGATTGGCTGCTAAAAATGGGAGAGGCCTGTCGAGCGGATGGATGAGAAATGGGCGGTTAAAGGAGTGAGATGTAAACTTGTACAGACACGGCGACACAAAAAAAGAACTGTGGCGCTTACAACCTTATGCGTCACCTCGTCACCTCCTTCCACCTGGCCGCTCCGATTGGCGGCTGGGGCGGGGCGTGTGTAGAGCTGTCTGTCACACGGCATCCATCTGGCAGGTCTCTTTGCCTCCAGGAGGATGCATAGGAGTGGCTCATTGTACAGCTGCCTCCTGGGGGACATGTAGGAATGCAGCTGGTCTGCTTCTATTTCTCGTCTGGGTCAAGGTAGCTCTTCGGGTTAATGTGCCTGTTGCATAGATCGCTGTGTACCCTGTAGGTCAGAGGTGCAATACAAGCTGTACCAATTAGCCTTTCACCCTTCCGATGAGATAAACGTGAGCCCAGAGTCCACCCGTTCCAACATTCCTCCTGTCATTCAAGAGGTGCTGCTTCAGTATAGTTTTTTTTTCCTGAGTTCTGGGACATGTGGTTCACCATTTATAATAGGGAAGCAAAATGACAAGCTTCAGAATGTAAATGAAAAAAGAGGACTCCGTGAGAATGTCCTGAATGAAATTGGGCAATTGGCATGCATGGGAGTGTGAGGGGTGAAAGTGGCAACTCTTAAAATGCCAGTGTACAAGCTATTCTGTCAGGTTTACCTCACTTTTGCCGAATGACAACTTTCCAGGATGTATTTTCGACGAATTTTTTAAAGATTTTTTTTTTTTTACCACAGATGGTAAGTATGGGTAAGGTATATAAAGTGGGGTCGGGGTGGAAAGGGAATTGCGGGGGTCTACCACCCGCTGCCTGTGGTAAAAAAAAAGAGGTAGAAAACGGCGACAACAAATGAAATCCGCAAATCCTAATAGATCCTTCTGTCGTGCAAACTGAACTGTGCCGCTGTGGAACTCAGTGAGTGCTTCCCAAGGAAGCTGAGTGGCGTGCAGATAACCCTCTGCCTTCAATACCCATGTTCTCATGGGGGGTTTCCTTGGGATCCAATGGTGAGGGGTTCCCGATTCAGTCACCCCCACGCCGTGTTGCCCTGCCCCTTCTGCTCGGGCATCCATGTTCAGTGATTACTACTTGCAGTGCTGCAAATGGAAAACATACTCTGGGATTCCACAAAATGGCAATAGAGCGGGCGGATGAGATGGGGCAGGACTAGTGGCATATACACACACAGAAGGCAAGTGTAGGACTTGTACACGTTTAAAAGGCACAAAGTAACACGTTTATGGGGATGGTTTCAAATTTACACAAATCAAACAATGAATGAACCTGACAATGTATGTTTGTACTCATGCTTTTTGTCATTTATATTGGGAACATCACACACTGAGTTGCTCTTGACACTGGAAAGAAGAGGACAGCGATACTATCTTATTAAGGTAAAGAAGAGAGGGGGCAAGGAAAGAGAACCAAGGAGTGGGAAGGGGAAAAAGCTGAAGGAGGAATACCGGAGGCAGGAGTTAAAAGAAGATGATTTTGATTGATCTACTGAACTGCAGGAAGGATTCAATGAATCACATATGATTGTAGCTTTATTTTCCCCATCTTGAATGGAGACCTACAAGCAACGCTGGTCATTGGGCCGGTTCTCGCCGGATCCGAGATCCAGACCCAGATGTGTAGCTGGATCTCGGGGTCCGGCCAGAGTCAGCCGCCCCAAACCCCTGCTCTGCGCTGGGGAGAAAAAGAGAAAAAAAGCACTGCTATCAAACTGTAACTTCCTCTGGTAGCCCCATGCAAGAGTTCACAAGAGGAAGTTACAGTTGTCAGCCACGACATGGTCCTCAGCCACCGGTTTATTTATTTATGCAATGTTTATCACATACATTGACTCAGATTATTTAATTATTTATGCAATGTTTGTCGGATACCTGTACATTGCATAAATAAATAAATATACAGGTACCCGACAAACCTTGTATGAATAAATACCCCTATTAACATCACACACGATGCAGCCACCCAACTGCTTTCAGAGGGGAGCTGCAGGAGTTGTGCCGGGTGGGGGTTCAAGTAAAAAAACGTTGCTTATGGCGAACAGAAATCAACCTGCTTGGATAGTACGCAAGAGAGAGTTTTTTTTAAATAAAATGGGATACAAACTGTGCATTTAAAAAAATATTTACTCAGCAACACTGGTCAAAACTATTATCCGCACAGTGAAGTAACTCATCACCAGTGCCATGGAAGTGGAATTGCTATATAGTTTGGGAAAGAAGCAGCATGAAAGAAATAGTGCCGTTTTAAAACATTATTTTGGACATCCTTTGATCGGAGGTGAACTGCCAGCTCTTCCCCCCTAAACCCCACCTCCTCGGGCAGCGCTCCCCAAACTCTGCCCTCACCCCAGCCCTTGTGAGATCCCCCACCCTTTTTTTTCCATTTCCACCACTGCCTACAAGTGCCAGCATGCAAAATAATGGGAGTCTAAAATAATAAAATCTGGGTTTTTAACTGAACTATCAAAAATGAAAGAAACACATTGAAATAAAACATGCGTGGTCATTATTTCACACAGTGTGCAACTAAACGCACCCTCCCCTTTCTAATCACCCACCATTTGCCACTCAGGGGATAATTGCCACTCCCAATCAGCCACCCGTTGCTAGGTCTGCAGCCATCTATGGTCAGAGAAACTTTAATATGCTTGAATGAAAAAAAAGGAGGTGTTCCCCTCATATCTGAAGTTCATCCACGTGTGCAGGGAACAGCTGATAACTGCGGTGTATGGTTAATCAGGTAGGGTTATTTCATTTCCCCCACTTCGGAATGCGGGGAGTCCATGTTTGCCGGTGTCCGAATCTCAGGACTTCCAGCCCACTTCCAGCTCTAGCAACTTGTGATTCTCAATGTCCCTATTAGAAGGGCAACGATGGACTCGTCTATGGAGGCCATGAGCCAATGGCAGGGTCCTGCAGTCACAGGTTCGAATTCAGAACTATCCATTTGGGTCATAATGACACATATTGTTACATTGCTTAAAAGCAAGATCAAAGCAGCAGGAAGGCCTGTACACATCATGACATTATCATACTCTAGCGGAGAGGAAGTGCTATCACGCGGCCACATAGCCTGTGGACTGTAAAGTATTTTTTCCAAATGCAAAAGTTGTTAAAAATCCAACAGTTTGGACCTTTGTGTAGACATTGGACCCACATTTTTCAGGCACTGCCATAGTGGTATTTCTGGCGATAACAGGGCAACAGCTGGCAAATGGTGCTACAACCTGTGCATATTGTGGCAGTGCCTGGAAAATACTATTCCAATGCCCTACAGGAGCCAAACATCTTGTATTTAATAGGAATTCAATGCAGGGGATGCTGATTATAAATCAAGTGGCTGAAGCTTCACTAGGTAGAAACAGTTTATTACAGTTTATTACACCAGGAGTTGGTTTAGCTGGTTTATTGCTGCAATGAAGTGATTACCTTTCAGAAGGCTGCTGGAAAGCACCGAGCTAGACTCAGAGAGATCCCAGGGGGGGTTGTTTTGGGCCTTTTGGGTCGGGTAGGGGGTGGGAAGGGCCATAGGAAATAGCTTGTCCATGGGCAGTCAATGGGTGGGTAAATAGCCAACTAACACCCACAGGCTGTGTGTCCTTCCCCATACCTCATCTCCCTCCTACCTTCACATCCCATGACAATAGTTTTGGCTTGTAGAAAGTGCTTTCAGCGCCACCTAATAGCTCAAACTAAAAAGGAGAGGGCATAAGAAGGCAGGGAGAGGGATGGTGTCTTGTCAGTGAGATAAACGCCGGAGAGGATATTGAAGAATGTTGCCGCCACCTGACGAGAGCCTTCTCTGCCTCTGTCAGGATACACAGAGTTGGAGGCAGTGAGAGCTGCATATGCTGACAGGTGGAGGACATCTGTTCCATGGGTTCTGGGAGCCCTGAGCCATCAGTGTGTAGAGTCATAAACATTCTACGAATTGCTGAAGGCTGGCCCTTGTTCACAACCACCTGGGCTCAAGGACGCTTGTCATGGGCGCTCAGGCCTCTACGCCTAACGCAGGCTGTCAGGGGACGCTTAGCTTGTTGGTCTTGGTACATCAAGGTCATCGCCTGCTTTTAGTAGTGTTTGAGACATGTTCAAATACTGGTGGGGCACAAAGTACTAGCAAGGATTTCTGGGACAACGACGTCTTAGCATACCCATCCCACTCGGGGTGACTACAGCAAAACAAAATAGGTGATGGCTGGAAGCTTTAGAATGCATCTTAACCTCTGGCATTGCTCTGGGCAACCCCCAGACCATCGTTCTTCGCCTGCCAAGTCATTACAAAAGGGGAAAGGCCATATGCAAATCAGGCTTGGTCCACCCCACTCCCGTGCCTCCTGGGCCTAGAGACCCAAGCTACTCCTCACTGATGATGGCCAAAAAGGCCGAAATATGTCGCTTGTGGTCTTGTGCAGAAGGGATGTGACCTAGCAGTTCGGGATGGACTGCCCCATTGGGGGTGGGACCAAGCCTGATTGCATATGGTTTTCCCTCTTTCTGTAATGGCTTGGCAGGCTAAGAACAATGTTCTGGAGGGTTGCCCAGAGTGATGTTAGAGGTTAAGATTAATTCTAAACCTTCCATCCATCACCTCTTTTGTTTTGCTTTTGTCTTGTCCTTGTCCTTTTGTCTTGTCCTTTCCCAACAAAACGTATCCATCCAAAATATATCCATCAAGTACATATATGGGGCAGGGTAAAGGGTTAATTTTCATTGGGGTGGGTTTTTGAGGGTAAAAAAAACTGGGGTTTAGGGGGGACCGCCCCCCAATAAAAATACAAAGAAATGCATTAGATGCAAACATTTTTGATGGATAATTTTCGATGGAAAAACCTTAGTTGGAAAGTGTTAGTTGGAAAGTTTTTGTTGGAAAGACCATGAACTGATTATACCTGATCTTGGAGATGGCTACTAGGCCATGCTACTTGTTGGAAAATTTGGTCTCACCTGATCTTGGAGCTGGGCAGTAGGATCCTGTCTGATCTTGGAGTTTGTCAATAGGGACTCGCCTGATTTCTGACCAATCCAGAATGGTTGCAACTGATCTTTGTGTCTCAATGTGCCGAGAACTTGCCAGTTGCCTTAGTCCTGATTTTGGAGATGGCCCGCAGACTCCTGCTCTTTGTTGGTGCTGGACATTGGCATCACCTTTGACTTTGAAGAGAACCATTAGGGACACACATGATCATGAGCTAGCCGGTGGGGACATGAACGCTCCTGGAGGTGGCCAGTAGGGTTGCTCCCTGTCATAACTTTTCCCATCTATGAACAACTGAAGATGGACCCAACCACGCCCAGCTGGAGAGGTATTCAACAATTCAACAGAATGAAGTTGCCTATGGGATGCCACTTTTGATCCAATGTTCCGTAATTTTAAATAACATAACATTCTGTAATGTCCATCATAACCGTACTGTTTAAAAAAACACAAATATAGAAAAATCAAACAATGAAGGACTTTTTTCAAGCATTATTTCTTAATGAAGGACTTAAAAAAATATCTATAACAATGTTTAATTGTTATAACCAATAAAACCATATACAATGCTTAATGTACAATAGTTCTTACACAAAATTGATATTAAACTACAGAACATTCAATAATAAAGCAAAAATAGCCTATATTTTAAAAATTCATTAAGACAAAAATGAAGCCCATCATGTTTTTGCCATTTTATGAACCAGAAAAACAACTATTAGAATGCTTCCTTTTTATTTGTATATGTGCACCTTTAAATAAAACATCAGCATGCTAAAAATAGAGTATTACAGTCAGATTTCAAGTACCCACTGGTTTCAGCTTAAGAGTGTTTTACAATTTCAGATGCACACAGCCTTCTTCAGGGTATTCATATTTTTTTACAATCTGTAAAAATATCAATTTTGAGAAACAAGCAGATTCAATATGGTGCCTGAAGAAAATCAAGAAATAACATCCTTTCGCTATCTTGCATTGAATTAATGATTTCTGAAACACTTCATATACAAAAGCCATAATCAGCAAGCTCTAAACATCAACACAACAACATTTCATATATCTGCTAACTAACACAAACACTGCAGTGTATAACTGTTAGTATGGGCAGGATTTACAATAGCTAAAGCCAAGGAGAAGCATAAGGCTATCCGTTGCAATATAACTCACTACCAATGATTCTCTTAATATATACTGCTTTAATTTCCACTGCGCGTGAGTTTATGGGCCTTTTTTTGCTTGGCCCCAACAGTTCCTCTAATGTCGGTAAGAGCAGAGACGAATTCCATGTGCAATCTAAGGAATAGTCTCATGAGGATAGCTCAGAGGCAACATGCTCACCTTGGAAGCAAGACAACACAGAGCAAGACAAGTTTGGTCCGTGCTTAGAAACATCTTTATAAGCGCGTTATAAATAACCTATCATCATCAATATGGGGAATAATGTTGTAATGGTAAAACTTAGTTTTGGTTTTAAGTTCACCTATTCTGACTCCAGTCATAATAAGGGGGAGCACAATTCTATTATGGCCTATAATTTCTATCAATGGGAGTTTTTGTAATATTCAATTTTCCTCTTTCACTTATCGTTTCTCACATAAACCGGTGCGTTTCATATGCAATTTGTCATTTATTTACCTTTTCAGTAAGAGTAGTGTGATGGCTCACACACAATGTGGCCTTGGATGATTTAAGAGGAAAATTGGTGTATGCTCTTCCCTATGAACGTGCATCTTGTTATAATCATCATTATTATTATTATTATGGAACATCACTAAAGTCTATGTAGCACACACTCTGAACTGACACACTTCTAAGGTGATCACAATTTTGGAGCTAAGGATGATCAGGTGTAGTGAAGCAAAGTAACAGGTCCAGAATCATACCATTTGATCAAGTGGGAAAGCTGGGATCTGAAAACAGACATCTTGGTTCCACAGTGGGAAATATAGTCAGTAGATCTCTTCCAGTCCCTAGTTTTACACCAACGTGCAACGTTTAGCGCACAGCAGTTCTTCAAGAGCTACGTTTGGACCAGGGCTCAAGTCGAGGGTAAACACAGGTGGATAGAGTCTCCCCACTTTTCTCATAGGGTGGACTCAGTCCCCCCCAGCTAAATTGAGAAACATTGAATGCCTTCTTTGAATGTATGAATTGAAGCTGACCTCAAGGATTGAACCACAGTCGTCAGGTGTACAGGCCAGACACTTCACCACTGCACTATATAAGTGATCCAAAATAGCAAACAACTAGAGGTGAAATGTCCCATTTCTTTGCTGCATGTTCCAGGGAAAACATTTGTAGTGGTTCTTGGAGTTTAAAACATGCACACCTTTTAACTTTTTCAAAAACACTATTAGAAGAAAATATCCTTTCTTGGTTTTGTGTGTGTGTTGACTTTATGAAAGGCAAATCCAATGAATCTTGTACAATCTGGGTGATTATGCAAAGCCAATTCAATGAAATGTGCACATTTCACCTTGATTTGCTAATTTCTGGCGGCGTCACATCCCATTGCATTTGTTGATGAGTCAACCCACTTTAATTTTTAGGACTTGACCCCTGGTTAGGACTTGGCATCATCGAAGCTGACTGGAAAGACAAGCACAACACATGCCTTGTGAACCTCATAATGTATGAGAAATGTTTGAGGAAACTCCTCAGGCAAAACAGTAAGATTCAGTCTCAAGAGGGCCAACGGTGCAGATGAAAATGAATATATGCAAAGTAATTACAAGATTAATCAAGTAAACTGCATTGAAAATATATATACATACATACATATATACACACACACACACACACACACACACACACACACACACACACACACCTCAGTAGAGGCGATATAGTGCACAAACAAAATTACACTTGTGACAGAGGTCACATTGATCTGACGCGCCCACTCTCAGGATCCACTGGGTGTTGCTGAAAAGGACTCCAGGATACCATGTATAAGTTAAGATCACTCTTGCGGACCTGAAGAGGTCACAGGATCAAAAAGAAGAAAGGGAGAGAGGGGTAGACGTTGGAACCTACTGCCTCCAAACCAGTGCACATGCTTCTAGGTAGCCTTCACTTCTTGTGTGCAGAAAAAAACAATTATAGAGATTAAAACATTATCCAATTTTAGAGTTAAAGGAAGCAAGTTTTCATAAATTAGTGTTGGGTCAGAATAGTAGATATGTGTATATCCCACAATACATACATTACATGAATAATAGAATGGGGGAGGGTTGAGATGAGGAAATGGAAATGGAAAGGGTGCAAGAGAGGGATGGGTCCCCATCACTTTTAGAAGAAGAGTCAGTAAATAAATGAACTTGTGTATCTTTCTGCTTCTAAAACACAGAAATAACACACCCTACATACTCATTATTCTTACCACCTACATTTCTTTCAGACTTCTATTACAATAGGCCTATCATTCTGCCAGTATTCTTCCAAACACTATATTCTACAAACAGCCTGACTGACATAATGTGGGAAAATACTTCTTTGTATTTCCGCCTGTGTTCAGAAAATAACTTTAAGGCAAAATGAAACACTGGAACAGAATTTTGTTCAATGCTCAGAGACACAGGTTTTTTATTTCCTCTGCAGCTGACTCCACATGG
This sequence comes from Ambystoma mexicanum, assembly GCF_040938575.1. Taxonomy (NCBI): domain Eukaryota; kingdom Metazoa; phylum Chordata; class Amphibia; order Caudata; family Ambystomatidae; genus Ambystoma; species Ambystoma mexicanum. Next base: position 605,840,205 of record NC_090936.1, on the reverse strand, counting down.
TCGTACAATCTACCCTGGGAATCACCTGGCCTCTCATCTCTCTGTGTCTGCCCTCCCTTATTCACAAGGAGAGCATTTATACATTTTACAGTTAGTGTAGTCTTACAATGGTCTTTGACCCTGGGCTAAATCTGAACTCTGGCCAGGGAGTCAACTTACTCTCTGGCAGCTGTTCCTTGGCTATTTAGTATACTAAGCTTGCTTTGTAAGCACAAGTGGGCAGCTAAATCCATAGATTGGCATACTATGTTGTTGCAAGTTTAGGATTTCTAAAGCAAGACATGTTCGCAGCTTTCCTGGTTTGGAGAATCTATGTCACAGGCTTTTACAAAGCCTATAATTTTAATAGAAGATTTACAGTAACACTTCACAGCTTCAAAGGGATAAGTGTTCCGAGATGACTTACCGGCTGTACCATAGAGCTCAGTGCCATTCGGCTGAGGGGGAGGGGGGAGTCCTTGCATTGCTCTGATGAAAGATTTTAATAATTTGTCTCCTGATAAAGAGGTATGTTCTTATTTCGCAAGAGTGTAGGCAGTATATGTGATTTATTTATTTTTAAAGCATATTGCTTCACAGATACCTGCAGGGAAGCCACATGGTTTACTGTGCCTATTTTCTGTAAGCATGTTCCAGTTCTTCTGGCATGGTCTTATGCAGTCAAATTGGGAATAGAAGACAGTAGTTCTAGTAAATAAGTAAAAGTGGATTAATAATGACAGTATTCCAGATCTATGTGCTTTTTTTAATGCCCATTGTGTATCTCGCACCCCCAGTTGAGCTTTACCCACAAGAGTGCCACGCATCCACTGGCACTCATTTGGCGCTGAGCCTGAAGAAGGAATCATAGAGGAAGCATGAGCAGGGCTGCTCTGGATCAACGTGCATGCTCAGCCAGTCCTGTGTATTCCTTTCATTCAGGATAGAAGAGCCGTTTCTAGTCGTCACCACCTCCTCGTGCTGTTCTTCAATTGGATAAATTATCTAAACTCAGTTACTAGTAATTTACTTGTCCTACTTCAGAGCTCAAGTCCTGAATAAAAGTGTTTGGGAGGTGGAAGAGGGGGACTCTGACATACGGAATGGGAACTGTTGTCACTGTAAGTGAACATATCCTAAAATGAAATAAGCACATTTCATTCAATTTGTCATTCCCAATTGAAAAAAATGCACAGGACGAATAAGCATTTTCCAAGAAAACAGATTTTTCTCTAACATTGCTGGCTAAGTAAAAAAAGGAGTGCACCTTTTATACCTATGAATCTGTAACATAACATGTCCAGTATAGAGGAATGTCAATATGGAACATTTTATACTCTTCAAATGAGGGATTTGTGTGGTGTTGTGGCTAAGTGTCTGCCCTCACGGTTGCCTACCCTGGGTTTGAATACTGTCCACAGCACTGTTTACTTTCAGTGAGTGCAGATTTCTTTTTAATACATATTCCTTGAAAACACACAAGGGTTATATGATATGATATGATATCATTTGTTATTAATAACGTGCCTGTACACAAGTGTTTCAAGGCGCCACAAGACAAGGAGGGGAGAGAGAGGGATGACAAGACAGATGATCTTACTAGGCCTTGTGACATTCAAATTGTGCAAGTGCAATGAGAAGTGTAACAGAGAGGGGAAAAGTTCAGGGAGGGGTACGTGGGAAGTGCAGTCAGGGCAGCAGGACTCTGAGTAAGTACGAGGATGGCAGAGGTCTACACGGGTGAAGTCCCGGACCTGAAGTGTAGGGTAGGCCAGAAGTCAGTGCAGGGTGACTGGTCAAGGGGATGGGGTGGTGCCCTGGGTGACTCTGAAGGCAACCACACCACAAGTCAGGATGAGTATACAGGTAGATTAACAGGTTAGGAGAGAAGAGGTAGGTCTTGAGCAGCTTCCGTAACTTCAGGTGGTCCGGCTCAAGGCTGAGAGGGACAGGGAGGTCAATCCAGAGGGAAGGCACATGCAGAGGAGAGAGATCTACCCTCCCCCACACTCTGTTTGGAAAAGTGTCTGACCCGCAGAGAGTTTGAGGTAGCTGAGCAGAGGGTTCTAGAAGGAAGGTATTTAGGAAGAGGGTGTTGGATATAGAGAGGACCAAGGCCCCAGATAGTCTTGTGGATGATGCAGAGGGTCTTAAACTAAATCATTTGGGGCCACAGGGAGCCAGGGGAGTGATTTCAGAGCTGGGGAGATGCGGTCCCTGGACTTGAGGCCAAGGATAAGTCTCACAGTCCTGTTCTGGATTAGTTGAAGAGGGCGAAGAGTAGAGTTAGGAAGAATTAGAAAGAGTCCGTTGCAGAAGTCAAGCCTGGAGAGAACCAGAGCTCTGAAGACAGCAAGCTTCTGGGGAAAGGTGAGAAAGGGAAGGATACCTCTGAGGAGATGCAGCAGGAAGTGGGAGTGTCTATAATGTGTGGAGAGAAGGAGAGAGTGGAGTCTAAGATGACACTGAGATTTCTTGCCTCACAGGAGGGTGAGGGGAGGGGGCCCAAGGAGGGCGGCCAGAGGTAGAGAGAGGGAAAGCGGGAGCATGGGTCCCCATGACAAGAATCTCTGTCTTACTGGCATTAAAGAAGCGGTTGTTAGAGGCGCATCATCCCTGAATAGTGGATAGACTGTCAGGAATGAGCGCTGAGGGAGAGGAGGCTGAGGGTAGCCTGAAAGAGATCTGAGTGTCATCCGCATTAAACACAGAAAGTTAGAGGAGCAAGTATAGATCAGGTGAGCCAGATAGACACTGAAGAGCCAGGGTGAGAGGATAGATCCCTGGGTACATGACATGTGGAAAGAGAGGTGGTGGAGAGAAAGGACCCAAGTTGGACCTGGGATGTTCGGTCCAAGAAGAAGGAGGTCAGCCATGCCAGAGCTGGACCAGTGATGCCCAGGTTCATACTGAGACGAATGATCAGGGTGGGGTGATTGTCTGTGTCAAAGGCAGAGGAGAGGTCAAGGAGGTTGGGGACAGAGTGAGAGCTGGAGTCATGTTTGTAGAGCAGATCTTAACAGGAGTTCAGGAGAGCAGTTTTACGTGCCTCTGGCCCGGGGTATGGCGTCCACCCAGGACTTGTGCCTTTGCACGTGTTAAAACTCAACTTGGTTTACAAAGGGCCGGATTAGGAAGAAAAAGTCACTGTGGCTAATGTGAAGCTAGCCTATTATTACACCATTTGAGCAAGGCTCACCACCTAAAAAGTGGCTGGGGAAGGAATTTTGTTTCAAAAACATATGATAACAAAATGTGCCCAAACAACGTATGCTACAACAAAAGTCTACGCATACCCAGGAACAAAAAAGCCAAGTGGCATTTAAAATGGGGGTTATAACACCTTTTATTACATTGCTTAAAAGCGGGAAGAGTCTGGCATGTAGCACACATTACAGTTATAATGTTTTAAAGCATGGTTCCTGCCTTCACATTGCGCATGATCTCCAGAGATAGTAGGAACATATTCTGACTTATTTAGGTACAGACAGCCCCGTTTGCCCAGGCCTGAGAGGGATGTAGAAGATGGGCTTCAAGCGCTTTACATCTGGGACAGCCAGCGGCATCATACAGTCATGCTTACTGCATTTAGCATTTTCACGCCATTAGACTGGGAGAAATTGTCAGAGAGGAAAGAAAAGAGGAGTAAGGAAGGAGCATAGGTATGGAGAGGGATAAAGGGAAGGTGGGAAGCTCAGAACAGAGAAGGACTAAGAGAAAAAGCCCAGGACTGGAAAGATAGGTAAAAAGAGGCAGCAGCTCTGGCCTGGAAAGTGAGGGAGAAAGTGAAAGGAGCTCAGGACTGGCAAGATAGCGAAAGAACAGTGACACTGGGAGGGAGAAAGATGATCAGGGACCAGAGAAGCAGAGAGCAAGGAAAAGAAGGACAGTGTTCAGAACTAGGGTTGTTTTTAATGGCATATTCAGTATTCGGCTGAATACTGAATAGTTTGCCAACTATTCGGCCGAAGCCGAATATGATGCCGAATAGTTGCTTTATTTAATAAATCATGTTCCAAACTTGAAAAACAAACAACAAATTTTAAAAAAGGCACCATTTTAAATGCATTCTATACTTTTATTTCTCTTCATTGTAATCAATGCAGCATCTTTATTTAATAATAATAATAATAATAATAATAATAATAATAATACATTTGCATTTATATAGCGCTACGAATCCTCAGGTATCTGAGCGCTGCTTATTATTTATTACCCACAGTGTGTGGTGCTCATTTATCGACCTCGAAAGGATGAAAGGCTGAGTTTGGCCCTGCCGGGATTCGAACTTACATTAGCAAGTTCTGCACGGATGTCAAAGCGAGCGCTCTACTCGCTGTGCCACTTGACCCGCTATTTAAAGTATAACAGCCAGAAAAAAGCAGATTTAACCAAAATGAAGGGACCAAATGTGCAGAATGTTGTTGCATATTCAAAACCAGTGCCAGTCAAAGTAGGAGGCTTCACAAATGCAAAAGGACTAGGTTGAACAAAATGGATATTGCAATGTGCAACCCACTATCACACACTGGCACACTTTGATTATACAACATAAATTCCTCTGAAAGGCCTGTTAGGGTGGGGCATATCACTCTGCCTGACATAACCGAGCCCTGCTAGTCTCCACTGCCTATTGTGAATTCTTAATGTTTCTCCATGGGCATGGCCCATAGGAACAAATGCTGCTCACTTTTCACTTATCCTCGCCACTCCTTCTCACCAATACACAAACATATGCACCTTATCATTCCTGATAACATATCAGATAATGTTAAACACAGGACTCAAGTCCTTTAAAAAGAAAATGGGGACTATGACGTACGCAATGGGAAGTGACATGACAGGAACTGAATGTATCCTTTTCCAACTGAAGAAAGTGCACATTGCATATAAACATTTGCCAAACGAAAAGATTTTCCTGTATTGTTGCTGGCTAAGTATAAAAGGTGAGCACATTTTATGTCTAAGAATCTGTAACAAAACATGCCCTAAAGAGCAGATTACAATATAAAATATTACAGCTGTGTGATAACAATTTGTCTGGTCTTGTGGCTAAGTGTCTGGTCTAATTCTATTCAGTTTTGCAAACTGAAGTCTATATTTGCCTTTCTGAGATCTTGTTGCATTGTATTCAAATGAGAATGTCAAAGTATTCGGCAACAGCCCAATAGCAAGTAACTATTCGGCCGAAGCCGAATAGCTTTTTTTCAGCTGGAATTCGGCCAAATACTTACTCGAAGCTGAAGTTCGGTACACCCCTATTCAGTACCAGTGGCGGAGCCAGCGTGGGGGAAGGTGGGGTCTCCCCCTCCCCTGTTGACCAGTTTTCCCACAAGCCTCTCGTTGCCCCCTACTCCCCTCTACAGGCCCCCCCAATCCCCATTCCTGGCACCAAAAGCTAATTCCACTACAGTTCAGAACAAGTCATAAAAAAATAAGGAGGACTGTGGGAGCCGAGAAAGAGGGTGCACAGGAATTGAGGGGAGAAGGAATGTGCACATAAAGTGAAAGGGAGAAACAGGGCTCCTCAAAATTACGAGAAGGAGGGTCAGCAATAAAATAAACGAGCACATGAATGGTGAAAGAGATGGAGAGAGGTCATAATAATAAGTGAAGAGAGTTCATGACTGGCAAGCAAGAGAGAAAGACGGAAACAGGCCAGAACTGGCAGTGGAAAGAGAAGGAGGGAGTGTAGGATTGGAGAAGAGGAGTGGCACATGAAATTAAAAAGAGGCAGTGGAGGAAGGAGGTAGCTCAGGAATGTAAAAGAAGGAAGATATGGCGCTCGCTGGCTCAGGAATGGAGAGGGAGGAGGAGGTGGAGGAAGGCACTCAGAAATGGAAAGAGAGGGAAGGGCAGCGTGCAGGAGCAGAACACAGCAAGCGAGTGTACTCCACTCTCCTGCTTGATGGCAGGTACGTGAAACAGAACCCGAAAAAAGTGAGGGACTGGTTCTCAAAGCATTTTTCAATGAGAAAAAAACAATGAAAAACAGTGAGGGCCCGATTCATGGAAAAGTGTGCATTTCTCCTGCAATTGCTGCGCGACGAGAAGGACACTGCACGAGCCTGCATGCAGAATATAAAATGTGTGCTCGTGTATTCAAAGCAACCGTATTTGCAAGGTATGCCCGGAACGCCCCCGACACGCCATCACGCAAAGCCTAAACAGCCTGAGCAGATACCTCAGCCTGCTCCCCTGGGTGCGAATACACGCACCCTTCAAACAGTGCGTGGGGTCCCTAGCATGCAGGACGGCACCTCAGTGACCCTGCGCAGGGTTCCCCGTAACGGTTGCCGGCACCCTGACAACATGCACATGATACTTTGTAACTTGGGTTAAACTTTGAAAATCTGCGTGCGAACCCCCGTTAACTGTTCCTGCACCCTGCTTCACGTGTATGCGCAGCCCTAAGTTAGATCAGAACCCTGGTTGCGTACACGCACCCTTAAATCTGACATGCAAACCCACCATGCGATTCCTATGCACAAGTGTCTTTCCGCCTGCCTTTGGGTGGTGTAGAGATAAAGGGAATTGTGTGGCCATTTCTATGCTGAGAGGCTGCGCGGGTGGTTCCATGAATACGTGTCGTTTGGCACAATTGTGGGCATGCGAGGGATTGCCTATGGGCCGTTACACGTAACGCCCACTTTTTCACAAATTCATCCCCATTTTCTGAGTTCCGCCCCCTTGACAGCCCTCTGCGCAAGCCATGCCCACGCTCTGTGTGGTGTCTCACCCAAGGCGCTCGGCGACTCGCAGAGACGTGCCGAGCCTGCCTAACTCCACGCCAGTCCAGTAAACGTCCAACGCATTTGATTCCATGAATCGACAAATGGGATTTTGCACATAGTTTCGCGTGCAAGTCCCATATTTCCCACACAAATAATTCCATGAATCGGGCCCTGAGAGTTTACGTTTTTTGGTAAAACATGGGGTATAAATTAAACCTATTGGATCACGTCTGAAGAGGGGGTTCCATCGAAATATTTGAAGATGCCCTGCTTTTAGATGCCTAAAAATGCATTATGCAGGAAGTACAACTGGAACAAGAAGCAGCAGGCTGAGATCTAAGGACCGGGCCAGAGTATGCAAACTGATCTCTGAGGTGCAAACCAAGGTTGTGTTGTGTTACATTGAGTTCTCGCCCGATACTGGGGGCCAGTTGTGCCAGTGGACATTTTCTTCTTGTTACGTGTGTTTTGTTTTTAAATGAGTGGTCAATACTCTATTTGTTCCTAGCTCCTTTGAGCCAAAGCAAGCCGGGATGTTCATTGTCCGGGGCAGATTTGGTTCCTCATCCCTGCACAAGTGATGTCATCCCCACGTTTCTTTTGGTAACCTGGACGGGGTATGTGGCATGTCCAAAAGTAAAGCTGGAGATTGTGATTTCGGTTTGGCTATTAGGTGGCGCTAAAGCGCTACCAATAAGCCAAAACTATTTCATTTGTGTACAGGTAGGACGGAGATGACATGTGAGGACGGACACACAGCTTGTTGGTGTTTGGTTATTTATCCACCCATTCACTACCAATGGAAATGCTAATCCCTATGACCATTCCCACCCATTTCCTGCCACTTCCTGCCCGGAGCACATCCTTCTGGGATCTCTTTGACCTAACTTTATCAAGGCTTGCCATCAAACTCTGTGCTCGAAGTGCCTGCCAGTGTTTTTTTCAAAGCACTCTTCTGAGATTTAATGACTTAACTGGAGCTGTAAGCACATTACTGTTGTAATACAGATGGTGTTACCAAGTCTGCCTTCAGCTACTCGATTTAAAAGCACTATGCGTCTCCTTCACTGAAGTCCTGTTGAAAATAGGCATTGGGAAAGCAAATAGTTTGAGTTTGTGTATAAGTATTAGGTCTTTGCCAGACACTGCTATTATATATTCAGGTACTCGGACCATTTTGCAGATGCTAGCATTGATGGCCAGTTAATACCACTACAGCGATGCCTGGCAAAAACATTTCCCAGGCCTAATTAAAAGCCAACACTGTTATCATTGCCAATGTTTGTTTGAAGTGGCTCTCCCCACCCTCATGGCATTGGGAACAGCCTAGCCCAGAAGCAGTCTACAGAAGTCTAGAGGCCTACCAATGACACATACCGGGCCACGCCCTCATCTCTGCAGGGCTCTTGAAATGGGTAGCTTCAGAGCCTGGAGCAGTTAAGACAAACATGTAGCTTTGTTTCTTTACTCTTTGTAAAGACAGCAGCAAACGCGCCAAGCTATGATCAGGCGCAGTGTCTAGTACTGTCGTCACGCTCTGGCCTACACTGTAAAAGCATGTTCAAAAGAGATGAGTGAGTGTGTTTTTAGGGGCTGCTCCCTCCACAGCCTTATATTATTAAACTGCTCACACCAGCACCTTCCCCACGTACCTCACAACTCGCCATTGGTGGGTATCACCTGCCCTAAACAGCTATCTCACCCGCCAAGCCCCTTACACGCTCATATAGGGAATGGGCTTTCAGCCTACTGGGGGTTCCCTGTGGCCTGTCCAATGCAGCAGGTATTGGAAGGCGAATCCTTTATGGAAGGCTCTTTTTGACCTTCTCAGAGAGGAATCCTCCATGGCGCAGATGAGCCCTTTATTCCTGGAAACCATTCCATTCCGCACTTCCGCTGCACCCTGGGGGTAGGTTCCCGTCTGTACCGTGTTGTGTCATCGTGGACTTTAATGTTTACTAAACAGGCCATGCTTCTGTACACGGAGCCGTTCCAACCCCTCCCCCGCAACCCCACGCTCTGTGTAAGTATTGCTTCATGCGTTAACATTGGGGGGTGGGGGGCGGGCATCGTTTTCTCTTTCTCGCCTCCCTCCGTCACTTCCGGACGGCCTCATGCCATGTTCATTCATCACTCATTCTTGTCTCTCTCAGTGACTCTTCCCCTCTCTTCTGGCTAGCCTCCCTCGCTTTCACTTTCTATTTTAGCTTCTTTTCACCTTTTCTCCTCACAGCCCCTCTCGAACCTCTCCCTCGCGCATGGATGCCTTACTTCTCTTGTTTCTTTCCTTCTCCACCCAGTGTTACATGTCTCCCCTGGAGGGAGGCATGGTATCGCCCAAGTGTGTTGCAGTGGTCACGTGGGGAACCACGTGACCAAATTAATAAAGTAAACAAGCCGCTTCCGGCTCGTCAGTCAAGACCAGCTCGACTCCGCGTGTGTGTCTGTGTGTTCGCACCATGCGGGTGCCCCACCACGTGTGCTGGGCCCAAGGATGGGGCCCAGCTCCAGGACGGTGCCCCTGCCGGGCAACGCCGTCCGGACGGTGCCCCTGCCGGGCAACGCCGTCCCTGTGTGTCGCCCTGGCCCTGTGAGTCGGGCCAGGATGGCCAACCCGGCCTGGGTGCCCCCAGAGCCGGGGCCGCGGTAAGCCGGTTGCCATCCGGCCCATGGGTGGAGCTCTGGTGTCCCCGGAGCCGGTGGGATGAACCTCCACCCTTTGTGCTTGCAGCGTGAGCGCTGCCTAGGTGTGCCTGGTCGGCTGCCACCCGACCATAACATGGGGCTGCCCGGTGGACCGGAGTAGCCCCCAACAATGGCGACGAGGCGAGGGGCCCCGCATGCCCCCAAGAAGTTTTGGTGCGGGCCCATCTCCAACGGGGCCCGTGCAGGAGAAATGGCATGGCGGGCCTGACACCAGCTGGGCCCGCGCAAAAGAAGGCTGGCAAGCTGCCCGCCCCGTCCACCGAGGGAGACGGAACAGGTCGGCGGCTGTGCCGCATGGAGGGATGCGGGCCCATCGCCAACAGGGCCCGCCAAAGAGGAAGAGGATCTTCCCCCACCATCACCAGCAGGAGCGGGGTGGGGTGTTTCCCCAGCGGGGGAGAGAGTGTCCATGGCATCGGCCGCGTGTGTTGGTGTGCCCCGCCACACCCGCCACGGGAATGAAGGAGGGAGAAGTGTGCGTCCCCCATCGCTGGGGAGGAGATCTGGGGTGCGGCGTCTGCCGCACATCGGAGGGTGAGCTGCCCCCCCTCTCGCCTGGGGGGAGGCATCCCCTGCAGCCTCGGCCGCAAGAAAAGAAACGAGGCGGGCCCAATAACAACTGGGCCCGCAAGGACATTGTGGCGCTCGCCACGAGGAGCGGGCAGGGGAGCTGCCTGCCCCTCGCCTGAATTTCGGCCGACAACAGTGGCCGAACCGCAGCGGGAGCTGCTGGAGCCGCGCAGCGAGGTTTCTCTGCCCCTCCCCACCATGGAGGCGGCCGCGGCCACAGAGAGCGGCATACATCGCCGCACGGAAGAAAAAGAAATGAGGATGTGGGCCCAGATCCGACTGGGCCCGTGAAGGCAGTGAGGAGGTGCCGCGTCCCCGGGGGGAGAGAACTGTGGGGCGTCAGCCGCGATGAGAGGGGGATGCCCCCCGCCGCACAAGGGGTCTGGCAAACGGCTGAGGTAGGCCCATCAGCTCGGCCCGCAAAGGCGGCGGGGGTGAGGTGGCTGCCCCTCCCCCACTCGCAAGTCAGGAGATTGAAGAGCGGAGAGAAGAACCCACGGCCGCCAAACAAAGGAAAGGGGTGTGGCCCAGGTGATCTGGGCTCGCGTGCAGTTTCCCAAGCGAGACACTTGAACCTGGGGGCAGGCAAGCAATGTGTGCCCGGAGGCAGTGGAACGGGCGGCCTGGTGCCATGGCAGCAGCACCTAGGACTGTGGACTTGGCCGAGGTGGCCCCTGGGCCTTCCCAGGTGCGGCTTTGCCGGCCCTTGAGTGGTGAACTGAACTGTTATGGGTGGCTGCCCATGTATGATGTCGGACTGGTCTCCTGCAGACCTGCAATTGCTTAATATGGACTCAGTAGCCATCTCCATGAAGACTGGGACCCTGCAGACCCTGGACTTGCTTAAAATGGCCCATTCAAGTGGCAATGTGAAGCTGTGATCCTGCATATTGTGGCCATGCTTTAAATGGTGCCATGGGGGGTCAACAATGGCGGCATTCAGTAATAGTAAAACCACTCACCCAGGTTAATAAATGGTGTATTAGTAGAGTGGTTGTAGTGGTAGTAGTTATGTTGGGGCGTTGTTTTTTTTTTTTGTTTCATTGTTATGAAAAAGGAGGAGTGTTACATGTCTCCCCTGTAGGGAGGCATGGTATCGCCCAAGTGTGTTGCAGTGGTCACGTGGGGAACCACGTGACCAAGTTAATAAAGTAAACGAGCCGCTTCCGGCTCATCAGTCAAGACCAGCTCGACTCCGCGTGTGTGTCTGTGTGTTCGCACCATGCGGGTGCCCCACCACGTATGCTGGGCCCAAGGATGGGGCCCAGCTCCGGGACGGGGCCCCTGCTGGGCAACGCCGTCCGGACGGTGCCCCTGCCGGGCAACGCCGTCCCTGTGTGTCGCCCTGGCCCTGTGAGTCGGGCCAGGATGGCGACCCCGACCTGGGTGCCCCCAGAGCCGGGGCCGCGGTAAGCCAGTTGCCATCCGGCCCATGGGTGGAGCTCCGATGTACCCGGAGCCGGTGGGATGAACCCCCACCCCTTGTGCTTGCAGCGTGAGCGCTGCCTAGGTGTGCCTGGTCGGCTGCCACCCGACCATAACATGGGGCTGCCCGGTGGACCGGAGTAGCCCCCAACACCCCCCTCTCCTTCCTCTGCTTCTCCCCGTTTCGCCTCTGTCTCCCTGGTCACCATTACTGCCGCTCATATGACGTGTTTGGGTCTTTCCCCACACCTCCTGCCCACATTAAACGCCACCATCATATCCCCCATCACCGCTAATAACCAATTGAACTGGGGACCCAGTTACCAGCCCTGCTTTCAGGACGAGAGAGCCTGATTCGTGAACACCGTGATCCCCCACAACCTTGACGTGATCGCCCCCATAAGACTGTGGTACCCCGAACTAGATCCTTAAGTGACAAGCCAGCAAATCATGATTTCTTTATGAACGTATAGTTCATGATTAAGGCATCCTCTGCGAACGCAGTGAGGCAGTCACTTTGTGGCACCACAAGGGGAAGGGGGGTAGAGGCTGAAGGGGTTTGGGGGTGCTGATCTCGGCAGCCTGGTCCCATTCGGGTCAGATAAGTGCAGGGGCAGAGGGGAAGGAACAAGTGGCAGCACACACAGGAACCCACAGTGAAAGGTAGAGGATTGAGAGCCAGGGCGTTCACTAGGACATTCCAACAGAACAAGGGGCCCTGACTGAGTGAAAGCAGGCAAGTGTCAAATGCAAGGGGTGATGATAAAAACCAGGGGTGGACTGGCCTATAGGGAACTCTGGAAGTTTCCCAGTAGGCCTCTGCACCATGGGCCTCTTCTGTCTGGATATTTCCAAAATATCACATAGGAAAATGATTGGGGTTGCAGAAAATGTGTAAGATGGGCCAGTTTGAAAATTATTTCCAGAGCCTCTTTTGATTCCCAGTCCACTCCTGATAAAAAAAAACACACACGAATCATAGTGCATACGGCCAGTGGAGATGGGGTGGTGCAGGGGGGATACCAGGCTAGCTTCAGTTGGAGGGAATCCCAGTCCCTCTCCACCACCCTGGCCCCAAGAGACAAAGCACTCGGTTCTAGCACTGAATGGAAGGTGACTTCCTTCTCCTCTGAGGGAGGGGGAAGAGTGTTCCATAGACGGGCTCCGGGAGATCCTACCACTGAACTTCATTTTCATGGGAAGCTGAACATCAAGAGATCTTAAGGAGGAGGATCTCAGAGACATGTGTGGTCAGTACGTGGACAACATGGGCCTGGGCAGTGCCTCGGGTCCTGCCACAGGGGCAGGAGGATGGCCAGACAGGGGTGACTGAACTGTACAAGATGGAGGTAGAGCCAGAGCAGGGAGTATCTATAGGAGCGATGGACACTGCAGTTGTTAATGGGTGCATTTTTATTTAACCCTATTTTAACCCACCCTTCACGGCAATCGCCTCTTACGCTCAGCACCCCACCTAGACAGCTCACCCCAGATACAGCAGCACCAGAAAGCTACCTACTAATCGAACAGACGGCATCAAAGGGTCCCCAGTGACCGAAACACGAGAGGATAAAACCAAACCCTAACCAAACGCAAGGCTAAGCAAGAGGGCAACTGTCCCAGCGAATTCTGTAACCACTCCAATCCTACTACCAAAGAGACAAAATGCCTGATGAAGAACTGGACGCGGCCAAAGAGAATCAAAACAAGGACCAACCCCAATGGATTCACACCCTCAATTGCTGTAAATAGAAGTCGCCACAACCACAGACAACACCCCAGCAAACATCACACCCAACAGAACAATCATCACAAGAGAAAAATCACTATACCTCACTCCATACCTTGCTACAAGAACAGGGCCACGAACCTTCAACGCTATTGACATGCACATACAAGCTAAGAACCATCTGGAGTCCCAAAATAAGGAAAAAGTTGCATGATACCAACACCATCACTCCTTATATCACAAAGATTCAACAGCAATGCCAACTGAATCAAAACAAGGAAGATGATGAAGCCGAAGAATACAGCAACCCAGTTATGAACCTAACAGACCTACTCAACGATGAGCCAACCCCCATCGAACCCCAACCAATCAAGCACAACATCACAGAAACACCACAATGGAACACCAAAATGTCAAAACAGGGATCTTTAAACAAATCTAAGCACACCAAAATCCACTGCAACCTAATCAATGCTAGGTCTATGGCCAAACATGCCATCGAAATCTACAACCTCTTGTGCAACAGAGGTTTCAACATCCTATTCCTAACTGAAATATGGCTAGATGACAACTACAAAATCAGACTCCACAATTGCCTGCCTGGAAACTTCAAGTGCCTCCAAGCAAACAGGAAAGACAAAACAGGTGGGGACTGGCAATAGCCCACAAGAAACACCTGGAAATTAAACTGGAAGACCCTCAAAACATCAAAAACTGCAAATCTCTAATCCTTCACCCAGGGGAGTTGCTAGGTCTGGAAAAGATCCGGGGCTAAGCTAATGTCCAGGCTGTCAGGACTCGGGGCTAGCTAGTCTTTTGGCTGTAGCTCCTGAGCTTCTATCCGGGGCTACAGCCAAAAGATCCGGGGCTATAGCCCCCTCAGCCCCCCCTAGCAACGCCCCTGCCTTCGCCTATCAACAAACCCCAAAACAAACCTCAAATTCATACTGGTATACAGACCACAGATTTACGATGCAACCTTTGTGGACGCCTTCACAGAAGCAATCACCAACTTAACCATCGAGCAGGCTCACCTGATTATCCTCGAAGACTTCAACATCTGGTTCGACGAAGAAACCACAACTGCACAAAAATCATTAGCCAAACAACTGGAAACAATAAATTTAAATCAACTAGTCAAATGAGCAACCCACACGGCAGGACAAACACTAAACGCAATCTTCACCTACTAAAATCTCATCACCACGGCACCACCTATTCAGATCCTCTGGAGCGACCACCTCATCATCCCCTTCGTGATCACGCTGGCCACAGCAATAAACAAGCAACAGGACAATCTGGCAAATATCATGAAAAGAAACTGGAGGACCATCAAAAACTGCAACCTAACTGAGCTACTTGAAATCAGCAAACCACAACCAAAAACCATGGACGAAGCAGACCTGGACAAAAAAACAGAACTGCTTCACAACTGGATCACAATAGACAAGATCGTCAAAGAAAAACCTTTTACCCCATCACGCAAAAGAGCAACAGCAAAATGGTCTCCCTTGCTACTCAGCATCATGACAAGGAAAAAATGAAAACTTGAACTAGAATGGAGGATTAAAAATGAGCGTGCAAAGAAATTCCAATTCCAACAACAAATCCGCTTATACAAAAAGGAAATCCAAAAAAGCCAAAAGGAAATACTTCGACAGCAGAATCATCAAAGCACCAAACACCCCAAAAGAATTGTTTAAAATCACAAACGAAATTTAAAAAATAACCTGGCTGCAACAACGCTCTGAAACCACCAACGAGACTATGCAATGATCTTCCAGACCACTTCAAAAACAAAATCATCACCATCCAACAGACCATACAAAGTAGACCATACGACCCCAGTATACAACCCATCCACCCGTACGCGGAATGCCTGAACAAACTCTGTAGCTTCCCCCAAATATCAGCTGAGACATTCGTCAAACTCAGGGATGTCATTTAGGGGTCGCCAGGGGTCTCCCTTGCTACCCCTAACACCCGCCCCCTTTTTAAAAAAAAATAAATCGAGGCTCCTGGGCTGTGGCCAGCAGCATGTGGCTCTTTGTTTCTGCAGTGGCTGGTTTTCTGATAGCTATTGCCATTAAGATAGCTCCGTGGGTTGAGCGCTCGCTAATGCAATGTGTATGTGATCTGCAGATTGCAGACTCGAATACCGGCAAGGTCAACTCAGCCTTTCATCCTGCTGAGGTTGATAAATGAGTACCGACATATGTTGGGTAATATTGTATGTATGTTTGTTCTATATGAAGCGCTTAAGCGTAAGTGCTGTATAATAACACATCGTTATCATTTGGCTTTGTACGTCTGCTTGCATTCACAGTAATTTGGTAATATGGGCCTATACGCGCTGATATTAATGATACATAAGGTGTTCCATTCTTGTATAAATGTATATCACTTTACAGTGAAATCGTAACCATATTTTTCATAGTGTACTTAGAAACAATGCTATGTGATGCCACTTCCTGTTTTGTCGAGGGGTGAAAGGTCATGTTCCATCGCTTCCCGTGATATCACTCTGGAGTGGGGTCAAATGACATCACTTCCTGTGATGTCATCAGAGGTCAAGGGTCATGTGATGTCACTTCTGCTACCCCTGGCATTTTGGTGAAATGACGTCACTGCACAAGAGCTAGTCATGTTGGAAACCCTGACCCGACAAAGCTTCAGAGTCCCAACTGGGATCTTCTGTCAACCATCACAACTTCCAAAATAAACCTGAAAAGTCCTATTTCAGCAAAGTTTTCCAACATAGATTCAACCCCGAGGACGTTCATCTTCCTGGGACAAAGCCACAGATGGGCCAAGCGCTAATTTACCAGGCGGTATGTTCCGTCACCCCCCTGGCTGGAACAGACAACAAATATCCAATTTAGCAATCCCCAAACCTGGATTGGCAGTCTAGATGCTCAAATTATTGACCAGTCCCACTTCCTTAATCTGACTGGCCCAACACATGCGGCGGAACAAAAACATCGGATCTCTGCCATCTGATGGAGGGCCTACCTGGCTGCCCGTCAGAGATACCACAAAGATCAGCAGTTCTATAAAGTGCTTGCAAGGTAACGCACACCAAATCAAACTGTGAAATGAATGAACACATGCCCCTCACTGGCTAGCACTTCCTTTGGGGACCGATTCATGGAATGTGCAGGAAACAGGAACTTGTGTGCCAAACTGCGTGGAAAATCCTGTTCGTCGATTCATGGAATTGAATGGGCCGGGACTTTTCCAGGACTTGTGTGGAGTACGTGCAGGTTCGGCACGTCTCAGCGAGCCATCGGGAGCCTTGCATGAGACACCACGCAGAGCTTCGGCGGGGCTTGCGCAGAGGGCTGGGATGGGGGCGGAACACAGAAAATGGGGATGAACATGCAAAGAAGTGGGCGTTACGAGGGATGGCCGCAGGCAGTCATTTGCATGCCCACAATTGCGCCAAACAACATGTATTCATGGAACCACCCACGCAGTCTCTGGGTATAGAAATGGCCATGCAAACCCCTCGATCACTATGCCGCCCGACGGCAGGCGTAAGGACAGTTGCGCATAGGCTTCGCAGGGCGCATGTGGGTTTACATGTCGGATTTAGGGGTGCCTGTACGCAACTGGGGTTCGAATCTAACTTAGGGGCACGCGTACGCACTATTTGGGGGTGCAGGAATGGTTTACGAGGGTTCATACGCAGATTTTGCGAGTTTATCCCGATTTACGAAGTTTCATGCACATGCTGTCAGGATGCCGGCAACAGTTATGGGGATTACTGCGCAGGGTCCCCGAGATGCAGCCCTGCTTGCGGGGGACCCCACGCACTGTTGAAGGGTGCATGTATTTGCGCCCGGGGGAGCACGCAAAGGTAGCTGTTCTGGCAGTTTATGCTTTGTGTGGGCGCATGTCAGGGGCGTTCTGGCCGCAACTTTCAAGTACAGTTACTTTGCGCAGTAAATTACATGAACACGCATTTTTTTTTCCGTGCGCATGCTCGCGCAGTGTCGTTCTCGGCACACAGCAATTGCGGGAGAAATTTGCACTTTTCCATGAATCGGGCCCTTAGTATGTATGTGCCCGGCTTTCTCTTTTTTCACCCCCCTTCTCCTAATTGGTAGCTCTCTCGCACTGTCTCCTGTGCCTTCCCTTTTTTCTTTCCTTTTCCCTCTCCCTCTCCCTCTTCCACCTGCTCAGTCTCCTCTCTCTTACAGGCTCCCCTTTGTCTTCCCTGTGCATTTCTTGTTTCCTTTCTTCTGTCTCATTCCCTTCCTCTTTCTAATTCTCCTGGCAATGGATAGGAGAGGATCCCAGCGTGCCGACCTCTCTTTTTGGGAGAGAGCAACAGAGTGAAAGTCTGCTGGGACAATAATATCAAACTTATATACAATTGACGTCACTCCAAAAAGGTAGCATTTTAGCATGATGAAATACAGTAACATGTCCTGCGGCTAAACGGCTGCAATGGGATGGAGCTGGGGATATCATTAGCACGGCCAAGAATGAAAATGAGAAACTTTTTGCTGGTATTAAAATGGTCAACTTCTGGTCACGTGGGGTCAGCAAACACTCAGCTGATGGTAAGGAAGCGGATTGCCCTGCGGCTGCACTACCATTGCCCTCACAATTGACATCTCTTTTGGTTGATGGAATTTTTTTACCGTTGGTGGTAAATATTTTAACCATGCAGTCAGTTCTAGTGGCAAGATCCAACACCAGCACTAATTCTGTATTGCCAGTAGAAATATGCAATTACAACACTGCTGAGTTTACCACTGAGTAGGGTGGCAATCTCAGCGGAGAGTGAAAGTACTGCAGGGATTAGTTTTTACCTAATCTCCAGGCAGCCACATTTTGTGAGCCTAGGAAAAGTTCCAGTATTTTAGTTTTATTATCTGAAAAATTGGGAGGACTTAAAAACTTAAAACTGTCGATATTCATTGCTGTGTAGACAATGAAAAGCCGCGCCACTTTGCACTATTCACCTTTCAAACGCTTTTTTTAGCAGCGTTTAGTGGCCAAAGCGTTGGCCCAGGAGACCACTCTCTGCACGTGGTGTGTTTTAGTGATGTTCATTCAGCCTTGCTTTTAAACTGTGTGTTTTCTTAATGATTAAAATTGTAAAACAAGATTCCGAAAAAACAAAAACCGGAAATTAAAAAATACAAGTAGTACATTCAATTTTTAAAATCTGTTTTGTTGTTTTAATAAAAGGTATGAGAGGGGCCCATCTAAGCAGCTCTACACAGCATAGCTCGCAGCAGCAATTACTGGGCGGGAAGTAATAAAGCAGCTCTGCTGGAATTAGCTGGGGGAGGGGAGACCCATTGCTATTCTAAACCCCCACTTTGTCCTCATCTTGTGCCGAGTAGAAGTCAAGCGCCACAGACTGCCATCTCCTTCCTCAGGAAATGGCAGACGGGCCTGGGGGCACCCCTCCCACTCACAAGGTCAAAGCAGGAAATTAACCTCCCCCTTGGAGTTAACTCTTTATTTGCCAGGGACAGAGCAACCGCTGTCATGCAGACAGTTTTCGGTACTTTTCCTGGCAGGACAAGACTTACAAGTATTAGAAAATATGAGCGGTACAGACACGACTTTTCTTAAGGTATGGCTGAAGTCATCTCCAGCTATTACATTTAAAATAAGCATTGGCAAAGTCCGCAGTTTGGGCTTTTGTAGAAGAACGGGATAAGCATTTGCCAGGCACTGCCACGAAGACACTATCCGGCCATAAAGTGGCAGCAGCTGGAACATGCTGTGATTGCCTGGGCATATGATAGCAGTTCCTAGCTAATTCTTATACACTTCTCAATGCTTGTTCTTTACTGGACTTCAGTTCAATGAACAGGTATAAATCAAGTGGCTGAAGGCACATTTGGTTAAGACATTTGTTATAATACCAGTAGCACACTTACAGTAGCAATTAAGCAACTAACTGTCGCTTAGAAATAACACTGGCAGCCCCAAGTTTAATGGCACTGCTTGACAGAGCTAGCATAAAGAGATCCGAGGAGGATGATGTGTTTTGGGCAGGGAGTGGCAGGTAGTGGGTGGGGAAGTCACTAGGGATTACCTGGATCCTGGGCAGTCAAGGCTGGGTAAATAAACAAACAGCACCCACAAGCTGTGTGCGTCCCACGCCATCTCTGTCCTAGCTGTACTCCAATGCGAAAGGTATGGTACTAGCCCAAACAGGAAAGAATAAGAATAGATGGTTGGCATGCCAACTATCAGTCAGATGACAGGAAGTGCACCCATTTTGATTGCTGTTCATGGGTATCCTTCCTTCCACCAAAGAGCCTGTGTGAAAGAGAGACTGAGAACGCCATCTCCTAATGTGTTTTCTGAATGAGACAGCTTTTCTGCAGCCCCACCCCCCTGTCCTCACCCAATGAGAATGTGGGGGTGTGGGTTTATGGGTAGGCCCAGCTGGGCTGCAAAGGTAGCTGGTTTATCTGCAGTTTACAATCCTCGCCACTGTGCTGGATGCATTATGGGACATGTCGTTCTGGTGATCTGTCTACTGAGTTAGGCAGAGTGAATTCTGGAGTGTGTAGATATTGGTGGTAAGATCTGTCTCGGTGGCTACCAGAGGATGGAATAGTCTGGTAGGTGAGGACTGAAAAGTCACACTAATTTACCCAAGACGATTTCCTCGATAATCTCTGTTCTTTGACATGCTCACGATAAAAAACACTTCATTTCCAACAATGCACTATTCTTATCTACTATAAGACCTTGAACCATAGGATCCTTTCATCAGCACTACATCCACGACAATGTGTCTACTAGAGGACCTGGCACAGGAGTACACACTTTTTAGCCCTCCAGTACTGCTCTACTGGACACCTTGGAATAAGACTCTGCATCTTGTAACCTTCCTGAGACAGGGGGCCTGGATCTCACGCGGCGACAATCTACCTTTCAAACAAGGCACTGCAGTGGTCTGCTCTAAGGCCGCGAACCCGGATGCGAACTTTCCAGCCCCCTCGACAATAAATGGCAAATGTGCAGCAAGCATTATGAAGTGCTAAGGGCGTTGTTATGATAATGCAGGGGCTGCAAATGAGCACTCCGAAGCCAGGTTCAGTTCAGGTGTCTTTAGTGGGTTCGTGGTAACAAAGGTAAGTACAACAGGAACATCACAGGTTAGGTTTAAGGGACCGAAGCACCCACCGGCAGTGCTTAAAGTGGGCCGGGGCCTGCCGGGGCCGGGCCCCGGCAGTCTCCAAAAAGTGAGACTGAGCCGGGGCCCTACCGGGGCCCCCGATCCCACCAAGCCACGGCGGGTGCATCTCCCGCCACGGACGCGACGGGAGATGAGCCGCCGGCCGCCCATCAAGAGGTCAGGCATGGCAGAGTCAGGCAAGCCTGTGACTGACAGACTTGCCAGCCAGTCACAGCTTGAGAGACGCTGTGACTGGCTGACACTTCTGCCAGTCACAGCTGCCTGCTGCAGTGCTGCCGGAAGAGCACCTTGGAAACTAAGTTCCTCTGGCAACCCCTCGCGAGGGTTACCAGAGGAAGTTAGAGTCCGGGAGGGTTCGACATATCTTACCTGCATTGCCACTGGATTCTGCGACGACGACCACCATCCGAGGCACGCACGCACGCATTTTCTTTCATTTATTTTACTTTTTAACAAACAGCAGAAAATTTGGAACGGAGAAAATAAATGAAAGAAAATGCCTGCGAGCCTCGCGCGCATTTTCTTTCATTTATTGTCCTTGTTCCAAAAATTCTGCTCTTTGTTCTCTCGCACAATGCGAGGGAACAAACAGCAGAATGTTTGGAACAAGGAAAATAAATGAAAGAAAATGCGTGCGAGCATTTATTTTCTTTGTTCCACACTTTCTACTGTTTGTTCCCTCGCATGCGAGAAGGATCGCATACTTGCCAACATTCTGTGACCAAAAAGATGTGTACGATTTTTCAAGTTTCAAAAATAATAATTCCCATAACAATGACATCACAGGGAAATACAAAACATGCAAACAGCACAACATGGAAAGATGTTGAAATGTAAAAATGTAATAATTGTGAATGGTAACTTAACACCAAATTGTCAGCAGATGCTGTGTGATGGTGTTACACTCTGCCACTTGCTTTCACTGGTGGTTCACCTAAGAGTTGTCCCGGCAAGAGTGCTGGTCAGAGTCAAGTAGCGGTCAGTTCAGTGGATTGGTCTGAGTCCAATTAAAGTAATCACCTACCAGTCCACTCTATAGACAGACCAATGTGTTGCGTGCTTTGTCCTGAAGCCTGCCTTAGAGTCACAAAAATTCCATGCCACCACTGTAAAAAGCAGTAGGATCTGTCACTGAAGTCTGTAGGCGGTAGGCCCCGCCCACTAATTAGCCCACGCCCATCATGTCTTAGGCCATGCCCCCAAATGAGGCCCCCCCCTCAGTTTCTTACCCCACTTAAAGCACTGCCCACCGGTCCCCCTCTGCCCAGATCATTTTCCAACTGGCAGAGGGAGATCATAACATTACATTCTGAGTATTTCATTCTAAATAGAACGCACTCCCCAAACATTCCAGATTCACATAACCCCCCTCCCCCCCTCTCCATGCAGCAAGGACCCACTCCAGCATCTGGCACAGAGCAATGTGGCTGTGAACAGCAGGTAGAGACCATTCCAACGCCCCCCACCCTCGATGATTTCGCCAAAACCCACTGCCTCTGCAGGGGACAATTGCAAGATTTGAAAGAAATGTTTGTGAGATTTGCCAGGAACTTCTGAGAGAGCATTTTACAGAAGTTCAAGGCACATCAGTGGGTTTTGGCGAAATCTTCGGGGGGGGCAGGGGGGAGGTGATGGGGTGCATAGAAATGCTTGCGTGCCTGCGTGTCAGTGTGCGTGTGTGTGCTTGTGTTTGTCTGCCACCTTGCAGGCCACCGCTATGAATCCCAGAAAGGCAGACTTTTCATTTCAATTCCAGGAGCTTTATGAATGAGAGGAATATTGTCAAAAAACGAGTGTTTCAATTTTTGAAACACATCAAGGCTGGAGTTCCCTATATGTGTAAATTAATGCATTTTCATAGAATTAAAACATTAAATAATTCTCAAGAAACAGCCAACACGTGTTTCGACCACTAAACAGATCTTCTTCAAGGAAGTGCAAGTGGCCTGTGAAGTCCACCTATCAAATAAATCTGCCCTAATATGGACTTGAGAAAATATCTTCGGTGGGGGACCTGATGCAGTCAAGTCTAATATCATGAGGCTGAACACTGCCATTGGCAACCTCGCGTTTTTTTAAAGAGATGTATATGATATGATATGATATGGCATTTGTAACGCGCCTATACACAAGTGTTTCAAGGCGTGACGAGGCGGGGGTGGGGGCCAAGGGGAGACAGACAACGATCCTACTAGGCTAGGTGTCATGCAGATCGCGCAAGTGCAAGGGTAGAGGGGAAGGGAAAAGTGCAAGGGGGAGAGGGGGAGGGGAAAGTGCAGTACAGGGTTATTAGCATATAGGATAAATAACAAGGGCCAGCTAGTGGCAAGTGTGAGATAAGTGCAGACAAGTGCTGGGAAGGGGGGCTGTAGGGATACAGACACAGTCCCGCAGTGCAGGGGTTGCCCAGGAGGCAGTGCAGGGGAGAGTGGCTGGGCCAAGGACCGAGAACAGTAAGTGGCCCAGTTGCAGATTCAGTAATTTTTTTTTTTTAATTTTTTTTAGCAGGGCAGAGGGGGAGAGAAATCGGAGGCAAAGAGGAAGGTTTTGGGGTGCTTCCAGAACCGGAGATGGTTCTCCTCATGTGCGATAAATTGTTCCAAAATGCAAAGCAATGGTGATGCAGCTGTTGTATTTATTTGCTAGGTGAACCCCACATGCCACCTGCACTGCCTTGAAGAAGACCTGTTTAGTGGTTGAAACACGCGTTGCCTGTTTCTTGAGAGTGATTTAAATTGTTCATTCTTTGTAAAAGCATTTATTTACACATGTAGGCAACCCGAGCCTTGATGTTTTTCAAAAATTGAAACATTTTAGTTTTATGACTGAATACATCACACCTTTGTTACCCATCACACTCCTTCCATGTACATTGTTGCCTTTGGAATTTGGCTACTGCACACGATTCGTTGGGGCCTTTAGGGTGCAGGCCCTTACCCCTGCACAGGCAGAAGGGAGTGCTACGTTATTCAATATCCACTACCATAGACCCAGCGCAGGTGATTTCATAGTTCATCACCCACTCTTCTGTTTTCTGTGGCATGTAGACCCGCTGGTGGTGGAACTTAGGTGCGCTCAGACAAGTGCATTTCCTGACCCATAATTCTGCAAGGGCGTCTGCCCTAAGGGAGCCAGAGCAGAGTAGAATTAAGCCCCCCTGTTTAACGCCCTTACTGATTTTTGCTCTTTAATCAGGGACGTCATTTCACCAAAATGCCAGGGGTAGTGGAAGTGACATCACACGACCTGTGACCGCTGATGGCATCACATGAAGTGATGTAATTTGACCCCATCCCAAAGTGACATCACAGGAAGCAATGGAACACAACCTTTCACCCCTTGACCAAACAGGAAGTGGCATCACATTGCATTGTTTCTAAGTACACTACGAAAAATATGGTTACGATATCACTCTAAAGTGATATACATTTATGCAAGAATGGATCACCATATGTATCATTAATATCAACGCGTATAGGCCCATATTACCAAATTACTGTGAATGCAAGCAGACATCCAAGGCAAAAAGGATAATGATGTGTTATTATATAGCACTTACGCTTAAGCACTTCATATAGAACAAATACAATATTACCCTGTGTTGGTACTCATTTATCAATCTCAGCAGGATGAAAGGCTGAGTTGACCATTCCGGGAGTCAAACCTGTACCTGCAGATCACACACACATTGCAGCAGCGAGCGCTAAACCCACAGAGCTATCTTAATGGATATAGCTATCAGAAAACCAGCCAATCCGAAAACAAAGAGCTGCATGCTGCTGGCACAGCATGCAACCCCTAAATGACGTCCCTGAGACTTCACCCTGATGGGTCAGGACTGGGCCGGGGACCCACCAGACCTCTTACATTTTAGCCCATTATGCCGCGGGAGGGCCTGCTACACCAGGAGCATCCGTTTTTCTTTGTTGAAAAAAATAAATAAATTACATATATTTTTTTTAAGTTGGGGTCACAAGGGAGTCGCAGGCGTTGCAACTGTGACCCCCATGAGCTGCAGTTCTGACCCCTGGTGACACCCAAATTACGTCCCTGCCCCTTACTCTTCATCTTGAGCCGGATGTCCTCAAATTCCGGAAGCTCCTCAAGACGTTCCGGTTCACCTCCAACTTCCCTTCTTCCCTCCTCTGCTAATCCCACAGTTGCTGAGATTGGTGACCAGGGCCCTTATGAGTCCTTCGGGGCCCTGGCCTGCCACACCCAATCGCCTTCTGCCTCTGCCCGTCAATAGCACGTGACTTGGCACTCACTGGCCTATGCCACTGTAGGCCTGCACTTACCTATTTATTGCAGCTGAACGCTCCCTAGCACTTCCTACACTGGGCACTTACATCTGCTGCTCAGCCACGAGCACAGGAACTGCAGCACTTACCCCCCACTTCCCTCTTGCCCTCTCCTCTTTCTGCACTTGCACGGTCTGAGCTCACAAGGCCTATTAGGTCTGTCTTTATCCTCCAGTGTATTAATTGTTTTCAGTCCCATGTTCCCTCTCTGTTGCCCTGTGGGCACTTTCGAAACACAATTTACTTGTTGCATTAGTATCTAACAAATGCACAATAAAAAATACAAATAAATAAATAATGTCATGCCCCTCATTGAAAATATAACAACATTGGCTGCTGCTGCTAAAATGAAACCAGCCCACCTCCCAAATCAAAGGCCTGCTCCCAAGGCACATAAACAAGCAAATAAGGACACATTCATAAACCATTCATACACATTCACTTGCGCATCCACACAGCATTCATACACCCTTACACCTGCGCACCCATACAACATACACTGCCATTCACAGCACACATGCATCATACAGTCTTTCATTCATGAGCACACCCAAACAGCATACACTCCCCCATGCACACATACAGAGATACATATTGTTTTTCTTTACCTACAGCCGAAAGCCAACATCCGTTCAGCCTGCCCCCATGACTGTTTTCCGGTTCCCGCACAGCAAGAACAGTAACCAGGCAGCAGGGATAGCTTTTTGGTTCCTGCACATGCACGTTGTAGCCGGAGCTGTTCCAGCTCTATGCCTCAGGCCTTCTGAATGTGCAGGGAGACACAGGTGTGCCCCTAGGCTTATTCAGGCCTGTAGTACCCCAGCCTGCATCCCCAATGGGTCATGCAATGCTGGGGAAGCAACACATCCCGAGCCTTGCATGGTCCATTGGACAGGATTGCTGGGGTACTAGAACTACGTATCTCTTTGACAGTTAAAACCAGTCAAGGAGCGCTCCCTAAACTGCTTGCTGCAGCTGGGGGAGTGCACAGTGTTGTCATTTTCATTGGCCCTACCATCTAAGAAGCACCGTGGACGTCCTTCCTTTTACACAAAGTCTCAAAACGTTCCTCTTCCGGTGATGTGGTTTCTCGCTGGTCTCTCTGTGGGTTCTCGACTGCTTAAGCGCCATGATGCTTTTGGTGAAAGTGTGCTATATAAGTAGCCGATTGATTGATTACTTGATTAATTAGGCTGGCTTGGCTCTTCTGGAATGGGTGGTGGCATAATTGATGAGCCTCTCCTGAAGGCATTGTAATTTGCCCATGTACTAGCCACACATAGCCAAAGGTGCTACGGCTACTTATCCCTGTGCTTTCGGGTTCTACACTTTCTGCTTCACACGTTGAAGTCATTAAGGACCAGTTTAGCCCACTTTTTTGGCAGACCTGGATAACTCCAGTAGTCAACGCTCGATTAAGCGGCACATCTAGCAATGGGAAGATATGGTGCTATCGATGGGGGAGGGTCAATCCCCCTTAAAAGAATGATTTTAAAGGGCTGGTGTACACAGCCTTAGAATTTCACGGCGTCATTAAGTAGTCCATACAAGGCCCCCCATGGACTGAGAGCCATATCTGCAGTAGGTGAAGGAGAGTGCATGGTTGTGCTCAGGTTGTCATCTGTGGATACAGGAGAGCTCATCACAGCCAGTTTGGTATGAATGCTTCTAGTGCTGATTGTTAATTACTGCTGGAAATAAAGCACCACCAATTACAGAGGACACAAATACCTGTCGCAAATAAAGTCCTCGTGGCTGGGATCCTTCTGTGGCAAAATCACTGCTGGTGGTAAGGGCAGTGCCATATTTCACGATATGAAGGGGCGCTGGAATCCGGCGCAACCCTCTGCTGGATGGATACAAGAAACGACTCACCCGCAAGCTGTGAGACGATGGGGCTGGACTCAGTGGCTACTTGAGATGCCAGGAGGCCATGCAAATATCAGACCCTGAGCATTGCAAATACGGGGCAACATGATTTTTCTAGTACGTGTGCCTTCTCTCATTTCGTGTGTGCATAGGTCTGTGCTGAGCTGGATTTAACCAGAATTTTGTCGAATTTTCCAGGATCCGGTAAAAAATGTCTCCGCTGACCTCATATCTGGTCAAATTTCTTGGTGCAGCTGTCGGTGAGTGTTTACTGTGGGTTATAGATCAAAGATTCGAATGCAAAGGATCGAATGACAAAAGGGTCGAATCAAAAGGGCCTAAAACAAAAGTGTTGTTTTTTTATTTTAAAAAAATATATGTTTTTGGGGTCCCCCCGCAAACCCTCTTTTTTGTGGTAAAAACCACTTTTTTTCCAAAACGGAAACCCCAAAAAAATATATTTAATAAAAAACAATTCGACCCTTTTGTTTTAGGTGAAATTGACTCGATCCTATGGCATTCGATCCTTTTGGATTCTAATCTTTGACCGGACACCTTTACGGTGCTCGCCCTGTTTTAAACAGTCCAGAAATTGGAATTCGAACCAGGTCATTAGAACCAGGGCAGACCATGTGAACATCTGATCTCGTTGGTGTTCCCCAAAATACGGGAAAAAAAGCTGAATGCGCAATCCTGCTCATTCGGCTTGTGAAACAAAAATGGAGGCCCGTAATGCCGAACTTGGGGAGCAGGGATTACAGGGGTCCCCCGCTCTCCCTGTTAGGCATTATGGGCTTCAGGGGTTGCGGGGGTGTCCCCTGCTTCCATGCTATTGGAAGCAGAGGACCAAAAAGAAAAAAATAGAAATAAAAAGAAAAAAGAAAAAGGGACCCTGCAGCGTCAGCTCCAACCCGTGTTAGCGGGAGGGAAGTGACGCCTCAGGGGTACAAGAGTGTCAGCGGCACACTGCTGCGTGTTCCACCGAAAAAAGTTAAGTGCGGGGTGGCAAGGGGATGCTGGATGGCAGAACGTGATCTACGTGATCACTGCGCAATGGGATTTTGCAATTCGATCTTTTCGGATTCGCAAATTCCCGATGCGCAGTGATCACGTAGATTTTAGTGTTTAAAAGGTGTGTACTCTTTATACCTTGCCAGGTGTTCATGGTTAATCTTCTGAGAGGAAAATGTTGCATCGGGGAGGGAGGGTGAAAGCAATCCCCCCAAACCCACAACACCCCTGCGCTGGTGGGAGCCCACAATAAATAAGGCCCATTTACAGCACTGGGTCTGTGAGCATTTTGCTCTGCAAAGTTGTGTGAATTGCTAATAGGGCTCATTTTGAAGATCTACGCCTGGGGCATGAAGCATCATTTTAGTGTTCAATGAGTTAGGTGTGAGGTGTCGGTTAAAACCTGGAGCCTGGCCCCTAGGCACCTTGTGGGTATGTATATATATATATATATATAACCACCAGGCCTCCTGTGCTTCCTGTAGAATGGCACTACACGTGGTTGCAACATCCTGTATGTACATCCTGCCCAGTGCTCCAGGAGCCCTGCTACCCCTTACAGTGCCAACTTACTGTGCATGTGACACTGCACTCTTTTAAGCACATTAAAAAGATCCCCATTCCTTCCAAAATGTGGTATTTTTCCTGCGGGCAGTCCACTGCAGGAACATGCAACTTTTCTGACTTTGGTTTCATCCAGGCTACCATTGCTGCTTGCCCGTGAACTGCAGACCTACCTGGTCTCCAGCTTTAGCTTACTCAGAGCTACCTGGTCTCCAGCTTTACTTAGCTTACTCAGAACTACATGGTCTCCAGCTTTACTCTAGCCTACTCAGAGCTCCAGCTTTACTCTAGCTTACTCAGAGCTACCTGGTCTCCAGTTTTACTCTAGCTTACTCAGAACTACCTGGTCTCCAGCTTTACTCTAGTTTACTCAGAGCCACCTGGTCTCCAGCTTTACTCTAGCTTACTCAACGCTACCTGGTCTCCAGCTTTACTCTAGCTTACTCAGAACTACCTGGTCTTCAGCTTTCCTCTAGCTTACTCAGAGCCACCTGGTCTCCAGCTTTACTTTAGCTTACTCAAAGCTACCTGGTCTCCAGCTTTACTCTAGCTTACTCAGAGGATGACTGTTTGGCAAGTCTGTTACCTGTGCTTGGCAATATTTCCTAAGAAATTGACTTTTCTGCCAGCAGGAATAGGATAGTTGCCAGTGTGCTCCTGTGCCCCTAGGCCCTGATATTTATGGGGCAAATCTTGCCCGACACAAGCCTCACTGGTGCTGGGCGTCATTGATGAAAAGACTGGTGGTGGCAGCCCGGTCCAGCCAGGGGGTTCTTTCCCCATCTTTGTCTTTCTGCCCCTCCCCATATCCTGGTTTCCTTTGTTCCTTTGTTCTTACTGTATCCCTTCTTTGAAGTGAGAGGTGTTGAAACACCTCTCACTTCAATGCCCAGCGCTGAGTTGCCTCCCCCATTGTTATGTTCTTACCACATCTCTCCAGCCCTAAAATCTCTCCACTAGCTCCCCGTGGCTGCAAGTATCAAGTTGAAGACCCTCTGCATCATCCACAAAGCTTTCTGGAGCCTGGGACCCCGCTACACCCAGCCCTCTCTCCCCAAATACCTCCCTGCTAGAGCCCTTCGGTCTTCTAGCTCCAATGAACACCTGAAATAATTGGACTTGTAGGCAACAAAGACACAACAATTTGGCTTGGGTTAAAAAAGGGCAGAAACCAACCTGTAATCACTAATATTAGATGGTAAATAATAATGGGGGCAAGCCCCCTTTATAAGAGTGCTGTTTACACCTGCTGGCAAGATGGTGGCTACTCAAAGGGACTGCTGCAGCTTTTAACATTGTTGGCGTGAAACCCCCGCCCTCCCATTCCTTCTCGTGTACAGTGTTCCCCATGCTGCCCGGGCAGAGCTCACGTTCAGGCTGGCTGGTGGAGGCAGCTTCCCAAAAGCTCTAGCCCGGCGCCTGGGCGTGATGGCCACCTACGCAGCACGTTGGCCCTGCACGGGAGGTCCAGGTGCCAGGCTATCTGGTGCCAATTCCACCACCGTTTCCCCGGCTTTTAGGCTCGTCTCTGGGGGCAGAAGGATGTTTGGGCACGGGGAGTGGGCACCATGCGTTCTGTGTTGGCTGTAAAAAGAGGTTGCAAGATAAAGATAAGTGAATCATGCAAGGTACACCAGCTGCCAAAGAAGAGGCCGGAGCAGGGAGCTTCCATCGGGTAGAAGCTAAGATGGCCTCCAGTCAGCTCCTTTCTTGTCCCCGTGTCGTAGGAGTCGACGAAAGGCTTAGGCCACGTGCAAAGAGCTTTATCCTGGCGCCCAGAGAGTGTCCTTCATGTGAGCCGTTGAAGGGGGGGTGATAGGAGGGTGAGAGAGGTGTGATAGGGTCAGTGATATAATGGTGTGGAATACTGGGAAATTCTAGTAAGCAAGGTCTCTAATCAGGTGCTTTTTCAGGGGCAACCCAGGCGCAGAAATTAGGGAGGCTTCTCATGAGAACAGGGGGACTGCTCTCCTCTCACCAGGGTAGAAGAAATATAAATAAAAAATACATATAAACCAAAACCTCCCTGAATGTCAGTGGTGAGCTTCGTGGGTTGTCTCTTTCCCTTGTTCTGCCTGTCCCCCCTATTCTACCCTGGCTTTGTTAATACCTGCAGACGCTCTGCGCCCCATCCCCCCGTAATACCCTGTCTCACCTTCCATCCTCCTATCCGCCCATCACCTCTGCTCCTGCTGAAAGGTTCTCACACAGTATATCTCTCTGCGGCCCGTCTCTGTGGGCCGCGAGTGCACAGGGGCCAGAAGGGCAACGGAACATTCTAGCAAGGACCCATCTTTGCCCCCGAGGTTTACAGATTTCGACTTTACGTTCCAAACAAGACTGTGAGCTGTGAGGATGTCGCTGGAGACGGAACTCCATTGGTCATTTCGAGCAACTGCTGCTGGGGATGCAGTGATATTAAACACACGTCCATTCCTATCTAAGTTGAGTCAGTCAGTAAGATTTATTTCCTGCAAGCCCATACAATCGAGCTGTATACCAAAATAGCCAAAAATTGTTTACACAATCACACAAGATAAAAATGTATTGGTTGAGCAGCACATACATCCTCCTTAAATTATACATATTTATTTTTGTGTCTTTTTTTTATTTGTATTTGGTTTATTAAACATTAAAAAAAATAGTTTACAACAGGAGAAAACAACATATAAAATGCAGTACTATTATAACACGATAAAAGCTCTATTACGTGAGCAATACAAACATTTTACATTAATTGATGAAAATTCATCTGGAACACATATTAAGAGCAACATCCAGTTATAAAGTGCATATGCCTGTTAGTCAGATGTTTATAAATACCCAGGAAAAGTCCAAATATTTAGGTATATTAATGAGAAATTGATTAATAAAAATGAAAGTTTGCCTGAACTACAGATTAAGAAGAGCATCCAGTTTAAAAGTGCATGAAGTCAGATGTTACGTAATGCCCAGGACATTTCTGCAGAGAAGCAGACTTATATGTCAGTAATAGAACCCGCACCCTCACCTGCGACACACTGGGTGAAGAACCAGAAGACACTGTGCGTGACGCCAAGTATAATTCTGATACCGCATCAAGTGTATGAGGGACGTTATGCACGCAACCATATTGAAGTATCCTCGAACTGAAGTGGTAGCAAGAGATCTGCAGACACCGTTGAATATCGAAGAGCTGTAAAGAAAATCTGAAAGATGCAAAGTGATGTCATAAGGGCAAGACAGGATGACGCACCAAAACAATATGAGAACACTTAAAGAATGGAAACGTAACTGAAGAAGCAAAGTAAACATGTATACGAGTGAGAAAAAAACATATATAAAAGAAGATAAGTAACCAGATGAGTAGTGAATGTTTATACGCAGAAACGCAAGATAGATGAGTCACATAGAATCTTGCTGCAGTAGAAAATATAGCACAGGTAAAGCGGCCATGTTGAAAAGATCAAATTCAGCTTTGAATAAAAGTAGGCAACAGGCTTCAAGGAGAGAGACCAGGAATGCAGAGCTAGCAAACGCTGGAGAATGGATTTGCACACCAACAAAGAATAGCTGTTTGCCAGAGATCAGGGATGCCACAGAAAGATGCAACTGCAGGGTACAAAGGGAGTCAACGAGGCTAAGCAATATACGCAGGACATATTTCTCTGAGATTAAGTAAATGAGCAAACATTTGCGAATCCCGAGTATTGACAATTAAAGATGCAGAAAGCCTAGGTGAGACAGAGCAACCAAGTCTCCAGAGACAGAAGAGAATAATACATAATTGAATCAAATATCACTATGGAAAGGCGAAACGGACAAAATCATGGTCTCTGCGCACCTTGTGTAAGACCAGAAAACAAGGCCTTTCATAAACTCTAGGCGAAGATAACGATGTACCTTAACTTACTTAAAGTTCCAGGGATGAGAACTTCATGCAAGGTCAAGTACAAAGAAGAAGCCTTGGCTGAAGGCTTGATTGATGAGAGATGGTAGGCTAATGGAGCAAGTGGGCAGTATTCTGACATTGTTCTTTGCACCTGGGTTTAATTTCTCTTACATGCTGCTAACGAGCCGAATGTCCAAGGTTGGGAGAGAATGCCAACCAATCATGAGGGCCTATGCAATGATGAACATACATTGTTGCAGAAGCCATTCCGCTGATGTTATGCTGCTATAATCTGTATCATACATAGTTAAAGGGAAGTTTAAGGTATATCTGCCAGATATGGGGCAGCCACTCATGTTAATAATACTTATAGAGACGATAAGTAGATATGTTCCCCTAACCAATCTCCCTGCCCGATAAGTTTTATTATTTGCCACGTAGGATGACGTCATCGCTGACGTACATCAAGGTATGAAGCCTTTGTGTAACTGAAATGTAGTCGAGAGTGTGTGTACTACTATTTGTTGTTCGCCAGGTTTGCCTACTTTATTGAGCTGAAAATAAAGTAGTAGTTTGCCATTTTCTTTGAGTCTGTCTGGTTATTTGGGTCCAAGATTATTTATTATGGTAATCCCATTCGGCGCATAGGAACGCCCAAAGGTGCTACCAAGATACAGGTGCAAGCCAAGATACAAGTTCAAAACCCTATGCATTGTCCACAAGGCCTTCTGGGGCACGAGGCCTGAATACATTCAACTCTCTCTTCCTAAATATCTTCCTTCTCGAGCCCTTCGCTCATCCGCCTCCAACTCCCTCAGTGTCAGTCGCTTCTACAAGCAACGAGTTGGTGGTAGATCTCTTTCTTTGGCTTGCGCCTCCCTCTGGAACAGCCTCCCTGCCTCCCTTAAACTTGAGGAGAACCATCTCCGGTTCCGGAAGCACCTCAAAACCTTTCTCTTTGCTTCTGCTTTTTCTCCTCCTCTCCCCTGCTGACCTCCTGGATGTAACCGTAACTGCACTGGTTACCTGGACACCCTCTGATCTCGGGCCCAGGTCCCTCCCCCGTCAGTCACACAAACCTGCCCTGCCTGCGTAGCAACCCCCTCACCTGGGGACTGTTTCTGTATCCCTACAGTCCCACTACCAGCACTTGACACCTGATGTCTGCACTTACCTTTGCACTTGCCATCTGTGACCGTTGCTTTTACTTATTGTTATTTTTCTATTCCCGTGTACTGCACTGTCCCTTCCCCCATCCCATGCACTTGCGCGTTCTGAATGACACCTGGCCTAGTAGGATCGTTGTCTGTCCTCCCTTTGTTCCCCCTCCCTTGCCTCGTCATGCCTTGAAACACTTGTGTGTAGGCGCATTATAAATGCCATACCATATCATAACATATCATAACACAGTACTAATGTATATCAGGGCTACGATGATTAAAGTGTTATGTCTGCCATTTAAAACTCTTTTCCAAAAACATTTGGTTTGAAGAATGTCTACTTCATGCACAAATTTACCTAAATAAAGAACTTGTTTCTCTGTTAAATTAGTACACACTAGGGGTGCACCGAATAGCATATTTAGTATTCAGACGAATACTGAATAGTTTGTGAAGTATTCAGCCAAAGCCGAATATGAAGCCGAATAGTTAAATCATGTTACAAACTTAGAAAAAACACTTTTAAATAAACATGAAAGGACTATTTTAGATATTTTCCCAACTTTCATTTATTTCACTTCATTTTAATCAAGATATCCTTATTTAAAGCATACAAGCTTGGCTACAAAAGAACGAATTAACAAGAAAACAGGGATCAAATGTATGGAACGATGTTGTGTATGCAAATCCTGTGATGCACAAAGTGTGAGGCTTCACGTATGCAGATTTCCCAAGAAGCTAGTTTGCCCAAGAGGCTAATATGGTTTGGGAAATGTCAGTTACATCTTGCACTGCCTGATATGTATCTGACTTTCCCCCAGCCCTACTGACCTAGAAGAGGCAGCCCACCACTTGGGACACTTTCCATTTTCCAAATACCCCTGTCCCCCAAATCAATTTTATTAGTAAGACATAGGTCTCTGACTATGTGCTATGGTGTGTCCTCGCACCTATCTCTCTATGCCCCCTCTCGCAGATTGGCCCCCAGAGAAATTGGATAGATTTGCCAACATGGAGTTCCTCCCAGACGCCTCTTAGGCAGGGTCACATCACTCTGCCTGGCATAACTGACTACCTGAGACTTACTGTTGTCCAGTAACTGTTGTGAATTCTTAGTTTCTTCATGGACATTCCCATTGGAAAAAAGATAATACTTGCTTCTCATTCACTCCAATACACACACATAATGTACTTAAATCTGACATTTTATCGGGGTGCTGTCCAAGTGTAAATTGGGTGCAGGGTGCCGCTAACTGAGACACTTACGTGCTAGTGGGTCGCTTGCATGCAGTTTTACATGCCAACAAAACTGACTGTTAAATGAAAGAGTAATAACAGGCACAATCGCCTTTACTCTTTAATTTTTCTCTCCTTGTGAAACTTGTAAATGCGGCCCACAAATTACAATTACAAAAAGGATTCAGAATGGATTGCTATGTGATCAGCCTGCTTTTGACAGGGGCTGCATGCAGGTACTTTTGGGAATGGTGCAAATCCATTAGTAAAATGCCTGCATGACAATACATGATGGTTTTAAACCATGTAATATATGAAGGCAGAGAAGGAAATCATGGCAGAAATGTGATTTCTGCTTCGTGCCACTTTTGTGCCTTTAAACTAAATTTTAAAAAACCAAAGTGTAAACTTGAGGCATAAATGACTTATGCTTTTCTACTAAGCTTCACTTTTGTACTTTCAGGATTACAAAAAGAATTAGCGCCATTGCTTCATTCCATTTTTATTCAGTAATCTCCACTATATTCTGTCTCTCTCAGATGTTGAATTGCATTCAAATGAGAAGACCAAGTATTCGGCAAGAGCCGAATACCAAGAAACTATTCGGCTGGAGTCGAATAACTATTTTTCAGCCAGAATTCGGCCAAATACTTACTCAAAGCCCAAGTTCAGTACACCCCTAGTACATATCACAAAAAGGTGTTTAAGATATTCTACAATTCCCATTTTTCTACAGAAACGACAGTCGTTGGCCATTATGGCAGACTTATTTCTGGACCCCATTAGTTCCTCAGTGGACAAAATGTTTAGTCTTAGTCTCATAAAAAAGACTCTGCAGTGTACATTTGGTAATTGGATTAGATAGGGAAGCAACTGATTTAATTTATTTTTGTCAAAGCGCAACCGATAGAATAGTTTGCATTTATTTTTCTTTGTCTATGGTAGAGGACCAATCCTACCATATAAGTGTCTTCTTCACGGCAATGAGGTTAGGTGCACTAATCCTGTCCAAAATATCCAAACAATATTGAATCCAAAGATTAAGGGTTGGACATAGACCATATGTGGCCCGTCTATCTAAATCCAAATATAGAGAGTTAAATAATATTAAAATCATGTACAAAATCATGCATATAGAATCCACTAATTATATTCAAAGCTGTACAAAATAATTATCAAGTCAAATTAAATTACATCATAAATCATTATATTTAGGATGAGAGATACTTATGGGGCCAGAGCTCCTATTTACTGCCAAAGCCTCTCTCCATTCTTGAAGGCAAGTTGGAGGAAAAAGACACTGCTTATTGTAGGGAAGGCATGGTATCAAACAGTAAGACAGACACAAGTGATCACAGTTCAAGGGTGTTTATTGTACTTCAATCAGGTTTGAAAAACACCTATCTAATCCTAAATCTAAAGATGGGAGCAAGTAATAATAATAATAACGCAGTCCTAGTGGTGTTTTGTCAAAATAAAAAAGGACTATACTAATAAACCGATCGTCAATCCTTACTTCTAAATACAAATAGTGTGGGAATCAATGTTGTGCAAAATAAAAGTGTTCAAGAAATATGTTAGGATATTAAAGCCATTGGCTTCCCTTCCCTATGTTTTCAGCATGGGACAAAGTGGCACACTCGAGCTTAGCACAGTCTCTGGCTTCTCTAGCACAAGGGTGCAGTTCAAAAGGTCAACATCATGGCCTTCTGTGCCAAAGTCTCTTTGGCGTTCAAAGTCTCTTCTTATGAGGGCCTGATGCAACATGACAAATATCAAAGTTCCTTTCTTCTTAGGATGCGCAGGACACAGACCCACTTTCACAGTAAACCCTCTTGGATGATTTTCGCTTCACCCCGGGCCCCCCTCTGCCAGGCTCAGACGCACTTTAACACAAAACCTTCTTGGGATGATTTCCGGTTCACCCCGGGTCCACCTCCGCCGGGCTCAGACCCACTTTAACACAAAGCTTTAAATTGATATCCCTTGGCCGGGATCGGACCAACTTTATCTACTTTGCCACAAACTTTCTTTACTGTATCAACATCGAAGACTTTCCACTGTGCGCAGGATTTAGCTTGACCCATCGCAGGACCACTTTGATTCACAATTCTCTACAACTCTTTCAATTTTCATCTGGATACCTTACAGAGACCTTCAATTGAGCACACACGCAGTGCTGGACCACTCTGTCAAAGGTATCATATCCTGGTTTCAAAGTTCAATCACTCATCAGCAGTTCAAATTTACTTGTGGCTTTTATCACACGTATTTCAAGCAATGTTCATTCCAGCGCCCTCCATCCAATGTTGCTGCTTGCAATCTTGGCTTCAACACAGACCCGCCTTGCATATCGGTCTCCCCAACTCACCTGCTGTGTTGATTTCACTGACACTGCTTTGTTCTTGGAGCCAAGGACAGTACCACGGTGGCTGGTAATTCTCCCCACCTTGATTATTAACGCAGGAGGACCCCGGGTATCTCCGGCACACAATGAGGATTCTTCAGCCTGTTTTCCTGGTCTTACGTTTTCCAATCTTGAGGGCTCATGAAAGCAATGGTTCCTTGTCGAAAAGGTCAGGGAACTTCCCTCCTTGCAAGCCCCTTCTGTTTGCCGTCTTTCTTCTCTCGTTAAACTGCCATCTTGGAACTACTGTTTCCTCGTGTGCTTTGCCTCGCTCAGAGTGTGCTCTCATGCTCTGCCTTTTATCTGTGTCTGGAAGCTTAATGGAAGCCAGGTGTGTTTGATGGCCAGTAATTGCCTGACATTGCCTGACCATTGTATTGGGACATGTCAAGTATATAGCTCGGTATTAGTCCGTGAGAAAGTGTTTGTGTTGTTAAGGAGGGGGCTATAGTTCCTAAATATTTGATTTGGTAGTGTGGGCTAAAGGTGTTATAGGGAAGGGGATAACGTGTCTCACCATACAGTGTCCCACTCCCACTCCCCGAAGACCCCTTACCCAGGTGATCCTCCGGCACTGGTCCACCCCCAGGAACTGGATCCAAAAGCAATGGCCGTGTCCTGGCCACCTGGATGACAGACCTCCGGGGACCAGTGGATGAGACACCCTCTGGTTTCTCATATTATGAAAATGAGCTTGTATAGACAGGTTCAAGAAAACTTTTCAGCCTCTCTAGATCTCCCTCTTAGTTCC
This sequence comes from Ambystoma mexicanum, assembly GCF_040938575.1. NCBI lineage: Eukaryota > Metazoa > Chordata > Amphibia > Caudata > Ambystomatidae > Ambystoma > Ambystoma mexicanum. The sequence continues at coordinate 605,802,712 of NC_090936.1, read as the reverse complement.
GTGTGTAGAATCAGGAGAATCTGTGTTCATCTAAACTGACTGTACCAGCTGTGGTCTGGAGTAATAAGAGCTGTATAAGAAATGAAGGGCTCCTGGCTAGGCCCTGATCTACCCAGGTAGGTTTAAAGCTATATAAAGAAATGATCAGGGTGACTGAACTAACAACCGCTTGTCAAATTAACCATACATAGAAAACTTTTGTCTAGTCAAATAATGAGCAAAATTGCATTTTTGCCCCAGTATTTTAATACATTATTTTTTTTTAAAATGTTAAAATGTGTGTTTTCAAAGCAAGACACACATTAATAACAAGAACATCTGTTCATAGTACACTCAGGTTCTATCCAGTAGATTTGACCGGTGTTGAGTACAAGTGAACATGTATCATACCTTAAGAGGTCTAGGGATCTAGGTGAACGAACAACACGTTCTAGAAAAACGTTAACAAACACTGAACCAACATTCACTCTAAACCATATATCTCTTGTCATCTTTTGACAGTGAACAGTTTGACACATACAGTTCAACTTGTCTTTCCATCCTGATCAAGGCCACTTACCTGCCAGCTGTATGGAATAGCTGATGAATTGGCCGAAGCACAGTAGTGTCGACTGCCTTCTCGTTTTTCCAATTTGTAATATCAACACTGTCAATTGTGTATTGCTGTACTTTATTCACATGTTGTATGGAACTCGAATGGGAATGGGGAGTATTTTTTTCCGGCAATGGGGAATTACCGTGACTGCCGGGGCTGTAATGCCCCAGTAATTCCCCATTGCCAGAAAAAAAAGACCCTGGCAGCAGCTGTGCCGTTTTTACCGGCACGTCTACTGCCAGGGTCGTAATGAGGCCCCGTTGTCTTTTATATTGTCAATTTGATTTATGTGAGTTGCTGCTTTGAAAGCATTGTATGTTTAAAACTGAAGAAACAAAAAAAACATGCAGTTTACTCCATGATGTGTTTTGACCTCACTCATTTGCTTGCTCTGCTCTTTAAATTGTAAACCCTGAAACCAGGAAACCTGGGCTCAAATCCCAGCTTCCAACTTGGCTGAACCACTTTACCTCACTGCACTTACACGCAGGGCCACCCAGAATTGATTCAGATCAGTGCGTGTTATAGAGGAAGTCTCCCACAAATACGGTTCATTAGTCTATTGTGAGTCATTGTTCTCTCACAGAAAAGTGACATAAATAATACATCACAGCTGTTAAACAGATATATGCATTGTAAATTTAGATGTATTATATTTGACATTACATATGTGTCTTCACACAATGTTTCCTAGAGACATCTCTGATGGAATCCCAATGTCTGCTTTTGCTTTAGTCTTCTCGGCCACACCATGCAATAGTTGCCATACCATGCAATAGTTGCCACACCATGCAATAGCTGCCACGCCATGCAATAGTTGCCACGCCATGCAATAGTTGGTATCTGAAGTATTAGAATAGCAGAAGGGCTCACGATTGAAATCCTACAGTTTGTTTCCCATTCCATCTGAAAAATGTTCTGTAAATGCACCATTTTTGCCCATTATTTAAAAACAATAATTGGGGGAGAATCCACCTCTCCCCCAACGCCCTGGCAGGGCTGCGTTCTCCCTCAATTCATTTGGTAGCTTGCTCATGAATGAAGGGCAATGGAAGGATACTGGTCAGTAGTAAAAACAAATGTTGCCGCCTATACTTGTCTCACTTTGTCTCCTCCCCTTGCCTTCATATTCCACCCCCTCCCGCACACTTAAGATTGTCTTTTGGGCAAAACTAAAAACCAGAATACATTAATTTCAATTTCATTTATTGAATTTATATAGCGCTTTTGCCAAAGCTCTGAACAAACATAAACGGTGCAATCAGTGCTGGAAATGGAAAACATTTATTGGGGGAACCGTCACTTCTTAGGAGGGGTGGGGCTTTGGGATGGCGGAGGAGGGGCCAAAAGACATGGCTCCAGGCTAGGATGTGCAACACAGTAGCTCTAAGATTAACCCAATCCTGGCGATTTGCATACAATCAAAGAGCATTATGGGAATAACATAATGTCACCAATTTTAAATGTTAAACATGTCTTATAATAATTCAGTAAGAAAATCTTTTAAGCAAATAATGGACTATTCTGTTTTGATTGGTCACAATATTCACCCTAATAAAGAGACATCTATAAATTGCAGGACATATATACCAGTTTGAAAAGCTGCAAAACTGTATGTGAGGCATCTGCAGTTTCTGTATGCAATCTCCAGTGCTAAATGCTCCTTGAAAAGTGGGAACAACCTGCACTACAAAGTGTAGACTGCTTTCAGATTCTGAAAGCAGTGTGATCAATGAGACACTGGGCCACATTACAAGCCTGGTAGTCTGGAAATAAGGGTGCTGGTAGCAAAGTACTGGCACCCTTTCCGGACTGCCAGGCTATGAGAATGCCAGCTGGAGGCATGGTTTTTATGTTAGCAACAGTGCTGGTGTTTCTGTGTCCCCATTCCCATGGAGTGTTACAGGACGTCATGGGAATGGAGACTTACAGTTCCCGCTGGCTGAATGTCCCAGTGTCACAGGGATATCAGGCGCTGGTATGGCTATTACGGGGTTGCTGGAAACCGTCTACCAACTGGTGGGTTTTCTGGCAACCCCGTAATGAGACCCACAGGATCTGTGAGAGTCGTGTCTGGAAGCCCCTCGGTCTGGGGGATGGAGCGGCGCACCGGCAAGTTGTTTTTTTGCCAGAGCGCCACTCCGTCTTGTTCCGCCCCATTCCCTGTCCTGGGTACAATAAAAAAATGCAAAGAAATGTTACATTGTCAACATATTATGACACCAGCAAATGTGTTTTGAAGAAGGAACTGAGAGAACACAAAGAACATGAAGAATGAACAAAGAGAGGTAGAGTTTTCCAAAATTCAGGAACCAGTGGGGCAAAAGAATGAAATCGGAACACAGTATATGAAGGTTTAGGGGTAACTAAAAGAAAGAGAGATTGTGAATAAAGAGAGCAGGTAGGTGTATAGAACGAAACTAGCGAAGCCAGATAAAGAGGAGCCAAATTGTGCATACATTTTAAAAGAATGCACAAGAAGTGGAATAAAAGGCAGGATTCAAAAGACAGCCAGGCAATAAAGTGTAAAGCATTAGAAATAGAATCTTGAGGAGGAAGCCAAGAAAGGGTACAAATAGCGAAGTTGTACATAGAAAGCAAGGGAGCAACATGATAGGCCAGAAGATAGATGAAAATGGTTGAGCAGTAATCGAGACTAGAACAAACCAGAGAAGAAATAAGGAGTTTGGTCACAGAAGCTGTCAACAGAGGGTGAATTTGACAAATATTGAAACGCTCAAAGCGACATGACCTAGTATTAGTGGTGATGTGGAAAGCAAAGGTAAGATTAGAGTAAAAAATCACTCCAAGATTGTGAGCTGAGGAAGACAGAGAGCTAGGGAAGGAGTAAATGAGATGAAAGAGATAGAAGGAGATGAAGAACTAGAGAATGAGGGGAAGAAGATCATTTTTGTTTTATATGGCTTAAGGTGACGGAACCATGAGTGCATCCAAGATTGAACAGCTTGGAGATGATCAGAGATGTTATTATGGATGGTTTCAGAGAAAGCAAAGAAAGAGAGAAAGGTGTGGGTATCATCAGCATAGAAGTGATATGATAGACCAAGGGGTTCAATTATGCGGGCAAGCAGGGCAGTGTATAGGTAGAATAGAAGAGCTCCCAGGACAGAGCCTTGAGGAACACCATGCTGGAGAAGTGCAGCAGAGGAGAGATTACTAGCCCAAGAAACAGAGAAGGAGCGTTTGCCGAGATAGGACCAAAACAAATTAAGAGCAGAACCAGTAATACCAAGGACGGGGAGAGAAGAGAGAAGTAGACAATGATCTAATGTGTCAAAGGCAGCAGAGGGAACACATAGAATAAAAATAGAGGAGAGTTTAGAGTGACAGACAGAAAGAAGAGAATAGGTAACTGTAAGTAAAGCAGACTTGGTCGAGTGAAGAGAGCATAACCCAGATTGAAAGGGAGACAGAAGGGAGTTATGATCTAGATCGTTAGACAGCACATTCTAGGGTTTTAGAAGGGTAAAGAGGAAGAGAAATCGGTTGATAGGTATACAGTACTGAGGAGTCAAGACTGGGTTTCATTGAGATTCAGGGGAATGACTGCATGCTTGAATGTGGAGGGGAAAAAGTGGTTGTGAGTGAAAGATTGAAAAGTGGAGTGAGGAATGGAAGGAGAAAAGGGGGAAGCCTTGGGGATAAGTGAAGAGGGAATAGGATCTAGGGAAGGAGCAGAGGGACAAGCTCTAGTGCTGAGAATAGCAGTATCAGAATCAGTAAGATGAGAAAAGGAGGAAAGGGTTGAAGAAGAAGCAGACAAGGGGGGAGAAGGAGCAATGTGGGGCAGACTAGGAGACTGTAGAGAGGCCCTGAAGAGAAGATCCTTATCTGTAAAGAAAGTATCAAAGTCTGAGGAATGGGAGTTAAGAGAAGGGTCAGGAAGAGGCAGTGAGAGAAGATGGTTTGGAGACTGAAAGTGGCGTCATTGATGAGAAGAAAGAGATAGAATGAGATTAGAATAGTAGAGACGTTTTCTCTTGAACAGAGCCAAGCTGTAAGAAAAGTGTAGGCAAGATATCTACTGAAGATCAGAGAAATGTTGGGATTTCTTTCCATTTACGCTCAGCACGACAGAGAGATTAATGGGAAATGTGAGGTGAGCCAACATTGGGGATGGTGTGAAAACAAGGAAATAATATGAGCCAGGGTAACCAAAAAGGAAACACACCAAACACAGGTTACAAAGGAACATACAAAGTACTTTATTTTATACTGCATCCAGTTACAAAAGAACAGAACAAAATTCAGATAGCTATCGACCCTCAGTACAACACAGCGAACTCCGGTGTGGTTCGGTGTGCTCAGTGAGTGCAAATATTCATTGAAACAGTCAGGCTTTTATACATTTCAAGCCTGCTGTTCAGCCCTCCTTTGGGTTAACCATTCCATAAATAAGTTACTGCTCTAGGGTCCCTTGCCAGGTAAAATCTAGTTCATCTTAGGTTTATACATTAACAAGAAGAAATGGTAATAATGTATGCTCTAGGCCTAACATTACAATGCGGGACTTAATTTATACAATATAGTTAAGCAGGTGTTCTCATTCAATTATAGATCAGTTTCAGTGATACAGGTAATCCATTGCACACAGGTCAGCAGAAGGACAAGGTCTCAGCTCATGACCCTAACAAGTGGCCTGCAGGCAAGTTATACATTAGTTGTACAGAGGTCATGACAATCGAGTTCTGTTCTGAATAACATAGGCTACCATTTTAGCTCACATGGTGACTTTATAGAGCAAGAAAACCTAAAATGGCGGCTTGACCCAAAATGACAGTTTACATGGTTTCTAAGGTCAGGACCTTGCAATGCGGGTTTATTCACATGTAGTTTATAAGCAGCTTGTTAGCAGCTTGGCGTAGGCCAATATACATATATTCATAGCAATAGGAGGCACGATATAATTTCTAGTTTGACAGTGGTTTACGAGAAGGTTTAAAATGGGGGCAGTGTAAGAGTGGACGTGAGTAGAAGGGAGAGCTATGTTAAAAGAAGAGAAGGTGGAGTCATCAGATTGTGTTGCAAAATCTGAAGAGGATGGAGAGATGGACGAAAAAGAATGAACAAAGTTAGGAAGGATTAAAGCGACAGATTGTGATGAAAGAAGTTTGCGGGAACTGTGCAAATGGAAGGGACAGGCAGAGTGAAATGAAAATGAAGGGAAGGATTAGAGGAGGAAGGAAGGGGGATATATAAAACAACAGAAGATGGAGGATCTGATGCAAAGATCTGAAGGAAAGAACCTGAGATATGAAAGGGGGAGAGGAGTGCTGCAAGAGATGAAAATAGTCAAATAAAGGAAGGAAAGGACAGCAGAGTAGAAGAAAGATACAAGTTGAAGTCTCCTAGAAGGAAAAAGGGGGAATCCAATGGAAGAAGTGAGGTGAGAAAGTCTTTGCAAAACAAGGAGAGAGGTCCAGGCTGATGTTAGATGATAAGAAATGCAATAGGCAAAGGGGGGATAAAACAGGAGAAATGATTTTCGAATGACGGGAAGAACTGTAGAGGATTAGCTGAGGTAAGCGGAATAAAAGAAGAGGTATTAGCGCAGGGAAGAGGAATAAAAGAAGGGTGGAAGAGTAGACCGGTACCTCCTAACCCCAAAGGATGGGGGAATGAGAAAAAGAGGAGGAAGAAGAGGTAAGAGAGCTGCAGTAACAATGTTAGATGGTGAGATTCGAGTTTCTGTAAGGCAAAGCAATTGAAGGTGGAGAAAAGTGTCTACAAGGGAATAAGATTTGATACAAGTCGAGCAGGCATTCAGATGGCCAATCAAATAAGAGGGTTGGAAGGAGAGGCGTGAAACCTTTATAAGATTGTTGGATTTGTGGTTAATGATGCTGAGAAAAAGAGTAAGGAGAGCATGGCATCTCAGATTTTAAATAGAGAAGATCAACAGGTGTGTTAAATGGGTTCTTTACCAATAGAGAGTTTGAAAATGAAGGAAAAGAAGTGCAGTTGCATGTCTTAATATTGAAGCACCACATTACAGTGATCACAGTATGTTGGCTGCTAGGTTTAGATGGGAACAACAACTAATGCGTGGTACCACAGTGGTAGAGCTTTCCTCTGACAAAAAGAAAGGGAGGGTGGAAACCAAGGCTTGTTGATATTTTTAACAATTATGTTTCTCAAGTCTTTAGCAAAACTACATTTGAGGTTAAGAGTAAAGTGTTCTCCATAGAAAATGTTACCCTCTTTATTCAGGTGGGTTTGGCATGCCTTCAAAGTAAATTCACTGATAAGTCAAAACATTCACATGTACTATTGTACAGAAGGTCCCAACACCTTCTATGTGTCTTGGCACCCCAGACAGGAAAGGGACTCTGAAGCACATCAGGACACTGAGCCGGACTTCAAAAGACATCAGGTTTATTATTTTCAGCAAGGCAGGACACAGCATACTGCACACCAAAGACAACTCTGCAAACTCCCAATTTCCCTGAGCTTTCAGCCCCTTATATACTTTCTAGACAGGTGAGGTCATGCAATAAGTAATGTACAACCCCTTTTCCTGCCTGTGATTAGTTGGCCTTCCTGTCACTCAGAACTAGTCTAAACAGGTTTTACTTAGTTCATTCTATACCAGAGGACTCTATATGAATTTATATATAAAAAAAAAGCTATCCACTGACCTCATCATGATTTAGCACAAATTGACCATTTTGTATCTAGCATCCATCTTAGAGTTGCCTGCCTTGTATTAAAAAAAGATTGGCCGACCAATTACGAAATGCCTGACCAACCTAATTTTACCCAAAACTTGGTGCCTGCTCCGATTTGAATCTAGATTCTCACTAATTTATAATAAGCATATACTACTTAACATATTCTCTTCTATACAAGACATTCTGACCCCACACAATAGATCGCTCTTCTAACCACTTTTCTGAAAGGCACTACATTTCTGATTTGTGCAACATTTAGAGTAATTGATCAACTGGACAAGTTTATCAGCATTCGGTTTGAGGGGGAGGGGTCTATCTCTACTACATTCAGTTTAAGTGGGAGGGGGTGGACATCCCTGTACATAATCATGAAATCCAAATGAACAAAAAGGGAAATGCGTAGAAAGTTAAGACTATTAAGCAGACCCACACCAATATGCCCTGAAAAAACGGACAAAATATGCAAAATACACAGGACTCCAAAATAATTGGTTGAAAAGTGAGAGATAGCTTATAAAGCAAAGAGATGGTGAATGTATGCTGTCCATTATGAAGATGAAGGATAGTGAGAATGTTTGGTCATTAGTTTGCAGAGTACTGCAAAAGCAGAAATATAACTTGACTAACCCAATTTCAGAGGATAGATGCATTGCCCATTTTACCCTCTTGTACTATATTGAATCCAGTGTTCAAAAGTATCACCTTTTAGATGGGGAGTGGAACATAAATATCAGCTATGAGGCTATTTTAGATCAAATTTGGAAGTCTCCAAATTTGTGGGCACCAGGCCCTAATGTGCTGAGCAACACTGTTTTAAAGGGTGCCTGGAAATATCGGCCTCTATTTTGCTAACATTGTATACAAATATGCTATTGGTGAGGTCCACCCCGTCCACATTTAAAATATCAAATATTGTAATGATACATAAAACGGTGACAGAAATGTACCTTCGAATGATCTACCTATAGCGTTGCTAGACCCGATAGTCAAATCTTCTCAGCATGCTTACTGTGTGAAATTGAGCAAAGGGCAGATCAGGCTCGATGGCTTCCGAGGTTTCAGACAGGATTTCTAAAAGGTAGTCATACCTCTTTAAATTGTCTTATAATTGAGCTTTTTTGTCAGAGAACAATGAAAAAAACTCCCTCCCACTTTATGTTGCTAGCATTGATCTTTCACTTGCATTTGATGTGGTAGACCGTGAAAGACTGTGGGGAAAATTACGAAAGTGGATGCTTCCAGAATGTGTATTAAACAAACTAACTTACCACCATACTGAGGGGGACTTATCTCGAGAGATCCAGACCACAAAAAGACTGTGCCAGGGATGTGTCTTGGCTCCTTATCTCTATGACTTCTAGCTTTCGACTTAGGCACACACTTAGAACCTGTAGCTTTCATCCCTCCTAAATTGACGACTAAAAAACTAAGTTGGGGTTCATATGAGGACGATGTGATGCTCATGGATCACACACGGATAGGTTTACAAAGATTAATCGACCAATTTTTCGTATACACAGTAGAGAAACAATTTAAAATGAATGTCTCGAAAACGAAGATAATAAGATTTAGTAAGACAAAGGAGAAACAAGGTTTTACCTGGAAGCTGGGAACTGATTCCCTTGAGATAGTAGAAGAGATTAAATACCTGTGATTCGAGTTGGTTTCTAGATTTGTGAGCGCAAACTTTGTTGACCGTATCACTAATAAGATGGAACAATTGGGATCTCAAATTAAGTTTATCGGTAAGAGATATGGGAGAGTCACCCTGGTCCCGTTGAAGGAGTTCTACAAGGCTAAGGTGATCCCGGGTTTTATTATGTGGTTTGGGTTTTAGCTCACAAGTACGGGAATCCCTGTTACATCAATTAGAAGGTAACGTTTGGCACAAAGCAATGTCTGTTCCTGATTGCATCCCAGTAAATATTCTCAGATTTGAACTAGGTTTAACTTCACTTAGGGCACACCATGTGAAGTTGATGAGAGTTCTCTATCTTTATAGACAGATAGAGATTGGGCGTGACAACACTCTCTATCGTGATCTGAAACCTGAGATGGAACTTCACCCAGAAGGTAGTTTGGGCAGTCTGAAATGAACAAGTAAGGAAGTACTAGAAACATTGTGTATGAACTTGGATGTTCTGCTGGGTAACCCTATATTTGTCCCCCAAAAAAGTGCAGTTTTAAAGCACTTATTTAGATACTTATGAACATGTCTTGTTATTTATTCTCCACTTAGTTCTGAACATGTTCTGATAAAGTAGTGTTAGCTGGATATAGTTGTAGTTATGTTCTTCTTTGGTAGAAAATCTCTTTCTAACGCAAACATTTATAAATCTGAAATGCATTTACTGGACATTAGACAAGATGTAATAATGGCCTCAACTGGCACAAATGTATGATTTGTGGACACCTACGCCACCGACACGCCTTCAACATGAGTTTCTGAGACAATGTTTAGGTGCAGGGTATTTGAAAGCAACTTATATGACATATTTAAGATATTTGTAATAAAGCAATTAATTACCTATCTATTTAGTTTCATGGCACTCATATTCCTGCCTTGTCTGTGTGACTGAGAGTCTGCAAGATAAGCAGTACTGAGTTGGAGGAGAGGCAGGGTATTTGACTCGCAAGGGAATGGAATTGACTTTGGAAAAAAAAAACCTTGTGGTGTGTTTGGGTTTCCAGCAAAATGTGTATGTAGAATTCTACATTCTCACATGCTGCCACCAATGTAACATGCATCATGTTAAATCCTCCCTCCTGAAAAATTACCACATTCCAAATGAAGGCTTTGAAAAATGCTGTCTGGGAAGTTGCCATTTCCAGCATGTCCCCGTCCTAATACAGGGACGGCTCATGGCCCTTGGCCTGCCTTAGTGAATTACAGGAACCCATAGCGCAGAATGTGTTCGAGCGGTTACATGTGTTGGCAGTATGTAAGAATGTAACATTCTACATGTTTTGCTGCAATTCCAAACGCACAAAGCTTGTTTTCAAAGTAAATTCTATTCTCTAGGAAGTTAAATCCCATCCCCCTACTCTTTTCTGCCTGAAAAAAGAAATGCAGCTGCTCACCAACGTAGGCTTTAAGTGGGCTGCAGCTGACCAGGACTCGCACTCTGTATACCCCTCTATATTTGTGTAGTTGTTTGTCTAATTTTCTTGTCTAGCTGTTCATGTTTCTCTTTGTGTCACCCACCCCACCGGTAATAGTTGCAACCTCTTTTTTCGTCTCTGTGCAAATCCCTCCCCCCCACCCCCTCCCCCCCCCGCAGAGGCTGGGCATTGGGATCATGGCACAATGAAACACTCAGTCAGGTTCATGAAACAATGAGCAGGTAGATATATAACTTGTTTTTTGTATATGCACGTGCACTGGTAGGAGGCTCCCTCGTGTGCTGAATCAGGTGGGAACACAGGCAAGCACACTGGCAACTCTGGGGCCTCATGTTCATCTCTGCTTGTGTTCAGCAGGGTGGGGAGGAAAGGAGGCAAGAGGGGGCAGAGAGGGTGGCGGAAAGAGGAAGGTCAAGGCACATCTTTCCACAGCAAAGGTTGCAGAGTTTACTTCTTCATCGTGGTAGTTATATGACATGCTCTCACTTGCTCCTCACCAAATGCCTGAGTACTGATACTCTCGTTCAATTTGATGCCTGCGGGCTTTTAGCGCTATACAAACAAATAAATAAAAATAAATAAACAAACTTGGAGAAGTCCTGGTACTCGGTCCTGGCACGACGGGAAGTGCAAGTACTAAGGGCTGGTTAGGAGTGGCACGCTTAAAGCGTCACTTCAGGGGAAGACGAGAGCCTGGAGTTCTGCATATGAGGTGTCTGCATACTAGGCGAGGCAAATCGCAAAATTATATTTGGGGGGGCCCATTGCCTTGAAATGGGGAAATCTACTGTCATAAGTAATCACCAAAAAATGAATTTATGTTGTGTATTTGTAAGCCTTTCAAAGGGAAAAGGCAGTAGAAAAACTGGGTATATGTTTTTATTCACACGCAGTTTCCATTGACTGGGGCAGTTTTGTACCCATTGTCCACATATATGACAACACAATAAATATATTATAAGTAAAGGGAAGACATTTTGGAAAACTATGTTTTGTCTTTCAAACTTCACAACATATTTAACATCTTACTTGCTGGAATGCAGGTCTCCTAGATCCAGGCCCGGCTGAAGATGTGTGGGGCCCCATTTCAACATGATGGTTTGGGGCCCCCTGCCTAGAGTGAAAACACTCTAAAGCAACCGTGGGGTGCATACATTACAATGGCAAAAAAAGATATGGTTAATAGCCTCTGATTATCACTAGACGGCCAGCCAGCAGGGAGTTTAAACACTAAATGCCCACTGAAGAGCTCTAAACCCTTCTTTGTCAACAAGTGGATGATGTGGAGGAACCGGTGTTAGAAGGCAATGAGATGATAAGACTGCTGTAATGATAATGATGTGTTATTTATATAGCACCTTTATCCAAAGTGCTTTACAGAGCACATATTTACATACAATATCACCCAACCAAAATTGGTACTAATTTATTGACCTCGTAAGGATGAAAGGCTGAGTTGGCTTGCTGGGATTTCGAGCCTGCGAGCTGCAGATCATGCTCAGATCACAGCAGCGAGCACTCAACCCGCTGAGCTGTATATCCCGTGGGAAGAGAAAACACATCTTGTAATGCGAGCACTGCAAAGCGCACATTTTAAGCCCCAGAACAAAAATAGAGAAATGAATATATTGCTGTGTGACAAGACTTCTGACTGGCAACATGGGGGACGTTGCTGGGGACCCCCCTGAGGCTGGAGGCCCCTTTCATTTGAAACAGTTGAAAAGCCCTGACGCCGTCCCTGCCTAGATCAAAATAATGCTAAGAACGTAGCTTCCCCAGTAAATACATGCGTGCCTACAGCGTCATCGGCTTGATTCTGGAGCTAAATCCTAGATGAAGCAGTGGGAGGGAAGGTTTATTTTTCGCTCTACAGCAAAACAATGATGTAGCCAGAGGGGAGCTGAAAACCTAAATGCCCACTTAGGACATATATTATGCATATTTTATTCGAGTAACAGCTCCCCCACCCCTAGGTGTGTGGGTACTAGTTGAAACAATGCCTGAATGCTGGCACTAGGCAAAACCAGTGCAATTCTCTGTCCAGGCTGTCTCTTGCAGACTGTGTGGCCCTTCTCTGTCTCTGCGCACCCTCGTTTTATTTTCCACTGCATTCTCTTGCACAGAGACTGGGCTGCTTGTGAAGTCATGCTACCCCTCCCTCTGTCTCCCAAAAACACAAAATGCTAGCAGGCAGTTTTTTTGGTCAAAGTAGGCCACTTTTTTTGGCCAGTGTGAGGCCGTTTGATGTTACTTCACTATGCGGCTAGTAGTTTTGACGATTGTTGCTGGATAAATATTATTTAAATTGCACAATTTGCATTGCTTTTTATCAAATAACTCTCCCTTGGGTACTATTCAAACAGTCTGTCACATAAGGAGTGAATTTTCTTTGGCAACTGTGAGACACTTTTTCATTGGTGCCCGAGACAATTGTATGCCCCAGTCCAGCCCTGTCTGTGCCCCTTTCCACTTTCTATCCTTCTCTTTCATGAATCCGGCTCATGCTTTCACTTCCTCTCCTCCCCCACACACTGTCACTTTTTTATCTCAACCCCACCGGCAGCGTAATGTCCCACATGTCTAGGGTGACCAGATGTCCTGGTTTTGCCGGGTCCGTCCGGGAAGTAGGCTCTCTGCCCCCCCATCCCGAGAGTTTTTCACATTTAAAAACCATGTCCCATGGCCAAGGTACCGGGAAAGAAATAATGAATTAATGTTGCCACCAATATTTGTACAATGGAAAAGATAACCGCAACTCTCCATGGGATATCTGCTCTGTATGCTCTGCTATGGGGAGAATTTGTGAATAAATATATAACTAACACTTACAGTATGTAATGGAGGACTCGGTCTTCGGTGGCTTGTTGATCATGATCAGGGAATGTTAACCTAAATTTGAGAAGAGTCCCACCCGGGTAGGCTCATGTAATATATAAGACTCTGCCCCAATCAAGCAGCCAAGACCACTAGCGTACATCAAAAGAACAATCTGGCCACACACTATGACCACGTCAACATTGGATAGCGATAAATGCGGAAGAAGACACCGTTCCACGGGACGAGGGGGGGGATGTTACAATGAAGGTGATGTGGGTTTGTTTGGGGTAGGGAGGGGTGTGAAAAGTTGATGTTTATATTGAATCCTAAGCAATGTTATTTCATGTGTGTAATGACCTTGAAAACCTTAACAAAATAAAATGTAAAAAAAAAAAAACATGTCCCGGTTTTGGGAAAGGGAGGCTGCCCGCTGCATAAATGCAACAATTTAAGCTGACATTTTAAGTAATAAACAGCTTGCTTCTTTTCCTTCCCATTATCCCCTTTGTCAGATACCCCAGAGGTTGGCCTCGAACCACCAACCTTTTTTGGTAATAGCCATATGTACTTACTGATTTTGCCATGGAGACTGGTTAATGAACAAGTGTAGCAAGCCCTGTAACAACAATCAAAGCAAAAACTCCTCAAAGGGTGCAGTATGTAGTTTAGTGGGTATGGAATGTAGGTGTGCAGCCTAGTGGAATGTTGGAATGTGGAATGTGTGGAGAGAATGTTATGTTTTAAGGGATACAGTTGTTGAGAGCAGTTGTTCCTACTGCTGGGGGTTGATGGAGTGGTGTCCATGCGGTTTGTGACTTATCACTAAGTTACAAATAAGCATAAAGAAGAGGATAACGCTGGTGCTTGACTGCCTTACTTCAAAGCGCTAGTGATATATAATTTTGCAACTATGCAGTTTATATATAAATATATATATATATATATATATATATATATATATGTATGTATCATGTTTCGATATAGGATCTTGTCGTGCTGCTAAATGCACTAGGCACTTTACAAACTGCAAAATTAATTTTTAGGTTATCAAATGCACATAGCACTTTAACAACATTTGTTGTACTTTGCAAATTTTGCATAGCTCGTGAATACCGGTTCAGGTGTTTGCACGGGTTAAATTAAGCACACTTGAATCGAACAAATTTGAAAGAATGAGTGCACTACGCACTGTATTTTAGATATTGCATGTAATTATTTATTCATTCATTTTTACTAGAACTTACCTTACATAAAGGGGGCTTTTTTGTTAACAATCACCATTTGCCCTGGGTTAGCCAAGCATGTCCATATAAGCATGTTTTGTTTCTCTTTGCTATTGAGCTTAATGAGTTATAACACGCTTTAACCCATTCCAAGATGGCGTACTTCTTCAAGAGACCAGAAAAGAAAGTGTGCACGACTCTCTACACAGAAGTCATAGAGTTGATGACTGTATAAATAGTCCTTCCATTGTGTTTGTTGCCTTAAACGTGAACAAGCGGTCTGTTACCGTGAAACGCGTCGTTTTTCGTGTTTGTTTCTCCCATCCTGGACATTTTATGAATTAAAGTATTCATTTTTGGCTGACATTACCTGGTTTCCTGCCTCAGTGTTTTGCTGTGACTATTGCAAGCAAGACTGTTTCATGGAGTGCCTTCCACCTTTCCTGGACCTTGGTGCAGGGTTTTCAACATTTTAACGTACCGAGGGAAAAACGGCGTTGGAAAAGGCACCCGCTCCACTTACCAGCAGCAAAACGCAGCATTCGCTTTTTTTCCTATAAAGGAGCTGCGGATTTTCGCTCCGGTTTGCCCAAGACTTAAGCGAGTATTGTGAAGCACCAGTTCCAGCGTGTAGTGACGGACTTGCCACATTTGTCGGCCGGAGGCATCCTACCATCGGAGGGTGGAGGCGCAATCGACCACAGTGGTAGGTCCAACACTGTTACCTTTGGTTACCTGTGTTTTTAATTGAAATAAGCTTCACAATAATTGGGCTACCGTCTGAAGGATTGTTCTTATAGCATTTTGGCTAGCTGAACATTTTTGCAAAGGAAGTGAGAATCTTTTCTCTGGTGAGACAGCAAGCCATAGTCAGCCATCATATAACACAGCATGTGTACACAGAAGGACAGGGAGAACGCACGTAAAGAGCAAGCAGTGTTTTAATTTTGTGAGATACAAGCCTGTGCTGCTGCAGGCAAGCCGAACAATAAACCGCCAGACATCCAGTGTAATGAGGAAGTGAGACTTCTCAGGGAGCTGGAAAAACTCCAGAAAAAGGAGATCAGCAAGTGGTGGGAAGAATATTCGTTACAAAATTATATTGATGTGGGACGCATTCCAAGAGGCTTAAGAATACTCACAACACCAACTTTTGAGGAGCAGGACCCGGCCATGCTGGTGGAATGGGGTGAATCAAGTAACAGATGTTCTGTCACATTTCTCAACATTTTGATCAAATATGCAAAGATTGATCGACTAAAAGCACTGACTAAAATAAATGAGATTGAAGAACAACTCAATAAGTCCAATTCAAGTGAAGAAGGCAAAACCATTCGAGTAAATATAGAAAAGGGACTGAAAACAATTGAGGAAGAGATCAAACAGGGAAAACAACGTAAATTTCTCTGTGATAAAGAGGACTATGAAAAGGGCCGAGTCCTCACATTTGCTAAAAGATTTGATACTTTACGGAGAACTTTTCCTACAACAACATCTCAGGCTCAAAAAGCAGTACCAAGCATACCATCTTCCTCAGAGGTAGATTCCACGGAAAGTGAAAATGAACAGCCCCAAAGAAAATTTAATTTTTTAGAAGAAATGAGACTCTTAGGGATGGATGGCAGGGGCGGAACCAACAAAAAGACAAGAGGACAAGGATGGGGAAAGTCAACAAAGTCGCGAGGCACAAGAAAACGAGGAGGAGCAACCGCTTCAGATACCGGAGCAGTGGACAAAACAGACAGACAGACACGCTCTGGGACAAAGAATTGATGATGACACAAAATACATCAACAGATATGTCAATTGTAAATTTAACATCACGTACTTTCTCGTCAGAAGAACAACAGGTGCTTAGACTTGGATTAAACTTTTGCCCTTCAACGTCATATAACTACGCTGAAACAAGAATAGATTTTGACAAATATATGCGTAAGATCCGCCTCAAAAAATTCTTTGCTGTCAATCCACACAAAACCAAAGATGAGGAGCCCCGATCGGGATACACTCCCCTGATAATTGAAGACATGAATGCTTTACGAGATCTCGTTCATCTAGAAACCGAGTGGCAAGATGATGAAGACATAAGCGACCCTCAGTGGGAACTTATGAACATTAGCACTGACTGGCCTAGTAAGAGCAACTTGAGACTTAAATCACGTTTCAATCCCATGTTCAACCCTGGTGGCAACATAGAGGCTTTTCAAGATCTGGTGATAACTGACCTCAAAAAGATAAGGAAAACTAAAACCAACATTTCTAAAAATAACTTAACTCGACAACTAGAGATCCTTTCAAGCATAAAAAAATTGGATGATTACATCATCAAACCCTCTGACAAAGGTACCAACATTGTGATTATGAATAGGTCTGATTACATTACTGAGGCCAATAGACAACTGAGGGATCAGAAATGCTATAAATTGCTTGACAAGGATCCAACATTAGAAATGAATAATCAGCTTTTTGAGTTGCTGATGAAATGGAAGGACAAAGGTCTTTTGGAGGAAGACATGTGTAAATATTTGCATCCTAGATTTCCAATGATGCCCACAATTTACTTCTTGCCAAAAGTCCACAAAAGCAAAACCAGACCTCCGGGGAGACCCATAGTGACTTTATGTGGGGCACTACTTGAAAATGTGTCTAAACTAGTAGATGAGACATTGATAAAATTTGTCACAAGCTTGCCGTCATATTTACAAGACACAAAGGATCTCCTAAATAAAATTGACGGCATACCTTGGGAAAGGACATATCTACTAGCCACATTAGATGTTGTCTCCCTGTACACTTCGATCAGACACACAGATGGACTAAAGTCCTGTGAGCATTTCCTAAACACCAGACCATTGAATTATCTTGAACATGGTAAAATGATTTTAGAAATGATCAATCTCTGCTTAACAAATAACAGCTTTTTATTTGACAACAAGTTTTACACCCAATTGCAAGGCACAGCCATGGGGACTACGTTTGCTCCCTCATATGCAAATCTAATGATGGGACGGTGGGAAGAATCTGTAGTGTGGGTTCCCTCCAACAGTCACTTAACAGATAAGGTGGTCCTGTGGCTGTGTTACATAGATGATTTATTTGTAATATGGGACGGACCCGCAAACGAATGGTTGGAGTTTGTGAAGTTACTTAATATAAACGAATACAATCTTAAGTTCACCGAGAGCCACAGTAAGACCACCGTTGTCTATTTGGACATACTTGTCAATGTGGACAATGACAGTTTGGTGACTGAATTGTATAGAAAACCAACTAGCTCCAACATACCATTGCATGCTAAGAGCAACCACCCCACCTCATTAAAATGGAGCATTCCCTATGGTGAATTTATCCGCATCAGACGGAATTGCTCGCAATTGGAAACTTATGACAGGGAGTGTAGACTAATGGCACAAAGATTTCAACAAAGAGGTTACCCAAAAAAAGTGTTGGAGAGAGCCTTTCATAAAGTACGGCAAATGGATCGCAAGACTTTGCTAATGCCCAAGACTCATATTGAAAATGAAACAGAAGAACAAGAGACACGTCTCATTTTGACATACAGCAAAGCCTCTAAGAGCATTCGCCAAATAATACACAAACATTGGCATATACTTAGGCAGGACGAGCACCTGGGACGTACCTTAGGGCCCAACATCAACATTACTTATAGGTGCTCAGCCTCTTTGAAAGATAATCTGGTATCAAGCTATATGAGCCCTAGAACAGTACCTGTGACTTTAAGCTGGTTAAGTACCGCCCCAGAGGGTTTCCAAAGATGTACCAAATGTAAGGCTTGTAAATTTGCTAAAAATATCAAACAATATCAACATCCTGTTCTGAACAGTAATGTGATCATAAAATCTAGAATCACTTGCGAAACAGAGTACGTTGTGTATGTCCTTACCTGCCCGTGCGATAAGTGGTATGTAGGGAGTACGATCGGCAAGTTAAAACTTAGAATTTTGCAACACATCAGAGCAATTAAAAATGTCGATCCAACATACCCAATGGCCCTACATTTCCAAGAAAAGCACGGAGGAAAAAACTCAACGGTTTTGGATACTTTGGAATATACGCTATCCAAAAAACAGCAAGGGGGGGAAACCGAGAACTCCTCTTGCGACAAATGGAAACCAGATATATCTTGGACTATGAGACAAAGAAACCCCAAGTCCACAACCTAGATGAAGAATTATACACATTCCTAGGAACTTAATAGGTCTAAAAGTAATCAAATTAAAACATTGATCTGCCAAAGACGATCCCAGACCGTGGCATGCTGAGTTGGGTTCCAGTTACCTCTAACATTAAGTGCACTTAAGATCTTCCTCTTTGTTTATAATATATTGTATTTATAGGATTGCGTCAACCCACATTGAAAATGTATTTGATTGTTTTTGGCTTTTGGTCTGTTTCAAACATGGGTGTCATGTTTTCTCACAATTGTAATGATTTGAGGGTCTATTTATTTTTTTCTTCTGCCATTTTGAGATTCACTAGAATTCTAGACCTCTCTTGTCTTTTAGCTTTTATTTTTCACTTCTTTTTCTTGTAAGGGCAACCAACGGATATTCATTGTTGAAGTATCAATGTAACACAATGGAACAACAGTGATATGCACATTTTTCTAATTTCTTTAATTTCAATCTGTCTCTTATTCCCATTGGTTTATTATTGATTTTAGGGTCACTTATATCGTATGGTGCTGTTTTGAAAGTGAGGTTTTATTATGTGGAGGCAATTTCCCAAATAATGATCTGGTAAAACTGTTCTTAATTCATGCTATTTACAAATGATTCAAGTGTAAAATACATCTGTTTTTAAGGATGCACTAAGCACTTTATCATGTTCCGACATAGGATTCTGTCGCGCTGCTAAATGCACTAGGCACTTTATAAACTGTAAAATTAATTTTCAGATTATCATATATGGGGCTGTTTTGAAAGTGAGGTTTTATTATGTATAGGCAATTGCCCAAATAATCTGGTAAAACTGTTCTTAACTCATGCCATTTACAAATGATTCAAGTGTAAAATACATCTGTTTTTAAGAATGCACTAAGCACTTTATCATGTTTCGATATAGGATCTTGTCGTGCTGCTAAATGCACTAGGCACTTTACAAACTGCAAAATTAATTTTTAGGTTATCAAATGCACATAGCACTTTAACAACATTTGTTGTACTTTGCAAATTTTGCATAGCTCGTGAATACCGGTTCAGGTGTTTGCACGGGTTAAATTAAGCACACTTGAATCGAACAAATTTGAAAGAATGAGTGCACTACGCACTGTATTTTAGATATTGCATGTAATTATTTATTCATTCATTTTTACCAGAACTTACCTTACATAAAGCGGGCTTTTTTGTTAACAATAACCATTTGCCCTGGGTTAGCCAAGCATGTCCATATAAGCATGTTTTGTTTCTCTTTGCTATTGAGCTTAATGAGTTATAACACGCTTTAACCCATTCCAAGATGGCGTACTTCTTCAAGAGACCAGAAAAGAAAGTGTGCACGACTCTCTACACAGAAGTCATAGAGTTGATGACTGTATAAATAGTCCTTCCATTGTGTTTGTTGCCTTAAACGTGAACAAGCGGTCTGTTACCGCGAAACGCGTCGTTTTTCGTGTTTGTTTCTCCCGTCCTGGACATTTTATGAATTAAAGTATTGATTTTTGGCTGACATTACCTGGTTTCCTGCCTCAGTGTTTTGCTGTGACTATTGCAAGCAAGACTGTTTCCTGGAGTGCCTTCCACCTTTCCTGGACCTTGGTGCAGGGTTTTCAACATATATATATATATATATATATATATGAGAAATGCTGGAGATATTTATTTTAATGTTTGATGCCAAGGGCAGTGGGGGGCGGGTGGAGACAGTGGTGGGGGTGGGGGAAGGGAATTGAATGGGCTTGGGGGTTCTAGTCTTAGTTTTATTCTTTTGCCTGTCCCGGTTTTTTATTTTCAAAATGTGGTCACCCTATGTGTGGTGTGTGACCCTCCCAAGTATGTTGCCCCTTTAAGGGAATGTGGCCCTCCCCTGTGTATTGCCCTTTTAACATGGGCCATGACTGTGTCATGGCCCAAGCTAATAAAAGGAGCCGCTGCAGGCGCGTGCACCAGAATGGCTACAGACTCCCAAAGAGGAACGACTGAGTCCGTATCTCATTCGTTAGGCCTGCAGGCCCACACCGTGTGAGCACGGGCCTGCAGGCCATGATGCCGTGGAACCCTCGCGCCAGTACTGTGGCAGAGGTCTGCATGGTCAGGGGCATGGCTCGCCCTGCCCCCACTCCAGATGGTGTTGGTGTCCCATAGCACCCTGGGACCTGCTGGATGCCCAGAGCAGGCCCCCCACAACATTGGTGACAAGGAGGAGAAACCTCCACAATGCACCTTGTGCCCATTGTCCCTCGAATGTTTGTCTTTATCCTTGAAGAGGAGAGGAGGAGGGAGGAAGGTGGAGGCGGCTTCCATCGCCACAAGAAAGGAGGAGGGAGAAAGGTGGAAGCGGTTTCCATTGCCGCAGGAAAGGAGCTGTCCCCTGCTGGGGGAGAGAATACTGCAGGCGGCATCCATCGCTGCGAGAGAAAGGAGGAGGAGCGGCATCCGTTGCTGGGAGACCAGAGCCCTGCTGGCAGATCGTCCCTGGCTGTGGCTCTTTGTGAAGAGGGTGTTCGTGTAGCCAGAGGAGGGTCAGCCCGCAGCCCCTGTGGGCCTTGCAGCCCCTGCGGCATCCGTTGCCATGGGGCAAAGGAAAGAAGAAATGTTGCGGCCATAGCCGCAAGACGCAACGGACCTCCCACCTAGGAGACTGCCCAGCCCCTGCAAGCCATGGTATCAGTGTGCGCTTCACTGATCAAGTGCACAGTGTAAGACCGGGCCACCCAGTGGCAACGTGTGTAATGCCGTAGTTCCGGCACTCAGGAAACAAGGCCCCAATGAGAGTTTGCTGTTCCCGGGCCCGACTGGCGGTGATTGAATGAATGCAGCAGCTCCATGTCGGCGCTGTAAAAGTAAGAACATATTGGCTCCATGGTGATCATGGCTGTCTGCGGTAAAAGTGAAGGTGCTTTGTGCCAAATTTTAGAAAGGTACACCCTACAGATCCCGGGCCTGCTGCGCAGTGAAATCTAATATGCTCCAGGTCGGAGCATGAAGGTAGAGGGCTCCCTGTAAATCCCCGGCCACCGGAGGTAAAAAGATAAACCGCATCATGTGGGCGCAATGGAATAAACATGCCAATGGGCCCCTGCAGATCCCGGGCCCCACAGATGCTGAATATTTCCATACTATGACAATGGAGCTGCAGGTAAGGAGAGAGAAGCCCAGCTGCTCCACGGAAATTCCTGGGCCACCCGGCGGTGAAGCACTGCAGCAGCTCTGCGTCAGGTGCAGCCTTACTGGCCTTTGAACTAACTGTAACATCAATGGACCTGGACCTGTGGAAGTGACTATCCTGAACGGACACTGATGAACAATGAACTGGTCTCCTGTAGTCCTGCAATTGCTTAAAGAGGACTCAGTAAACATGTGTTTTGATGCCGTGAGCCTGCATATTACATGCTTAAAGTGGTATCAGTATAGAACAGTTATGTGAAGCTGTGATCCCGCAGTTAAGGGTTTTGTAACATGTGGACGAACTGCCAACAATCCACCAGTGGTTCACCAACCGCGACTGTCACCTGTGGGTTATGTGTTGATATGTGTTGTATGTCTATAACTATGTGAGCCCCATGTGTGTAGCAGTGGCATATCCTATTTGTTGTCGATCCTACGATTCAGAGGTAGCCCAGGTAATATCGTTCTTTAGTGAGGGGAGGGGATTGTTTATGTGTAGTAACATTTGTTTGTTTGTTATGAAAAAGGAGGAGTGTGGTGTATGACCCTCCCAAGTGTGTTGCCCCTCTAAGGGAATGTGTTCCTCCCCTGTGTATTGCCTTTTTAACAAGCTACTAAAAGGAGCCACTGCAGGCACATGCACCAGAACGGCTGCAGACTCCCAAAGTGGAAGGAGTCCGTTTCTCATTCATTAGGCCTGCAGGCCCACACCGTGTGAGCACGAGCTTGTAGGCCATGATGCGTGGGACACTTGTGCCAGTACTGTGGCAGAGGTCTGCATGGTATGGGGCTTGGCTCGCCCTGCCCCCACTTCAGATGGTGCTAGTGTCCCATAGCACCATGGGGCCCGCTGGATTTCCATTGCAAGCCCCAACCCCCAGAGGCACTGGGCCTCAATGCTGCTGATGTCCCATAACACCATGGGGCCTGCTGGATGCCAGGAGCAGGTCCCCTCACAACACCACGCTGGTCTCATTTGTTATGGTTTTCTCTGGTTATCAGTTAATATAATGCAGCCAGTAAACATAAGTCTTTCTATGTCTTTATTCAGATAACAACTGCCTTGCCCCTGGCCTTACATTCCAGAGTCCCGTTCAGAATTCTATCATTCTAAGTTCCATTAACCTATACAGATACAGCACACAACACCCCCCCTCCTTACTTATCATATAACTACTCATTAACTGTGACAACTAATACATTTGTTCAATCAGTCTTGCTGGTTTGCGAACAACTCTTTGGGATCTGCTTCTTATGTTCCCATCATGGGTTTCATTCCCCATGTCCATGTTTCGTGAATCTTCACTAAAATCCCAGTCTCCACCTTCAACATCCATTCCTCCAAGATCCCTTCCTCCATCACTTTCTGCATGTCTCCTTCCCAGAGCAATTCTATCACCTCCACCCAACAGTTCCTCCTCATCAGTATACAACCAGGTTAAATCAATATCCATGTCAAGATCATTCGACTCAACCACCCCCTCTTTCCCACACTTTTGTCTAAATGGCATGAATCTTTTAAAAAAGGACACATTTCTAGTGACTTCTTCTCCAACACCAGTTGCCGTAACCATGGAGCTTTTTACATTTTTAACTTTCAACAGCTTCGGTCTATATTTTGAGTTTGTTTTCTTTCTCTGCTTCTGTTTCACGAGCACCATATCTCCTTCTTGTAATGTCATCTTTGTAGCCTTCCTTTTGCAATCCACCCACGCTTTGGTCTTACACTGCTTCACCTGATCTCTTGCTCTGATTTCATCATCCTCCTCCGCTGTGTAGTCCTCAAGCCTTGGAAGCCTGATCCGCGGCTTATACCGGATCATCAATTCCGCCGGGCAAGTCCTGTCATCTCATGAGGGGTGTTTCTATAATTCCTTAACATTTGCGAGACCGCTTGAGAACATGAGGTATTGTCCACAATGGCCCTCTGTCTAGCTCTTTTTAAATTACTCATAAATCTTTCCACCATCCCATTCGCCTGTGGCCATAAGGGTGTAATCTTCTGATGATGGAATCCCATATGGGTAGCAAATTTGCTAAATTCATGCCCTTGGAATGGTGCCCCATTGTCCGTCTTGATAACCTGGGGAGTCCCCCACTCACTAAAGAGCTCGTCCAACACCACCACTACATGGTGAAACGCTGTTGACTGGACCTGCTTTACAAGTGGAAATCTTAAGTACTCATCTATAGCCACCAGGAGATACCCGCCTTCCTCCAGTGGCCCAAAGAAATCCAACGCCACTCGGACCCATGGTCCACTAGGCAATGGTACTATCTCCAGAGGCGCTGGTTGAGTTGTAGGGGATGTTACTTGGCAAGCAAAACAATTTTGTACTGTGTCCTCCACAATCAAATCCATACATGGGAACCACACTTGGTGCCTTAGAATTTTCTTCGTGTTCACTACTCCCCTATGTCATTCATGAGCCAGCATCACTAATGTCTTCCTCAAGCTCTTATGAGCTACCAGTCAGTTCCCTCTTAGCAGTATCCCCTCTTTAGTTGCAGATAATTCACTGCTTATTTTCGCCAATTTTCTTAAATCTTTCATGTCGCCTTCTTTCAAATCTTTTTCTTGATCTAAACATTGCCACTTCCCAGACCCGGTGAGTTTGACTGCTGTTTATCATTGGATCTGCTCGGCTTCTTTCCACAAACATCCCCTTGGTTATTGCCACTGGCATGGCATTTAATGATATGTATGATATGTACTCAACCGCCTCCAATTGCATTAGCGAATCTACCTCACCCACTGGATGTCTTGATAAATAATATGCTGGATTTGCCTCTTTTCCTGGCCGATGTACGATCTTGTAGTCGCATTCCTGCAGTCACATGCCCCAACGCTCAATTCTTGGAGGCATTTTAATTCGAGGATTCCCAAAAATTGAAACTAATGCTTGATGATCCGTCAGCAACACAAACGGTTTTCCAATTATAAAATGATTGAACTTCTCGCAAGCCCACACAGCGGCAGGACTCTCATTTTCTGCCTGCGAGTAAACTCATTCAATGTCACTTAGGGCTCTGCTCGCAAAGGCAATCACTCTCGTTTGTTTACTCTCCGCTCTCTCCTCAGGATTTGTTTGTGCAAGAATTGCACCCAACCCTACTGGACTGGCATCTGCAATAACCTCAGTATCCCATTTAGGTTTAAAATATGCCAATTGTCTGTCATTTGCCAGCTCTCTCTTTATCCTCTTGAAACTTTCTTCACATTTTTCACTCCATGCATACTCCATGTCTTTCTTCAATAGGTGCCTCAAAGGTTCAGTTAGCGTGGCATATTCTGGCATATATCTCTCACAGTATCCGAACATTCCAAGAAACGACCTCAACTCAGCCACTTCTCCCGGGGCCTGCAATTTCAATATCACCCCTACTTTCTCCAGATCTGCCCTTATGCCATCCTCTGAGAATATGTGACCGAAGAATTTCAGGCTACGGGTATTTATTTCGCAATTCTGTGCATTCCATGTTAGTCCACTTTCTTGCAGCAGTTTACATATTTGTCTCAAAGCACTATCATGCTGAGCTTGGTCACTTCCATACACAAGAATGTCATCGCTATAGTTAAATGCATTTGGTACAGGAGCTATCACTTTCCTGATGGCTTCTTGGGAAAATTTCAGCCGCAGAAGAGATGCCGAAACTAAGCCTCTTGTACCTAAATAGTCCCTCATGAGTACTAAAGGTGGTTATTGGATGCGATTCCTGATCGATTACCAATTGGTGGTAGCCCTGATTTAAATCCAACTTGCTGAACCTCTTGGCCATATTCAAACGAATTATCATATCTCCTATGTTCTGGCCCGGGTGTCTCTCCCTCAATATGGCTGTATTTGGTATCCTCATATCCACACAGAGCCGAAGTCGTCCATCGGCCTTGGGGACTACCACTAGTGGAGAAACCCATGGGGTCAGTCCATTTTTCACTCTCTCAATTATATCATTATTTCTTAGCTATTCAAGTTCCTGCGACACCCTCCTCTGCAAATGAAAACCCACACGTCTTGGGTGTTGTGGGACTGGCTGAACTGAAGTGTCAATATGTAAATGAACCTCGTTTGCTGTCAACTTGCCAACTCCTTGAAACAGTTTTGGGAACTCCATCTTTAGTTTCTCCAGTTTCACCTCTTCTCTCGTTATGGACCTTACAGCTTGACTCTCGGATGGAATTCCTCGTATCTTCTCAGATTGATTATATTTTACATCAATGATACCTAGGCTAGTTGCCGTCTTACAACTGATGAGGCACCTCCCAATAACTGGGCTTTTGATGACATGTATTTTGTTAGGAATGCACTTTCCCATATGAATTAAGTTGCAATGAAACAGTCCTACATTCAATAAAGGCTGTTTTGCCCCCCATTGAAAAATTGTGGCCCTCGACATTCTCGGGGGGTATTGTTTAGCCACCTTTCTGTATATTTCTTCGCTCATAACATTGACTGAAGCTCCAGTGTCGACCAGGAATGGTATATCTTCTCCATTCAAATTCACCAATACCTTTATTGCATTCCTGTCACTTTCGTGGTTGTCTATCAGCCTCACATATTCTCTGCTGTATCGATCATATTAATATTCTCTATGGTAATCCACTGGCTCTCCTTCCTCATATGACACACTTAACATTGGTGGATTCTCATGTAGGTCCTCATATTTTACTACTTCTCGACCTTGTGACTCATCGTCTGCCATTGCTCTCTGTCCTAGATCCTGGGCATTTTGATTGACTCTTTCAATCTGTAGTTCATCCATGGCCCTCACAAATCCACTTAAATGTGGATTCCCTTTTCTCCCAGAATAGCTTCTCATGTCCCTTTCTGCAGTATTTCATCCTTGGATGTTGTATCTCCTGTTTGACATGAGCTGGGAGCTGCCGCTTGCAGATGGAATGTTCATTCTTTCCCTACACATTGTTTGGAAGTGGTTCTCTTGCCCACATCGGAGGCATAATTGGCCCATTGCAGGGTAGGGTCCCTTGCGGGGAAATTCAAAGCCACAGCGGTAGCACTGTCTTTCATTGCTGCTTCTGCGCACCAAATTAGGTGATCCCGTTCCCGGTTGTCTTCTCTGCCATTGAACATTCCTATTTATGACAGCCACAGTCTCTACATTCTTAGGGTTTTCTATGTTTGCCGCTTGGGCGTCCACTCTCTCACATACCCTGGCTAATTCCAGTACCTCTCTCATCGGGAGAGGTTTCTTCAATTAGTGTTTTCTGAATTGCGATGATAGACAACCCTCAATCACCCTCAGTCATATCGCCTCATCATCATTGAAGTTGGTAAATTCACAGAAAGTGGCCTTTTTCTGCAGTCTTAATACGAACTGGGCTATGGTCTCATGAGTACTCTGCTTGCATTGGTTAAAAATGTATCTCTCATTATCTCTGTTCAGTGGGATTATTATTTGCGCATTAATTGCAGCCACCAACAGCGGATATGTCACTCTTTCTTGCAGAGGGATTGTTTTGATTATATTTTTTATCTCCTTTATAACTAAATTTGTGAAAATATCTATTTTGTTTGGCGCATTCTGATCTCCTACAGCTCTTAGGAACTCCTCGAATTCCTCAATCCATTCTTGCCACCTCGGACCCTGCGTTTCCTGTGGTTCCAGCATGAATGGGTTTGGCCTCCTCAGGTAGTTTAATGGATTCGTAGACAACAGTGTGCTTTTTGCCATTAGGGGAATGTTTTGTTGTTCACTTGTTTTAGCATTTGTATTTGAATCCCCGCCAGAATGGGTGTCGTCTTGTGACATTTTGTAAATTCTTTGTTTCTTCCTTTTATGATATATATGTTTTATGGGCTGTTTTCACTCTTTTGTTCACTCTTGCTTCCGTATTTCATTTGCTATGTTATGCTTTGCTTTTACTTTGCCTTCAACCCTTTGTGTGTCTGTCCACTTTTTAAACCCTCTTTTGTGCTTTTATTATCAATATGATGCGCTTGCAGTCTATATTTGTTTCAGTCCATTTCCCTTTCGTTCCGCTTAATGATTAATTAACTTTGAATGCCTACACGCCATTAAATGCTTTGTTTCCGTGAGTTTGTTCGTTGCGTTTGTATCAATCAATCCTAAACAAATGACTGCCCCCAAGATGGCGGCTCGTTTTTTCAATGTCCGCAGGTCCTTTCCTCAAGTACCTCATGTACACTTCCTGGTTTGCACGTCCCCGGCCCACATCAATGTCACTGCTGCATGCGCGTCGGCTTGCGTCAGCAGGTACGCCGTTTCTTTTCTCAAAAGATGCGCTGTCTGCCTCTCCGCGCGCTTCCCGTCCTCGATCAGCAAAGTTATTCTTCAAGTTATGGCCTTATATCCCAATTTGTCGCCACTTTCCTACCTTGTGTGCAGTCAGCTTGTGAATTGTACGTCGCCTTCATTTTCCGTTTAACCCCTCATACAAATACTCGTCCGTTACTTTCACAATTCGATTGGCAGTCCCGTTCATGGTTTCATTGCTTCAGACAACTTCTTATATTACGCCCAGTTTATCTCGTCGCCATTGTTATGGTTTTCTCTGGTTATCAGTAAATATAATGCAGCCAGTAAACATAAGTCTTTCTATGTCTGTATTCAGATAACAACTGCCGTGCCCCTGGCCTTACATTCCAGAGTCCCCTTCAGCATTCTATCATTCTAAATTGCATGAACCTATACAGATACAGCACACAACATCACTTCCCTCCTCTTCTTAACTTACATGTGAGCCTTGCTTCTGTTATTATTTCCTCACATCAAACACGCGCTGCGCTGCGTCACTTCCTTGTTCCGTGCATCTTTGTCTTTCCTCTCTCCGTCCTCCAGTTTCTCGCGAGCCCTTTACTTTGCCCTTGTCAGGCGGCAGGGACTACTGGAAATGGCGTCATGCGTCGTACTTGGCCTGGCCATGCCGTGCCAAGCATTTGTTTGGTGGGCTGGTGGAGACATGTGACTCGTGTTTACAGAACGGGACCCGGGCATTCTCACATGTGCGCGCAGCCCTAATAATAACTCTTAAACAAACCGCCGCCAGCATCGTCAATACTTTCCAGAGAACCGTCTGACCTGACCGCCAGCGCATGAGGTGGAGGGTAGAAGGGAGGTGGCAGAACCCGGCGGGGAAAGGGGTGGAGCTGGAAGGGGTGCGAGGTGGTTACCTTCGCCTAGCAAGAGGTAGCAACACCACTACATATCACAGGGGGAAACATGGGTCTATTCTCAGATTCTCATGTAACCAAAACGTTAATTAATTCTGGGAGTTGTAGACTCGCTTACTTTCCTCTGAAAATCCTTCATCCCAGAAGGGGACGACCGAGGTCCTCCTCATTCTGAGCTGGGCTCGCCACGTGTAGCGCAAAACAAGTTGTTGCGTTCTCCTGTCAGTGGACAGCATTTTATACTAACCCTCTGTTTAATTCTCCGAAGAGAGTGCGAATGCATGGAGCTCTCCCCATAGTTAAGGCACAGGCAGGAGTATTTGGCAAGCATGTTTCAACTCATATATTCCCAAGAGTCTGCTAATGTCTTTAATTACGGGTGAAATGTCTCGTTAAAGGGAAGCCTTACACTGCACAGATATTCACCCCGTGTTTCACCCACAACTCCACGGGGCTAGCTGTGATTCACCTAGGCGGGAGATAGTAGTTTGGGGTGTGCTCTATCCATCACAGCAGAGGGGTTACACGCCCTACTTTATGGATGAAAATATTACAATCATTATTCGTTTTTTTTATATAGTGTGCAATGGAGAATTATAATCTCACTCACCACAGCACGGGGTTATAATCTCACTCCTATCCCAGGACCCAGGGAGTGTGTAGTGTGCACTGTAGAGCGCCCTCTCACAGCAGCAGGGACCGGTCCTCTCTCCTTATTTAGAAGCTGAACATGCCTCTTCCAGCCACCTTCACACCCTTTCCTTAAAGACGCGGCTGCATTCATCCCAAGCGGCACATTTCCCAGTGCGTAATTATTGTCCATTGTTCCCTTAATCTGACCGTCTTTTAACATGTCCTCTGCAAACGTCAGCACACTTGGATATTTGCTGAGGCTTTCCTGCCCTGGAGTCCTGATCTGACCTGGAGCTGTTTCCTGCCTTGCACCCTGACCCCCCATCCT
This sequence comes from Ambystoma mexicanum, assembly GCF_040938575.1. Lineage (NCBI taxonomy): Eukaryota > Metazoa > Chordata > Amphibia > Caudata > Ambystomatidae > Ambystoma > Ambystoma mexicanum. Next base: position 605,772,801 of record NC_090936.1, on the reverse strand, counting down.
CCCCATGGGCCGGCTCTTCCACTTAAGACGTCAATTACAGATATTTCACCATCTAGGCCTTTATCGTCCCCAATCCTTCAAGTATGCTTACTCACGCGTGTTCAGCTTCACAATCCCTCTCATAGACTGCATACAAATCGCTTCCTGTAAAACGGGGCTGTCGAGTGCCCAACCAGCAATTCTAGAGTCGCCTCTTAGTTTGTCAAATTGCAGAATCCCAATCCTTATTTCTGTTAAATTCACCAACATCGCCAGCCCCCTTTCACCTGTTGGATTATATTGTCCCACTATACTGTTTTCCCGGGAAGAGAATCAAGCTTTTTGTTCCCACGCTAAGTTAGACCCCAAATGTTGGCCTTATTCTCTGAAGGACTGCCCATACAGTGAAGCCTGCAGCTGTTTTCTGAAGCTGCTTTGGTTCATGGTTTTGTCCGAATAGAATCCAACATCTTACTGAGCTGTGGGCCCTTTATAGACTTTCCTTCATATTTGGCTTTGGAGGACATGGGTTATTGAATGGTGCGAGAATAGCTAGACCTTGAATTACTTGTGGTTTCGGCACAGGAGTTTTGGCGCATATTTTGAACCTGTAAGCCTGAATGCTTTGTGCGTAGTGCACCCAGGACACCCCTGGACCCTTGACCTCCTCATCCAAGTTTAAATGTTTAAAACACTTTTTTTCTCCCCTGGCGCCTGTTCCTGAGGCTAGTCCACTGTCCCAGGCCAGGGAGTGGCCTGTCCATATTATCAAAGTCCCTCAACGTTTTACAGGCTCCCCAGGAAGGAGCCCCTTGGAACAACCTGCTGCAAGATCAGTGATTACAGTAAAGGGGCTCTATGTCATTTCATCAATGGGTGACATTTTGATGTTTTTTTTTTCCAAGTATGTTTTACTGAAAAAACTCATCGAAATTGGTTATTTTTTATTTTGGGATGTTTCCCCAAAACCCTCATCACCTATTGTTTTTACCAATTCCCGATCACCCCCACCCCTTAAATATACTTTTCCAACCCCTCCTATATATTTTGATGAGGTTTTCGGTAAAATGGACTCGGGGGGGGGGGGGGGGGGGGGAACATCGAAATTTCACCCATCGATGAAAGAACGCTATACCCAGTAAAACATGCACACATACTTAATAAATATGGTGCCATTTTTTGCGTTTATAAGGGGGCAGGGGAGGACAAGTGGCTTGTCCCAGGAATGTGTTTAGCCCCTGGGTGTGCCTTTAGGTGGCCCCCATCCTGGTGGCAGATAAAAACAGGGGCACTCTTTTAAGGGGGCTTTTCTACTTATTCATTTGACTTTCTAAAGGTTATAATACATTAGCTGCGGCCAATTTTAAACCCAGGACGGCCTATTTTAAACCCAGGCCAGCTGTAGTCTCTTTCTTTATCTATGAGTCTAATCATTTCTGTGTCTAACTATGTGAGTGTGTGTGCATGCCTGCCTGTGCACGCTATTATTTGTGGATGGACACAGAAGGGGGAGGTACAGCCTGCCTGTGTGGCCCCAACTTGACCTACAAGTAGTGAACAGCTGTGGTTGAATCCCTTCTTCCCCCACCACTGCCCCTCCCCTCCTCTATGCATGTCAGCATAGGGGTTAGATGTGCCTACTCCGCCCTGTGGAGTGGGAGGAGTCTTTGGACTGTGGAAGAAAAGGGAGGTGGGCGTGTTAGGCAGACCTCTCACAGGGCACAGATGAGCGGGCACTGGTCAGCCTCCATTCCAAGGCGTTTTACAGGAGGAACACACTTGTCACTTGAGCCCTCTTGCACAGCCAGGATTATGTGTGCAATGGTCCCGAGTGGCTCAGATTTCGGCGGGAAGTGGCGCGATAGTATTCCCAGGCATGCTCTGTTATTTTGCCACTAGGGCCATGCGTCAGGCAGACACCCAGTGGAACGTGTTTTGCAAGTTTTACTACAATGATAAATGAATAACTTTGGCCGGCCACGCGCCACCCTTGCACCCCCTGCGGCGTCCCGTGTGCTCTCAGAAATCGCTCACATCAGGGAACATTCAGTCAGGGTGACCAGGACATTAGTGTACTGACGGGCTTGGAGCAGGTCAGGGAGCGCCATGACGCAGCTCGAATTGGCTCCCACCTATTTCATTAACCACTCACTGCCTGGGGTGAACATAGGACCACGTGCATCCAACTAAACAACGGGACTTAGTTATGCAGGCTGTCAGCACAAACATCACGAGGCAGGGACTTATGCAGACTGTCAGCACACACATCACGAGTGAGGGACGTATGCAGGCCGTCAGCACACAAATCACGTGTGAGGGACTTATGCAGGCTGTCAGCACACACAACACGAGTGAGGGACTTATGCAGGCTGTCAGCACACACAGCACGAGTGAGGGATGTATGCAGGCTGTCAGCAAACACATCACGAGTGAGGGACCTATGCAGGCTGTCAGAACACACAGCACGAGTGAGGGACTTATGCAGGCTGTCAGCAAACACATCACGAGTGAGGGACTTATGCAGACTGTCACAATCAGCACGAGTGAGGGATTTATGCAGGCTGTCAGCAAACACATCACGAGTGAGGGACGTATGCAGGCCGTCAGCACACAAATCACGTGTGAGGGATTTATGCAGGCTGTCAGCACACACAACACGAGTGAGGGACTTATGCAGGCTGTCAGCACACACAGCACGAGTGAGGGATGTATGCAGGCTGTCAGCAAACACATCACGAGTGAGGGACCTATGCAGGCTGTCAGAACACACAGCACGAGTGAGGGACTTATGCACGCTGTCAGCAAACACATCACGAGTGAGGGACTTATGCAGACTGTCACAATCAGCACGAGTGAGGGATTTATGCAGGCTGTCAGCAAACACATCACGAGTGAGGGACTTATGCAGACTCGCACAATCAGCACGATTGAGGGACGTATGCAGGCTGTCAGAACACACAGCACGAGTGAGGGTCTTATGCAGGCTGTCAGCACACACATCACGAGTGAGGGACTTATGCAGGCTGTCACAATCAGCACGAGTGAGGGACTTATGCAGGCTGTCAGCACACACATCACGAGTGAGGGACGTGTGCAGGCTGTCAACACACACACATCACGAGTGAGGGACGTATGCAGGCTGTCAGAACACACATCACGAGTGAGGTACTTATGCAGGCTGTCACAATCAGCACGAGTGAGGGACTTATGCAGGCTGTCAGCACACACATCACGAGTGAGGCACTTGTGCAGGCTGGCAGCACACACATCACGAGTGAGGGACGTATGCAGGCTGTCAGCACACACATCACGAGTGAGGGACTTATGCAGGCTGTCAGCACACACATCACGAGTGAGGGACGTGTTCAGGCTGTCAGCACACACATCATGAGTGAGGGACTTATGCAGGCTGTCAGCACACACATCACGAGTGAGGCACTTGTGCAGGCTGTAAGCACACACATCATGAGTGAGGGACTTATGCAGGCTGTCAGCACACACATCACGAGTGAGGGACTTATGCAGGCTGTCAGCACACACATCACGAGTGAGGGACGTATTCACGCTGTCAGAACACACAGCATGAGTGAGGGACGTATGCAGGCTGTCAGCACACACATCAGGCATGAGGCCTCCTTTGCAGAATTGTCGAGCTTTGGAGGCCACATCAGGAGTATTGTCGCCACTTCAGGTCTAATACATGCACCAGAGTTCCCTACAGGCCAGTCCGCCCCTGGCTAGGACTGGCCCAGAAGGCAATAGGGCAATGCCGAAAGGGCCAGCTGACTAGTCAGCACAGGCCATGGTTTTGCCTCATTGTGTGCCACTTGAAATAGCGCAATGTGTAGGTGCGAGTTTAAAATAAGGTTACAGGACCAATGTATTTTAAAATGCCTTATTTCCCACACATTGTCCCCCAAAAATGAACCCACAGATACTCCTTAGTTTGTTGAAATTGTGATTATCTCAGTCCGACAAGGCCTCGTGCAATAGTATCACCTTTAATTGAGCACTTTACGGTTAATTCCTCCCACTGCTGCATTATTATGCGCTGTTATTAGCAGCATCGGCCGTTTACTGCGCAATTACTGCGCGGCCGAAAATATGGCATCGTTCACAATCAATCGAGAGAAGGGGGTGGGTTGGGGCAATCATTAAAGTGGGGGGAAGTAGAGGGGCTGCGAGTGTTCTCCCCCGCATTAATTTTCGCATTGATTCGTTGTAAACGATTCGATATTTTCGGCCGCACAGTAATGGATGCGCAGTCATCACTTAGATCCCACTGTGCAGCCGAAAAATGTCGAATCGTTTACAAAGGGGGCCTCATCTCGAGTATTTTTTCTGGAAATGTCGGCAAAGTCTGTAGAATTATGTCCAGCTTTGTTGGCAACATCTGGAATATTGTGTCTTATTCACCAGCTCTAATCTGGAGTATTGTGTATTATGTCTAAATCCTTACGCACATCACAGAGTTTTGCCAGTTTCTCTAGGCAGCATCTGCTGTGTTGTGTCGAATTCTGTAATCTAATCTTCTGTATTCCATAAAGTCCCCGAGGCCTTATCTACAGTTGTGTGTCCCTTTCTGGAGGTACATTCTGGAGTAATTGCTCTGATTGGGAAGGTAGATCTGGAGTGATATATCCAGCCCGAATGAGGCGTTTCTACACGGGTAACGATAGAATCATTTCAGAGGTGGGTGAACATAACATGGGTGGGTTAAACTAAGAAACTAATAAGAGCGGCCTCAGAATCTCTGTATGTGCACTTGGAGTTAGGAATGGAGAGAGGGATAGCCCCAACATATCCAGTCCCCACCTCAAGCACAAGCGGGGGAAGACACATAGTATGACCCTGGGGTGAAGGATCAGGAGTCACGGTATGAGGGTGCAAATTGAGGATTAGGAATACGAAGCCCAGGGTGAGGGCAGACAAGGAAGCTCGGGAAATAAGAGGGCACGATGTGAGCTTGTACGAGGAGGCTCTTTTATCAGGACTGTCGTTGCTCCTAGAGCCAGTCCAGGGAATCTCTTCCACGATGAACGGGATAAGGCGCCTGCTGTATCGTTGCTCACCCCCTAGTAAATGTCTAGTTCTAAATATTATTCTGCAGTGCACCCGAACAAAAAGACCCTTCACACTCTGTCATCCCGGGGCGATTGCCGGTTTACCATTTCCACCACTGTCGCGTCATCCACATTAAATGTCACCATCTTGTCCTACAGGTCTTTTTTGCAACAGCTGCAGGGCAATTACCAATGGGAAACAGTCCAGAAAAGTTGTACTCTGGCATCTGCCTCACCATTTATCCAGCCACTCCCCTTCACTGCACTTCTCCAACAAGTACATGCCGAAACATGATGCCCCTGCTGCGTGTGAAAATTATGGTCCTGGCAACTCCACGGGAATCCCAGTCAGTGACATACATAACCCATTCAATTGTTGCTGGAACATTTTCCACACCGTTGGAGCCTCCTTCGAAACTCTTAATAACACCTACCTGCAAGGAGGTAACCTAGCCCCTGACATTGCCCTAACAATAGTGCTGCAAATTGTTCTTCCTGGCACTATCACCTTGCAAACAAACTCAAGTGCCCCAAGAGTTTCTAGTGCTCTACTGCATCTTCTACGTACTTATACCCTTCTCCAGAAGACCCTGAAACACGCCTACGTTGTCCTCAGGCAATCTCAAACACATTCTCCCTGCGCCCATAGAAATTAGAGGCATGATGTAGGACCTTCTGCCTTTTCTGACCATGGCGGAAGACCACACCCCACTGCCAAATCCATAAACTCCAGCAGGAAACTGGCAGGGAGCTTTCATTCCTCTTTTGGACCCCGCCATACCTAGGATCCTTACTCTCAATTATTCTCACAAACTAACCTTACTCCCTGTCTGCTTGGGGCCCACTGTTTCATGCTCTGCATGTCTCCCACTCTCCCATTTTCATCCAGGTCCATTCACTGGGCACTGTCCACTGCCAGAGATACCAGCTAACACCAGAGATGCCAAAGATACCAGCCCCAAGATGTCTCCTCACAAGTCCCCAAACAGCAACAATACCAGGATGCCATCCAAGGGTCACTCTTACAGAGACCTCACTGTGGGCACACCAGATGAAAGCTCGAAGGTGCCACCAGGTCCACAACCACCCTCCCTACACTAACGTTCTGAACCTCTACACTTAAACATAGTGCACACATGACAACTACTCTCACGCAGCAATGTACAAACCCTCTCAACAGACATCTAATAACAAAATGCCACGTCTCCACTACCAACTTGCATATCACAGCACTAATGTGTCCTGAACACAAATGCCTTTGTGCTCACGACGCAGAACACCTAGAAAGAGACCTGCACTTAGAGTTCAAGGTACATCCAGTATGCACGGATCATCACCACAGCAAAACTGTCTTGCATTCGCCCTCTCTCCTCACTAACCCAATCCACATGACCACACGTTCTGAGTACCTGGGAACAGAGCCGGCCTTAAGGGGGGTGTGCCGGGCGACCACCCAGGGCGCCCCGCCCCCCAGGGCGCCATTATCCCCCATCACACTAGCTTGGGGGAGTCTTTCAAGGGCTCCCCCGAGCTGGCGTTGAGGGGAGAAGGCGTGGCAGGCGGCCTTTGCCTTTTAAATGCGCCCGCTGCTGCGGGCACATTTAATAATAATAGTAACAATAGGGTGCTGTTGTCAGCACCCTATTGGTATTAAATGTGCCCCTCAGCCGCAGGTGCCTTTGATATCAAAAAGGCGCCATTAGCCCCCGCCACGCCAGCTCGGGGGAGTCTTTCAAGGGCTCCCCGAGCTGGCGTAGTGGCAGAAGGCACGGCAGTTGCCCCTTTGTTATTAAATGCGCCCGCGGCGGCGGAGCGCATTTAATAACAATAGGGTGCTGATGCGCCCTATTCACAAAATACTAGTTTTAAAAAAAATGCCACTTCCTGGCCCTGCCACCCCTTTGCCCCACCCCTATTGACCAGGTGCGCGTAGGGAGTGGTCGGGCGCCATTTAGCCCAGGGCGCTGCTCCCCTAAGGCCGGCCCTGCCTGGGAACCACGCAAATGGCAGTGGAGCATGGTATAAAGTCCAATAACATAACACCATTCTAGAAAAGAATTGAAGTGCCCAAGTAATGTGCCTGATAGAGAGCCCCCCAGTGGCATAGCTCTGGTCACATAGAACTTACCTAGCAGTCAGAAATAGTCATGCTGAACCAGCAGTAACCAGAATGTCACCTTACGATCACGCTTTGCTGTTTCTTATCAGTACAAAAGTCTGCTCAATGCCGGCATATGACACTGTACAATCCCCCTGATCAATCCAGCCGTTCTCGAATCTTCCTTCTGGCCACGACAGGTGGTGCATCACGCATGATCCCATGCTTCCTTTTCAGGTGTGACCGCCACTGGGTTTATAATGATCTGCTTCAATGATCAATTGCTAAATGTGCCCAAAATATTTCCCCAGGTTCTTCCATACCATGTCTGGTTTGTCTTTTGATGTGTTCTTGCTTTCTGCTCACCTCTTTTCCAGTTGATCTGTACCCTATTCAAAACTCCTTCCTAACAAACAAGCCCCTTGCCTGTTTGCATAAAAAACAGCACCCCCTTCAACAGCTCCGTGTTAACCCGAGCAGGCCCACTGTTGCACAACCCCTCTCTGAGTTCCTTCACTCCCTTTGCCTTGGTTGCACTCTGACCTCTTCCCCTCGTGACAAAACTCTGTGTGATTGGATGTTTCTCCATGCAGTCATCTTTGAATGCACAGTCAACTGCTGTTGCATCCCACTCGCACTCCATGTCCCCAACCCTTCTTGGGTGGGACAACCAGAAAAGGGCTGGTATGGAAGAGGGCGGCTACTCGCCATCGCTGCTGATTGGGTTGGCCTTGTTGGAACCCTCTAATGTACCCTTGCTCCAAATCCACCTCATCACAAGCAACTTCTTCATCCTCTCCCATTCTTTCTCCAAATTATTTGTCATACAGACACTGGCCCCCGAAACTGGCGTGTTTTTTCAGGTAACCTCCATATTTTTGAACAAAGCTTCACTACGCTCAAGGTATTTCTCACATTTAAGACTTGTGTTCATCAGGAAGGCCGATGTCCAGTTTCTATTGTCACTGGTACTCTAAGCCTCCTAGCAAGCGCTCTTTCATCTTTAAACCCCTGACCCCACTGTGTGGTAGATGAAATCTTTTCACAAACTCCGTTTTCTTTTTTCTACTCACCATCAGGCGTTATTCCAAACATATTGTGTAACCCCCTTTATGGGTTTCTCTACAACTTTTCCTTAATTATCTCCACCCTTACCTTGTTCACAATTATTGATAGTTGCATAATGTCTTTGAATCACCATCCTGCTTCTTCCAGCTCTCTGAGGAAGTAACCCTTCTCTTGCACCCGTCACCTGGCAGGGTATGGTCGCAGGCAGTGCATATGTGAGCCCTCTCCCTAACCAGGAACACTTGAGGAAGGAAGAATGCATGTGCTCGCCCCTTAAGAGTTATCTAAACACAAATATACATAGACTCAAGTTCACACAGCAAATAATCTGAAACACCAGAGTGTTGGCGTTGCTTCATAACCTCACGCTGGATATTATGCAGCGGGAAAGCAGCTCCCAATCGATGTCCACAGGCGCAACTCGAATGTTGCAAATATTCAATTCACAGCCGGGAAATCCCTCGTTATGGATACAATGTGTCAAGTAAATCCACACCTTCCTTTACATTCTGAAACATTGTGTGGACCCATAGAGAGGTTTGCTCTGCCACTAAAGGACATTAGAGGAGGAGCGCAGGCTTCCTCAGGATTTCTAAATGGCAACCAGCCTAGACCTGCATTCACTGTTGCAACTGTATTCATTTTGTAACTAGATTACTTCTCTGCAAATGGATAACTTTATTCACAACCAACTTGGTTCTTGTAACTTTGTTATTTCTTTTTTTGCAGTTAGATTGATGTCATTGTGTAGCTATTTCATTTTGCAGCTAGAATTGTTCATTTGAAGCAGGAGGAATTTGGCTGCAGTTTGATCTATTCCATTAGCTAAATTAGTTAATTTTGCAGCTCCGTTATTTAGTTTATGCCCAACTAGAGTGATTGGTACAACTAGCTTGTTTCATTTTGCACCCTTGGTAACTTTATCCATTAACTACGGAAGTCCCACATTTGAACAAGCTACACTCAAAACTACCAAGCTTCTAACATGCAACTTCTAACTATCCCTCCCTCTAGACTACAAACAACAAAACTCTACAACCAACTTACATACCCGATCCCCGGCTGTTGCTTCCTGGCGCCATGGCCACACAAGTTATCCTTTCTGGACATAAACACCTCGCAGCTCTTGGCACAAATCACCTAGAAATTCCCCACACCTAGAGCTCGGGGTATTTCCAGTCTGTACACGTCAACACAAGATCAATACTATTCTGCATTTCACTCTCTGAGCACTAACCTCACCGACCTCCAGCTTTTGGAGATCCTCCACAGTGCCTGGAGACCATGAACATGGCACCGTTGTGCAGTGTGAATCCTAATAACATAACATAGACAAAGCCTCTTCACACTATCTCCTCTTTCAGTACCTAAACTCTTAACTGCTTTTCCACCTCTACGGCTGATCTTGTCCATCTCCGTTTCCCCAAAAGCTTCTCTCTCACTGTTCTCTCTGCACCCCGACCATCTTCCACATGAACCCTAATCGTTCACAGTTCTTACTTTTAGGTAATCTGCTTGCATCCTGTGGTGCTCGCCTTTGATGGCCCTCACTCCAGCTTACTCGCTCCATTGAATCCCTAAACGGGCTTCTGCTGCGACACAAGACACCTCCCTGGTCTGTTAGTGTCCCAACTTCTCCTTCACTTACTAAAATCACTTTCACTCTCCTTTATTCCTTTCATGTGTTCCACTGGCCAACCACCATCCTCTGGCCACACCTTGCCTGTGTGATCCTCCCAGCACCTCAACTGGGGGTGTGCACCATTCCTGCTCATACCAGCCCACATAAACCTCTGAACATCTTCCTGTAACCTTACAGGTCTCGCTCATCTCCTCATCTGCTATGATGATGGTGGTGACACCATACCCTGTGTCTTCCACAAAACCTTTCGCCCTCCTAATACATGAGTCATCCTCAGCCCCCCAATTCTTCCTACACAGTAGAACTGCTAGTCCTGGACACCCCTTCTTGCACTGACGATGGGGGGCAGGATCTGCTTACTCCTTCTTTAAATTGGGCCACTTGTATCAAACCTCTGAAACCTCTCCAACCATCCGTAACCTCTCCCTCCCTTTTCATACCCTCACATCGATCTGTCAGGGGCACAATCTTACATTCCGCCCTCTGCACTGCTTACCCCCTTTCCATTTTTCCCAACCCCTTCCTCGTGCCGTCTCCTCGACCCCATACACCCACCATCCCTCTATTACTATGTGTACTGCGTCCCGATCACACATTCTCCTCTCCACTCATATTACTCCCATATCCCCTTCTTTGTCGCTTGTTCTATCCCCGCCCTTGAATGTTATAACCATTCACAAACCACTCTTTGGATGCACTAGGACCTCTACAAATAACTACTTCTTCACCCCGCCCATCACTTATTCCCGCTCCTCGTCCACATCATAACTCCTGCTTGCTCATCCCCCTCACCCCTGACTTTCTCCACCCCCAAAACTCCTACAACCCGCCCTACCCATTTCATCTTCTGTATCTCCCTCCATACCTATTGCAGCCTGACAACCTTCCTTTTCTAGTTCTGACCCTTTCCCCAATTCCTCGTCTTCTCTCGAGCTTCTATAGCTCTCAGCCTGGATGGGTGGAGCTGCACTACTACCCTTCCCAACATGCCTTTCGCACCACCCTCTGCTCCCCTCTTTCTGCCCCTCTTAATCTGACATTCATTCCACTCTGCCCACGTTTCCTGCATTGGAAACTACTCTCTGCCCCCCTTCTCTCTCCCTTTACCCAAGTAAGTATCATGAACCCTCTTGAACTCTTCGCTTGGCCTCCCCTGCCTTCTTGGCTGCAAACCTAACTGTTCGTCTGGGAGTTTCCTGTCACCCTGAACTGACATGCGAACCCAGCCGCCATTTGTTCTTTTTTACTTGCAACACCCACTTTATTTGTTGGGTTGTGTCATCTGGTCCCCTTTTTCTCTGAGGAGTTTGACACCTCTTGATACCACTGGCGTATTCTCCACTCCGTTTCCTGCCCACTATTCTAATGAGTCTAATTGCTGCCATTCGTCTCTTCCTCTAGAACGTCCTTTCTCTTTTCACCCCTGCCCCCCACAGCTCTATCTAACATTTCCTAACATACCCTATGTTCTAACCTGCCTACTAAAGACACCCTTCCAAAGCTGTTTAGGATGTTCCCTCGCCCACAGGAGAGATGCAACCAACCACTATCCCTGTGGCTAAAATTAAAAAAAATATGCCCTCACTATCCCTCTCACCGCCAGACCTTTCATCATAATGACTCGCTAAGACGGTTGAAATCAGGTGTGTTTGGTGGGTCATCGGATTGAAGTCAATGTGAACTAATTGTTTTTCACTGGTAGTAAAGGTTTTCCTGGCGAGTAAGTCCATTGAACTCTATGGGAGACATGTGATGTGTTTGGAGTGTTAAAATCTGTCCAAGAAGGTGACACCTTCCAAATGTGGGGGAGTTGAGAGGTGTGCTGCTCTCTTTCACCCAGGAGTGAGAATTGAGGAGTCCATGCAACACAGTGCCACGTTGATCCCAGGTTGACTGGTCCTTCCTCTCTACCTAGCATACGTTCAATGATAGGGCTGCTCTACGCCACATCAACATGCTACGCACACAGGAACACTGATGCTTTCTCCTCACACCTACCTCCATGCATCAAATTCACATTGTTATTAAATGCCCCACAACAACGATCACACTGCGCACACAGCATCCTTTCTCGAAGAATTTTGAATTAATTCTGAACACCGAATCGCCCTTGGCCAAGTCCAGCCTATTTGCCCAGAAACAACCCGAGGTAGGGGTCACTGATGCCTCAGCCCCCACCCCTCTCCAAGTTCCCCATGTGAATACTGCAGATGTCCACACATTGAGTGCATCTGTGGCTAGTGGGTGCAGATCATGATTTAAATATATTTTCTGATACAGGAATATACAAATGAGAGTCCTCACTGCTGCAGGCACTCTCCAAAATACATTCTGTGACACTAAATATGATCTGCTTGGCTTCCCAGAGATTAGGATACATTCTTGAATGTTGCTATATGAACAGATCTGTGCATATAGGGCACTGTGTTGGACGCTTGAGACTCAAGACCCACCTCTTCAAGGAATCTCTTTCCCTCAACACCTAGTCCATCACATTGCCCCTCGCGCCACCTGACTCGCCGCTACCAGGTACAGCTGTACCCCTCCTCTGTGCCTCTCTGTATCCTTCCCCGCTGTATATCTGTTCTTTTGTTACCTCTGAAAAGCGCTCTGATATGCATCTGTACTGTTGTATACCTCTGTAAAGCGCTCTGTTATGCATCTGTTCTGTTTTATACCTCTGTTAAGTGCTCCGTTATGTATCTGTATTGTTGTATAACCCTGTAAAGCGCACCGTTGCTTCTTGAAGCCAGGACTACACTCAATAAATACCATAATACTAATAAGCTTGATGAAATCCGCTCATTGGTGTCTGTCGGCGGATAGCAGATATGACTCATGTCAGGCCACTCAAAGCGTTTGTCTGCATGGTCTTCTCTCCCTTTCGCCTCTGACATTACTAAAACGGCTTGTGCTTGTTGTCTTCAGCTCTGCACTTTCCTTTCATTTCAATGCTAAACTCCTAATTTCTAACCTGGTTCTTTCACAACTGGGCTATTGTTCTGCTCTTCTCATCGGTCTGCTGCTTATTTTTTTTTTTTTTTTTATTTTTTAATTTTTGTTTTTGATGCTTACGCATCGTTACAAATTTAGATCACATTCAAATTTACAATAAAACTTTTTACAGCAAATTTACTTCTATTTTAAGATAAATAATTAAAACATAGTTACTAGACAGCAAGATGTTAGAAACATAACGAGTATGTACGCGTTCACTTTTGGAAGATATACATAGTGCACAGACAGCTTCTCCAACCGGAGTTTTCACACTTATACAGACTACATAGTTCATAACACAGAGCTAGTAAAATCATTCAATTAGACGGGCAGTTATTCATGAACAAGCCTTTCTGCAGTCTAAAAAATATATACATTAGCAAAAATTTCAATGCAATATATCATTTTTTTATGAGTGTACAGTCTCTAGCTGTTGAGAGATTGCTGCATCAATGATTTTTATCAGGCGTACCGTTGCCAAAATAATTGCTTTTGAAGTGCCCCACATACAGCGCGTCCAAATTAAATCTCTTCCAAGTTCGGTATTATAGGGATTAAAATCAAAAATGATTCTTTGTCTATCTGCTTCAAAAAATGGACAAATCATAAAGAGGTGTTTTAGAGTTTCACTATATTCTTCAAGTTTACAAAATCTGCAAGTAGTATCAGCAGAGATGTGTTCGTTGTTGGACCAAAATTGAGTTCTTGATTTAGTGTGAATAAGGTCAAATCGAAATCACATGTAGATTTCCCGGGTCTCAGCACTAGGACATAGCATAAGATAGGATAGACGTGGAACCTGTGCGTGTCTGTAGGATGCATATTCCATATATGATACATGTTTAGATATTTGTAGACACGTTGCTGCCCAGTCGTTATTGAAAAGCCGTTTATAGGCAATATTTAATTTGATCTCTAAATCTTCGGCAGGAAGATTAAGCCCAGCTAGAATGTTAAATATTCGCTGTCGAAAGTGTGTAATCGATCTAGGGTGCGATTCTCTCAGCATGATGTGGAAATCTTCATAAAGCGAGTTTTCTAGAGGGAAGTTCATTTTGAGATAAAGTTTCAAGAGACGCCACTGATGTCGAGATGCCAAAGAGTTTAGGCCTAATTCATGGCGTACAAGTGCATTTGGCAAAGAAGTAGGGAGATGAAGAGTCACTTTCCACAGTTTTGCTTGTATTTTGTTTAAGAAGACCGACAAATCCACCAAGCATATATCCAGACCATATAATAAAGTGGCCTCTACTTTTTGGAATAGAACTCAAACAGGGGCGCCAAAGTAAATTTACAATATTTACGATAAATTATGCGCATTTGATTTTGCAACGGCAAGATTTTTTCAACAATTGCTCTTTTCCAAAAGCTGGCGGAAACATTATTTGCCAGGTTGTAACCAAGATAAGTCACTTGATTAACAACTTGAAGGTATCTGGAATCGAGTTGCCACTTAAATTTACGAATTTTTTTTTTGGAGCATAATATGAGAATATTTGATTTAGTAGCATTGATGGAGAGATTATTTTCTTTACAAAAGGAGGAAAAGGTATCTAGTTTGCTCTGGAGCCCTGATTGTGTGCTATCGAATAAAAGCACATCATCAGCATAGGCAAGCCAAGATAATTGAAGCTTTCCAATGCGGACCGAATTAGATTTAGAGAAATCCCAGATACCCTCAATATCCATCAAGTATAAGTTGAATAAGACTGCTGCAAGGTTGCAGCCTTGCTTGACACCAGTAGCTGTGGGAATAGATGGGGTCAGAAGGCCATTGCTTGCAATCCGTACCCGGAATGAAGTATTATGATGTAAGAGAGCAATAAGTGCCACTAAATCAGGGGGGAAGTCGAGCAGCAGCATTTTAGCCCACAGTCTGCTGCGAATTACAGAGTCAAAAGCAGATGATAGGTCCAGGGAAGCGATGAAAATTGGTCCGTTAGCAGGTTCATGGGATTTAGCAATCAGATGTGCAAGAATAGTGGCATTTAATTGTGTCCCCATATGTTTTCTGAAGCCAGTCTGTACTTTATTAAGTATCTTCCTTTCTAAGATACATTTTTCAATATCTTTTAGCAGCAATAAGGCGAAGATCTTTGCAGCCACATCAATGAGCGCAATTGGCCTAAAGTTAAGTGGATTATTTAGGGGTCCTGACTTGTGCAAGGGAATAATAATAGAGCAAGTCCAGGATAGAGGAATGCTTTTTGATTTAAATATACTTTGAATTGCCTTCAAGAGTACATTGGCCCAGAATAATGGATCATCTTTTATCACACAAGGGGGTACACCATCCGGGCCTGCACACCTAGAAGATTTTAGCTTTGAGATTGCTAGAAGAATATCATCTATATCCCATGGACAAGTCTCGGGTATATATTTAGTTAGGTCTAGTAAGTTTACCTTCTGAAAGCGCATAGGCAATGAATATTTGTGCTCAAAGAAGTTAAACCAAGAGATACCGTCAATTGCTGATTCCATATGAGGATGGTCCGAATTGGACGAGGCTCTAAGAATTTTCCAAATATCTCTGGTGTTTTTTTTGCAGATTAGGCGAATCATGTTTTGATTGTCAATTAAATGAGAGTTAGCACGAGCCGATTTAATTTGCATTTTGAATTTTCTTTGAAGAGTATTTTTAGCTTTTATATAACAAATGGAGCTCATATTCAACAGATTCTTTCTAAGAAGACGAATGGCAGAGTTTTTTTCCTTTTTTATGTTAACAAGGCTAGAAGCTAAACTTGGCGCTAAGTTAGGAATAGTGGAATGCATAGAGGAAGATTCTGCTATGTCTCTAAGGTGATTCTGTATCATCAGAGTATTCCATGATAATAAAGCTTGTGAAGAGTTATCATCAGTATGCGGATCCGACCACCAATCACGATTGACTAGAAAAGTCAGTCGTCGACATGTGGAGTGGTTCCAGCGTATTGAGAGAAAAGGCCTATCATTTTGGACTAAAGCCAAAGCAGGTAACTTAAAAAATACGTCAGATTGGACTGAAAAAGTGCTCACTAAAATAGCATGATCGCCATAATGTGGGAAAAAAGGAACGATTGGTGAAAGTAAGCCCGACAAGAACTTTGACGTTATTATATAATCAATAATAGAATAAGCATTCCCCCTATGCCAAGTGCATGGAGAGCTTGAACGATGTGTCTTAATTACACAAAGGTCCCAGCCCGCAAGAAAGTTAGACCATTTAACACCATTTTCATAGGAGTTTTTCCCATGCTGTGAGGTCGCCTGTGAAGGAATACCAAAAGAGGCCGCATATAAGTGTGCATTAAAGTCACCACCAATTAAAATCTCTGGAGGAGGATGATAGTGGTGGATGTCCATGAGCACATCGTTGAGCAAGATAAGAGCATCAACAATGGGGAGAGTGGAGGGGTTCCAGTAAAGTGATATAAACACTATTCTCTTTATCCCATGAATATTGATGTTAACATCAACCATCAAAAATAATTGAGTAGCAATTTGGTTGTTAATTGTAAATCGTAACTCATTATTGAGTAGTATGGAAATGCCTCCCACTGGTCGCCCTGTTAATGGTTGAGTCGCTACATGATGGAATGCTGTAAAACCATCCAGAGAAAAATTGTTGGAACACATAGTTTCCTGTAGAAGCATAATGGTAGGAAGTGAATTTGTAGCCTTATTTTGAAACCAATTTAAAAGGTTCTTGAAGCCACAACAATTCCATGACTGAAGAATTAAATTTTTACATTATGAGTTTATAGATGAAGACGAAGTAGAAGCTGCCGGTATATTAAGAGGGAGTAAAGTAGGTAAGGTCCCTAAAAAGCCATTTAAAGCAGTGGTCAAAGAAGCCAATTGTGTTAAGATTTTAGCATTTTCTGAAGTTTCAGACAAGGAATCTTTCGGGGTATTAGAACTTTTTACTATCCGAGGAGGAGTGAAATCTAGAAATTGCATCGCCTTTTCCAGAGTAGAGAAAGCTTGCAATTCCAGTCCCAAGAATAGCAGATCATTCTTATATTCCCAAATAAGTTTAGCAATAATTGGGGATACGACTTTGCAAACCATCCGATTATTGTTAATCAACGGCAGCTTAATCCAATCAACATCTTGTGAAATCAGGTTACGTAATGAGGGAATTTTGTACAACGTGTTCATCAAGAAGGAACGGTTAATCGGTGCCATGCCATTAATTAGGGGATCGCTAGACCAGCCGATCAGTGTTTGAGTTTCCTCAGGAATGTCACTGAAGGCAGTTAGGCTTCTATTGAGTACAGTGAGTGTTGGAGTAGAGGGACCGACTGGCTTAGATAAATCCGGCCCCTCTTGTCTCTCAACGCAAATGGATATAGGCAGCATAGAATCAACACATGTAGAAGTTGCAGTAGGCACAGACTTTGTGGTGGAGGATTTTGCTTCAGCTGACAACAGAACAGAGCGCTGTACAGATACTCCAGAAGCTAAAGGCGGAAGAGTACTATTCTGTAGGAGAGAAGTTGTGGGTTCTATCTGCGAAATTCTGAGAGAGGGAGGCTGTTGCGGCACTTGAGCAACGTGCAGATTAGAAGGGCTATGATCCAAAACATCTGACTTAGAGTTAGCCACATTAATTGAGCATGAGGTTTTTTTATTCTCTATAGCAGGAAAAAACATGCACAAATTAGCTTGACAAGAGGCAGTAGACTGGATACTGCCTCCACCACATACAGCACCTACTATAGCCTTTGGATCCTCTAAGGAGTTTTCTACAATAGGTTGGAGAAGTGTTGACGGTAAGAGTTTCTTTTTCTCTTTTTTTGTTTTTTTAACGGATTTCAGTTGCAGGGCAATTTGACTTTCTTCATTTAATTGACTCGAGTTTAGCTGTAAGTCTTCAGATTCTGACTGCGAGATGTTCATTACAGCATCTAGTGCTACGCAATTAGCAGCAGAGCCTTGCCTGATAGGGGCTACATAGTGTTAGAGAATTGAGGGTTTTTATTTGCTTTTGATTTATTTCTGCGTTTCAACGCTCTCTGGTATGCCTTTTTCATTCTACGTGAAGGATGGTATAAAGTTGCTGGTCTATCAGAGTCGTATAGTGGCTCACCGGAGTCAACACCATCTAAAAGGTTTGTAAGAGCGGATGGACTATCTGGAGAGGGAAGAGAGTTGACAAGAGAGGCAGTCAGAGCGGGCGGTCGCGCCGTTCCAATGGCTTCCATGTCAAATAATTTTGAGTTGAATATTATTTGTTCTATTTGGAAAATTCTATCATGTTGAAGTTTAGCTATTTCGGCTAACTCAGTGGAAGAAGAGATGGAATTTGTGCAATCCACTGATGCCGATGGTACTACTGCATTCGCAAATGAAGTAGGCATACCTTTAAGCAAAAAGGGAGCATCTATTGTTTGAGTACTTTGTGAAGTGCAGATTTGCACTGCAGGGATAGCAGGCAGACTCTTTGCTACTGACTCAGCCAAACGTTGAGGGCAAGCTGTGTGAAAGTTATAACAAGCTTCTTGGGACATAATGAAGCCCTCGAGTTTAGCAAGTTGCAATGAGTTAGAAGAGATCGAGTTTCTTAAGTCCTTTAGGAGTTCATGAGTAAACTCATGTCCTTTGTCAAGTAAATTTAGAATACGAGACAGGACTGGGAAGGAGTGTAACTCTTGTTCAATCAGATGGGAAGAGTTCACATCGGTCGGTATAGGAGAGATTAAAGGTTGGGAATATACTTGAGCAGTGGTATGGTCTTGAGGTAAGTTTTTAAGAGTAGAATCATGGCTAGGAGGATCTTCAAAATGCAGGTTTCTATTTGAAGAAAAAGTGCTTGGAGGCGAGTTTCCCAATATTTTAGGGGTAAGGCACTCTTGCGCAGTTTTGATGGATCGCAGTGGGTCTGAAAGTATAATAGGATGGAAATGTACTTGCTCACCTAAGCCACAAGATGCTGCAGCTGGCGTAGAAGGTCCCAAAGAGAGGCTAATGCGACGCTCTAGGGCAGATATTACACCAGGTGCAAGCATCGAGGTGTCAGAGATAGCAAGAGACGGTTTGCCAAGTTCCCCCAAAAAAGCATCGGACAAGGTGTCTGCATCATTTGCAGTTTTTAATGAAGTATTTAGTTTATCTTCAAACAAAGTGTCAGGAAACTGAGCTTCGCTCAACTGATCAGCCTCCGTAATTAATTTACGGGGCTTAGATGATTGCGGGAATTTTGCCACTTCTTTTAGGCATTTGCCATTTCTAAGTATCACAAGTGTAGAATCCATGAGAAAAGCTATCTACACCTGATAGAAAGGAGACAACGTAATGCTCACCAAGTTGTAAATTATACAGCCTAAGCCAAGTGAAGTGTAGAACAGATATGGCTAGTAGCAAAAGCCAGAGTAGATGTGAAGCCCGACTGGCACACAATGCCTACCACAGCATCAGTGCAATCCCACGCCACACGCCGCGCACCGCGAACAGCCAACAGTCCTTTGCGGTGCTTCGCGGTGCGCGTCGCGGGTGCGCCAGAGAGCCGAGGATAAGGGGAGGTGTGGAGGGCGTGGAAAGGCGCGGGCCAATCAACAAGTACCTAAAAAGAAAAAGAGCAAGCTTAGTAAGGTACCAAACATGTAAATTATTAAATTAGCGCCTCCCACAGTCCAATCCAAAAGCACACAGTCTTTCCTCCAATGCTGTGAAGAAGTGCACTGAGAAGAGAGCCCAATCACCTGGAACTGACGAAAGTCAGGCACTGCAAGGGGTTACAGAAAAGGACTTCCTCCTTGCAGAACGGCAGCGCGAGTGTGGAAACTGAGACCAGAAGCGCTGAATAAGTTTTCCAAGCGGCACAAAAACGGCGAGCAGCTTAGTCCAGGACAGCCAACAGTCCTTTGCGGTGCTTCGCGGTGCGCGGCGCGGGTGCGCCAGAGAGCCGAGGATAAGGGGAGGTGTGGAGGGCGTGGAAAGGCGCGGGCCAATCAACAAGTACCTGGAACTGACGAAAGTCAGGCACTGCAAGGGGTTACAGAAAAGGACTTCCTCCTTGCAGAACGGCAGCGCGAGTGTGGAAACTGAGACCAGAAGCGCTGAATACGTTTTCCAAGCGGCACAAAAACGGCGAGCAGCTTAGTCCAGGACAGCCAACAGTCCTTTGCGGTGCTTCTGCTGCTTATTGTCTTGCTCCCCTGCGCTCTATTTTCAATTCTTCCATTCGGATGCTCTTTCTTCTGCAACCTTTTCTTCTATCTCCAGTGCACTGCTGTCAATTTCCTGGCAACCCTTTGAAACTTGTCTTCTTTTTAATTTCTTGTGCATTGTTTTAAGTGCACACACGGCTTGGCCCCTCCTTATCTCTCTTCCCTGGTTTTCTTTATGCCTCCACCCGCTCTCTCCGTCAATCTCTTTTTCTGCTCACTTCTCCTAGACTGACTTGTGCACCATCTCGTTTCCATTCCTTCTACTACCCCACAATATCTAGAATTATTGACCTCTAGCGGTTCGTACTTCCTCCTCTCTATCCTTATGTCGCTCTTCTCTTAAAGCTCACATACTTTCCTCATACTTTCTCCACGTGATTCATACCAGTTGCCTTTTATCGAACCGTTGGTGATCTTGTTCAGTGCTTTGGCAAAAGCGCTTTATAAATTCAATACATACAAATACTAACTCTCAAGAGAAGCCTATGCACCCTGCCCTCATATATGCCGACATTAGCCATATTTGCCACGGAGGCCACCTGACCTCTACTGCTTCACCTCCAGACATATTGGCTTCCGGCCAAAGATGGGGCCTGCCGGCTTCTGTTTCAAGAAGATACATCCCTTCTGATTGCTTGTTAGGAGCTTGCACCTGCCCCAGGGACGTCATTTCACAAAAATGCCAGTGATAGCGGAAGTGACATCACATGACCCTTGACCTCTGATGACATCACAGGAAGTGATGTAATTTGACCCCATCCCAAAGTGATATCCCGGGAAGCAATGGAACACAACCTTTCACCCGTTGACAAAACAGGAAGAGGCATCACATAGCATTGTACACTACGAAAAATATGGCTACGATATCACTATAATGTGATGAACATTTCATACAAGAATGGATTGCCATATGTATCATTAAGATCAGTGTGTATAGGCGCATATTAACAAATTACTGTGAATGCAAGCAGATGTCCATGACCAAATGATAATGATGTGTTATTATATAGCACTTACGCTTAAGCGCTTTATGTAGAAAAGATATACACCTAATATCACCCAACCTGTGTTGGTACTCATTTATCGACCTCAGAAGGATGAAAGGTTGAGTTGAGGCGTTTAAGAATAGACTAAATCAGTGACTCACCCCCTTAAGTGTGCCTGAAATAAACCTTTAATGAGTCTAGCAATTATTGTATAGAATTCCAGCAAGACACATTATTTGGTATTCCTTATTCTTTCTTATTTAGGGTCAGTGCTGAAAGTGTTAAACGTGGGACACTCCTGTTCTTATTTTTCTTCTTTTTTTAAGGGGCCTGAACAAGAAAGCCAACGACTCCAGTAGTAAAGAGCCACACGGTGCTGGCCACAGCCCAGGAGCTTGCATAAAAAAATGTAAATAAAAAAAAGGTTGGTTTTTTTGTTTTTTTTCTTCTAGAGGTCGCAAGGGAGACGACAGAGGTCACAAGGGAGTCCTCGGAGGTCGCACTTGCGACCTCTGGCAACCCCTAAATGACGTCCCTGACCTGCCCCATCCATTAAAAACACTTAACTGCAGAAGTGGGCAGAGTCTACAAGAACAACCATACTCACCCTTAACACATAAGTGGTTAATCCCCATAATTGTGCCAAGTGAATGAGACTTGGGCTGTTGACAATTCCAAACATTGTTCAGCTCCCTACTTCCGAAATGGGGGCAGAGAGAATACTCTGCCCTAAAATGGCTCTGCCATTCCTTGCCTGCTGCCTGCATTTCTTGCATTGAGCCCTTTCTGAACCCACAAGCTTGTAGGTCTTGTGGATGCCTTGAGAAAATCTCTAGCTGCCCGTCTGTGGAGATGACATAGAATGGCAATGCCACCAACAAACAGGGTAGCCACCATCAGGTGCTCCTGCCTACCTCTCAGTAGTCCTGGCCTGCTGAGAATCAGCCTGAGCAAGATTCATGCCGGTAAGGCCTTTTAGGAGCCCAGCCACCATGAGGGAGTGGCATTCAATCTGCCCAGTTGCAGACAGCACATTTATTTATTTATTTTATTGGTTTTGATGGTCACATGATTCTCACAGTTGGCCTCGACAAAGTCTTGCTGGGTGAGGAAAGCAGCAGAGAGCAAACAGAGTCTTTCAGAAGATAACCTGCTGGGTCACTTAAAATCAAACTGCATCACTCTCTGCGAAAGGGAGGCCAATTTCTCCAAAGGGGTAAGGGACATGACATGCACAATGACATCCCAGGAACTGACATCACATAACCTTTTATCTAAAGCTACTGTCTAAAGCACGACTCTGAGGGACTTGAAACTAGGCTAGGGTCTATGAACCAGAGCTGCTTCCTAAAGTAAGACTCTGATCTGGAGCAAGTCCACCACAAACCTCATCTTCTTTATAAACAAACACTCTTAAATGCAGTGGAGCAGGATGGGCCGTCTCTTACCGAGAGCAACTGTCTAAATACCCTGGGAGGCCCAAGCACAGTTTTATAACTTACTTATAACCGGACTATCACATGGAATGCACTATTCCTCCCTAGGACAATAACGAAACAAATCCTAAATTCTTTGTCAGGTCGTTTTGTCTTGAATATTTTGCACTAAAAAGGTACTCAAAATGTATTCTAGTGTTCTACAAAGGTCGCTTCATTTTTTAAAATAAAGGTTAAATAAAATGGGACTGTTTTTCTTCTATCAAATCATTGAAAAGCCATAATTCAGTTTTCAACTTAATTTTCTACAAAAATATCCTGCATACTAACTTTTCATGGGCAATGTCCTAGAAAAAAATTGAACCTCTACACTTAAGTTTGTTTGTTTGTTTGTTTCTTTATTTGTAACGCGTGCCGGGCCCGAAGGTATCAGGGCGCGAAGATAAGAATACTTTAGGCTTACAGGCTTACATTTGTCAATTGAAATCTCATGCTAATTACCTACTTGCATAAGATTATTTCTACAGTTTCCTCATAGGCACATTTGGGTGAAAAAGCATAATTTTGCAGTTTCATCAAGTGCAAAATGATGATCTTGGCTCAGTAATGGTGTTAAATTGTGCTCACTTTTAGTATTTAAAGTCTCCCCTGCAGAGCCTTGATATGCGGGAGAGGCAGATGCTGCAGATGTTGCTCGCCCCACCTTTCAGAAGATACCACTACTCAATGAATTCAGAGTTACCACTGTATTTCCAGAGAGCCCGTGGATAGCCGATTTACATCCACCTCTCTTGCCGTGCCGATACAATGCCCATGGGCGGCACCAGGGTTGGGCTTGGGAGGACTGAAGCCCCCTCCCCCGCTCCCAATTTGAAGCAGCAGACATCTATCTATCTATCTATCTATCTATCTATCTATCTATCTATCTATCTATCTATCTATCTATCATGTTCTTATGTAGCGCCATTCACCCGTGGGCCTCAAGGCGCTCACATGCTTTGACGCCCAGCCTGGGTCTCAGACAGCAAGAACCTGTCAAATTTCCCACCTCAGAGAGCAGCTTATTTACTCACTTTTAAACTTGAAAAGTGAGCTCTTTGAGATGAGAAAAGTGTAATGACTGTGGCAGCAGAAAGCGAACAGAGGCAGAGGACAAAAGACTGCCAGGGGAAGATCAATACACCCCCCTATGTCGAAATGATGAAGTTAAAGGCTTAGCTGCTGGGCGCATCTTTTAGATGGCTCACACCTCCAATAATTAGCATTAACTAAATAGCCTGTGAGTTGCAGAGGCATAGATAGGGTACGGCCTGAGCAGTCCGCAGGGAAACGGGTAAGGAAATAACCATTGGCAATGCCAAGCGTTTGGGCTTTTGTATGGGCATGGGAAAGGCACTTGCCAGGCACTGACATAGTGGTATTAACTGCCCATTGATGGTAGCCAGGACAACATGGTGTGAGTACCTGGGCATCTAATAGCATTGCCTGGCAAATGCCTAATACTTGTACACAAGCCAAAACTGTCGTCTTTGCCAATATTTGTATTTAGCAGATCTTCGGTGAAGGACATGCACGGTGCTAATAAATCGAGTGGCTGAAGGCACACCCAGATAAGACATTTTTAGTACACCAGAATTCTCTTTACAGCTCCAATTAAGTCATTAACTATCAGAACACTGCTTTGAAAAAACACTGGCAGGCATTTTGAGTCGAAATTTTGAATGTAAGTCTACATTAAAGCGAGCACAGAGACTTCCCATGAGGAGCTGTTTTGGGCGGGGAGGGGCAGGAACTGGGTGGGAATGGCCATAGGATTAGCATGGCCATGGGCAGTCAATGGCTGGGCAAACATCCAAACACCTTCAAGCTTTGTGCCCCATCTCATATGCCAGTTCTCCCCATCTGTACTCTAATGCAATAATTTCAGCTTGTAGGTGTCTCTGCCACCTAATAGCCCAAACTAAAAAGGTTTTGTTTGTGTGATGGCAAGTTTTGCATACATGCATTTGCGCATGCATGCGAGGCAGTGTGTAAGGTTGTGTATGGTTATGTGGCGGGGATGTCTGGAAGTGTACACATATAAATGAATGCAGTGGGAATGGTGTACATGGTTCTAGTGCACGTGTGAATGACAGTGCAGTGTGAAGGTTCTGCGTGCTTGTGTGAATGGCAGGCAAGCTGTGTGGGTGTGGGGTTGGTGGGTGAATGTGTATGAATGTGTGTGTATATGTGTGTGTGCATCTGTATATATGTGAATCTGTGTGTGTATCTGTATGTGTGTAGGTGTGTGAGTGTATCTGCATATGTGTGCATATGTGTATGGGGCCTGGGGAGGGTCATTGGAGCATGAACATTTTTGGACGGGAGCATGGCATGTTTTGCTGGTGTGTTGTGGGGCAAAGCAAAGTCAACTTGAGTGTTATTATGTGAAGGAGTAGTTGGAGCGGGGGGGGGGGGGGTGGTACAACAACGGGGCTGGTTGGAAATTCTGTACTCATAATAAGAGCAAAGCCAACATGTTGAGTGTATTTTCATGGGGGAGGGCATGTTTCCTTACTGTGGCATTGCTTTTTGTGTACTATTTAAAGACAAATGACAACATAACTGTCCTTACATGGGGTTGGTGGGCATTACAGTTTTACTGGCTGTAGGGGGTAAATACAACAATGCTGAGTGTTCTCTATGAGGGGAATTTGTATAATGATATATTTATAAAGTACCTTTACCAAAACACTGTAAAGATAACATACGCACATGCAATTATCACTGAACTGAAGAAGGTACTCATTTATCAACCTCCACAGGATGAAAGGCTGAGTTGGCCTTGCCAGGATTTGAACTTGTGACCAGACTCAGATCGCAACCGCAAGCTCTAAACCTGCTGAGCTATTTCACCGGCTAGCCAGCCAGGACATGTTTTCTTACTGTGTCGTGGATTTTTTACTTCCTTTAAGGCAAAGCCAACAGGAGTATGTTCTCACGGGGGATACTGGCATATATTGGCAGAGCCAGCATGAACATGTTTTGTTATAGAATCTTTATTGCCATTAAGGGGAAAACAAACATGAGTATGTTCTTATGTGGGAATACTGCCATATATAGGTGCACCAGAATGGACACGTGTGGGCAAAATCAATATGACATTTTTTTTTACACTTGCAGAGTACTGAAAAATAGCGGGCAAAGGCTTTATAAGAATGCCTTGGGAAATGCTTCTGTGCATTGTTTGTGACTCGGCATCTAATGTATTATTTCCATGTCTTACCTTACAAAACCGATTGAAAACTGTGTGGGTTGTGTGACGAATCAACTTCCGGGGCACCATTGGTCGAGGGATGAATATCGGTTTCTAAACCATCAATCAGCCCCACACCTCTGGTACACCGGAAGGGATCTGAACAGATTGGGACACAAGTCAATTATAAACCTCCATGTCCAATTTTGGTAACCTGGACGGAACGGCAGGCTTATCTCTGCAAGGTCGCGGATCGTTGGTTAGTTGCAACACAGCAAAAATACAATTATTACCCAAAGATAAAAGGGACTGTCCAGTCAAGCTTGTATACAAACATCTACTTTATTATTACTACAACAAACATTTCTAGCACACTTCAAAATACAACCTACCTTGTAAAGGAACACAGAGGACAGACAGTTTCACGAAGGAAAGGGATGCACTCTGGATACTGACAGGAGGGTAGTTGGTAAAGTAATCAGTCTTACTGTTCAAGATTATTTGGTTTCAGCACCAAGGGGCAAAGGGTCGTAACTGTCTTTAGGGGCCTTCAGAGAAGGACCACAGGGGTAGAACCACAATGTACCTGGTGCTTAAGAAGTTCTTGAGGAGAGTGTTTGTAGGCAACAGCCTTGTCCTTAGTTCATATACTCTCTGGCACTTCTCACCTAGAAAGCTTGCTGGCAGAACCTAGCAGGGCACACTGTGTACTGGCTGGGTACTGGTTCTGGAGCTGCTGGACGGGTCCTCTGAGTCCGGTAACTCCCTGTGTTCCCTGGGAGATATTTAGGGGAGGGATATTGCTTCCCTCTTGGAACTCCTGGCCTTCTTTCACTGGCGGAAGATGTAAGGTAGGCTGTACCTTCAGCCCGGGTCCAAATGAGTCCTCTTACTCCTTTCAAAGTCGTCAGATGATCTGCTAAATGACGGGTTCAGCCCTGTTTTAAAGCCAAATGGGCCCCAGTTATTGGTGCAGGCTAAGCCTACATTAATGTACCAATACTGGGTCCCCACCAACAATCTTCTGTTATGCATGAGGTCAGGATCAGAGTGCTCTGCTACAGGAAAAGGTAATGGGTGACAATATATACCTAAGTCCCACCCATCCTCCTGTCTGTTGTAGATCAAAGTGTCTCTCTGGTTAACTGGGCCCTCTGTGACTCTTGATTAAAGCACAGGTTTCCCTTGAAGTATGTGGTGAGAGCAGACATTCTGTCTCCCCAATTCACATATTTCTCCCCTCTGAAAGGGGTCAGCTCTGCAGGGGTGTGACTAAGGTAAATAGTGTACCCAGACATGCATTTCACTGCCTTTCATACATGGGGGTGGGAACTAGCTTCAAGTTGACACATTGCATACCACAGGGGTGTTAGCCCCGCCTTCCTGTTGTCTGTCCGGCACCCAGGCCACTTCACAGGCTTGTCTCAATTATCTCTCATTAGTATGTACTGCCACCAGCCGGATTAGACAAAGGGAAAGCAGATCAATGGAGCCTTTGATATTCTAATTAGGCTGCCCATAATTGGAGGAAGGTGGGCCTTTCCCCTTCTTGAGATGCTTTGATGTACCCGTGGCTGTCACATTCCAGCTGGATATGACAGGAGAGGACAGCGCATGTAGGCTGTGTCCTCCCAGGGTACACGTGACTATGCGTTTTGTGCGGTGAGCAGATGAAATGTGTGGGAAATGTTTGCACACATTTCCCGAGGTTGATCTCCCATCATCCATTTTCATTATAAAAAAATCAAACAAGCCCATGCGAGCGCACACTCCCCGTGCGGATAATCAAATTCCTCACAGGTTGTTACCTAATTTATCACAGAAAGTGCACTGTAAAATGCACCATTTTAACCCATTATTTATTAAATATTCTCAGTGGGAGAACCCCTCCCCCTGGAACATCTTTGATTTGTTTGCGCTCCCTCACTATGCTCGTTCACTTCTGCACATTTGGTCGGGTGCAGAGGATGTGCTCCACTGTATTAGTTTCACTCCCCACATGTAACACATGTTACACACATCCTGGCTATGCCTCTGGTGATTTGGGGTGCAAGATGCATCTGTTAGGCCAAGGAAAGTCGTAATATCTACTCAGCTTTCTGGGCTCGATGGGGGGAGGGGCGTGTCTGTAGCACAATTGCATGCCTCTCAATTCCAGCTTTAAAAAATGCCATCCAGCCCCCCCAAAATGTTGAGGCTGGCTCTGCCCCTGACAATGCCCAAGTATTCACAGCCATCTACCACCGGACATAGCTGTGCTAACCCTTACCTAAACCCTTGTGAAGTTATACGTGCCAAATATTTCATGCCAGACCTATATGGAGTAAAATATGGAGGCAGATTTCCATCTACAAGAGTTATCTTGCAGGGGATCCCATCCCCATGTGAACCAGTCCATTGTTGAACATTTGATTTAATTCAGAGTGACGTGCCATTTCCAGACATATAAGTACTTCCGGGTGCCCCATGTCATCCATCTCTGATACCTTAAACACTTCAGGGTGTCCCCTACATCACTACAGCGAAACGTCTTTGTGGGTCACACACTCATTCATTATTAATTGACCCTATCCGATAGGTGTGTAGCCCAGGCCATTCTAGAATTATTGTAGAGTATTTGTGTCCATATGGGGGAGAGTGCCCATTACATCCCCCTGGCCCTGTTGACCAAAGGGTAACTGCTGCAGCTGATTTCAATGGCTTGATCCTTCCTCCTCAGATGGGATGAACCTGTAATCAAACTTGTTGCAGGCTACTGTGCCTTTAATGGGAGCCGGGAAACCAGAGTGGGAAGCGGGAGGAGGAGAAGGGGGCGTAGCCAAAGCAGGAAAGGGGCAGTTGAGTTTGTATTTTGAAGAAGGAGGTAATAAAGGGAAGGAAATCCCTACACTGGTGTTGTGTCCTTAATCTGTACTCAGGTACGACAACTGGCGATAAGGCTTGTCCCGCACACCAACGTCCGCCTCCCCCGGTGATTCCCGCCGCGTCCCTGAAGCGCTGCCATGCGATCCCGCCTACCTCCAATGGCAATCCGCCATCATCCTCCACACCAGGCGATTCCACCTCATCCACACAGCTGTCCGCCGACCTCCTGTGCGCCAGGCGATCCCACCTCATCCACACGGCAATCTGCCGTTGTCCTCCTCATCAGGCGATCCCACCATCCCTCACAAGATAAATGTCATGGCAAATCCCACTGACAGAGAGAGAAGGCATGCTGCGCGCAAGACACACAGCAAGAACCACGCATTTGCAGCATAGTGAAGCACATAGGAGAGTCCCCAACCCACGTGAGAGGGAGTCTCAGGTCACGGCACCACCAGGAGGAACCCTGGCAAGGAACAAACTGAAGCCTGGAAAGAAACTAAACCACAGGTGAGAGCCTGCAACGGGAAAAAAGGAGGCCACACTGCTACCTGCTGGCAGAGAAGCATATTGCAGCCATTTCTGCAATCAAGGTTTTCCTTCTTTTATAGGGCCATACCTTAGACAGGCACAGGCCCCAAGACTCTAAAGGTGCATCACCCAGCAACCCAATTACCCACCAGAGAGACACTTGTAAGGAGGAGTTAGAGGAAGCAGTCTCCATACAACAGTTTGGATGATCATGAGCGGACCAAGCTCACCAACAAGATAGGGAAATCAACCAGCAGACGTGGCCTCGAAATCCAAGGCCACACTTCTGAGGAAACCATTCCCATTCAGGCTGGTCCCACAGAGTGACAAAGGCCCCAGGTTGGTTGAATGGGTCAAAGACTTCAACTACTTTGTCAAGGCAGCAGGGGAGGAGCTGTCACCTACGATGTGTGAAATGTTTATCAAACTTGTTGGGAGTGAGATAAAAACAATCGTCAAGACAATCCCTCCAAATGAAAAAGACACCTATGCATCACTCATCACGGCCCTCAACAAGAAACTCATCATAGAACCAAACAGAGACAATGAGCGGTACGTCTTCAACCAGTGCGTTCAAAGAACTGACAAAACCATAGACAAATTCATAACACGCCTGCAGCTAAAGAGCACACACTGCCGATTCCATGAATTCTCAGTTGATGAGGGGATTAGACTATGAGTGATCAAAGGGTACCTCTCACCAGCATTCAGAAAACAACTCCTCAAAAAACCGCTATCCATCAATGAAGTCAGTGAACTGGCAATAATTTTCGAGAGAGTTGACAGACAAGCGGTGTCCATCGGGAATACAACAAGGGACAAAGGTGAGCGAAATGAGTCCATAGCAGCAATTCACCCCCAGAGAATAGCTGAGCGGGGCCACCCCCGTGGGTTGGCTCAACAACCAGACATTTCAACGGATCCAAAGACAATGCTAATGATGCAGAATGAATTTCCCACATTCCAGAACATGCCTGGCTCTAATTGTGGAAGGGAAGGACATTTCCAGTTTGTGTGTCGAGAAGGAAAGCCTTTCCCCACCCCGAGAATGAACCACCCACCACAGGGCAGACACTTCAGCAGGACATTCCAACAACCGCACTATGCCCCACGACCCCAACAAGCACAGTTCCAAGGCCAGCAGCGGTTCGTAAGAGCCATGGACGAAATGACAGTGCAGGACCCGGAGCAAAATTACAATCAATGGGACTTGAGCACACAATTTGGGGATGAATATGATGAGCCCCCACAGCAGTACCATTACCTGGTAGACCATCAACAACAACAACCAGGGCAGTCATACGACTATTCCTATGACTATGATCACATGCAAGCAGATGAATACGTTAACCTCATTAGAGATGATCTAGAAGCGAAGAAGGCACCCAGGGTCACCATCAACCTAGGAAACAGACATTACTGCTTCCTAGTCGACATAGGAGCAACAGTCAACATAATGGGGGAATAGGAGTTCCTACAAATGCCTGAGAAGCCGGACGTCACAAAGTCATCATCAAGAATATTCCAGTGGGGTGCTGCCCAGCCACTGCACTCTGTTGGACAATTTCGATGCATGCTGTTCCACAATGGGCAGTAAATCAACACTTTAATTCATGTAATACGCAGCCCTACAAAGGGTTGCTGCCTCCTGAGCTACCACACCACGAGTGCGCTAGGGCTAATAGACTTCCACTACCAGGACTGTGAAGTGATTCAATCCTCGGGATCACCAATGGAAATGGTACATGCCATGTCTCACGCTAACGCTCGGGACCGCCCAATCTCGAAGGAAGTCATTCAGTCAAAATTTCCGGACCTATGTAGAGGACTGGGGAAACTCAAGAACGTGCTCATAAAACTACACATCAATGAGAAAATACGACTTATCCCCCAGCACCCCAGGAGAGTGGGGTTTCACTTCCAAGGAGTGGTATCACAGGAATTGGACCAGTTACTGAGAAACGGCATCATCGAACCAGCCACTGCACCCCACCCGTGGGTTTCCCCACTCGTGATCATCCCTAAGGAGGGCGGTTGATATGAAAGTGGCAAACACTGGCATTCAACGGGAGCGTCAGCCCGGCCTGTGTATTGAAGACATGATAGTGCAGTTAAACAGGGCGACCACATTTTCAAAACTCGATTTGGTCTAGGGGTACCACCAGCTAGAACTGCACCCGGAGTCGAAGGTGATCACCACATTCTTAACCCACAAAGGCCTTTTTCGTTACCAACGTCTACATTTTGGCATCTCCTCAGCTGCAGAGATCTTTCAGGAGACCATCCGGAGAGTCATTCACCCGATCAAATCTGCGCTGAACTACAGTAATGACATTTTGGTCTTTGGGGCCACATAGGAAGAAAACGACATGGCGCTACTGCTCACGTGCAAGGTGTTACAGAGCACTGGACTCACACTAAACAGAGAAATGCAGGTTTAACAAGCGACGGCTGAGATTCTTTCGTCACGTCTTCTCAGATGCGGGATGATGCCGAACACGGACAAAGTGATTACCATCACCAATCTACTGGCACTGTGATAGGAGGCAGAAGTGTGGTCATTCCTTGGAATGGCGGGATACTGTGCTCGGTACATCCCGCACTACGCGATTCACACAGAGCCCCTACAACGCCTGCTACAGAAAGACATGTTGTTCCAATGGACTGATGAATGCCAGGGCGCATTCGACAAGGTGAAGCAGGTGCTAGCAGAAAACCAAATGACTTGCCGACTTTAATCCCACCTGGCACACAAAAATAATAGTGGATGCCAGCCAGTTTGGACTTGGCGCCATCCTTGCACAAACCTGTAGAGAAGACACACACCCGAGGCACATAGTGGGCACGCAGCACCATCTCACCCACGGAAACAGCCTATTTGCAGGCCGAGAAGGAGGGCCTAGCGGCAGTCTGGGCATGTGAACATTTCCA
The DNA here is from genome assembly GCF_040938575.1 of Ambystoma mexicanum. Taxonomy (NCBI): domain Eukaryota; kingdom Metazoa; phylum Chordata; class Amphibia; order Caudata; family Ambystomatidae; genus Ambystoma; species Ambystoma mexicanum. The sequence goes on along the minus strand of NC_090936.1, from coordinate 605,740,816 downwards.
CGACTTTGTCATAGGGAAGAAATTCACCTTAATCCCCGACCATTAGGCCCGCCTTTCACTTTCCAGAAATTCCAGGACCAAAATGCCACCGAGGATTGAGAGGTGGGGCATACGCCTGCAAGAATACGACTACTCGATCATCCACAGACCCGGGGGGAGGGGGCAGAACCCTGCAGACTACATTTCACCTCACCCTACAGGAAACCAAACAAAAAGGAAGGGAGACAGTGAATACCTCAACTATGTCATGCTAAATGCACTACCGCATGCACTCTGGCTTGAGACGGTGGCCTCCGCCTCAGCAGCCGGCGCGTCCATGTCGTTGGCCATAAGACTGGCCACCAGCAACAAATGGACAGACTATAGGAGGCAGCTTGCAAGCCACCCAGGTGCCAGCAGACAGGAGATTGAGAGGCTGGCCAATATCCACACGAACTGGCCGTCAAGGACAATTCAATACTGCTGACAGGATGCAAGCTAGTAAGCCCTCCTATGCTCAGATAAGAAGTGATCAAAGCAGCTCACGAAGGACACAGAGGGGCAGACAATACAAAAAAGGCAGCTGAGGTGCAACGTCTGGTTCCTTTCATAGACACCCTTGTAGTAGAGAGGGTAAGAAACTGCCTGCCCTGCCAATGCACCGCAAGAGAAGAATCAGCCATACCACTACACCCCACACAAATCCCAGACCGACCATGGGATCCAGTGGCCGTTGATTTCTACGGCCCGATGGACACAGGAGACTACTTGCTAGTATTAATTGACAAATACCCAAGATTCCAGATCGCCAAGAAGCTGGGCACGACGGCATACCCACAGGTGGCAACCACATTCAACAAAGTGCTGAGTGAATGGGACATACCACACACAATCAAATCTGACAATGGACCCCCGTTCAGCAGCCACAACTTCACCACTTTTGCAAAACACATGGGTTCCAGCATCAAAAGATCATCCCCAGATGGCCACAAGCCAATGGGATGGCAGAATGGTTTATGGCGTCCATTAAAAAGACCATCCACAGGGCCCATGTTGAAGCAGTGAACCCCCACCAAGCACAGTGCAGGATGCTCAAAGACTATCAGAACACCCTTCATGAAGCAACCAGCAGAACACCGGCCGAGCTACTGATGTGCTACCAGGTACAGACCAGGTTGATGAGAAACTTGACTGACCCAGCAGAACCGAACGAAGATATCATGGCAAGAGATGCTGTTTGGAAGGAACACGCCAAACAAGACACTGACCTTCGAAGTAGAGCAGCGCCCAAGGTCTTTGTGGTGTGCGAGGAGGTGCTAGTAAGACAGCCAATGACCAGGAAGACAGACACCCGCTACTCACCTAAACCCTCACCGTAGTGGCCCTCAAAGGGACCATGGTAACAGCTCAAAACGCACAACATGAGGTCACCAGGAATGTCTCGCAGTTCAAACACTTCATCAAATGAGAAGAGAAGAACACACCAATAGCAGATCCGGAACCATAATGGCATGAGCCCCATGATATCCCATGGGTTCCCTCAGCCAGAGAGATAGAGAACAGGAACAAACAAGGAGAAGGGAGAGCTAACAGAAGCACTGCAGAAAAAAGAAGACGCCCAAAGTGGGTCATCAGGCGGCCCACTCGGTTGGTAGAAGAATACTAGACTCGAACTCTGAACATAAGCCCGTCAGTGGTGTTGCAGGCTACTGTGCCTTTAATGGGAGCTGGGAAACCAGAGCGGGAAGCGGGAGGAGGAGAAGGGGGCAGAGCCAAATCAGGAAAGGGGCAGTTGAGTTTGTATTTTGATGAAGGAGGTAATGTCGAATCTTTGAGGCACATGGGATAAACATTGGGACAGCAGTGATCATGTATCATTACTGAGCGTGTGGATCCAGAGCTTACATGAAGATGCCCAAAGACTGGGGAGGATGATGTTCCATAGTAAACGTCCATGTTCCAGCGTTGGTGTTTCCTAAAAGTTATCTGAACATTGACAGCTTTCCAAAAGCAGATGCTCACCTGTGGAACTGATAATCTCAGGAGAGACAACGATATGGACCATCGCAGCAGTGAAATTGATAGATATAGCTTTCGAAATGATTCCTAACGCACCGACTTACATATCAACATCTGAGGAGGTGGGGACTTCGACATCTCTAATCCCTCCTTCAATCTCTGTAAACAGTTAAGAGGCATCATAATCATAAGACAGATGGTTCAGATGACCTTAACTTGAGACTTTTATCTCCGCAAACACAGTATGAGAGCGCATAGGCGCATCTGAAGAAGAAAGGTTCTTGTAAAAATCGTTAAAAGCTTTTCGATTAAAATCAAGTAAAAAAAAAAAAATAAGTAGAATGAAGAGAGATAACTATTTCTCAGCCACGTCTATAGAAGCCTTTGACTCCATTCCATATGAACACAGACTGTTCAGCCAGACTTTGTCGATATTCATGTTGATCTTTATGCAGAGTATCCAGGTTGGAGCAAATACTAAATGGCTGCAAATTACCAGATGGGAGTTGTTGCAGACAATCAACACTACCATAAAGGGAGTCAATGCTACCAGGGAGGAGCTGAGTGCCATACGACTGATGACTCTTCAGAATAGATATATCCTGGACATGATCACAGCTATTGATGGAGGCGTTTGTGCAAAAACTGGGGAATCATGTTGCACATTTATACCTTCTCAGGATGATGAGAATGGCACCTTGACAGAGGCCATAGAGATGCTGACGAAGCTGCATATCCAAATGGTGGACGTTTGGAGCGCTCTTTTCTTGGGTCCCACAATTTATGGCAGATATTTTTAAGTTTCTCTGTGCCCTGATAGTGATGATATTGCTTGGATTCTGTGTGGTTAGGATAATAATCTCACAATGCAAGAAGACAGCAAAGAAAGCCATAGGGATGAAGATCATGATTGATGTAAAATCAGGATGGAAGACCAAAGAGCTGACAGATGAGGAAATCAGGGATTTCGTGAAAGACAGCATCCGTGCTCCTTAGGGAACGAGATTCCTGCATCCAAAGAACCCTAAGAAGTATGTGGGAAGATGGATCTATTATGGTCCAAGTGGCCAGTGCATGTTCATGACCTGGAACAAGGATGAGCATGTGAAATCAGCTGGATGCCTGAAAGAAGTAATCAAGATATGGGTCCCAAAGAAGCATTTTTTTCAGAAAAGGATATCTAGATGTGAAGGATGATGGGAGAGTGGTCGATGAATCACCCAGAGGGGGGGTGTAGAAACAATGCCAAGTACCCCCACCTCAACCATCTCGCCCATATTGCCTATATGTTGGGAACCAGAGTGTGAGACACGTGCAGTACCAGTGAAAATACAGATACCAAGGAGAATCCTGGAGGCAAGGTTCCCATTGAGAAAGCCATATCTGCATATGAGACAGTATGGCTATTTGAATGAAACCCCAGAAAAAGCAGGACCAATGAATGAACGAGCAGATTGGTGATGTCACACGAAGCCAGACTGATGTACATGGAAGAGATGCAGAGACAAGAGAAGTGACTATACTCTATAAGGCATCAAGAAAGTATCAAAGATAAGTGACATCTCGGGCTCGAGATGAAGAAACTTATGCTACAGAAACAATGAAGATATCAAGTTATTTTACACGTGTACAGATGCAAAGAAACGCAAGAAGATTAAGTATTATTGAGGCTATATTTATAGAGAATAGATTGTGGCTTGCACCAACGTATACATACACAGGAGTAGGTAAAGAATGGATGTTTCCACAACATATTATAGCAGAGCTGAACCAGAGAAGGAAGGCCTTTTCAAGTGTGTCACAGTTGAAAACAATGAAATTACAGAAGTGGATCTCAGAAAGGCAAAGCTGGATCACTGCCAAGAAACCAAGGTCTTATCGGACTGGGATGAGCAGATATTAGTTACAAAGAATGAAACTCCTGTTCAGAAGGCATCGACGAAAACAAGGAAGATGTCAGAGGTCTATTAAAATATAGTATTTTAAATGCACTAGAGCTCAAATTTGTGGTCTTCAGTCACGTGGATGGATGGACCTGGACAAACATGACAAACCACACCTACGCATAAGGGCAGAGTGTGCCTCTACTCACATGTATTCTCCAGAGCACAGAACATTTCCAAGGCCAAGTTCAAAGCCTTAATTGACGTGCATACTACTGAGGTAATGATAGATGATATGCTAATTGGTGAGAAGCTGTGGTTATGACCAGCTCACCAGCACCTGGAAGTCCAGCCTGAGTGCTGCTGATGTGGGTGGAAAGGTACTGACGGATGTAAGAGTGCCAACCCATTGTAGGGGGCATTCGTAGTGTCTTGTTTGAGGGGAGGGCTTAGTAGTCCCACCTGATGTTAAGGAGCCTATCACTTTCTTAGACTAGTATGGAACGTATACTTAGATTTTCTCCTTAAGCATATCACATTTGCCACTAGGTTTTTGTAGTTTGACACGTAAGATGACATTAGTAAATACGTAGGTTAAAGTCATCAATGACAATTTTTTATTATAAGTATGATGTTTTTTGTGAAGTAAATTGAGAGACCATGCTATGACACGTCCGTTGTTCTCCCTGTTTTAGATCATTGATATTAAAACAGTCAACTTTGCCAACTTCTTGAGTCGTTTTGATTATTGATGTTTGAGTAACTTCTGCATCCTCATTCATCTCAAAGTATTGCTACCTCGTGTTAAAGGGCTGGGTCAGCTGTCCCGGTTCAAAAGGGAAGGAGATCCCTACACTGGTGTTGGGTCCTTAATTGTACACAGGTATGACAAAATTAAACTTTCTCATTGCTGATTCCGGAAGTCCTGGTTTTGTTGCTGACCGGCTGGAAAAGGAGGCTTGCAGGACATTTACTCTCCTCCCACAGGGCCTCTTGTCCCTCCTTTTCCTGTGCACTTCCTGATCCTCTCCTATCTCCCTCCACTCTGGAGAAAGTGGAGATGGGTGTGTGGCAGCCCACTATGGCTGTTTTCCTCAATTACCACCTACGAGGGCAGATGCATCTTCTAAGTGTGCGATTGGCCAGCCCCTACACCTCAGTGCATGCACAGATGCCACTGTGCATGCAGAAGGATGTTAATGACCACACATCTTTTCCCCCTAGCACGGGGTGGCCGTACGCTGCCTGTACTCTTTGGTGAATAGCGTACAGCTTCAGCAGTTACATTTGACCCCATTTAAAATCCAAGTCAAGTTGTACATTTTACAGTTATTTCAGTGTTCAGTGTTCAATGTATACAATTGCAAGGGGCCTGTTTGGGGCAGGGGTGTCAACCCAGGCGCGGGCTGCCCCTCTGCCTTCCACAGTGCCCAGAGGTTGCTTGTGCCCGCTGCGCATCGCCCTTCACGCCTTTCTGTCCTCTTGTCTTCCAGCTGCCCAACATGTTCGGGAACCTTCGCTCCACCTTCATGGCTCTGATGATTGGATCATACGCCTCCTCTGCCATCACGTTCCCCGGAGTGAAGGTAGGTCCTGTTTCATCTTTGCCCCCTCCTGTTTTCTTTCACTCTTTCCTCCCTGTTACTGTTTTCTTTAATGTTGTGCTCTCTCCTTTCTGCCTTCTCTCTCTCCCTCGTTCACCTCTCACTCTTGTCGTACTCTCCCATGCTTCTTTCCCTTTCCTTACATACTTTTCTTTTTCCTCTCATGTACACCTCTCACAGTCACTCTCTATGGGCCTCATTATGATATCGACGGTAGCTGTGCCTGTAATACAGGCAGCGGTTTCATTATTTTTCCGGCACCCGCGAATGGGCAATTACCGGGTCATTACGGCCTTGCAGGACCCGGTAAATACCCATTTGCGGGCGCGGAAAAAAGATGCTCATCATTCCCATTCGGCCCCAAAGGGCTGAATGGGAATGGGGAGGGCGGCTGCACCGGCACTGCTTATAACGGTGCCGGTGCATCCGACATGCTCTGCTCGTGTGTGCCACTCTGCCGCTAGGTCCGACCTGGCGGTCAGAAAGGCACCCGTGAGCACAACTCATAGTTTGTCGGTCAGGGACCTACAGTACTGACAAGCTTACCGGTACCGTAGATCCTGGACCGGCAAACGTATGACTTCTGTCTGTGTTACCCACTCTTTTCGTTGATTCTTTTTGATTTCCTTTCATCTGCTCTTGCTATCCCTCCTTCATGCTCTTGCTAGCTCTCAGTTTATCTCTGCTCAATTTTCCTACATTATCCTCTATATTTTGTAGGTGTTCTATATACCAAGCCTAGCTGGGAAGCAAGGTCCCTGTCTCTCTCACTCCCTTTCTCTTCCTCCACCCCTTCTTCCCCTACTCGCCTGTCCACTCTTTCTTCCCCTTCTTCTCGTGCTCTCACTTGTAAATCCTCTCTCCCTCTCCCATGTTCTCCCTCACTCACATGTTCACTAGCTTCTGCTCTCCTTACTCATATATTCCTCCCTTTCTTCTTTCTCTCACTCATATAACCCACTCACACTCCCTATTTTCTCCTTCTCGTCCTCTTTCGTAGCTCACATGTTCCACTCACTAGCCTCTCTAGCTCTCTTTCGCTCACATGTTCTCACTCTATGTTCTCGCTCCATAACATGTGCCCTCGTTTCGGCTCTGGCTTGCTTATTGCGGCCTTTCTGACGCTCACCTGCTCCCTCCCCACCTCTCTTGTTCTCCCCCTCTCATTTTTTGGTATATCACATCTTTCCAATTCCCCCCTCTCACACTCACACATTCCCTCTCACTCACCTTTTCCCTCTCCCCCCTCACAGCTGATCTACGAGGCTGGAGTCTCCTTTTTGGCCATCATGTTGGCCTGGTCAGCATTAGCTTGTCTCATATTCATCAACTGCCTGGTGAACTGGCCCAAAGAATCCTTCCCAGCTCCGGAAGAGGCCACCTACACGTGAGTACAGCACCATGGCTCTACGGATCACAACGAAACCAGGGCTCGCTTTCATGGATACAGGTAATGGTATTTACAAGAAACACATAAAAGAATACTTTGAAAGTGCACCTCAAGTGCTCTCCAGGGTTGACCTAGTGATAATAATTCGGTAGTGTGTAATGCGCTAAGTCGCGCAGCATGATTTATTTTTTATTTTTTTATTTACTGAACAATTGTATGGTTCCTATACATCAGAAAGTGTTTTCAGGTGCCACAAGACAAAAAGGGGGAAGGTGGGGTGACACAGCAGGAAAAAACAATATACCGTCCTACTAGGCCTTGCGACATTCGGATCGTGCAAGTGCAGTAAACAAGAATAGCAAAGGGTGGGAGAGGATGTCAGTGCAAAGGTAAAGGGGGGCAGGTGTGGAGGGGGAAGTGCAAAGGTGGAGGGGACCCCAGGGGCTGGATAAGTGCTAGGGAGTACAAGTACGGCAAGTGCGCAGGGAATAACAGGGGAAGGGTCATCAGGTGCGTGGACAGGGGTGGACCAGCCTCAGTAGGCTAGTCAGGAAGGGTTGGTGGAGGGGCAAGTGATGGTGATGGGGTACTGCAGAAGACTGGTCAGAGGAGTGCCTGGTCCCTTTATGACTCAGAAGGGACCCGGCAGCTAATCACAGCAGCAGGGGGGACGTTGGCAAGGGAGAGAGAAGGAGGAGGAGAAAAGAAAAGTCCTGAGAAGCTTCCGGAACTTAAGAAAATCTGGCTGAAGTCTGAGAGGGGCATGGAGGCCATTCCAGAGGGAAGCACCTGCCAAAGAAAGAGATCTAGCCCCCAGTCGCTGCATGGAGAAACACCTGACCTGCAGAGAGTTAGAGCTAGAGGACCGAAGGACTCTAGCAGAGAGGTATTTAAGTAGAGAAAGTTGGCGGTAGCATGGTCCCAGGTCCCAGAAAGCCTTGTAGATGATGCAAAGGGTCTTGAATTTGAACCTTGCAGCCACCGGAAACCAGTGGAGAGATTTTAGGGCTGGAGAGTTGCGGTCCCTGGGCTTGAGGCCAAGGATACGTTTTGCAGTCCTGTTCTGGATTAGCTCAAAAGGGTGGAGGAAGGAAAGAGGCAGATTGAGGAAGAGGCTGTTGCAGTAGTCCAGCCTAGAGAGAACCAGAGCTCTGGAGACATAAAAGGCGAGAAAAGGGAGAATGCCTCTAAGGAGATTAACCTGAAAGTGGGCCTTCTTTGTAAGGTCAGCGATATAAGGTGAGAAGGAGAGAGAGGAGTCGAACATGACACCCAGGCTTTTAGCTTCACAAGAGGATAAGGCGAGGGGGCCCAAGGAGGGCAGCCCTGGATTAGGTTGGGAACGAAGGGGCAAGAGTTCCAATGAGAAGGATCTCAGTCCTACTGGCGTTAAGACAGAGATCATTATCAGCACACCATGCCTAAATATCAGTCAGGCAGTCGGGAATGAGAGAGGAAGGAGAGGAGGTAGAGGGAAGCTTAAAGGAGAGCTGTGTGTCATCTGCATAACACTGAAAATGAGGAGAGAAGGTGGAGATGTGTATTTATTTATTTAGGTTTACATTTGTAAAGCAGCTAAACCCTGAGGCACCAGGGCGCTGTTGCGGACCAGTTACTTGATACAAAAAGCTTCAAACAGAGGAGTGACTATAAACCCCTCACATACCAGATCAAGTGGGCAAGAAGGGCCAGATAAATGTTGAAAAGCCATTGCAAGAGGATATAGCCCTGAGGGACACCACAAGTAGAGAGTGTGGTAGAGGACAGAAAAGGACCCTGTTGAACCTGGGGGAGCCAATACATAAGAAAAGAGGTCAGCCAAGCCAGTGCCTGGTCCATGATGCCCAGGGTATCACAGAGATGATTTAGGAGGGTGGCATGATTGACAGTGTTGAAAGCAGAGGACAGATCAAGGAGGATGAGAACAGAAGGAGAATTGGAGTCGAAATTTGAGAGCAGGTCTTCACCGGTGTTCAGGAGAGCAATTTTCATACCTCTGGCTGCTCTGAAGCCAGACTGGTGGGCATGTAGACAAACAACAGATTCAGTATGGTGGATTAGTTGGGAGATGACCAACGTCGCCAATAGTTTGCCCAAGATGGGGGTAGTGGCGATAGGGCGGTAGTTAGCCAGGCAGGAAGGGTCAGCAGATGGCATTTATAAGAGGAGGTGCACAAGGGGGCGCTTGAGAGGTAATGGGAAGGAGCCAGAGGCAAAAGCATGGTTACAGAACTCAGCCAAAGAGGGAGCGGGGATGACAATATTGTCCTTGATAGTTCTAGAGGAGCAGGGAAGCACATGTTTGGAGGAGACTTACATAGAGTGAACAGTCTTGGTGACCTTGGCTGGTGTCATTGGTAAGAAGTAAGGGAGCAGGAGGGAAGGAGAGAGAGGAGCCAATGGAGGCATGAGTGCAGGTGGAGGAAAGAGGGGAGTAGAGAAATGTGAGGACAGGATGCCCTGAGTTTTGGTTGTGAAGTCGGAAGCCAAAGCCGTGCAGAGAGCCTGGGAAGGAAAAGAAGAAGTAGAGGCTGCAGTAGGATTGGCAAGTTTGTTACATATTTTGAAAAGTTCATCTATGTTGTTGGTGGCCCCGGAGATGCGGGCTTGGATATGGGCCTGCCTCTTGGACAGGATGGAGAATCTGTAATGCCTTTGGAGCAGGTAACAGGCCAGTTTGCCAGAGAATGGCAAGTGCCATAGTTGGTGGGGGAAGAAGGATACACTGGGGAAAGAGAGGAAGCAAACTGCACTGTGCACAAAGAACTCACCAGGTGGCCTAGCAGCCAACAGGTACAGATGATTACGGTCCTTTGAGCAGTGGTTAAGCAGGGACAGCAGATTTAAGAACAACAGATTTGAGTTCAGATGTACAGGGAAATATCAACATTTCAACAGGGAAGCACGTGTAAAACACACCTAGAGTCAAGATTCAAATGCACATGTAAACCACCCCCAGATTCAAGATTCAAATGCACATGTAACACACACCTATATTCAAGATTCCAATACATGAAAAATACACCTGGATTCAAGATTCAAATGCACATGTAAAACACACCCAGATTCAAGATTCAAATGCACATATAAAACACACCTAGATTCAAGATTCCAATGCACATGAAAAACACACCTAGATTCAAGATTCAAATGCACATGTAAACCACCCCCAGATTCAAGATTCAAATGCACATGTAACACACACCTAGATTCAAGATTCCAATACCTGAAAAATACACCTGGATTCAAGATTCAAATGCACATGTAAAACACACCCAGATTCAAGATTCAAATGCACATGCAAAACACACCCACATTCAAAAATATAGTCAGTGTAACTTTGAACAAGTAGAACAGCTGAATTACAGTTGCTACTCAGACTACAGCCCTCAGTTATGTGAGAAGGGAAATTATAAAGCTCAAATTGAGGGTATAGAACAGAGGGTATGAATTATAGGAACACAGTGACAATGGCATTGCTGAAGCATGAGGCAGAAACAAAATGCAAGGAGATTAGAATTCCAACAAACTGAACATACAACTATATTTGAATGAAACAAGCTGATCATGAGCAAGGCAGTCTGATTTCCAGGAGAAGCCGAAATGTGCAGCAATGTGTTTGCGTGAAGGCGATTGAGGTAGGATTCAGCTTACAAGGACTCATGGACAGAAATACATGCTCAGAGAATCAGGATGGGAAGAATTCGGTGTAGGGTCAATGTTGTGCGAAGGATGTAATCCCCATGGTGATAACAGGTGGAAAAGATAGAACGATAGGCAGCAAAAACAAGGCTGCCAGAAAGCAACGGAGGGTCAGGCACTGCAGCAGGGGGTGGGGGATAGCGCTTACCGATAGAAACAAGCGCCATTGTGGCGGCAAAGTCAAAGTGGGGCAGAGCGTGGCTGCCCGCAGAAATTCAGGACAGAAAGGAAGAACAACAGAAGAACAGTGCAGCATGGCACAGCAGCACCGGCCGGACAGGCCAGACCGGGGCCTTAGTCGAGGGCCTTGGCTCAGGGGGCCTGCTCGCCTGCCGGCTCCAGGATTGGCCTCTAGTGGAAGTATGCACCCTATCACGATCAGCTGGGCATGCTCCGGTGGGGCTCATAGGCACTCTTGCGCCAGGAAATGGCAGTGTCCATTTCCTAGGGGAAAGAGGCCCATAGAAATGGATAGAATGCTTGTGTGTGCTGGAGGCGCTCACCTGATGGCATGAGGAAAATTGCAGGAGCATCAGACACAGCCTCCTCACGACCAAGAGGAAAAGAAATGGAGGGCCGAAGAAACACAAAGGGTCTAGTCGAGGGACTTGGACCAAGGGGCCGGCTCGCTTTCCGGCTCTGGGAATGGCTTCTAGTGGAAGTATGCACCCAATCACGATCAGCATGGCAGGCTCCAGTGGGGATCACAGGCACTCCTGTGCCTGGAAATGGCAGCGACCATTTCTTAGGGGACGAGGCCCATAGAAATGGACAGAATGCTCTCGTGTGCTGGAGGCGCTCACCAGATGGCAGGAGGAAAATTGCAGTAGCATCAGACACAGCCTCCTCACGACCACGAGGAAAGCAAATGGAGGGCTGGAGAAAACAGTGAGGTTTAGGAAGACTTGGATGAACAACTGAGTTTTTAGGAGCATCCTAAACTTCAGGTGTTGTTGTTGGAAACGCAAATTCACAGTATGTGGATCCTCCTGTTCCTTATTCGAGTCTCAAATTGCGAGTCTGAGGTTCTGTGAGTCCATTGTTCTGGATAGGGGTAAAAACAGGCCGGTCTAAAGGTTCTATGTGATTACTGCACCCAAACTATTGCAACACCATAATGTCGACTTTATGTTTTATTTCGACCCCCTTTTCACTGCATATATATGCAAGGGGAGTCCCCCCTGCAGCTCCCCCCCACTTGTATTACATCCTATACCCATCCCCCCACATATACATAAGGTGTAAAGAGGGAACATTTTTTTAAAAAAGGTCGACATTTTGGGTGGCGCAGTAATCGCGGTCGCAGTAATTGTATAATCCGGGTCTTAGAATGCTATGGTGCAGCAACATTCGTGGTCTGTTGAGCAAAAACATGAGAAAGAACACATGCAGATGCCCCATGCAACCAGACCTTTTTAGACCACGTGACTCAGGGATAGTCAATGAGCAGGTAACCATCTACGCGGCCATGCGGCAGTGATGCTTTGCAACTACTGGACACGACTGCACTCTTCTTGCTTCACCCACAGTAATTGATATTGCACACGTTGTTCATTGACACTTTTTAGCTGACAAAATTGTCATTTTGGAATCATTTCAATGGCAGAATTATTAACAGTTCTCATAGTGACAACAGAAGAAAAATAAAATATAGACTATAGTTTACGATTGCACACAAAACAAGTTTCCTGCACAGAAGTTCTGCCAGTCTTGGTGCTGCAATTGGTGTCAATTCACAATTAGTGCATGGCACTTTGCACAAAGTCTGCAAATGGCACAGTTGCTTGAAACCCAGCTTGAAACTATCTTCAAAGGGAGCAAGGAGGAGAGGGTGAGGAGGATGGAAGGGTTCATTTTATATGGGTTGTCTATGCAGTGAGAGGTCCCTTCATTTCCCTAGACACCCCTATCTCTCTCTTACCGTGCAGCGCTAAAGGCGGGGTTCAAACCTCTATTTCCAAAAGGGCCTTCCCTTCCAGTCAATTAGACATCGACAGCTGTAGGTGTGAGTCCACCAGCCGTAGGGGGAGGCAAAGGAGCACGAGCTGTAGAATCTGGCCGGTGAAGCCTTCGCTTTAGGCAATGCTGTTTGAGTGTGGGCTGCTTTGCTTTTGGTGTCGGAGTTGTGACTGCGGAGATGGGGTAGCTGTTAGAGCAGTGGGTAGCAGAGTGTGTAGGGAAACTGGAGACGATGGTGTAGCAGTATTGACTGTAGATGGTTTGGAGTGTACTCTAAGAGTTTTGAGTGGAGGGGTGGTGTTAAATGGATAACTGGAGCGGGTGGGTTGGGCGCTGGTTGTAGGGACTGCGGAGGATCTCTGGAGGGTAGTTTAGGAGCACTGGCTGCAGGAATGCTATGATAGAACTTGCTGCAGGAATGGCGAAGGCGATCTGGATAAGTGGGAAGGTCTAGGAACACTGGTTCTGGGTGATAGCGCAAGACTGCTTGATAAAGGTGATGGTGCATGTGTATTGGCTGTAGGAGATTTTGTGGATGGGCTGCCTCTAGTAGATGGATTCAGAGTGCCAGTTGTAGTGTAAATCGCGTAGGAGCACCAGCGATAAGCGGTAGTGTGAGAGCCCTGGCTATAGGCAATGGTGTCACAGAGGTGGCTGTGGTGAGTGATAATGTGAGAGTGCTAACTGAGTAGAATGCTGTGAGACAAGTATTGAGAAGAGGATGGTGTAAAAGAGCTGAATGCAGCAGATGAAGTAGGAGTGCATGGTGTAGGAACGCTGACTGTAAGATGTGGCGCAAGGATGCACTAATAGCATTGGCTGTGTGGGATGGTGTCTTGGAACGGTCTCTGAGCTTTGGTGTAAACACGCTCACTCAGTGCAATGTCTAGAAAGGTTGGCAGTGAAGACATTCTAGAATGCTGGCTGTAGGCAGCGGTGTAGGAGAATGACGAGTTTGAATGGGTGGTGTTTTGCGCCCAGTTTCTAATGCAGACATTTACCCTTACAGGAAGAAAATAAAACTGAGTGGGTTGGCCCTGGACCACAAGGTGACTGGTGATAGGTTTTACACTCACGTGGCAACCGTGGGCCAAAGGTTGAGTCAGAAGGTGGACCAAGAGAAAGACATTTACTCCTCAAATGAAGAGCTCAAGCGAAAGGAGGCAGCCGTGGCACAAGAAGGTGAGTTCAAACTGCAAACATTAACCTCCGAGGAGGTGATCTTTAAATTATAGGGTGCAAAGGATCCATGGGACTATGAATCCTCTGTTTAATCCATTGTCAGGTGAGCTCTTGCGGTGATGGTTTGTTTATTTTATAATACTTAACTCATACATTTTGGGATCATCCATTGTGGATGCATTTTAATCCACTGGGAGATTAATCATGTTTACGTAGACATTGTTTAATCAATTCTACCATGGTTTCCTCCAAGTTCTACTAGAGAGTATCCTCTATCTGTCCTGGAACCCAGGACAGTGTCAATACATACAATACAATGTTCCTGCCAATACTCTTAAGAGAACCTATTTTTTTATGTTATTTCAATGTGGACATTTAATGTCATTGTTTAACAAAGCTTTTCACATTTCTTTTTCTCACAACAATGTTTATGTGCAAACTGAGTTATTGTGCAGACTGTTTTTGTGCAAACATAGATAATTATTTAAATGTGTAAAAAGACAAGACATAGTCATACAAAACTGCGAAATCACAAATGTATAAATGCTGAACTCATCCAATGACTAGTGTTAATAAAGTAAGGAGATTTATTTGAACACATTCGACTTAATCAGTTATCTGGTTTCTGAGCAATTTTAAGACCGTGGCGAGTCGACGTTCAGCAACTTTTTGGCACTATCTAATTTTGGTTGCCTTCATCAGGACACCACAAATTAGTTAGGCAAAATGTTTCACTATCTTGATATGTCGTCTTTGTCAAGACCCCATAGATTAATCAATTAAGACCCTATTGTAATACAAGAAGGGCAGACAAGGCTATTTACAATGTTTTAATAGTACCATAGTTAATGTTTCTCAATACATTGCCTCATTAAAGTATTCCCAACTAACACTAGGTCTTTTAATACAGTACACTATGTATAGAGAGTGTCATTATCCAGATTTCCGTATTGTTACAATGAATGGGTATCATGGTCCTATAAAATGGGCGATAACATTAAAGAGTAACTTATATATTGTTCATCTAGTATCATCTCAAAGTAGGAGGGGGAGGAGTGAAATGTTTACCGTTTTATTTATCCATCCTTTTCTTGGCAAGTTATGTCTATTGTTCCTCTAATACCCACTTCCTTACTGTGTTTTCGGAGAGTAGAGGGTATTTGGAACAGGTATAATTGTTGTAGTCATATTCTAAAAAAGTACAAAAGATACCCAAGTTGGATAATACCTCTATTTGGTTTATAATATAGTTCATTTAATAGGATTCAGAAATAAAGATGAAAGAGATGGCAAGCATCCATATTCTAAAAGGACTTGTACTTTCCTTACTCACCCATGTTCTATCTCCTGCTCCATGGCGTCTACCGCTTGGTAGGCAATGCATGTAAGCCACCATATTGGAATTGTTAATAATATATATGCGACAGGGACGCGATGATGTCATCACATAATACATGAGATAAGTGGAGCCATTTTAGATTAGGAACTGTATCTCTTGGTTGACCGGTAGCATAGACCATATTTACATATTTAGACCCATAGAATTATTGGCCATACTAGAGACAAGTTGGGTATGCATAATAGTAAACTGAGTGACTGCTATTGAGTCGAGCTCACTCCCAAATATGTTTGTGTGATCTAATTTGTGAAAGTTACACAATTCAGGTTGATCGAAGGGTGCTGGCATGGATTAAGCCCAACCCAAACAAAAAGACATATAATAGTTAACCTATATCCATGCGCTCCTTATCTCCAAACATTATTATCTCAGCTGTGAAGTTACTCGTTTAACTGTCGGAAATCCAAATCACAGACAAACATTAATTGAATGAAACAACAGTTTCTCAAATATTCAAAGATTTAACGTCCATCTGACACAAAAGCTGACACGTGTTTTGACCTCAACGAGGTCCTCATCAGGGCTTAATACATACTCCAATGATGATATTCCATCGGTAAGCTCATCAAACCCGCTCGCATTCAGGGACTAATCTGTCCACACAGATAATGTCCCGACACAATGGATGTATCACAATCATCACAATCCTGATGGCTAAGTAGCTGCCTTTCCTTGAAAAGTATATCTGGTGTTAAAACATGTTCCTGTGTTGGTGTCTGCATTAACCTCGATTATACCTGGATATACGTCAGCTATGACATCATTCTACGTGGCTAATAGTAAAAACCTACTGCGTGGATGCATTGGTTAGGAGAAATGTATACATATAGTTTGTATAAATGTTAGCATCATCATTGGGTGCCTCTTCTCTATTAGTCATGCCTTGAACTACCTCTAGCTACGTAAAATACAGAAAATAACGTAATAACAGCAGCGGATAGGCCGTGCAACAATGTATGGTCCACCATTAAATAGGACCTCCTGATTGGTTGCCACTCTCTTACCAACCTTGAACATTCGGCTTGTTAGCAGCACGTAAACAGTGAAACCCAGGTACAAGGGAATGTCAGACAACTGCCTTTCTTAGCTAATTAGCCTACCATCTCTCATAAGTTAGTCCCTAAACCAAAGCTTCTTCATTGTAGTCGACCTTGCTGACTGTTCTCTTCCTCAGAACTTTAAAAGGGAGTGAAAGTATATTAGTATCTTGTCTAGAGTTTTATGAAAAGACCTGGTCTTCTGGTCCTGGACCACGTGTGAAGAGACCATGATTTTGCCCATTACGCCCTTCTATTAAGTGCTATTTGATTCAATTATATTGGGTGCAATTACTCTCCTCGGCCTCTGGAGACTTGGTTGCTCCATCCTTCATGTTCTTTCTCGCATTTTCAATTGAACAATTCTTGGCACTTGTAGCTATTCACTCCTTCACTTAACCTAAGAGAAATATGTCCTACGTACATGGCTTATCCTCTTCGACTCGTTTCGAGCGATGTAGTTGCTCTTGCTGCAGCATCCTTGATTCTGAGCAAAGCGACTACCCTTTGTTCTTGCACAAATTTGTATTCCAGTGCCTGTCAGCATTGCAGCCCTTGTTACTATCCTTGAGACTTCTCGCTTACTATTATACAATGCTGATGTCCATTTTCTCAACATGGTTGCTTTACTTGCGCTCTATTTCCTACTTTAGCAAACTTTTATATATCTTATCTACCTTGCGTTTCGGTTTATATACATCCATTTTATTTCTTGTCACTCATCTATTCAGTGTATATGGTTTTCTTTACATTCGCATATATTTTTACTGTCACTTCAGTCGCATATACATTCTTTAGAAATCCATGCATCATTTTTGACTGTGTCCGCGTATCTTCTCTTTTTAGTGGCGTCACTTTACATCTGCCAGACTTTACTTATAATTCTTGTATTTCCAATGTTGTCTGCAGGCTTATGTCTACCACATCAGTTCGAGGGTACATACAACATGGTTGTCTGAGTGCATACCGTCTCACATACCTTTGATGTGGTATTGGGATGATACTAGGTGTCATGCACAGTGTTTTCTTACTGTGCGTTCAGTATAACAGAGGTGAGGGTGTGGGGTCTATGAACGACGTGTACATCTGCCCTTCTACACAGTCTCAGAAGCAATTTCAATATTTTTATTTTCCTTAAAGAAGGCTTTTAGTCTTATGAAAGAATTGATCATGTTATTTTTCAGCTGTAAATCATCAGCCAGGATGGTGGGTAGGAACAAAAGATAGACCCTTACCAAGAATAGATAATTCAGCAGGGTTGAGAGTGTTTCTAAATAAATTGATAACATGTTCGTTCTCAACATCATTTAACATGTATATGCTTGTCTCCGTATTTGGAACATACCCGGGGAAACTTGATTACCGTGTTCATGGTAATTGGAAGCCCTGTATCAAGCTCTTTGTCATCTTTGGCTTCTTTTGCCTAAGAAAGGTGAGCGAGTATTGTGTTGTTGTTGTAGACCTTGGGTTCTGGACCAGAGTCATTACTAGATGTATCAGAGAAAGGGACCCACCTGCATCTCCGGTAGGGTCTTCCTCTCATTGTAGTATTTCTCATCTTCCACATCCAGTTACGGGTCTCACAATAATCTTTTGCTAAATATGGCTATATTATTTCAGTCTTAAATTCTCAAATATCTCTTGCGACTTTATTCTTTATTTTGTTTATTGTGGATAACTGAAAATCATCTATTTTATTGATATCCAGAAGTTTATCTTTTGCATTGATTAAGGCCCTAGTTTTCTGGAATTCTTTCTGGGGTTCTTCCAGTTCTATTAGAAATTGGCTACTAATGTGTTGTACTGTAGTTCTAGTTAGCACCATTAAGTCCCTGCTACAATTTTTAGCGATATAACTGACATTTTTTTAAACCCTTGAACTTCTGTGAAGATGGAGTGTCCATTTTTCATAACTAGCCTTGCAGGGATATTGTTTCCTTTCAGGTATTCCCCAACAAAATGTTTGCGCAGTTCCGTCCTGCAACACTTTTTTTTAGTTTGAGTAGTTCGTCACCAGATAGTTGTGTCGTTATATTTTGACTGTTCTCCCACGGGCACAGACTTTACAGGGTGAGGATATTCTTTTGGTTTGCAAAAAAATTAGTTAGGGCATTCTTTTGGCAAAGCACTTAATGCATATAAATCAAGAAGCAAACCAGCGTAGCCAATGTGCATGTGTGGTTCTACTACAGGTTGTCCCCTATCTGGCCTGCAACTAAGGACATTATTAATACCTGCATGCCATGCACTATACCTGCCAATACTCTCAAAGGAAACCATTTTTTGAAGTATTTACAATGTGGACATTTTAGCGAGGCAAGGCAAGGTTTTCACAGCTTTGTTGTGAAAAACATTTTGTGAAAAGCTTGCTTTGTTAAACAATGACATTAAATATCCACATTGTAAAAAACATTAAAACAAAATCTTTCCTTTGAGAATACTGGCAGAAACATTGTATTGTATGTATTTCTATTCCTTGAAACATGTTGATGAGCTGGAAGATTAATAATTTATTGTGAAAGAGATTACTAAATGTTTTGGAAGCGGAACCCTGTATTCCTGGAGGCTTACTTAATTTAATTGGAAGACAAATCTTTTCCTGGCATTTTGTCTACCGGGACTTTATCTCTTAATTCTGTCTAATCCATTGAATGGGTCTGCTTCCTGGGCAAGTGCCTTAAGTATGCTTTTTGTCTCTCCATTACTGAAGAAAACCCATCCCGATTCCTCCCAGGGCGAGAACTATCAACCCATCTACCTTCTTCCAGTCCTCGTGAAGCTGATAGAAGCAATTGCTGCTACTCAGTTCTTGCAATTTCTTGAGGACCACAGCCATCTCCATCAGTTTCAGTTGGGATTCCATCCATTCATGGGTACAGAGACAGTGACAATCTCCATCCTCCATGACATCGCTTTGCTTCAGGGCCGCTGAGAGGTCGGGCTTTTGATTCTCCTGGATCTCTCTGCGGCTTTTGACACTGTTGATCATGGAATTTTATTGCAGAACCTGGACGGGATTGGTTACTGCCCCATGCCACTCTATGGGTCTCATCTTTCTTGACTGACGGTTCTTAGACTGTGTCACTTCCCTCATTTAAATCTCTGCCGTTGGCCCTTACCTGCAGTGTCCCTCAGGGGTCGGCTTTGACCCCCTGTTGTTCAATCTTTACCTGCGTCCCCTGGACACACGTATTACTGATCACGGAGTGACCGTTTACACCTACGCTGAGAACATGCAGATTCTGTTTCATCTGAATGCTCTGGCAGTGGATCCTCCCTCCAAGCTGAGGAACTGCTTTTCTGATATTAGCGATAGAATGGCCAGGAAGTGGCTTAAACCGAATGGTGATAAAACAGAGGTCCTTGTGATTGGTTCCCCCTCTGACTGGGGCCTCATGGAGTGGTGACTATTGGCCTGCCTCTTTAGGGCCTTGTCCTGAGCCAGTTCAGATGTTGAGGAATCTAGGAGTAAAACTGCTGGCATCTGGATTTAGAGAAACTCACATTTCTTGTGTGTTTGTGTCAGCTTGGCTTCACTAAGTTAAAAGTACTTGAGAAAGTTCTTCCTTTTCTTCCACCTGAGTCTCGGACCTTAGTGGTTACCTCCTCGATTATGAATTCCATCAATTATTGTAATGTTATTTATTTGGTTCAAACGGCTACACTGCTTCAGCGCTTGCAGATTTTACAAACCTCGGCAGCTAGTTTGGTTCTCGGAGCCCTAAGGCTCTTGCACTCTCTGGCCCTGCTCCAGTGTCATAAATCACCAATGTATCAACTTCTGTCATAAATCACCAATGTATCAACTGAAAAGGATACGGTAACCAATAAAGGATACAATTTGGTAGGGCTCTTCCGGATCCTATTTTCACACGACTTGATTGTAGGCAGGTCAAATTAGACCTTCCAAATGATACAACTCTCTGACTGGATAAAACAGGCAGAGAGATGGATCACTGGAAAGGGCGTGGGAATTGTGTAGGAAGTATGCCTATGATAGATCAAGTATCATAAGAAACTTTCCCTATCGAATTACTAAGATAACACAGTTTTAGCATTAATTCAGGCACTGACCTTATGGCAAGAATTGAAGAAATCCACGAAAGTTCCTTGAAGAAAACCAGGAGTTGAACAAACGACAAAGGAAGGGAAGATTAGTAAGGGAGACTTATCCCGAATGGCACGAGGCTCTCGCTAGATACCGGGTTGGTGCACCACAGGATAGCGTCCAAAGTACTGTGCACAATAACCTTCCAATAGTTCATGAAATACTTCCTTTCCCACGATGAACACAAATTAGAATTTCACCTGTTAACTGTAACAGGCACCAAAGGTTCAAAAATAGTTCAGAAAACCACGTGCAGGATAGCACGCAATAGATTACACGCAGTCAGGCCAGCCGCGCTTGAAAACAGAATTCGCGTGGAGAATTTAGTATGCGAACAGGATACACGCAGCTCAGGACCGCCGCGCTTGCAGACAGCGTCCGCGTGGAGGTTTGGCACGCAAATAGGATACACGCAGCTCAGGACAGCCGCGCTTGCAGACAGCGTCCGCGTGGAGATTTGACACGCGAACAGGATTCACGCAGCTCAAGACAGCCGTGCTTGCAGACAGTATCCGCGTGTAGATTTGGCACGCGAACAGGATTCACGCAGCTCAGGACAGCCGCGCGAATATTTGGCACGTGAACAGGATTCACGCCGCTCAGGAAAGCCGCGCTTGCAGACAGCGTCCGCGTGGAGACTTGGCACGTGAACAGGATTCACGCAGTTCAGAACAGCCACGCGTGCAGACAGCGTCCGCATGGAGATTTGGCACGCGAACAGGATTCACACAGCTCAGAACAGCCGTGCTTGCAGACAGCGTCCGCATGGAAATTTGGCACGCGAACAGGATTCACGCAGCTCCGGAATTAGCGTGTGTAGGAAACACGCTCAAAATAGGCCAAAGAAGTTGCTGAAGGGAATGCGAGCACGCAGGTCCGGAGTTCAGCTACCAAAACGCCAAAATTGACTTAATCAGAAGCAGCGATCGGAGTTTCCACGCTGCTTATGTACGCACTGCCGTGAAACACGTGACAGACCTAAATCAAGTGAAATTTAACGACGTGAAAAATGCAGACGTCGTTTTCCGGGCAATGCATCGAACAACCTCCATTTTGAGTAGAATGGTCTAGTGGTTATATGGGCGTAACTCATTTTGTATGGAGAAGTCGTTCCTGGTCCTGAGGTAAGTCCAGCAGGCATGACAGTGCCACCCCCCAAAGGAGCAGCCTCTCCCCTTTTTGAGTGGAATCGCCTTAATAAAGCTGGAGCATGAATGTTAGACAGAGGTTCCCAGGATCTATCCTCGGGACCATAACCTTTCCAATCCACCAGATAATATGGTTTCCCAGACCGTAACCTCATGTCCAGAATGTCTTGTACTTCATATTCGTCTGACCCTTTCACAGAAATAGCAACAGGCCATATAGGCAATCTAGTAGCATCCGAACACGGTTTGATGAGTGACACGTGGAATACAGGATGCACTCGCCACTGTTGTGGCAAAGCCAGACGGACAGCAGCCGGATTTATAATGTGGAGCACTTCATATGGCCCGATGTATTTAAGCAACAATTTCTTTTTACCGGGTATCCTCAAGTTTTTTGTGGACAGCCATACCTTCATACCTGCTTTGTAGACAGGTGCAGGGATTCGATGAGCATCGGCATAGGTCTTGTCTCGTTTTTTAGCTTGCTCCAATTGCTGCTTAACTTTCTTCTGTAGACTTGTAAGATCTCTAAATTACGTCCTGCTGCAGGAGTATCCAAAGACAAACTGGAATCCAAAGGAATGGATCGTGGGTGTTGCCCATACAAAGCATAGAAAGGTGAAGTACCTATACCACTATGATAGGAATTGTTATAGGCGAACTCCGCTGCCGGCAGAACATTGAGCCAATCTGACTGAAACTGCAGGCACAAACATCGCAGATATTGTTCCATAGTGCTATTGACTCTCTCAGTCTGTCCATCCGTTTGAGGGTGATAAGCACAAGACAACCTGTCATCAATTAGTAATGCCGAATTTAGTGCTCTCCAAAAACGTGACGCAAATTGTGAGCCCCTGTCAGTGATTATCACTGAAGGTAGACCAAAAAACCGGAATATATGCCGGATAAATAGATCAGCCAGACCAGCAGCTGTTGGTACACCAATACAGGGGATGAAAAGCGCCAATTTTGTAAAGTAGTCCACCACCACCCATATGGTATCATAGCCTTTATTTCTTGGAAGTTCAACCACAAAATCCATTGATATCATGTCCCATGGTTTTTTGGGAACAGGTAGAGACTGGAGTAAACCCACTGGTTTGCCAGGAGTGTTCTTGCATTGACTGCATACCGAACATGTTGAAACATAATTTATAACATCTTGTGTTATAGACGGCCACCAACACCATCTTTTCAGCAACTCTAGAGTCTTCTTCTGTCCAGGATGGGCGGCAATCAAGGAATCATGACCCCAACTGAGGGCCTTGTTCTGAGTGGTACCAGTTGGTAGATAGAGTACTCCTTGTTTAAAAGGCAAACCATTGTATATATCAATATTCAATTCCTGAATCAATTGTGGATTTAGTTTCACCCACTCCTGTAACTCGTTTTTTAGGGAAGGTTGTGCAGAACAACTACATATCACGTGATCTGCCAACAACTTATTTTGCACCGATGATTCTTCTTTCACCTCTTCACCGATGCGAGACAAAGCATCCGATTTGACATGTTGTCTGGCAGGGCGATAAGTAATTTGAAAATCGTATTGAGCAAAATAAACATGCCATCTGGCCTGTCTAGCTGTAAGACATTTCAGAGTTTTGAATGACTGAAGATTTCTATGATCCGAATACACCACCACCTGATGTTTGGCCCCAAGAAGATGATGTCTCCATTCTTGGAAAGAATCCTTGATTGCAAGTAATTCACGCTGAGTGACAGTATAGTTTTGTTCATATGGGGTAAGTTTGCGTGAGAAGAAAGCAACTGGATGCTCCTCCTTAGTTTCTGCACAAACCTGCGAGAGTACAGCTCCTGTAGCGACACTGGAGGCGTCTGCTTCATCGATAAACTGACCATCCGGATCAGGATGTTGAAGTACAGGTGCAGTGGTAAATGCTTCTTTTAACTTCTCAAAAGAAGCTTGGGCATTCTGGTTCCAACAGAATGGATTTTTAGAACTAGTTAAAGCTGTCAATGGGGCCACTGTTTTGGAGAAAGAACGAATAAATCAGCAATAAAAATTCGCAAATCCTAGAAATGACTGTAATGACTTGACATTGTGTGGAACAGGCCAATTCAATATGGCCTTCACTTTGGAACAACTCATTCGAACACCTTGATTGGTAATGTCGTAACCCAGAAATTCCACTTCTTGTGTATGAAAGACACATTTCTCGGCTTTAACAAAAAGTTTGTTCTCTCTCAGTCTTTGTAATACAGCTGGGACGTGTTTAACACGTTCTGGAAAAGATGATGAATATATCAAAATGTCATCCAAGTAAATCACCACGAATTGATCCATCATATCTTTGAAAATATCGTTCATGAAGAACTGAAATGTGGCGGGAGCATTACAAAGACCAAAAGGCATCACTAAATATTCATAAAGGCCGTCCCGAGTCTTAAAAGTGGTCTTCCATTCGTCTCCTTCGCGAATGCGAACCAGATTGTAAGCACTGCGCAAATCCAATTTAGAGAAATACTTGGAAGTTCCTAATTGATCTAACAGAACATTAATCAGTGGTAAAGGGTACTGATTCTTTATGGTGATGTCGTTAATAGCCCTGTAATCAATGCAAGGCCTTAGATCTCCTTCCTTCTTAGGAACAAAGAATAAAGGAGAGGCAGCCGGCGATTGAGATGGCCATATAAATCCCATATCGAGAGCTTTATCGATGTATTCTTTCAAGACAACATCTTCTTTGAGAGTCAAGGAATAAACTCGACCAGTAGGAATTTTAGCTCCAGGAATTAATTCAATTGGACAATCATACTGCCTATGTGGAGGCAGCTGTTCTGCCTGACCTTTGTCAAACACATCAGCAAAATCTGCATATTCACTTGGTATATGTGTACCGCTCTGATGTACCACACTGATAGTGGAAATTCCCTCAATAGAGGCCAACATATGTGATTTATTTGACACCACCTGGCTGGTAAAGCAATGTTCGTTGCAAAAAACGGAAGGATATTGGATCAATCCCGTAACCCAGTCTATGGCGGGATTATGAAGAGTCAACCAATTAAGTCCAAGTAATATTTTGTATTGAGGAGCCGCAATGACATCGAAGACTATTTCCTCCGAATGACCATTTGATAAAGTCATCTGAATAGGTATAGTCTCCTGAGTTACCATACCGGAAATCAAGACTGATCCATCCACAGTATTAACAGTTTCAGGTTTGTTCTTGTCTATAAGGGGTATAGAACATTTCTTGGCATATGTGATATCGATGTAATTATTAGTAGCTCCAGAGTCAACCATAGCCTTGGAAGCCAAGTCTTGATCATTGAAACGTAAAATCATCTCAACAGCTATCGGTGCATGAGCTGGAAATGTAATGGAGTCCGATGTAACACTCGACACAGGGACTCCTGCTACTGTCGAGTTTTGGCGTTTCCTGAAGGCTTATTTGGTCTTTTAGGACATGCCGCCAATAAATGCTCAGATGAACCGCAATACATACATAAGTTATTTTTCCTTCGGTTCTCTCTTTCGGCTCTAGACAACCGGCCTCTCACCGCGCCAATTTGCATTGGTTCAGGATCATTCGAAGAAGGTGCCGGTGTATCAGAACGAACTGATGCATAAAGGAAAGGTTTTCTCTCTCCTTTGCGGGCATTTCTTCGGGCATCAATTTGTAAAATGAAATCAAGAAATTCTGAAAAACTTGTAGGAACCACTGGGACCGTGGACAAGGCGTCTTTGAGTTCTTCTGAAAGACCCTTGTAGAAAACAGCCATCTTCTTGTCTTCCGGCCATTGGGTTTCGGCTGTTAATTGGTTAAATCGCGCAATGTAAGCCAACAGAGGTTGATTGCCTTATTGTAAATTCAGCAACTCCAGATCTGTGGCTTGAGTAGCGTAGCGCATATCAAATACTTTGTTCATAGCAGCCAGAAGATCATCGCAATCGTACAACAAGGGGCTATTTGATTCCAATAAAGGATTTGCCCAAGCAGCAGCTGTACCCCACAAATGGGAAAGAACGAATGCTGCTTTAGTAGTTAGATCAGGAAATGAATTAGGCCAGCAAAGAAAATGAAGTCGGCACTGATTAACAAACGTTCTGTAGGTTTTAGGATCACCTGTGAACCTTTCCGGGGAAGCCAAGGGAAACTGTGTGGGCATAACCACTTTAAGAGTTTCCTGTGATAATGATGGTGTCGTAGTCCCAGATCCAGATGCAGTGGCTACTGGAACCCATGCTCCCTGAGGAGTGGCATGCATGGCATCTTGCATAACATCCATTCGATGCCGTAGCACGTCCTGTGCCGTAATCATTTCATTTCTCAAGTCAGTGATTAACTGAGTCAAAACAGTTAAAGGATCCGTACCCTCCATGGCTTCTGATTCTGTCATAAATCACCAATGTATCAACTTCTGTCATAAATCACCAATGTATCAACTGAAAAGGATACGGTAACCAATAAAGGATACAATTTGGTAGTGCTCTTCCGGATCCTATTTTCACAGGACTTGATTGTAGGCAGGTCAAATTAGACCTTCCAAATGATACAACTCTCTGACTGGATAAAACAGGCAGAGAGATGGATCACTGGAAAGGGCGTGGGAATTGTGTAGGAAGTATGCCTAGGATAGATAAAGTATCATAAGAAACTGTCCCAATCGAATTACTAAGATAACACAGTTTTAGCATTAATTCAGGCACTGACCTTATGGCAAGAATTGAAGAAATCCACGAAAGTTCCTTGAAGAAAACCAGGAGTTGAACAAACGACAAAGGAAGGGAAGATTAGTAAGGGAGACTTATCCCGAACGGCACGAGGCTCTCGCTAGATACCAGGTTGGTGCACCACAGGATAGCGTCCAAAGTACTGTGCACAATAACCTTCCAATAGTTCATGAAATACTTCCTTTCCCACGATGAACACAAATTAGAATTTCACCTGTTAACTGTCACAGGCACCAAAGGTTCAAAAATAGTTCAGAAAACCACATGCAGGATAGCACGCAATAGATTACACGCAGTCAGGCCAGCCGCGCTTGAAAACAGAATTTGCGTGTAGAATTTAGTACGCGAACAGGATACACGCAGCTCAGGGCCGCCGCGCTTGCAGACAGCGTCCGCGTGGAGATTTGGCACGCAAATAGGATACACGCAGCTCAGGACAGCCGTGCTTGCAGACAGCGTCCGCGTGGAGATTTGGCACGCAAACAGGATTCACGCAGCTCAGGACAGCCGCGCTTGCAGACAGCGTCCGCGTGAAGATTTGGCACACAAACAGGATTCACGCCGCTCAGGACAGCCGCGCTTGCAGACAGCGTCTGCGTGGAGACTTGGCACGCGAACAGGATTCACGCAGTTCAGAACAGCCGTGCTTGCAGACAGCGCCCGCGTGGAAATTTGGCACGCGAACAGGATTCACGCAGCTCCGGAATTAGCGTGTGTAGGAAACACGCTCAAAATAGGCCAAAGAAGTTGCTGAAAGGAATGCGAGCACGCAGGTCCGGAGTTCAGCTACCAAAACGCCAAAATTGACTTAATCAGAAGCAGCGATCAGAGTTTCCACGCTGCTTATGTACGCACTGCCGTGAAACACGTGACGGACCTAAATCACGTGAAATTTAACGACGTGAAAAATGCAGACGTTGTTTTCCGGGCAATGCATCGAACAACCTCCATTTTGAGTAGAATGGTCTAGTGGTTCTATGGGCGTAACTCATTTCGTATGGAGAAGTCGTTCCTGGTCCTGAGGTAAGTCCAGCAGGCATGACATCCAGCAGCTGCACTGCCTTCCGACTGGATGTCGAATTAAGTTTAAAATGCTCTGCTTGGCACACAAGCCATTCTTGGCACTGGCACGGAATACCTCAGCTCCAAACGTACTCTTTATAAGCCAGCTAGGCTACTACGGTCCTCCTCTCAACTTCTAGTATTACAAGGTATCGTAAGAACCAAGCAGGAGGCTTATCTTTCTTTTTACTGGCCCCGGAAATGTGGCACTCTCTTCCAGTGGATCTTCATGGTACCGCTGATCATCTTCAATTTCGATGGAGTCCTTAATGAGCTGCCTTCTTTTTCCCCTAACCGTTGTGTCCTAGTGCCTTGGTGCCTTCAGGCCATAGTTTATTTATTTTATTTATTTCTAAAGCATAAAACGAAAAGCCTGGACAAGACAAACACACAATCAAACAAATAAATGGAGCCAAAGACCGTGGAAATCAGAGCATGTGATGTATTGGTCAGCAAAACAGCCTGGTTTTCAGTTTCCGGTAGCAACGCACATGCTCACAGATCAGGTGGAAGGGCATTCGAATGTCGAATTAAGTAGGAAACAACCACAAGCAACACAGGACAATTTAGAACATCGAGTAACCAACAGGCACGTATTGTTAGACCAGAGAGCTCTATAGGCCGGAAGCCAAGTGAGATGTTTAGCCAAAAAATCAGGACCTTGCCCATAGATGCAGCGATGGGAAATGCAGTGGACCAAAACATAAGGCGCTTGCTCACAGGGAGCCAATGTAGGGCTCTGCGTGCAGCGGATACATGGTCTGTTCTAAGTAGACCTTCAACTAAATCCCCACTGGTGATGCCGAGCAGGAGACCAGCACAATAGTCAAGTTTTGATACAATGATGGTAGGCGCCAGAATAGCACAGTTGTTGACATTCAAGAACAGCCATACATATGCAAGCAACTTCAGGTGATATGAGGTGCCTGCCACCAGACTATTCACCTGTGCCCTCATTGTCAGATTCTGATCCAGAGTAACTCCCATCATTTTTACTTTGGATTGCATTTCAGCAGACAACATCAAATTGCTGATATAATTGGCTTAGCTTCCTAATTTGGGGCCCAGTACCGACCACTGTGAGTTCTGTGTTGGAGTTGTTTAGTGCTAGTTTATTCGCCAGCATCCACGTTTGGATCAATCTATAGGCGCTATTGAGAGAGGAGTCGACATCGTAATCACCTGACAGTGGCACAAGGCATGGTGTTTCATCAGCATAGGTTGCATAAATTATGCCTGCAGCTTCCAATTGGTCAAATGATGGGCACGTAAAGATGTTAAATAAAGTAGGAGACACGCAGGACCCCTGAGGCACACTACAAGAAACGAGAAACTCCTCTGTACAAACGTCTTGGAAGAAAACTCTGGCCTTGCGCTCAGATAGGAATTAGTTTACGCAGCGTGCCACCACAGCTGAAAAATTTGGTGTACTACGCAATCTATCCATGAGGATGGTGTGATCAACAAGATCAAAGGCTGCTGACAGATCTAGCAGCACCAACAGCACTGTGCCCCACTTATAACCGATGTTTAAGATGTTAGATTTAAGAACTAAAAGGGTAGATTCTGTACTATGGGCATGACGGAAGCAGGATTATTTATGTCCCAAGATATGAAATTGACATAACAACTCTTCAATTTCTTGTTGTGCTACTTTATCCGACATCTTGAGCAGAAAAGGGACATTAGCAATTGACTAATAGTTCCCTGGCACATTTGGATCCAAAGTATGGGGAGATCCAGGCATGTTTGATACTCGCCGGGACAGATCTTTCCCTGAATGAGGCAATTATAAATGTTGTGATCACCCGAAGAGCAAGGCAAACACCTCCCTTGCAATTTGTGGATATTAGGTGCCTAAGAACGTTCGTAAGATGCTCTTTGCTAATGGGCTAAACATCAAATTTAGGCTGCTCCACACAGGTGCGCAATGTGAGGTGGTCAGATGGTCTCCCTGTGCCTGCCTGGTTTTAAAACGATGTCCTTTCGGATATTGTCTGACACCACTTAGCATCCTTCGTGACCTGTAATGGAATAGGACATGGGTCCTCCAGTTCTTTGAGAATCCGAAACAGTTCCCTCAAGCTCGAGGATGCCCCTTCAATCCTCAGGTTATAGAAGCATTCTTTTTTTTGCTGTTAAAATAGCATTTTTATGTTTTTCGCTTGCCGCAATCTAGGTGGTTTTATCTTAAACTGCCTATGTTTTTTGCCATTGCTCCATGGCTCTCACTTGTATTATCTTTAACGTGTGAATCGCAGAGCAGTACCATTTATTGTCAGGTTGGGGTTTGAGTAGCCTAGTTTTTATTGGGGCTAGCATATTGACTGCCCTCTCAAGTGTGTTACCAAAGGCCCTCACCAATTCATCTGATGTATTTAAATTGGTTAGATTGTCCATAATGTCATTGCCTCAGGAGACAGCTTACGCAGGTTTCCATATGATGTCCATACCTTTGCTGGCTTGATTTTGTACTATGCAGGTAGTGCCATGTTCCATTCCAAGAGGAACTGGTCAAACCAAGGACAGGTAGTGCTCTTAAAGCTATTTATAGGCAGGTTCTGTGTGAGAACTCAGTCCAGTATTCTCCCTTTCATGTGGGTCAGTGAATTCACGCGTTGAGTGAAACCCCAGTCTCCCAGAGTCATGTTCACAAGTGTGGCCTGATAATCTGCCTCATCATTAAACCCCAATTTGAAATCACCCGTGATGAGAACCCTAGAATTTGGGTTACGGTTGGGTGAGATCTGATCACTTATATTCAGCAGAAGGTCTGGCATGTTCTGCGGGAGTCTATGAAAGAGGAAGATGTTCACTGTTGTGATGGGATTCATTTCCAGTTAGGCCCATAGTAATTTGCACTCTGCTATTGTTACATTCAGTAATTTCCTAATCTGCAGGGATGAGCGGAAGATAATAGCTACTCCACCACCTTACTCCAGCTGACCGTCAGTCCTTAAAATGCTAAAGTCACCTGGAACAGCCAGTGTGGGAGCTGGACCTGCTGCATCATGCAGCCAGGTCTCAGTGATAGCACAGAGGTCTATTTTGTGCGAGATTATATAATCTGCTACCTCAGAAGAGTGTTTGATAAGGGATCTAGTGTTGAGCAATATACATTTGTATTCCTTGACATAACCTAATTCGCCCCATCCTTCACAGCCCCTGGGTGCAATTGCTCTTCATTTTTCACAGTGTGAATGTGGGCCACATTAGGAGATTGGTCCTCCAATGGCTCAGTATCACAAATCAACAGCGGTTCACATTTTAAGTCCTGCCGAACACGACCCCGAGCTTGTACAAAACAGGGTCATTGGATCCCTTCTGACACAAGTTCAAGCCTCCCAAACCTCCTCCTTCACTTTTTCTGTTAAGAGACGGGCCTATTTCAGGTCAGGAGGTGGGGGTTGTAGCTAAAGACAGGGCCTCACACCTCGGTTCTCCCCACTCCCCCTTCGAAGCACACCGTACTGGTGTCAGGTGGCACATAAGGCTAAGAGGGTTTCAACGATTTCTGGAAGATCTTTGACATTGTGGTTCGCCGCGCCAATGGGGCAAGGTGCAGCGTGGTTGACCCAGCGAAAAGCAGTGAAGCACCGCAACGCTGTGACTCAGCGTGAACTGCCACTAATCGGCCTTGCAGAGCATGCCACCCCTGACGCGCTGATGCCGGAATTGAGAACCCTGATGGATGTCGGTAATTGTCGTTCTCTGAGAGATACCTACTCGGCAAGTAGTTTTAAATCATTAAAACAATATGCAGCTTAGCCTTGTGTACCACTAATCTGATACAGCGCAAATACAGATTACCCAAAGCAGACCAGAGCTGCTCCAAACAGTAACGCACAGCAGTTACTTTCAACGTTCAACAAATACAAAATACACAGTTCAATTCAAATTTGATTCTAATTCACCACGTATCAGCATACATGAGCGTTATATATTTTTATACATACGTATACATACATACTTGGTGATTCACCTTTACGCTGGAGATGCTATTAAAAAACCTGGAAGATCAAGGCTGGATTCCTGAAGTAGCTATTTAAGCTGCGTCCTTTTTTTCTAGGGCCAATGTAATGGTTCAGCGATGTCACCTTGCTCTCCACATACGGTTTCCAACCCTGTACACAAAGGGGAAAGAGCATCAAAAAAATTGGATATCGTTAGTGGAGACAAGTCAGAGAGTAATCTGCTAGAACCTCAGTCCTAGCGAGGATTCCATAGGGCAATATCTGCCCTTGGGGCGCTGGGCAAAGCCTTAGCTGTAAAGAGCACCAAGTCTCATCCTTGGAGGTTGGGGAAGAGGACATTCTGATAGTATAGAACTTGCTTCAAATAGACAGAAACCCCAGGTATTGGGGAGATATCGTTTCCTTGTGGGTTTTGAAAATAATTTGAGAAAAAAAGATTAAATTATCTAAAATGCAGAGGGTGGTTGTTGCATTACACACAGAGTAGAAAGTAACGATTTTTAGGTATTCTATGCACCCATAAAGTCTGAAGCAGTGTCCAGTCGATTAGAGGCAGGAAAGTGGCATGCTGGCAGTCAGGGGGTTTTCATCGAGACACACAAGCCACCGTCTGGTGTCAGACGGGGATGGCAATTCAGAATAAAATATAGATGGTGTAGACAAGATGTTTTTATGAAACATATCGCGTATCACACGGTCTTAAGAAAGTAGAACAGGGAGAAGGACTGCTCTGATGCTAGCCTCTTCGGTAGAGATCAGGATTACCTTGGCTGAAGGCAGAGTTGTAGAGCCACTCAGCGGCGCACTGGTCAAAGGATGGAGAGTCCCTCTTTACCCCAAGGCTGTGGCTGAACAGAATGTCGCTGCCTTTAAGGTGACACAAATGATCCTGTGCGCATCCTACATACCATGGCTTAATTGAACTGCCCATTTCCTCCCACTGCATCTCACATGCTCGTTGTGACTTGAATATTGATCTCCCTAGACCTCACATGCTGTGGGTGCTTTGAAAGATCTCTCTGGATTCAACATGCCTACCTGAATCGCCCCTGCCAGAGTCGGGTTGATTCATTTCCTCAGAGCTCATATTCTGTAGGTGAATTGGATGATCCCTTCCTGGGACACTAACGATCTTTGTGAATGCATTCTCTCTTTACATCCCACATGCTGTGGATGGATCGAATCATCCTGACCCCACATACATTGGGTGAATCGAATTATAACCCTGGTTTATAATCTCCCCGGATCACACATGTTATGAGTGGACTGAAACCCCCCTGAACCTCATTCTCTCATGTCACAAATGGCCACCTTGCATTGCATCATCTCCCCAGACCTCACATCATCTGTGAATTGAATGTTCTCCACTGCACCTAACACAGTGTCAATATATTGAATGATCTCTCCTTATGCCCCAAATGCTGCAGATGGATTTAATCGATTCATGCAACACCCAATTTACTTGTGTCTTGGAAAAGACAACACCATTCAGGCTTCCTCCACTTGAGGCGTGCTTCACCTTCCATCAGCATTAGAATTGCAACTGCAAACTTCTTGATGGTTCTGGCCTTGGAGAACACCAGTGAACTAGAACTGAAGTAGATATAATTTGCATTTTCCCTATACATGTGCAAGATCCACTAAGTCGAAATCATGGGCTTCCAGTGGCATTGATCCAAACAACTATCAGTATGTTCTGTTAGAAATTTTGAAATTGGGAAAAATGGCATGATCTGCTGCAGGTGGGAAATAACAAGGAAATATCTTGTAATCGTGGTGTTCAGATATCAAACACAAATGCATTGGAAAGACTGTATTTTGTTGTTAGGTGTCATTTGTCTTACTTTTATGATGGATGACATATGCATTTGTAATTTGTAATTAAACGTACAAATGTTATGTTTTGTTTTTTTATCTTTTTTATATTATAAAAATATAATCACCTAATCACCCTTTTCTGTGATATAATTTATTTTAATATGGGAGGTATCCCACAACATTTCTACAGTGTCAGTACTAACACATTATATTCTCCTAGTCTAAACATGTATGTGTCCCTAAAGAATACCTTTGCTTACTTTTATCTAAATCCCACCACTATTACCCAGTTAACTTTAAACTAACTATGTGCCTAAGATAATTTTACAGCCACTATGAGAATTTGAAAGAAGATCACGCTTTGAGGTAACCCACCAGCCCGTTTGTCACACATTATTCACGTGTGGCTTATACTCCACATTTGTTCCATCGCTCCCATCCCATAACATTTCCTGGTTCCCCATTTGCATTTTTACATGTTGATTTTCCCTCTCTGTCCGGTCGTATTTGTCCTCTTTTTAGGCATGCTTTGCAGCAAGTTCCTGGGACTTTCACTGGATAGGCCACTTAGTCCATTCAACGATATGGTAGTTTTCACAGGAGTTTGTCCACTGTCAAAACTGCACAGCAGACGCATTTGTGTATGGGCATCTGGTTAGGTCCCTTCACCCTTCTCTCTGCTCATAGGTTCGAGTGCCGCCAATTCTCCGGGTATATATAGGGTTCTCTTTCTCCCCGCCTGTAATATAAAACTGAATGAGTTTCCTTTGAAAAATAAGTGTCTCTATCGTCAATTTTTTTCCTTTCAACCCAACCCTTTAAAACCCATTTATGTGTTGCCTTTAAACATTCCATTACCTCTACTCCTCAAACTATCCAGAAGAGACCACATCACTCCAGCCCTAAAAACACTACACTGGGCCTCATTACGAGTTATGCCGGTAAGGGAAAAATGATGCCGGTATGTAAATACCGGCATCATTTAACGTTCCGTAGCATTCTGACCCACAAACCCGGTATTAACGGCACCGTTATTTACGGTGCCGCTAATAGCGGCACAGGCGCGTACACGCGCCTCCTCAGGTAGTAAATACCAGCATGCCGGTAATAGGGGGCAAACACAACCCACGCAAACATGCAAATACTGGCATCGCGAACACGGTAATAACAGGCTGCATGATGCCGGAAAAACAGGCATCGCGGACCACCCGCAAACAGCAACCAAGATACAAGGCAGCTGCCACAGGTGCACACAATCCCCACAGGTGGAGTCAAAGGAGGCTGTGCCAGTATGAACTGAGCACACCCACACACCGCAACCCCCCCGGCGTAGCCAATGCAGAGATGGCCATCACAAAAGGCACACAATGAAACACCACACCCCTTCCCACACCAAAATGCCACCACTAGCACCATCAAACATGTTGCAGGAGGACCCGCCCATAGTGATACAACCACAGCAGCAACAACAGGCAGCACAGAGGAGACGCAGGAGGAGAAGGAGGGCGAGACATGGCCAGCAATCACCACCAGCGCAGCCACCAGTGCCACGTAGGCAGCCACCAATCCCTTGCACCAGACCCAGCCCATGTAAACCAACCCCTGAGCAGACGCACACCCTGGACCGGTTGGACCGTGACACCATCACCACCATAGTGGACATGACACAGAATGACATTGCCAGCCACATCGAGATACGCACTGCCATCCCCCCACCAATAAAGGTGGTTACTGTGCAACACTTCCTGGCCCCAGGCACCTACCAACACACAGTGGACCAGCTGCATGGCATTTCACAACCACTACTCTCACGCATGATGGACCACGTGCCTGGCAGCCTGGTGAGTTGCACAACTGTCCCATGGCTGTGCTGTGGGGATCTGATCAGTGCAGATGCAGAAGGGGGGGCTACTGCACCTGGGTGGCAAGGGGGGGAATAGTGCACCTGGGTGGCAGTAGCCAGTGAGTGGAGAGTGCATGCCAAGCCAAACACTCCAGACCTGAACTAGCCAAACCGAACCCGACACATCACTGGGCCACAAATGCCAAACTATGCATATGGATGACAACAAGTAAGAGCCACAACCAGGCCACCATGGCAATGTCAAGCAATGCAGGACTGAACAGGATGGTAACCCTGGCAATGTGGCCAGTGTGAGCATGCATAATTGTGAGCATGCATAGAATACACATCATGAATTGGAGGCCAAACATTGCCGCACTAACACAGCACATCTGCCTCAGCATGCATGTTTACACCCTGCATCATCTATCAAACCACATCCAGTGTCCCACACCTCATTACAGTATCCATAGCATCTATGTGACTATTGCGTATACGTACAGGGACATGTGCATGCCCACAGCAAATAGCTGCCGCCATGACTGAGTGCCCTGAAAGTTGGCAAGTCAGAGTGACACACACCTATTCCAATCTGCCTGCAGGTGATGAAGGATATACCTTCAGGCCGTGGCTACTTACCCCAATGCGTAACCGCTGAACTGGCATGGATAGGAGTACAATCGCGTGCACACTCGTACCCGTGTTCTGCCTGAGCATACCTTTGGCCTGTGAAAGCGCGGTTACGATGCCAATGCAGTTCTGGTGGTGCACTCCTATATAGGCCTGAGGGGGTGGCAAATATCACCATGGCCTGTGTCATGCTGCACAACATGTGCGTCCGGAGGAATGTACCACTGCCAACTGACATAGACATGCATGGGCCGAGTGACCATGAAGGGGATAGAGACGGAGGCGAAGGAGCCCCCCTGCCAGTACATGATGCACGGGATGGCCATGCTGTACGCCAAGCACTAATCCACGTGTACATCCGAAACGCACGGACCATGAAAGGAATGTTCCAGTGACACACTGGCTGCATGTGGGCATGCACACTTGTATACTTAGCAGTTCACAACCGTACGCTATCACACATTGAATGTACATGCACAAAATTAAGAATGTCCAGCCATTGAATTGCTTGCAAACAACGGGTGTATTATTCACATACACGTGATAATATTAACATTCCCCTCCAAACACCCCAGTGAACCCCCCCTCCCACCCCACAAACCCTCCAAACACCCCAGTGAAATCCCTCTCCCTCCACACAGATGCTAAGTGTCCCCATGTGTGCATCGGACAGTGCTCCCTTCCACAATGTGTCCTGCCACAATGTCATTGTCCGTGCATTCATTTCTTTTGCATCTTGGTGTTGGGTGGTGCCATGGCCGGCCGTCGTGCGCTCCTCCTCATGTGACCCACCGGACTGGATTGGGCCGAGGTGGCAGGGGTAGTTGTGGCGGAAGTGTCAATTCTCAATGGACTGCCTGTGTCAAGGTGTGGCCGCTGCATTGGAGCGTTACCTGCACGGATGGCCTCCGTGAGTGTCCCCATGCACTCCTGGAAGGCACGCGTGGATTCCTCCACTGCTGCAGTATTGGCTGCTATTGCCCTCACGATGGCACTCATGGCCTCTCTGCTTGCTTCTACCTGCTGCTGCATGATCTGGAGCATGAACTCCTGCCGGGCCTCGACCCTTGTCAGGCGGGTCTCGAATGATGTGACGTCCACAGGTCTGCAGGTTGCTGGCAGGGTGGAGGAGGGCAGAGTGGAGGAGGGCAGAGTGGAGGAGGGCAAAGTGGAGGAGGGCAGAGTCGTGCCTTGCAGGGTGGTGGTAGGCGGCTGCGCGGAGCCATACTCCGGGGCACTGTCCTCGAACAGCGCAGTGTCTGATTCACCGAGGTCTGAATCATGCAGGAACGGATTGTCGAGGCACTCAGACTCTGCTAGAGGTTGGGGGCTGGCAATTGGGCTTGGGGTGGGTGTGCCAGGCATCATGTCTGATTCCTCTTCCACCTCTGTGGACACAAAGTCCTTGGTGGCTTGCGGCAGGGCTACCACTGTTGTGGTTTTTGGTTGTTGGTCAGTGGGTGCAGGTGTTCCCTGCAGGGTTGGTGCCTTGCGTGGCATGCTGGCTTTGGCAGATGACTTCTCCTTGGACGGTTGTGTTGGGGTGTCCCTGGACCCCTTTTGTGCACTGGATGTGCTTGCACCCCTGTCCACTGGTCTACCTTCATCGTCAGTGCCTGTGGGATAGAAGAGATGCGGGTCATCAGTGATGTGGTCAATTGGCGGCTCTGATGTATTGTGGTGGGATGTGTCCATGCATTCAGCCATCATTTCATTTCTGGTTTGTTGCTTTGGGTGTACTGAGGGGGTATGTGGGGGATCAATGCATGGCTGGTGGTGTAGCATTAGTTTGGTCTCTGTGTGGTGGGTGCATGGGCATGGTTGGGTCATGTGGCACCTCTGTTGGGATTGGGATAGTCACTCTGCGTCCATGTGGTGCGGGAAGTGACGATGATTGATCTATGGGTATGTTGATGCATCGCCTTGCCCACTCTAACTTCCCCATCACTTGGGCCACATCATGTGTCTTGATACGTGGTTGTGATGGTACACTCACCTTCCTCTGTGGTGATTGCCGCCCCGACCTCCTGATCTCCGATCCCCTCAATGCTTTCGGTGTTGATGAAGCGACTTGCCGTCTCCTCCCATGGCATCAATTGGACTGGGGAGTGTGGCCCACCGCCTGTCGCCCTTGCGGCTCTCCGATTTTCGGACAGGGTCCTCCGGACACGGAGGCGGAGGTCGTCCCACCGCTTCCGGCAGTCGCGCACACTCCTTGGGGCGCACCCCACTGCTGTCACCCTCTGCGCTAACTCGAGCCAGACCTCTTTTTTGCGGGTTTGGGCCGCATGCTTGAGGTCTGTGCAGCGTATTACGTCCGCATGCTCTTCCAGTGTGTTGGCGAGCATGGTGAGCTCAGCGTCCGAGAACCACTGTTTCCTCGTCCTCTAGGTGAATTTCCTGCTGGCCTTGGACATGGTGATGCTCTCCTGACACACAACGACACGGGAGGAGTGTTGGTTGTGGAGGATTGCAATGGATTGTGTTTTTAAAGATGGCCGCCGGCCCATTTCCCGTTCCTGTGCGATGACGTAATTTCCGGGTCCATTTTTTGCGAACACGGTAATACCACGCCGGTATTACCGTGCCGGTATTTACGGGTTAGTGTGAGGCGGTAGCGCAATGGGCGTGCCCCGCGATGCCGGTATAGGGGGCTTGGAGGCCCTTTACCGGCATGGCGGTATTGCCATTACCGGCATGGGGGAACGCGCGTGCTCGCGCACTCGTAGTCAGCCGCTATTCGCGGGTTCATACGTGCACGGACCCGCTCATTCCGGCATGCCGGTAATGAACACGGTTTTACCGGCAAACTCGTAATGAGGCCCACTGGCTCCCAGTAAAACTTCGCATCACCTTCAAAACAATGTGCATAACGCACAGGACAATCAGCGGACAAGGAGCAGAATTCCTACAAAAGAAAATAACAGTCTACAAACCAACGAGACCCCTCCGATCAAGCAATGAAATCCGCCTGGAACTCAAACCATACCTTAAGAAAAAACTTGGAGGCACCTCCTTCTAGCACTTAGCCACAAAAACCTGGAACAACATTCCAAAAGAAATAAGAAACACTGAAGATCACCTAAAATTCAGGGAATCACTAAAAACCTGACACTTCAACACCACAGACTAAATCTGGAAAACAAAACTGGAAAAAAGATGACTAATCCAGAAATGACACGGACATCCCCGACCCGAGAGGGTAGCTCCCACGGAACCTGGACGGGTGACACCGGATAGACTGGAACACAGGCGGCATGCACGAAGCCTGAGCCAACTCCCCCAGACGATTCCACCAACACTTTCGCCCGTCCCTTAGTTACCGCCAGGTACCACAGTGGTGTGGAATTGTCGAGATATTGGAAATCACCACTCTACCTGAGAGGTTGACATTGGCAGGTGCACTGGCCACAGGAGTATGAAGAGAGGATAAGGGGAGCTATGAAAGAGTATGTTAGAGGTTGGGGCCAGAGGAGTAAGGAACCTTGTATGCCAGTCGGACCCAGATCAGGACAGAGCCGCACCAGGGGAGACTGTGCAAGCCGAGCGCCTGAATTCAGCATAGAGACGCAAACTAACCAACCCTATTAACAATTTCCCTTTCTGCATACACCTCTCAAACTCCAAACCAAACACAACCAAAATCTACAGCACAACAAACCGCACAAACTTCACTACATTGCAACAACAAAACAAAAACACGCATAGTCTTGCACAACATTACACGATGACTACCGACCGCAAACACCCCAGGCCCAGCCAACGGACCCACCGGGCTCAGGCCGCCAACAGCACAACACTGCTCTCTTGCATTTTTCCTACTTCCTCCCACTAACTCAACCTCCCCTCCTCTTTCAGAGCCGCCAGAGCGCCAGGGGACCACTCCGGTGGTGATAGTGCGCGGTACAAATGTCTTTTAACATTACCATTAACATATATGGATTGAATCATCCCCTGCGCTCCCTCATGTTGTGGATAGGGTGCATCGTCTCTTTGGATCTCACACGTTGTGGGTAGATTCAAGTATCTCTCAAATGGAACCAAGATCTTGTGGCTGAATAGCATCTTTTTTGTGGATCCCACACATTTGGGGCGAATTGAAATACCCCTCTCTGGATCCCACATGTTCTAGGTGTATTGCAACTTCTCTCTAGATCCTACATGGTGTCCTGGATCCCACATGTTGTAAATAAATGGAATAAGTTCACTAGATTCAACATACTCTTGGGTGCGGTACGCGCCTCCTGGATCACACATGCTGTGGGTGCACTGAATGATTTCTTCATAGATCCCGACCATTGAGAGTGGTCTGGTCTGGAGGAGCGCGGTATTGGTGCATGCATTTGCAGTGAGGTCTGTGGGATGACGACATCTGGGGTTATGTGGCCAGGGTTTGCCCGGCCATTATTGGCAGAAGCATGTGCTTCCCGTTCACAGGACAGGCCCATTGGTGCACACCTGCCAGCTCCTGTCACCAATGTTCACTGGTAAGCCATGCTCGTATGTGTGAATGTAAACTCCATGTGCATGCATGAGCATAGAGCAGCTAGGCAGGTATGGACAGCAGATTGGAAGAACCGGACCACTAGCCGTCTGCAGAGCGGAAGAGCTGGTGAAAGCATCAAGCTGTTTCACTAGTACAGGCAATGCAGGGCAGACTGGGCAACAGTTCACACATTGATTGGCACTGCCATTTTGACACTGCTGATTTCAAACCATAGTAACCATTTATAGAGTGCAAACCACAGACTGAGCTGATGATTCTTGGAGCTTAAAGAATCGGTGAAAGAGGTTTTGCTGGGTTTGCGAGGAAGGGGGTGTGTACTATTTACACAATCTATTTGGCAACCCCTGTCTCATTCACGCCCCGGTGAATGGTAAAAGTCTCCGCGGGATAGCTCAAGAGCAACATGCTCGCCTTGGAAGCAAGAAGACGTGGAGCAACACAGGCTCGATTCCCGGGTCGGCGTTTGGAAGCCTCTGGTTATTAAGCGCGTTATAAATATCCTGTCATATCATAACTTCAGCAGATGCACGCGCTCTGTTATATTTTGTGATTCATAATTTTGGCGCCAAATCCTCTATTCGTTCAGAGATTACTCGTGATTCCTGAAAGTCCACATTCCTTTTGTCCGTGTGAAGGCCTCCTGTGAAAGCACTTACTGGCGCACTCTGCTATTTCCGGAGACCGCCTGACCCATCTTTAAGAGGGCCTGTTATATATACGTCTGTGACGAGAGAATGGGTGAGGTGAGGTCCCGGCTGACACCACAGCTGCGCCTCGTGCGGGGCAGAGCTCTGTGCCCCTTTGGCAGCTGCAGCTTCCGCCCCCCCCCCCTTCCCCCGGACTCCTGCAAGGCTCCCCCCACATTGCATCATCCCAGTGTGCCTGGCCTGGGGCACCACCGGGCGTCTCGAATACGGTGTAATGAACTGCAAACAGCGCGCGCCGCATTGGACTAGAGGCGGGAGGAAAAGCGAGAGGGAGGCGGGGTGCGGGAGGTGGACTCACATTACTTACAGGGCTGACAATTTGAAATTCACATTAAAGAGATCACATGATATGCCACGTCCCGAGTCTCCCTTTTGGCCTTACATGTTTTTATTAGTACATATAGACACTGTGGGTATTGCAATGCTGCCAGGGGTGGACTGGGAACCAAAAGAGGTCCTGAAAATAATTTTGAAAGTGGCCCCATATCAGCAAGCTCAACCCTTTTCCTATGAGATAATTTGTAAATGCAACACACAAGAGGCCCAGAGTGTCGAGGCCTACCGGGAAATCTCCAGAGCTCTCTGCCAGGGTTGTGGTGGCGTTGCAGAGCTGATCCGGGGCGAGGAGGGAATGGAGAGTTTGGGGGTGTCTGACACACCATATGCCAGAGAGGAAACGATTGTCAGAGCATGCAAACTGCCTCAGCTGCTATATCCAACCCTCTGCCTGTCAGAGCAGCTCCTGCTGCAACGTGGATGAACGTTGCATCACTCCTGAGGTCGGCTTCACTGTAAACGGTCGCTACTTGGGTTTTCTTGCGCTCTGCTGACACCTACCGGCGACACGAGGGAAGGAGAAACTACCAGTGGCGAGACAGTGGCTATGGAGACATGAAAAATGTTTTATTTTTTTGGCTAATCCTCTTTTCCTCGCGACTCATGTCATCGACTGGGAGATGAAGCCTCTGTGCAAGGACAGTGCGGTACTTGACTGCCGACATGGAGCCAGCCTCAACATTTTGGCGGATTGGATTGCCGTTTTGAAAGCTGGCAATTACTGCAGTCATTAAACCCATTGCGCTGTTGACCCCTCAACCCTGCGCCCCACTTCCTTTGAGCCCAGGAGGCTGATTAGCTATTTTATCTTACTTTGGCTCATGAGATGCGCCTTTCACCCCAATTCAGAGGATCTGTAGTTACACAAAGATGCAAATTATCGGGGGCGTAGGCCATCTAAAAGCTGAGCCCTGCAGTTAAACCTTTAACAGCATCATAGAGGGTCTGTTGATATCGCCTGGGCCGACTTTTGTCATCTGCCACTGTACGTTTGCTGCTGCTGACGTCACTCACGTTACTGATTGTTTAAACATAAGTGCCTACACCGCTCTCTGAGGTGAGACAAAGTTGACAGGCTCTTGGTTGGCATCAGGGCCACAGGCTGGGCGTCACATCAAAGTGATGCTTTCTGCCTTAAAGTGAGAGGGTTAAGGGCCTTCCAAGCCCCCGGATGGCACTACCCATGTACTTATGTGGTGGTTCCGTTTGGTGTGTTAGACACACAGGAGACCGCTGGTCTGGGTTAACAACTTTATTTTAAAATGTAAATCTAACGTTGCTGCAAACGTGAGGGCCAAATGGAACGCCCCCAAGAGAGCAGGACAGGAACGTCCGCAAATTCGTGCCAAGTTCACGCTCCCCATGCACGTGTCTGTGCACGTGTCTGTGCGCCTGCTGCCTCCTGTGTTGTAAGGTCCGAAAAATAAGCTGAACGCCCCTTCAAAATAAGTGCAAAGCAAGCTGACTTCCATTCAAATATTTTGAAAAACCAAGCAGAGGCTTTGCTGGGGTGGTGGGGGGGGGGGTCTCAAGCAGAGGCGTTGCTGGAGGGGGGGGTGTGAGGTGGCTATAGCCCTGGGTCTTTTGGTTGAAGCCCAGGACAGAAGTTGAGGGGCTACAACCAAAAGGCTAGCTAGCCCCGAAATCTGACAGTCCCGACATTAGGGTAGCCCCAGATCTTTTTCAGACCTAGCAACACCCCTGGAACCAAGCACAAGCTTGAAACACTGGAGCGGAGCCTCAAAAGTAGCGCTGAGACCATCCAAACGTCAGCGGAGAGCAGGTTTAAAATCCAATACGTAATTACTTAATTCATTATTGGGCTTGTATACTGCGCCGAATCGCCACCATAATGGTCTCAAAGCGCCTGTCCTTTTATGAGATTTTCGGGTGTATTGTGTCCCCACCCACAAAACATGAAATGAAGCACGTCTGCAGGCAAGCTGAACTTTTTGTTAGCTGATGTTTATACTGCGCTCCTTACCACAGTAGCGGTCCTACCGTGCCTGGCCCCAGAAGAGGCCCATTGTGGCCCCGCTAGGGTGTCTCCAGGCCTTAGTCTGTGGGTAACAAGGGAGAGGGTAGGGGAGGAGGTAGCTCAGGGGGGTTAAGACAAAACACAAAACGAGTTCCGTGGAGAAGGTGGTAAAGGGGTCTTTTCTTCATAGTGGGGATGTGTGTTTCTTACCTTTGATGAAAGACAGACGTGTGCTGAAGTTTCAGGAGTGGCGAGCTTGTTTTGAATCAAAGCTATAATGTGATGACAATATATTATCATGGTGATTAATCCTCTAATCAACCATAAAGACGCACACGATTGCTCGAGAGTACACAAAGTTACAATGTATGTGAGCATACTTTATATATTGAGAATCTTTGCAGAATTTAAAACCACATTCAATTGACTCGGTCCATACTCTGTTCTTGCAACAACTGGCAACCTGAACATCACGTAAAAACAATACAGTTGTTTACATCTTGACTGTGTTAGAAGAGCCCTTTCAACAGGTTAACTTAGATCAAACACAAGACCAAATAGATTATTAAAAGCGTGCATGGCAACACAACCCCTATCAGCAGCAGAGAGGCATGGAGGGGTGTGCGAGTGACAAAACACCACATACCTTTTTTGCAAATCTCAAGTGCTGACATGAAGCAGATCATATAGTTCACCATTGCTGAGTCTTGAGGGTGATCTCCCAGCATGGTCGCGTCTCCTGCATTCTCTCTCAGGCAGTTTGGCAGTGCAGGTGCCCCTTGGCTGAGGTACTTCACACACGTCCTCTTCCTGCAGTCCCTTTGCCTCGGTCTCTGTTTGAATGTCACTTGAACTATCCCATCAGACGCTTCATTCCTTCCTAACGGGTCTTCGTCACTCTCCTACCATCCTTCCAGCCCCCTCTTCCAACATCTATGTGGGGAAGCAGACCATCTGCCTGTAGTGGTCTAGTTTATCCTTAGGCACCACTGTGCATGTGTTCGTGTTCCACACTCTGGTGCCTTCGTTGAGCCTGTAGTTCCAGCTTTTATCTCCCTTACAGGGTAACGGAATTTTGACAAGGTGTCTCTGTCCTTGCGGTTGAGCAGTACCGTACCAAACATATTTTGCATTTCTGATCCTTTCCCCACATACCTCAAATTGTTCCGTAGTATTTTTGACTTTTCTTTTTCCCTATTCAATAAATGATCGCATCCACTGATAAGCGTTTTGCTTTTGTCTTCTCTGATGTAAAGTAGCCACGGTGGGACTAGCCTTGAGGGGGCTCTCCAACTGCCCATTACATACAAAGGGTAGCCTTCAGGAACTCTAGCATTTCGCGAGAGACTAACTGGACCCCAATGTTGGAACTTCCCTACTGAACCTGTATGTCCGCACTGCAATTATTGTTCTAGTGGATGTCAGGAACGAAGAACAATCCTATCCTAGCCGGTGCGATAGCACAGCGAGTAGAGCGCCTGCTTTGTCCTCTGGACCAA
This sequence comes from Ambystoma mexicanum, assembly GCF_040938575.1. NCBI lineage: Eukaryota > Metazoa > Chordata > Amphibia > Caudata > Ambystomatidae > Ambystoma > Ambystoma mexicanum. Next base: position 605,696,353 of record NC_090936.1, on the reverse strand, counting down.
ACTCAGCCTTTCATCCTTCCGAGGTCGATAAATGAGCACCACACACCGTGGGAAATAATAGGCAGCGCTCAGATACCTGAGGGTTCGTAGCGCTATATAAATGCTAAATTATTATTATCCACCTGGACAAGTGTTCTCCCAGCACTGCTCTGCCTATTGCTTTGGTCCATCTGCTTTAACGGCCTATAAAGTCCAATCCCACTTTTCCCCATCATCCTTCTGGGGACTGTCTGGTCTCTTTGGTCACGAGCTTGGCATTCACGCTGCCCCCTGTAAGCCATTGTCCACCTGGGGTCACCAATGTGCTTTCCTCGCTTTGTGCTTGGACGGAGTGCTTCCTATGTGCCCCTCGTTAGCTCAGACAGCCATTTTGGGAGTTCTTTGCTGGGAGGTATGGCTTTGTCATCCTGGTACGCCATCTTATCTGTCACAGAGATTTCGGGGGATACATTTCTCTATGGTTGCAGTGCTATTAAAAGGCATATTTTCATCAAGCCCTCCGTCAACTGCATACTGGTTTACCTTTTGCAGCGTGACTTCACACTCCATGGTTTCTTTTCAGTCACTCTCTCTTATCTTACACCAAAAAGCAACCAGCAAGATCCCCTTTCTTCTCCAGAGAACCCCAAAGAGCTTCCAACATCTGCCATGTGTGCAATAAAAGGTTATATGAGATTTTACCGAAGTAAAATTCAGAGTGGTAAGTTTTACCGAGTGAAAAAATATTGAAAAAATACATTTTTTTCAAATGTAGGGGGATCTCCAACGCTCCCCCCGCCCCCTGTTTTTCTACCCTTTTAACCCCATCCCCACCCATTTTAACCCCTTACCCCTCTACCATATGCATATTTATTTAAAATGTTCTGTATTTTTTCGGTATTTTTTACTTCAGTAAAACTTACCACACTGAATGTTTTTCAGTAAAATTATGGATACCCAATAGTAAATAGTGTGACACAGATTCTGCTGCACGACCTGGTGACAGGCAGCTTGTCTGCTTCATGTTGGTTGCAGCAGTGAATTGTTGGCCTCAACCACATGCCAGACTTTTTGCAGCGCCCTCATCCCAATCCTGCAGTTTCTTAGTCCATGCTGGTTTCACGGCTCACAGCGTGCAGGCAGCCATCCTCAAGGGTGGTCTCCTCCAGGATACACAATCACAAGAATCTGCTCACTGCAAGATGCGCAGATTCAAGAGATTCCAGCATTTAGAAGATTCGAAAGGAAAACCCTTGCCTTGTCATCACATCTGAGGTCTTTTCTTACGTCGTGTCCATCATCCCCCCCACCCCCTGATCCCCTGCCACCATGGCCTTGTTCCACGCTCTCTTTACTTTTCTGGGTTCTTGCTTTCACTGACCGTGCATGCTTTTTATGAGATTGTTTTCTTCAACCCTCCCCGAGAGTTCTTCAGATCTTCTGTATTGCTTGCGCGTACTGGCTTTTGTGGAAACCATCTGACTTTCCCGCACTGTCTCACCTTTCCCACTTCACCAGGCCAACTCTGTGTGCTCTGCATTAGTGCAGCAGCATGGCAACAGAGAAGGGTAGGCCCTTCCTACACTCCAGGCATATTGTACATACATGTACGCCCTTGAGCCCGCCCCACTCCTGACAACTGAAAGCATCGTCCTCAAGGTGAACACAATGCACAGTATTACTGAAGACTTCTTGCTGTGGTCCCTAAAAGAGCATCTCCAGATGTCAATGAGAGTTCAGCAATCGAAGCCTGTCATTGACAATGTTCTTGATTGGTTATTTATTGTCTTCAGCCATCTCCAGAACCGATATTCACTTAAAACAAATACCACGCACTTAATAAAACCAAGCAGTTGGGGTGCAGTGATTTTTTCTTGGTAGGCCCCATAGACTTGTCTGAAAAAAGCCTTGCAAAACCTACATGTTATAGCTATTCCAGAAAGTAGTCACTCTACCATTGGTCAAAGAGCAGGTCCAAGAGACTGCAATGTCCACTGCCGGCCTGTCAACACATGGCAGTATGAGGACTACCCTATTCTTTGTCTGGCGCATGTACACAGCAGGAACAGTTTTTGCTCTAGATAGACAATTTTAAAGCAAATACTGCACGGCCCAGCAAATGGCTCACTCTTCCTCAAGGTCTCTGGCTGGCTCTTCTTCTTCGCATCCTCTTTGTGTTCTCCTTGTCTTTTAGTGGTCAGTCTGTCCTTTTCCACGGCTCTCTACTTGCCTTGTAGTCCCCATCAACCTGCTCCTGCCCCATAGAACTCTCTTTATTTTGCAGCATTCTCTTTCTGGCTGCCTGACCTCATAGTCTTCTCCATGCTCCTACATTCCTCACTGTGGCTGTCATGCCACTCTTCTGGCTATGGTATGCAGAGGGCACTTGCAGTTCCCAAAAGATCCCCATACAGTGCCCATTAACTCACACAGTGCCTAAAACAGTAATGGACGGATCATAAGCAGTGCAGGCATTGGGTCAGATTTTCTTGAATCCTGACTCCAGCAAAATGGCCTCCTATGATCCCTGATCTGGGGAAACCAAAATGCCCATGCCCGAGCCACCATACAAAACTTCAACCTGCAGCCATCATCTGTTAGACGTGCTCAGAGACATCCCAAGCTCAGAAGAGCTCTGCTCCAGTTTGTTTTTTTATTTAGCTTTTAAGCACATTAAAGTGATTAATGTTACATGGCTGTAGACCCAACAGTGGATGAGTAATGGGAAGTGGTCATGGTCTGTGGCATGTCCCTTTAGCGGTGTGAATGTTGGGTGATTACCCAAGAAATGATAAATGTCATATATGAAATGGTAAATGGCTCCTCTAATCATATGTCGTGAAAATCATGCTGTAAAAATGGTAAGATCAGAAGTCCCAGAGTGCTCTGAAGTTCAATGGTTCTGGGAATATGTGTAAAGTAGTACTTGTAGATCTGACTCTTAGTGCGCTAGGTGTCCTATAGTATGTAAAGGCTTGCTGCACCCCCAGAGCCAAGAGGCTCTACTCCAAACCTCAAAAATTAGGGAAGTATAAATAGGAAAGGCTCTGGGGGATTGCACTGGCCTGGTAAATAGCATTCTCTTGACAGGGGTCAGTGATTAGACTCCAATTCTTATTCAACATTCTTAATGTGCTCAAACTGATATGGTTTTAATTCAATGTGCAACAAAAGGTTGAGCCTTCCTGCCTACACGTGTTTCGACAAAACTGTCTTTGTCAATGCTGATCAAAGGACATTTAAAACAAATAGCATATGTAAAAGAAATCAGTGGTTGCATAATATAGCAGATAAAACAGATAAGACATTGGTACATACCATTGGCAGGGTTAGAGGAGAGTGGGACAAGGATGACAACAAGTGGACAACGGAAGCATAATTAGTTGTATAAATCAAATAATATCCTGCTATTGTAAGCATGTTCTTTAAGAGTTAATCACAAATAGAGTGCTGTTAGCATATGGTCATTGTTATCCGTGTGAGTCATGTGCTGGTCTACACACAGTGAGCAGGGAATATGCAATATTCTCTAATACAGGGGTGGGAAGGAAAGCATCCCCAATGTTTCTGAAGGGAACAGTGTATCTGTGTCCTGGTAATAGGATGTTTGAAAACCGCAGTGTCTGCTCACTGGTTGCACGTGAGTACCTTATATTTAGATTGTGATCAGTGTCTCATGTGCTCTGTGGCGAGCACAACACAGCAATCAGGTTCTCCACCACTCTCTTTTTCTATCCCTTTCATTCCATTTCTGTTTCCCATATTTTTATTTTTTTACCCCCTGCTGCCTCGCTATGTCTCTATGGGTGCCCTTTTCTACACAACTCTTCCTTTCTCTCTATTACTCTTTATTTCTATATCCCTGGTGAGTGTTTAATATGCCATGCAGCAGCCCCTATCCCGGTCCGAGCGCCCTGCTCATTTGGTCCTCCATTTTGCACTCTTGATTCCTTCCCTTTATCGCCCCGCCTCCCTGTACCCACACCCCATGCCAACAAAGGTGCGGATTGGCCAGCACTGGTGTCCACGTGACTGGAACACTACCCTGGTCCGCAGAGATTACTCTCTGCTATCGGAGGAAGTGAGGCCCATTTGCAGAAGCCTACTCTTCTGGTGAGTGCTTAATCGGCCATGCAGTAGCCCCGATCCCACTCCAAGTGCCCCGGTCAATTGGTCCTCCATTTTGCACTTTTGTTTTCCTTCCCTTTACCGTTCCGCCTCCCACTACCCCCACCCCATGCCTACAACAATGCAAATTGGCCAGCACTGGTGTCCACGTGACCAGAACCTCCCCACTTTGGAAACTTTCCCAGGGTAGCCTTGCCCGGGCAGCTGGCTAAGGGCCTAAGGCAAAGGACAGCTCCCTTTCGGGGCAGATCACATTCCCTGTTTGCCCCTGTACGCCAGTGGACGCCTGCCGACCAAGAGCAGAGCACCTCTACAATGCAGGTAAAGTGGTAAGGGTGGGCAACACAGCCATTACTCTAGTCCAGAAAACCCTGCCACTTCCATTCTATTCCCTACAGTTGCTGTTTACATTGCTTATTGGAAATTAGGCACCCTTCAGCTACTGCATATGTGTTGAATCTAGGTGTTGTCTCAGGTACTGCATATATGTTGAATCTATGTGTTGTCTCGGGTACTGTATATGTGCTGAATCTAGTTGTTGTTTCAGGTACTGCATATGGGTTGAATCTAGGTGTTGTCCCAGGTACAACCACCTCCTTACTGAAGCCACTGACAGCCTCCTCCACCATGTCCACCAACTCCCACAATAGGCAGCACAGTGGCGTTCCAAAAATCAGACCCCCGTTTCATCCTTCTATTACAGCCCATCCCCTCTCAGTAGATACTTTTAACATGCACTCCTCTCTCATCCTTCAACCTAAACCTTCCCACCTCTCCCCTCTCAACCACCATTCACCCCCCCCACACTCCCACTCACTCCCATTTCCCTTCCCTGAGCATTGCTCGGGCCACTCTGTCAAACACACCCCATTTCATCAACCCCTCCTGCACTCAAACACACCCCTTTGGCTCTCAAACACCTCCCTAAACAGAGAGGTCACCGGAACCAGAGGGCACCTCCTCCCATCCCCTCCTCCACTCCCTCCCAGGCCCCAACCTGCTCCCTCACTCAAACCCTTTTTGCTCCCCCTACTCCCAACCATCTCCTCTCCCTCTACAACACCCCTCCAAACTACCCTACTCCTGCCCCACCTCAGCCCTCCCAAATCCACCCCAACCATTTCCTTCCCCACTTGCGACTTCCTCCCTACCGCGACCACCTGAACCCGCTCTCTCCTCACCCCTCCAACACTCTCCCAAGCGTGCCCTCCCATCCCCCCATCCAGACATCCCACCTTTCTCCCCCGTCAAGGAGTCACCCCTCTCAAGCACTCTTCCCTGATAGCCCCATCCACTCCACTACCACCCTCCCCCGCACTCCTCTTCCCACCCTTTCATTTCCCCTAGGATCCCTCCAAGAAACTCACATCCTTGCTCCTACCCCCTTCCCTCCCATTTCTAACCCCCCTCAGCAAATCCTTCCCTCCTTTTTGATATACCCTATCTGCTCTCTTGCATCCTCATCAACGCCAGATCTGTACCTAAAATCAAACACTTGATTTTTTACTTTCTCTCCGATGAAAAACCAGATCCCCTCTTTATCACTGAAACCTGGTTCTCTGATGACTTTGAACCCATCGCACATGAATCCTTCCCCAACGGATCCTCGCTAATCTTGCACAATCGATCTGGCAGAGCCGGAGGAATTGCCATCCTATACAAGCAACGCCTCACTGCCTTACACAGTTAGAAACTACCCTGCAGCCCTGATTGCGAGTCTATACTAGTGAAATTCCAGCTTGCACCATCCTTTTCCCACAGTTTCTTACTCCTCCACAGATCCCCTGGCTACAATGGATACTTTGCAGACTCCATTAGTGACTCAGTTGCAGCCACCTACATACCAAGCCCCTCCCTCACTGTACTATGAATCTCAACATTTGGTTTGATATCCCATCTAACACCATGACTCTCCCACTTCTAGATATCACAGAAGCATTCAACTTGTCCCAGCTGAGTTTGCACCACACCCACATAGCAGGTAATACCCATGAAGCTGTATTCAGCTCCACCGACCTGATCTCCACTCTACCTTCCCTCCCTCTGATTTGGGCTGATCACTCCACCATCTTCTTCAATATCAGGACCCCCTCCCCCTTTCCCTCACGTCCCTCCAGCCCTAGACATCCCTCCCGTATTCATCTTTGGAACAAGGTCATCATTATCCCCGACCTGGCCAATTCCCTCCAAAGCCCCCTCCCTATCCTCTCCCTTGACATGGTCCTCCCTCCTTTGTCCTTTTTAACCACTGGCTCACTAACTCCCTCACCCCACCCATGCCTATGAGATCTGCCTCCCAGAGAAGAAGCCACATTCCCAAATGGTTCCCCCCTCCCTCTAATCACTCAAAACCCTTAAAGAATGCCTGGAACCCACCTGGTGGTTCAAACATATGCCCCAAAACAAACCTCACTACGCCAGACAGACCAGATCATATAGGATGGAAATCAGGAAAGCCAAACGATCCTTCTATGGCAGCCGAATACCCAACTCCCATAACCACTCCACTTCTGTAATGGTGCCATTGATCGACACCACTCCATCACCAGCAAGTTAGCAACATTCGTTCACCTCTCTTCCCCCTCTCTTCAGTGGACTCCTCACTTCAAACTCTGGCGCACCCAGTGCTCTCCTCTTTTAAGAGCATCTCCCACTCAGATTTCCTTAAACTTCTACCCCAAAGCCGACCCTCTGGATTCCCTGAACACCCATGCCCGCCTCTCTCTTGAAGAACATTCTATCTTCAACCTGTGCAGGCAACATTGCTAGAGACATGATTGACCATTCTCTGATCTCAGGCATTGTCCCCCCAGCACTCAAACCCTCACACGTTAAACCCCTATGTAAAAAGCCCATCATCGACCCTCTAATTCTTGCCAACTACCGCCCAATTTTCAATACCCGCTTCATAGCCAAACTTCTAGACTGCACACCGTACTCCAAGCTCTCTCTCTGCATGGACACCAATTTCCTACTTGACCCAGCAAAATATGGTTTCAGACCCCTCAGAGGAACAGAAACCTCTCGTCTCCATCTAGTTTGACATGAAAAGAATGGCAGACTCAGAAGGGTGTGCTGCACTCATGCTCCTTGACCTTTCAGCAGCCTTCACCACTACAGATCACTCTATCCTCATCGAAAGACTCCACACTCTGGGCATCAGGGATTCCACCCATAGATGGATCTTTTCTTTCCTCTAACCGTTGACAAGTCACATTCCTGCCCCCTTTCTTATTGCCACCTCGCCATGTGTCTAAAGGGGTCGCACAGGGGTCCTACCTATCCCCCTTCTCTTAAACCTCTACCGAAAACCCCTTCCCGCACTGATCCACTCTCATAACCTAACCTGCTACAATTACGCAGATGAGACCTAGATCATTTTCACGATCCCACAAAATTACCTCCTCCTTCACCCTGACCTCTCCTCCTGCCTCTTGGCAGCTGACCACTGGATGACAACCAACCACCTCCTCCTCAACCCTGGCAAAACTGAAATCATGATCTGTGGAACAACCTATCTCAGAGCAAGGGCAAGTATAAACCCGGACCAGAGCAGATGACTTGTCTACAGGAATACTCCCAACATAAAGCTCAACTTAATCACAGGGCTCATATGCACTTGAGTGGCTTAGTTGCTGTACTTTAGCGGTGCTAGGGGTGGGCTTTGCATTCAAATGAAGGTTAGGGGCAGGTCATGTACCCCACATGGGGGTGGGGGTAATGTGTGTGTTGCACTTGGAGAAATTGGGGGGACAGCCAAAGTGAAGACAGATTGTAGCCAGCTGCACTTAACTTGGCTGAACGTAGAAATGTGGCCAATTTTGATTCTAGATCAATGGTAGAATGTAGCACTGTATTGAATCTAGTTGAATGTAACATGGTGGGCAAAGTATTGAATCTATGTGAATGTAGAGCGTGGCCAAAGTATTGAACCCAGTTGAATGTAGAATGGAGCCAATATATTAAAACTAGGTGAGTGTAGAGTGTAATTTATGGATTGAATCTAGACGAAATGCATTACAACTGGCCACATGTAGAAGGTAGCCACGAATGGCTTCTTCTACTAGGCTTTACACTACGGTGAAGGACAGGTCCTAAGGCATTCACTAAAGTATAGCTAATACATTAAACCTGTCGTACTCCATACATGGCCACATTCCCAGAATCATTTACCATCATACACTAGACTAAACACAAAGCACAACACCTCAGCCATCAGAATGCAGCCGTGTCCTATGACAAACAATTCAGTCTAGCTGAACACCTAACGAGTCTCTTGCACTCGCGCCCTCACCTGATCTCCTCTCAGCACCCATCCACATGCCTGACTATAATGGGTAGCTTACCGAGGCTTGGCCATACCACCAATAAATGACTTCGGCCAAATGCACACACACATTACAACCCTCTTCGACAATCTTTCCCATACCTTGGACTTTGGTTCCCCGAGGGCGTTCCCCCTACAAGTGCATTGAGGCCATACAAATAGGATAAAGGTGCAATAAAAATGACAAACTACTATTACTTTTATAACACTTTCTCTCCCCGTCCCTCTTTCCATACTCTCATGTCTCCCCTTTCCCTTGCCTCTCTACCTCTCGTTGTATTTCTCAATCCGTCCCTTCCTTTACTCCCTGCATTTTGTAGCTCTCTATCCTGCCCTACCTTCTCTCTCACTCTTACTCTATCTCTTCCCCAAACCTTCTTTGGTTCTGTCCTCTCTCTCTATCTCTATCATTTACCTGCACTCTCTATTCCTTTCCTGTTAAATAGCAATCTCTTTTGCTCTTTTTCTTGCCTTCCCCTCTACCCTTTCCTCTATCCCTCCATCTGTTGCTCTGTTTCTCTATCCCTCTCTTGCCTGGACCTCTCTCCATCACTGACTCGCTCCCTTCGTCGTTCTCTTGCCTGTTAGGCAAGCAGGTGGGGGTAGGAAGTGCACACATCTCGGACGCTGTAGCTTTTCACATCCCAGAAGATGGCTCACATGGTAGTGCTACCTCTCTGCCTCCTGCGACCAATTTCCTTCATACGGCGGGGTGCTTCTTGTACAGGTGGTGATGGACAGGTGGCTGTGTCCCTCCATCAGTAAGCAGAGCAACCCTTAGCTCACTCGCAACAATCCATCACCTATCCTGATCCAGAAGCTCAGTGCAGTCTTCACCGTGGGCTCTGCAAGGAGGGCAGTCAAGGGGTCACAGCAAACAGGACTCCTGTCGCAGGCCTCGTAAGACTGTGCCAGCTTCATGGAGCAAGCGGGCAGTCTCCTCAGTCTGGACAAAAAGGGATCACTAATTTGTCCCACTGGTAAAGCAGAGACAATCAAGGGTGCATCTTAGAACATATTTCTTAGGTCCAGAATATGTATAGTATCATGGGCCTTTCAACCGCCATCTCCTGCCATTCTCACCAAATGCAACACTGACATAGAAACTACTGACACGGCTGCTGTTCTGCCATCCCAGTCAGAATGCAAGGAGGTGCAGATTCCAACCAAAATAGTCTCCCAGGCCATGGCCGGGGCTGCAGCAATATTCAATGGCTTCCTGGGGCAGCACCAGCATCAAATGTTGTGCCAGCGTTTGTGAGATGTACAACCACTAAGCTGGCAACAGTCCTGTTACCGGCCCCATCTCTCGCTTCTTGGTGAAAAAAGACAGAGGACTCTGAAATTCGACGGGGTGTGCCATGGGGTTCATTGTAATTGTTTTACAAGCTGGCCAGGTGAACCTCTGTCATATGTCTACCTAAGGAAAGGTGATGGGGGTGGGTGGTCACTGAGCAATGCCCTGTCCCAGTGATTCCCGAGTCTCCAAGTACTTTTGAGGTTCATACAGATGCTTGAATCAAGAATTAGATACATACTAATTCAAGAATGGGGGACATGATCCTGCTATGTATTGGGCTCACATTTCTTTTTAGGGTGTTCCTCGGTAGAGGCAGCACTCTCTCCTTTAATCAAACGTTCTAATAATTGCAAAAAGGCTGCCACTACGATTGCTCGCCTTCTGTAGGATGCGATCAGGCAGAGGTTTGCACGAGGAACCTGTCAAGTCCTTCACCTTATGCATCTCGAGGTTCTCCAAAAGAGGCTGGCCCTGCTTTCAGGAGTCCAGAAGAAAGGTGGAAAGGTGGAGGATTACTCGGGGCCTGCAGAATGTGTGACTTTCCGCCTCTGTCCTCTCTGTCCGTCCTCACTGTGTCTCACCTTGCCTTACAGCAACCGTGCCGTTCCGACGCAGCGTCTTCTCCCCAATCTTCCTCTGGAGCCTCATCACCATGGGCATGACTCAGCTGAGAGTCATCTTCTACATGGCCGCCATGAACAAGATGCTGGAGTTCCTGGTCACTGGCGGAGGGGAGCACGGTGAGAGGAAGCCAAAGGCCGGGAGCCAGGAAGTGGGAGCGGGGAGGTGCCACGGCGAGAGTGCCAGGGCAAGGGGGCCAATGGGAGCAAAGGATGAAGAGATAGACAAAGAGACACAGCTTGTTTCGGGTGCCATGATTGGGAAGCCAAATAAAGAGTGCCAAGAAGATGGCGTCCGGGCAAGTGAGCTAGGTAGCGGAAGTCACAAAGAGGGATCCACTGAGCGGGAACACACGAGAGGGAGCCAATGGGAGGAAGAAACGTGGAAGGAGGAAAGGAAACAAAGACAGTGAAAGGGAACAAGGTAGAGGAAACTGGTGCAAGGGAACGAGGGCACGAACATCACACAGAGAATTCCTGGCAGAAGGAGATATGGAGAGGGGGCAAAAGAGAGGGGAGAGGTCATTGGACTTAGTGAAAAACACCAGGGTGAGGAAAGTGAGATAATACCATTGAAAAAGAGGCCGAGCGAATACAAGGGGCAGGCAAGGAGAGATGGGAGCCCAGAAAGATGGTCGGAGAGAGGACATAAGGTGGCAGTAGATGGGCAAGTGAAAAAAAGGGGTGGTAAATAAAGAGATAGGATGCAAAGAATGCAGAGAAATTATAATGGGAACAGGAAAGGAGAGAGATGAAGAGAGGACATGGAAAAAGTAAGAAAAGTGGTAGAAAGAAAAACAATGAAGAGAAAAAAACATGTCTGTTCAGATAGAGAAAGGGGCAAGTGGAATAGAGAAATAGAGATGCGGGTAGAGAAAGAGGGGGGAATGTAAAGAAAGCAGGGAGGACAGAGGAAGAGAAAAAGGAGACAGACATAGAAACGACTAAGAAAGTGCCTGAGTGGCTATAGCATGAAAAGGGGATAGGAACAGGGATTGAGCAATGAGGAAGGACTGAAGGAGTGGCAGATGAGGAATCAGTGGAGGCAGGGGGCAGATAAAACGAGAGATTGGAAAATAGAAATAAAGAGAAGAATAGACTAAGAAAGAGGGGTGCATCAAGAAAGAATAATATGGACAGATGGCAAGAGAAACAGGAGACGGATAGAGAAACAGAACCAGGGGGAGAGAGAATGCGAGAGACAAGGGAACGATAGAACCAGATAGAAACAGAGAAAGGGGGTAGGGAAACAAAGCAAAAGCTGGAGGCATGGAGAAGGCAGGAGACAAGAGCACGCTAAGCAGGGATAGAGACAGAGAGAAAGGGGAAGAGGGATAGAAAAACAGAGCAACTGCTAGACGAATAGAGAAAGGGGAAGAGGCAGAGACAAAAAAAGATTGAACAAGAGAGAAATGTTATTAGGAAAGGAACAGAGACCGCACGTAGGGCATAGTGGGAGGACAGCGAACAAGAAACAGGGAAAGGGGAAGAGCAAGGGATAGAGGATAGGACAGGATAGAAAGATTTTTAAAAAGTGATGCAAGAGAGAAAGAGAGTGATGGAGATCGAGCTAGAAATAGAGTCAGAGAGGGAATGGAAAAGGAATGCGAGCATGGAAAGAGAAAGGGGCAGATATAATGTTATAGAGAAAGTGAGAGAGCAGAACAGAGATAAAGAGAGTGATATAGAGGAAGAGAGGGGTGTGTAGAAAAAGGCACACAGACAAATATATGCAGAAAGCTGTACAAGAATAAAAATGCGGGATCTACAAAAGGAATGAGCAGGATAGAAAAAGAGGTAGAGAAAGAGTGGGCAGAGAAAGAGGGACAGAGGAACAGAGAATTATCTAAGAGAATAATATTAGAAGTAGAGAAGAATAGACGTATACAGGTAATAGAAGGAGACATAGGGACAAAGGAACAGAGGATATCTTATAGAATAATAATAGAACTATAGAAGAATAGAAGTATACATGTAGTAGAAGGAGACAGAGGGGCAGAGAATGTCTGAGAGAATAATAATAGATGCATAGAAGAATAGAAGTACACAGGTAATAGAAGGAGACAGAGGGGCAGAGAAACAGAGGATATCTAACAGAATAATAATAGAAGTATAGAAGAATAGAAGTGTACAGGTAATAGAAGGAGACACAGGGGCAGATAAAGAAGGACAGAGGAACAGAGGATATCTAATAGAATAATAATAGAAGTAAGAGGGACAGAGGAACAGAGAATGTCTAAGAGAATAATAATAGAAGTATAGAAGAATAGAAGTATACAGGTAATAGAAGGAGACATAGGGACAGAGCAACAAAGGATATCTAGTAGAATAATAATAGAAGTATAGAAGAATAGAAGTATACAGGTAATAGAAGGAGACATAGGGACAGAGGAACAAAGGATATCTAGTAGAATAATAATAGAAGTATGGAAGAATAGAAGTATACAGGTAATAGAAGGAGACATAGGGACAGAGGAACACAGGATCTCTAATAGAATAATAATAGAAGTATGGAAGAATAGAAGTATACCGGTAATAGAAGGAGACAGAGGGGCAGAGAAAGACTAAGAGGGACAGAGGAACAGATAATGTCTAAGAGAATAATAATAGAAGTAAAGAAGAATAGATGTATACAGGTAATAGAAGGAGACAGAGGGGCAGAGAAAGAGATCGAGTGGCATGCGAATGTATAGAGGGGGATAGAGAAAAAGAGGGCTACAGAAAGCTTGTAATTTATAGAGAGAGATGGGATAGATGGAGAGATTGGAATGCAGAATCGGAAATAGGGAAAATAGGGAAATAGAAAAGGTGTGCAGAACATTAGAAAGAGAAACAGGTAGCAAAATAAAGGACAGGAGAAAGAAGAGAGATGTTCTTTAAAGGAAAGATCGAACTTAAAAAGAGAAAGGGGGATTCAGAAAATATGGAGTGAAAAGAGAGAGTGGAATACGGATAAAAATGAGAGGAGAGGAGTGGGTATAGAAGAAGAAAAAGAAAGATAGAGAGACGATGGGAAAAGGGAACGGAGCAATCGAGGAAGCTGGGGGATCGGGAGATAGAGGCCGGAAACGTAATGCAAGCGCGTGATAGGGGGTGCGGAATTGATAGATGGAGAGCTTTGTAAATAACAAGGACGGGAATGGGTGCCGAGGGGGACATGAAGCTGGGGGTGCAGCGATCGTCCATTCTGACCCCGACCTCTGCTCTTTCTTTCAGTGCCCGAAGACGTGCAGAAGGAGGCCGACGCCACAGGTGAGGCGGAGCGACTTCCTTCCATGTTCCCGCATGTATCCCAGCCCCACTCTAGCCCTCTGGGCGTGTGAGCGTCGCTAGCTCTGGATGCACACGCATGTCCATCACTGCAATCCTCAATGAAGGCACGTGGTCTTCCTCCGCTCCTGTGGGGAAAGACTGGCACACGTGGGATTTCCAGGCCCTCATCCGGACCTGCTGCCGGGTGTGCATCACCCATACACAAATGATTAGGCTTCGTAAAGAACTGCTCGTCACATCACTTCTGGGGAGTGTGCTACAAGGGGGGCACATGGAAGGGTTGGATGTGTGTCTAGAGGCTGATGGGCGCACAGAGTTGCTTGACCCTTCTTTGGAGTCCTCGTATGCCTTACAGGTCTGGAGGATGCTAACAAGGGGCAATGGCAGCCCTGCAGCAGGTCCAAGGCAATAGCAGGCAGGTGGGGCCACTTCAAGAAACACGCATTGGCAATGCCAGCAATTTGAGCTTTTGTGTAGGTTTGGGATCAGGGGTGGACTGGCCTATGGGGAACTCTGGAGATTTCCCGGTACACTTCTCTGCAGCCCGGGCCTCTTTTGTGTGGTAGTTCCAAATGTTCCCACGGGAAAAGGGTTGGGCTTCCTGAAAAGGTGTAAAATAGGGTCACTTTGACAATTATTTCTAGGGCCTCTTTTGGTTCCCAGTCCGTCCCTGTATGGGATAGGCATGTGCTAGGTACTGATACGAAGGTACTACCTGGTCATAAAATCACCACAGCTGGAGCACAAGTGATTACCTGGGCATATGATGTAAGTACCTGGAAAATGCCAATCTAATGCCGCAAGCCAAAACTGTTGGCTTCGGCAGTGCTTGTTTTTAACAGGACATCAGTGAATGGAAGGGAGGAAAATCAAGAGGGTGAAGGCACAGTAGATTGAGACATCTCTATTACATGAGTAGTCATTTACAGTTGCAATTAAGTCATCAACTCTCAGCCTACTGCTTAGAAAAAACACTGGCAGGCCAACATTTAATGTAACTGCTTGAGAGAGCGAGCGGACGTGTTTTGGGAAGGGAGGGGCAGGTAGTCGGTGGGAATAGCCATAGGGATTAGCATTTCCACGAGCAGTGATTGTGTAGGTAAATAACCAAACAACACCGACAAGCTGTGTTTCCTTCCTCACGCCATCTCCCACCTACCTGTAGACCAATGCAACCAATGCAATAGTTTCGGCTTATGGTGGCACTTAAGGACCACTTAATAGCCAAAACAAAAAAAAAGCAGGCTAGCCTGAGAAGGCTCTAATGATTCAATCTTTTCAGGAGATTCGGAAACAGAGGGGATGTGGCAACTAAAAGGTTTAACAAATCCCATTGCAAAGGAATCTGGGGTTGCGTTATTTGGGACGGGATGCTAAGGAGGTGGTGAACTAGAGCGAGTGGGCAGGGAGCAAGCGAGGAGCCCTGGTGGCAGTGGGGGAAGCCAGTTTTGTATAGAACCCCTCCCTCGTTGACAAGTGTGCAGGCCATTAGATGATCAAAAGAGGAGAAAAGCCCCTAGGCTTCATTTGGTGTGTTCCAAACTCTTTACAACTTTGCCTCTGCATGCCTATTTTGGGTAGGATTTAAAACATGGTCCTCTAGAGTGGTGGGACATTGCCGTTTTGAGGAGAGGCCATAATAGCACCAATATTTAAGAGGAAGGACCGATCTCCCCCTCCTGTTATTTCCTAATCCCTTTCCTGGAATAGCCACTCAAACATCTACGCTGAAGTAGTCCAAGTCAGCCTCCAAAATTAGACAGAGCAGGAAGAGATTCTGCCCTGGACGCGGGTGAGTTTGAGGGAGGATTTACAAATTATCAACGGCTGCATCCCTTTGGACCAGGTTATCACCAAGAAGATTAAAGCAAAAAAGGGCATTTTTGATATGTATCGATGCTTTCGTACAGCAGCAAATCACCACCCTGGTAATTCCAATGCACCAAACTGTGTGCACCTCAGGTAGGTGGTTGAGTTGACGGGGCAGGATGTAGCAGATTCTGGATGAGCTGTGTGTGGACGGGGACCTGCTTGGCGCCATCAGGGCCTTGTATACTAATAATACTGCGAGGGACAGGTTTGGGCGGGGGCAGTCGAATTTTCTTGCCCAATGTGAATACAGAGGGGAGTTAGGCAACGGTGTGTCCTAAACCCATTGCTACCGGTGGATGCACTATGAGGTCAAAGTGCCATCAATTCAAGATGAATCAAAGGAGTGGGAGACCCCTTCTTATAAAGGTAAAAGCCCACAGGTGATTGGCCTTAAACTAGCCTTCTTTAAGCATCTGATCCCTGTTCCGAGAATCAGTGAACTTTGCCCCCTGACATCACATCCAAAGTGCATTGTGATACATAAAGTGGAGGGGGTAGGATAGAAATATAAAGGTAGAGAGAAATAAGGTGGAATAACCTTCTTTGAGCTGTCAAGAGCTCGATCTGTCTACACTAACCCCGCCCCTTCCCTTCTCAATAGAATCAAAGGCCTTTGATATGCAGTACTCTGCCATGTGGCCTAGCCTTTTGTGAATGGGTGTGCCATTTGATTCCTATTCCCAGGGCATCTTCCTGCGGAATAGCTGTCTTTCTGGGGAGGGTGTTACCTGCCCTCACAAAGGAACAAAGAGAAGCAACCCCGTAGGCTACAGTCCTAACAGCAGTGGCAAGGGAAGCCTGCCTGTGGAAAATAAACCTAATGCTTTCCCAGCTGAGCTGGGCTCACAGGGCTGACAGATGTGTGATATCAAATTGCTATGGCTGTAAAAATAAAATGATGGCTGTACCCTCATTATTATGGAATTGTGGTACGGGGTGCATATCTTAAATGCAGCCGCTGAGCTGCAGAGACTTGGCTGTCACTGCAGCTGTCTAATGGGCACCTGTGACCACTGAACCTGCTCTGTGCCACTGGTAGAGCAGGTGCTGCAGATTAGGATACTGATGCAGCAGGGCACAGGTACACACTGTGCTTTTGGCCTGCAGTATATGGAAGGGGATTCTGATTGGCAGATTGCCCTTCCATAGATGGAATTACCCATATAATTTGATTAAATTATTAAAAATAAAAAAAGCCAGGGCTTCTACACACGTGCCAAATGGCAATCCTTCACAGTTATACATTAGATTTCATTCTGCCCATTTTACGGCGTTCTACAGTAAGTGCGACTTAGGTCTCTGTTCTGGGAGAGAGGAATAATGAGGGTGAAATATTTTTATTAAAATCAATGAAGAAACTCCCAGTAGTGGTAGATTCTGCCAGATTATTGTCGCAAATATGAAAACAAGAAAAACGCTGCAGTATATTATTCTGCGGGCCAGGATGGGTGGTTGGTCCTGTGTTTCCACTACTTTCTGTGTGGGTAGCAAAAAGTGGCAGCGTGTTTTTATTTGATTGATTTCTATGATGTTTTAGGACAATATATATTTTAATTGTATGGAATATTGTATTTGTAATTTATTCAATAAAGATTGCTGTTGTTGTTGAGTCCTTATATGGGGAAATAAGCATGGACGGATTTTATAGTGAGAAGCATCTGTTAACGTGTTATCATGGTCCGTGTCAGGCGTACTACAACCAAAGTTCAAGACTAGAGATTGTAAGCTAAGCTCTATTCTTTGGGTTATAGGCTTGGTGGACCAGATAGGTCTACACGTGTCTCAGAAATTTCCGGATGTTTTCTTCAAGTCTTCAGGGAGGATGGAGAGCATTCCATAACTTGAGGCCCTAGACGGGAAGTGGTCTCTGAGCGTATCTTGTGCATTTGGTTGTGTAAGTGTACTGTAGGAGGCTGAACCCAATGGCCTTGTTTTCATTGTTTGCATGACCTCCTTCATTGAGGAGTTTCCAGGCCCAGCGTAGTGACCACTCCAAGATCTTAGGTCACATCATAAATGTATCAATTTGTCACAGACTTACGGAGAGCCTTTCCTCGGCATTGTGGGCCCATTGCACCTTTACCCACAAAACCTGCTGGTAGGTGGTTGCAGTAGCTAAAACATGATGTCACCATGGTCAGGACTATGTTACAGAAGAGGGAAGATCCCACACAGTTGATAGGTGCAATCGAATGCATTGCTAGTGGCACTATTTACAAGTGTGATAAAAGAGGTCCTGTGGAACAGTACCCCAAGAATGTACACCATTTCTACTGATATTGAGCGTGGACACACCGATCCAAGCCAGTTCAATCGAAAGGTACAGGAGTATGTTCTACTTGCTCCTTGAGTGGGAATTAGCCAATTTGATCGAAAAATGTTGATCGAATGATTCATTTGATCGTTTTAAAGAGGTACAAATTGACCTTCTGTTCATTTTTTCGATTTACATTATATGACTATCACTCAGCATATGTCTTTGTTTCCTTACCTTGCTATGTTGGTTCTTCACTTTTTTCAGAGTTCTTTTATTTTTCTTCCATATTTCCTCGTTAACTTATACATAAATGCGAGGCAAACAAAATATAAGTAACTCCACCTTAAACCCCCTTTTCATTATGTTTAATACAGTACAAGGGAGCAGGGGTTCCGGGGGTGTCCCCTGCTCGCCTTGTACAATAATGTGTTCGGGGGCTGCAGGGGTATCCCCCGCTTCCATTGGAAGGATTGCAGGGGATAGAGGTACAGGGAATCATTAAAATAAGTTGAGACATAGCGAGCAAACGTTTCTCTCCGTGGCGAAGAGGAAATAAAGTATAAACAAGGCAATGCCGCCACCGTGTGGAATTCTCATTTTTGACACGCTCAATGAATTACTGTTTTGTTAGCTAGTACAAAGGTAACTTCGAGCAATTAAATTTCGGTCAGGTCACCGTGTGCAAATCCCTTGAGCACAATCTCGGCCTTTGAACTGTTTAGGCCAGGCTTGACCAACCTTTTTGAATGTGGGGCCGAAGCATTCACTTTTCGTCACCCGGTGGGCCGGCGAGCCAAAAGTGAACACCCTGACCCAAAGCAGTATATATTCAAAAGCGATGGTGTGTGACCTTTCACACAATAGCACAAAAGGCATAGCCATGCAGTCCCAAAGATAGCTTTTGGTGTCAGGGGCAGTGATCAAAGGTTAGTTTCTTGTGATTTCTTCCAGTGTGTATGTGTTGATATTTCTGCGAAATATTGGGGGCGACCGAGCGTAGCGAGGGAGCTATAACAATCTAGGGAGGGTTTGGGGGGTTCTCCCCCCCCCCAAGATTTGTTTTCCAAATATGGGGCTGAAATTGTGCATTTTACAGCAGGAAAAGTGACCAAAAAGCCATAAGTTTACAATCAGTTCTAAAGGGGAACATGTGCATTCCATGTCACTAACAGCAAAAAAGAATATTGTAGAACACAACACATTTTAATGATCACTGTGTCCACAGTGTAAGACAGCACTGTCACCGATGTAACACATTGGCATGCTGGCTGTGCCCAAAATATGCCTCTGTAGCAACATGTCTGTGCTGGCTGTTACCAATTTAGGCCAGCATTGTCCTCTACAAGGCATGATTGATGCTGCCTGAGCATGTGCAGTGTGCCCAATACATATGCCAGCTTATCTCTGTAATACACATTCATTACTTCTGTGGTAATGAAAGAAGCATAATCCTATTCCAGGGGGCACCTGAGGCAGTAAAAGTCCTCCGCCACATACCCAACATTGCAGAAATCAATTAATTAATCGTGTCCACGGGCCCGACAAACATTGAATAAATAAATCGGGCAGGGGAGCCGACTTATGAATTTCCCGGGTGGTGCCCAAATATAGGAAGTGACATAACCAGCACTTATATGACCGCATTTGCACGTAGTCGCCAACTCGGTGCTAGGGTGGCAGGGGGGGTGCAGAACAGTGGAAACATTGGCTAGCATGTATTGCATATACTAAAGGCAAGTAAGAAGGAGGTTTAAGCCTTCCAGCTGCATTCCAGTAGGCCAATACTGCCCCTACTCCACCCCTCTATAATCATCCAGGTTGTAGTAGCCCTCAAAAGGCAGAGCAACACAACTAGGATAGGAGAATGAAATGCCATCCCATCCTGTGAGTGTGTCAAACCTCAGAGCAAAGACTGTGCGTGTGCCTTGGAGCACAATCTCACTAATTTGGTGAAAATCTCGCAAGTAGGTGCATGGGAATCCTATGCATGTGTGTGGGCTGCAGACCCCGGATCACTTGCTCACTTCTTCAGTGTGAAACTCTGTCCAAGGAAGTACTGTCCCAATGGTGAGAAGTGTCATATTATCACATTAACTATGCTTAAGCACTTTGGGTTATTGAATAGTGCAGCTACATTCGGAGTAATTCCATCCCTTTAAATATATTAGCTCTTGTATAACCACAACCGTGTTGATTTATTCTGATGATGATGAAGATGATGTTAGACTTGTTCAATAGTTCTGGTTCTGTATCATTAAATGCACTTCAGATCTTCAGTGTGTCGGGAGAATAGCTCAGGGGCAACGTGCTCGCCTTGGAAGCAAGACGACAAGGAGAAACACAGGTTTGATCCCTCTGGGTATATTACACCTCTACATCTGTGCACCCCTCTTGTCATGAGGGGTGCACAGATGTACAAATACATCCAACCCAAAACGATTTTTAGACATTGAGGGAAAGACTTGCTTTGCATCTGTGCCTCCATTTCTAAAAATCGTTTTGGGTTGGGTGTACCTCTACATCCGTGCACACAGATGTAGAAGTATACCCGACCCAAAACGATTTTTAGAAATTGAGGGACAGATGCAAGGCAAGAGCCTCTTGCTTTGCATCCGTCCCACAATTTTTAAACATTGTTTTTTACCCGGCTTTCACCCGGGCCGTCAGAGAGACACAGTATGGATGGAACAAAGGACCATCCATACTGCGTCTCTTCTCTCCGGCCTGGGGGGCCGGAGCACCCGCATACTCTGCGCCCCTGAAACTGGGCCGTGGCCTGTAACTGCCTCTGGTGCTGGGGGCACCAGAGGCAGTTACAGACCACGGGTCGGTTTATTTATTTATTTGTTCAATGTTTGTCGGGTCCGTGGACCCGATTAATTTATTTATGCAGAAATAAATATATTAATCGGGTACACGGACCCGACAAACATTGAACAAATAAATAAATAAACCGGGCCGTGGCAGAGGCAGTAACATTCCTCTGCCACGGCCTATTTATTTGTTCAATGTTTGCCGGGTCCGAGGACCCAATTAATTTATTTATTTCTGCAATGTTGGGTCCGCCCAACATTGCATAAATAAATAAATTAATCGGGTCCACGGACCCGACAAACATTGAACAAATAAATAAATAAACCGGCCGTGGCCTGTTACTGCCTCTGGTGCCCCCCCCTGCCCCTTTTAGGGGGCACCAGAGGCAGTAACAGTCCTCCACCACGGCCCAGTGTATTTCTTTATTTGTTCAATGTTGTCTGTACAGCCTCGCGGGCCACATGAAATGGCTTGGAGGGCCGCATTGTGGCCCGCGGGCCGTATGTTGGACAACCTTGGTTTAGGCAGACACGCCTTTGCCACTTGCATTGTTTTAAATGAATTAGGCACTCCACAGCTTGATGGGGGTTCGCAGATCCCACTTAGAGTGTTAAGATGAACCTAGGTATCTTTTGATGTTGTGTAAACTTAGTAGGACTAAAATAATTAAGCATGCGGGCAAACAAAGATGCCACAGTTTTGGCAAGGCTATAAAAAAAGGGTACCAAATAGTGCTATATTTAAAAGGAAATATCCTCTTAGTTGAATGCCTCTGATTATTCTTGCCACCACATTTGGTGACCCCCTGGTAGCCCTGCCAATTCCCTGTCTTTGGTGAGAGTAATCCCCCTTTTCCCTTAGCTCACTTCTCGCCAAACTTCTATTTTGTGCGCTGCAGGATTATCTTCGCCCCATTGAGCTGGGAGGCACTCGACCATGTGTCTTTAACTCTGTGCCTTCTACTGGCCACTCCCAGTTAAGTTGGTGCAATCATGTGACTCCATCGGCACGGTGAAAGCCCAAAAGTCTGCCCCAGTCTTGGTGCCCCTTCCAATTACTAGAATTTTACTCCTCGGCCCACTATCTGATAACACTGCAATATATGGTATTAGCATAATTGACCTAAAAACATTTGACCTAAAACATTTGATCTACTTTTTTGACCTTTTTTCGGTCAAATTTAATTAAATATGTGTATGAGGTGGGTAATGGTATAGATGAGGTTGAGGGGAAGTGGGGGGGGGGGGGATCTGCGGGAAGTCTTACCCTGCATTTTAGACCAAAAAAAGGTCAAATACATTTTATAAAATGTTATTAGGTCAAATGTTTTGGGTCATATAGACCCAAACCCAATATATATATATGAACACAGTACTCTGTAGTAGTTGCACAGCGACAGGCTCTGTCTATGCAAAATACATTACGTTAGTAAACACAAACACATATACAACACATACTGTACACCAAGGGCCTTGCCACATTCTTTCTTCCTTCTGATGAGGTTTTAAAAAAAAACTCCTTGTACAGCTTTGCATTCTATGCACATGGACTATTAGAGGAAATAGGGTCTTGCTTTTAATATCAAGTCTTTCTGATATTGTTCAAATCCCCAATTCTCTCTGCCGATGCGGCATCCAGGGGCAAAACTGCTCTGCCCAAGAACACCTTTGGGGATGAAATAGACAGGCCTGATAGCTTGGCCCTGCGCCCCCTTATTCCTCATACTAATTAAATCCGCCAATCTTAAGTGGAACTTAATGTAATCTCCATTCTCTTGTTTCCATTTTTTTCGCACCAGTTCCTTTTAGCTCAGTCTCTCGTGTTCCCACCGACATTGGTCCCTCGGCGCCGGTTTGGCAGTGTTGCTTCCATTACTTTCTATAGCCAATTCTCTTTAAATGGGTCTTCCCTACCAACCTGATTCAACCTGCAATCAACTTTCTGCCCAAGCCCATGTTGGGTAACTACCCTTGTTCTCTTACGGTTGCGGCTCAAGATAGCAAGACCCTCCGTACCTCAGATCACTACGTTGACCTATACACCCCCCGGCGGGACTTTGCTATAGATCTTCCAGACAGCCAGGCGGGCATCAATCATCATGTAAACCATTCTGTGCCGCTGTCGGGCATCTGCTGTATTCCTTTCCTTGTTTCACTCTATCACCCTGCCAGCCACATTCTGTGCCACTGTCGGGCATCGCTACACTGCTTTCCTTGTTTCACTCTATCACCCTGCCAGCCACATTCTGTGCCGCTGTCGGGCATCTGCTAGAGAAACTCTATCACCCTGCCAGCCACATTCTGTGCCACTGTCGGGCATCTGCTGTACTCCTTTCCTTGTTTCACTCTATCACCCTGCCAGCCACATTCTGTGCCGCTGTCGGGCATCGCTACACTCCTTTCCTTGTTTCACTCTATCACCCTGCCAGCCACATTCTGTGCCGCTGTCGGGCATCGCTACACTGCTTTCCTTGTTTCACTCTATCACCCTGCCAGCCACATTCTGTGCCGCTGTCGGGCATCGCTACACTGCTTTCCTTGTTTCACTCTATCACCCTGCCAGCCACATTCTGTGCCGCTGTCGGGCATCTGCTGTACTCCTTTCCTTGTTTCACTCTATCACCCTGCCAGCCACATTCTGTGCCACTGTCGGGCATCGCTACACTCCTTTCCTTGTTCACTCTATCACCCTGCGAGCCACATTCTGTGCCGCTGTCGGGCATCGCTACACTGCTTTCCTTGTTTCACTCTATCACCCTGCCAGCCACATTCTGTGCCGCTGTCGGGCATCGCTACACTGCTTTCCTTGTTTCACTCTATCACCCTGCCAGCCACATTCTGTGCCGCTGTCGGGCATCGCTACACTGCTTTCCTTGTTTCACTCTATCACCCTGCCAGCCACATTCTGTGCCGCTGTCGGGGATCGCTACACTCCTTTCCTTGTTTCACTCTATCACCCTGCCAGCCACACTCTGTGCCGCTGTCGGGCATCGCTACACTGCTTTCCTTGTTTCACTCTATCACCCTGCCAGCCACATTCTGTGCCGCTGTCGGGCATCGCTACACTCCTTTCCTTGTTTCACTCTATCACCCTGCCAGCCACATTCTGTGCCGCTGTCGGGCATCGCTACACTGCTTTCCTTGTTTCACTCTATCACCCTGCCAGCCACATTCTGTGCCGCTGTCGGGCATCGCTACACTCCTTTCCTTGTTTCACTCTATCACCCTGCCAGCCACATTCTGTGCCGCTGTCGGGCATCGCTACACTCCTTTCCTTGTTTCACTCTATCACCCTGCCAGCCACATTCTGTGCCGCTGTCGGGCATCGCTACACTCCTTTCCTTGTTCACTCTATCACCCTGCCAGCCACATTCTGTGCCACTGTCGGTTATCGCTACACTGCTTTCCTTTTTTCACTCTATCACCCTGCCAGCCACATTCTGTGCCACTGTCGGGCATCGCTACACTGCTTTCCTTGTTTCACTCTATCACCCTGCCAGCCACATTCTGTGCCACTGTCGGGCATCGCTACACTGCTTTCCTTGTTTCACTCTATCACCCTGCCAGCCACATTCTGTGCTGCTGTCGGGCATCTGCTGTACTCCTTTCCTTGTTTCACTCTATCACCCTGCCAGCCACATTCTGTGCCACTGTTGGGCATCGCTACACTGCTTTCCTTGTTTCACTCTATCACCCTGCCAGCCACATTCTGTGCCACTGTCGGCATCGCTACACTCCTTTCCTTGTTTCACTCTATCACCCTGCCAGCCACATTCTGTGCCACTGTCGGGCATCTCTACACTCCTTTCCTTGTTTCACTCTATCACCCTGCCAGCCACATTCTGTGCCACTATCGGGCATCTGCTGTACTCCTTTCCTTGTTTCACTCTATCACCCTGCCAGCCACATTCTGTGCCGCTGTCTGGCATCTGCTGTACTCCTTTCCTTGTTTCACTCTATCACCCTGCCAGCCACATTCTGTGCCGCTGTCGGGCATCTGCTGTACTCCTTTCCTTGTTTCCCTCTATCACCCTGCCAGCCACATTCTGTGCCACTGTCGGGCATCGCTACACTGCTTTCCTTGTTTCATTCTATCACCCTGCCAGCCACATTCTGTGCCGCTGTCGGGCATCTGCTGTACTCCTTTCCCTGTTTCACTCTATCACCCTGCCAGCCACATTCTGTGCCACTGTCGGGCATCGCTACACTGCTTTCCTTGTTTCACTCTTTCACCCTGCCAGCCACCTTCTGTGCCACTGTCGGGCATCGCTACACTGCTTTCCTTGTTTCACTCTATCACCCTGCCAGCCACATTCTGTGCCACTGTCGGGCATCGCTACACTGCTTTCCTTGTTTCACTCTATCACCCATCCAGCCACATTCTGTGCCACTGTCGGGCATCACTACACTGCTTTCCTTGTTTCACTCCATCACCCTGCCAGCCACATTCTGTGCCGCTGTCGGGCATCTGCTGTACTCCTTTCCTTGTTTCACTCTATCACCCTGCCAGCCACATTCTGTGCCACTGTCGGGCATCGCTACACTGCTTTCCTTGTTTCACTCTATCACCCTGCCAGCCACATTCTGTGCCACTGTCGGGCATCGCTACACTGCTTTCCTTGTTTCACTCTATCACCCTGCCAGCCACATTCTGTGCCACTGTCGGGCATCGCTACACGCCTTTCCTTGTTTCACTCTATCACCCTGCCAGCCACATTCTGTGCCAGCATGTTCTTCTGGGAAGGCCAATGTCCAGCAGTATTGTGGGAAGGGCGGAATCTTGCCTGCTCGGTCTTCTGATTACCTTCCATTTAACAGGGGAAAGGGCTGCCCTTCTTGTGACATTAGCAGTGAAGCACATATTTAGTCCCAGACGCCTCAATGTGAAAGCGCTAGGAAGTGTAAGCATGTGAGGCCATCTTGCCGAGTTATTGTCCCCAGCGCTCTGACCAGCATACAACGTTCTTGTTAGCCAGTATTGGCCCCCAAATCTCCACATCTCCGAGTTTGGAGAAAAGGTCTAGGATGTTTATGTTTACACACACTAACTCCTTCCTTTTTTCAATCCACGGGCATATCTCAGTAGACTTCTGTTTCCTCCAAACGACTCCAAAAAACAAGACCGCTGATGCACCTGTACAAAGATGCAACTCTTTACTCAGCACTATCTGACCCTTCACATGGACACTTCAATGAAATTCTGCATGAGGTCATAGACATCCATCAAGGTGTCCTTCACCTCATTGTTTAGGCCAGAGCTCTGCAAGGTGTTTTGGCCTCTAGCGCCCATTACTTTGCTGGCTGTGACTGATGGGAGTTGTAGTGCAACACAGCTGGAGACCCAAAGGTTGCAGACCCGTGGTTTAGGCTGATGAAATCTCATTGTTGCTCTAGCCAACCGTCCTGGTAATGGCCGACCCAGGCGAGTTAGAGTTACCCTATTGGCCAGTTAGTCATTACAGTACCCGTGTGGCGTCTTGACTTCTACACTTTAGACCTGAGCAGATTGCACTCATGTTTTTCTGTGTCCGACTCTATGCCCAGGAAGGCCTTATCCATCACGTTTGTTCACAGAAAGAACCACCACTGGTATCTTTTTATAAGTGTACCAGGCAGTCACATGGCACTTCTCCTACTTCTGCTGCTTATGGGAAGCCCTCCAGATTGCCAATTCTAGCAGACAGCATCTTGGGTGGCGCTGGCATTAACAGCAGACTTAATGCCCGCCTTTTCCAAGATGACATCCGTTTTCTCTCCTAAACCTTTTCCACTGCCTTGCTGAGTGAAGCAGAAGTCACAAGCCCATTTCAGTCATTCAGACAATTACCTTCTAGCTATGACAGGGCATGGGTTCTTCTGAACGTGCCCTGCACCTTCTTAAATAATATCATCTGCAGTGAAACATTACACTTGTCAATGGGAGGCCCAGTGAAACGTCTCAGACGCTGCATTCATTCTGAATCTGAAAAACAATAGTTCACTGGGCATCTCCTTGGCTGTAAGCCACCCTAAGGCCAGTGACAAGAGTCCATAACTGCTCTGTGAACAGACGTATACAGAAAGTCAGCTGCCTCGCCCCTCTGGGGAAGCCTTCTAATGCTTCCTTAAGTGCTGGGTGACGGAAGCTCAGTCTCGCCTGTGCTTTCTGCTGGGCCTACATTTTGCTGGATATCACTGGTGGACCAACTATCACCTTATTTTCCCCCCCTTTCGCTGGGGATCAGCTGTTAACCTAGCTTATCCACAGTCGTCTGTCCTTGTGTTGTTATCCACAGCTTTCTTTAGGATGCTGTCCTTCAAGTGTCCTGCACTTGTGCAAAAATGTATAACTAACCTTGCAGTACTACATGGTGAATTACCAGCAAATGCATTCTCTTCTTGGGACTGGCCATCCTTGGGACCTTACCAACCCCTCCCTGATTAGCCGAATTCAAATGTCCGGTAGACTGGGCAGTCCCTCCGTTGCATCACTATGTAGCTGCTGGCCATAGCCCATTCAATTGATGGGAATCTCTGCCTGTGCAGCGGGAGTTGTTGGCTATCCCTAATAGGACCATGCACGTGCTTGCATCCAGCAAGCACCTACTGACTCTATCCCTACCTTCCATTAGGGACTGCACATTCTTGCTCAAACTATGCACCCAGCTCCATCCCATCCCTTCTCTTAACCTTTGTTCACTGTCTCTAGCATGTCAATCTTCCCCGCTCTGCCTCCTCATTTTTCTATTTGACTTACTTTCTTCCTGCCTCTCTTACTGCTGTTCTCTTTGCAGGGCCTGCTTTCCAGGTCGCTCTTGGCCTCCTTACACGTGTTCTTCACTTAAATCCTCTTTCTTTTTGCCACTCACTTCTCTCTCCCCCTCGTTCCGTCTTAACAACTTTTGGGGCATATGCACCCAACTGTTACTTCTTCACTGCCCCCTTTCTCGGTGCCATCATTAACTTTGCCCCATTCCCCCGCAACTTCCATCAACTCTCACTATTACAATTATTTTTCAAATGTAGCCGGCCTCTCTGCGATTGCCCCTTCACTACTGCAGAGGTCTTCCAACCAATTCTCCATTATCCCAGCCACCCTTGCTATGCAACTCTGCAGTCTTCCAGGTCCCCTAATTGAGTGCATCCCACCTGCCTCCGCCCTCTACCTGGTCGCGGGCTCCACCGTGCATGCGGCCCCTGGCCTAGCTTGCCTCCTGAAAGCCCTGTGGCCTGCCCCTGGGGTACCCTTTTGCTTTACCGCCTGGCCTCCCGTTTCCATATAATCCGCATCTCACATTCTCAGCCTTTAGTTCCCAATGCTAACGACAGGACGTACATGCTCTGTCTGCATTGCTCATAACTGTACAGACATACCTACCCTTTTGTGTCCCTCAGAGAAACCATCCTTCATTCAGGAGTCGGATTCGCCACTTCGTCTCATGCCGTTCTACTTGAATACTCCATCCACACTTTCCCTGCATTCCGCATTGGCACTGTACTCTTTCACGCCCATTGAAACAACTTGCTTTCACCCTTTTCACTACAGACTACCCGCACACCCTCTTGGAATGTGGCCACCTCTGAACTCATTCTTGGCTAGTGGTCACTTGGTTGTGGACACCCACTGGGGTTCCTCAAGTCTGAGCAAACTGAAAGTGTGGCCTTCACCTGGTGAGAAGAACCTCTGTGGCCAGGTCCACAGCCTTTGGGTTGCAGCTTTTCTTTAATTTATTCTGGCGCTTTGGATGGCATACACATGTCACCATTGTGGCCACTTCTTGCACCCTTGTCCTTTCACTCTCTCACGAGTCTCGCAACCGGGCTCTTTGGGGCAGGCACGCATGCCGTTGAGTAACACAACGTCCAGGCAGCATGGCAGGTGGATGCCAATCAGAGGCGTTGCTAGTGGGGGCTATAGCCCTGGGTGTTTTGGTTGGAGCCCTGGATAGAAGATCAGAGACTACAACCAAAAAGCCTAGCTAGCCCCAAGTCCGGACAGTCCCGACATTAGTGTAGCCCCAGATCGTTTACAGACCTAGCAACACCCCTGATGCCAATACACAGATGCCTGGGGTAAGGCCACTCACCTACCGGGTGAGACTAAACCACAAAAACACACTGGACTTGATACCTGCGATCTGCCCCTGGAGGGTATTTTAAAGCACATACTTTTTGTAAACCGGCCCTCCGGAAGCTTGGCGGGGTTACCAAATGTCACACATCAGATCCAAACAGCTTTGCACAGACTACCAGTTATATGACATTGGGGTCTGAATCTGGGCCTCGCCCAAGAGGTATGACCAGCACCCCTTTCCTTTCCTCAGTACTTTTGAGTGCTTTATTTAACTTTCAGACGTTACAGCAGCTGTGGAAGGCTCTCCACCCTTGTTTAAAATAAAATAGACCGATCCCACTCTATTTTAATAGTGCACGTCCGAGCTGAGCTTCTCCCGGGCCTATGTGCTAGTTA
Organism: Ambystoma mexicanum; assembly: GCF_040938575.1. Classification (NCBI taxonomy): domain Eukaryota; kingdom Metazoa; phylum Chordata; class Amphibia; order Caudata; family Ambystomatidae; genus Ambystoma; species Ambystoma mexicanum. Next base: position 605,667,335 of record NC_090936.1, on the reverse strand, counting down.
AACAAGCAGCCAGCGAGCATCATCCATGGCCGAGCTCTCTCCCATAACTGGCACCCCCATGACGCTTGACTTAGAGATTAAAATGGAAGAGGCTACGAGTGTGTACAGTAGAAGTTCACTTGGCTGCAGGTTTTATGATTTGCTGATCTCCCGTTCCTTTACCTCAGGGTAAGACAACCAGGCCGCCACCTCCTCGATGAAGCTTCACGTTGCATAATTGTCCTGATTGCACATCATTGGATGACAGTAGTGGTTACAGTATTTAAAAAAGGGTCCTGGAGTAACGGCTGGTGATTTCTTGCAACAAGAGGGGCGTCATTATTTCGCAGTAATGATCGCTAGTGACCGAGTATAGTGGTGAAGAAGCACGAAGAAACCAACGGAGATTCGGGAGGGTTCTCCATCTGAGAGATTTTTTAAAATACGGGCTTAAAATGGTGCATATTCAGCACACTTTCTGTGAAACGTTTGGTATAAAGCCATACAACTTACAATTCGATGTGTAGGGTAACATAAGAACAAATCCAACGGATGCCGGGCCAACAAAAGAACGTAGGCAGTATTTCCAACACATTTTTAGGATGCCAATGCCCACATTATATGCCAGCATTTTCCCCATAATGCCAGTACTGCCACTGTAAGAACACATTCACGTTGGCTTTGCCCAAGAATGACAGTAGTGCCACTGCAAGAATACAGACATATGGATTTGCCCAATAAGGACAGCACTGCCTCTGTAAGAACACATCCGCCATGGCGTTGCCCAATAATGCCAGTGATACCACTCTCAGAACACATGTTATGGCCTTTCTCCTGCATACCAATATTTTCCCCTGTAAGAACGCACGTGTGATAGCTTTGCTCTAGAATACTGGTATTTGGCCTTGTAAGAACGCACGTGTGATAGCTTTGCCAATCAATGCTAGTATTTACTCCTGTAAACCTACCTTGTGATGACCCCCCCGCCCTTGGCAAACCCCTTGGTGGTGCCTCTGCATGCCAGCCCTGATACCGTGGACTTCCATAATAATCTCCATACTCAACACTCTGGCACTTCCCACCAGCACCTTCTAATTATCCAAGACCAAATAATGTTGGGTTTTTTCCCCATCAAACAGGCAAATTCTGTTGGCATGTATAAAGCCGTTCCTGATGTTTCACGACAGATTGCAAAGTAGCAGACAGAGGGGGAATTCAGGAAACGAGCATGGCAGGGTCCTGCATTCCCCCACACAGGGCCAGCCTTAGCTGCGGCAGCGTCCCGGGCAGCAAAATAAAAATGTGGTGCCCTCCCTCCGCTGGTCATGTGGGGGAGGGGAGCACATTTTTCAATAGGCGCTGATGCAAAAGCATCAGCGCCCTATTGTTATTTAATGCACCCCTCTCCCGAGAGCGGTGCGCATTTAATTTCAATAGGATGCCTGCCGAGCCTTCTCCCGCCACACCAGCTCGGGGAAGACCTTGAAAGACTCCCCAAGCTGGTGTGGTGGGGGGGGGGGGGGCTAAGGCCGGCCCTGCCCCCTCAAGATCACTTCAGATGCTACACAGAAAGTTGGAGTGCTAATGAGAGAAATAGCACAGCACGTTTATGCCAAACAATCACAACCATTCATGGAGGGATGGGATTTCTCCCAAGTCCATCCTGCTGTCAGTGCACTGTGCCTTAAAGAGGCCCGACTGTCCTCCCAACTTATGCAGGTAGACCCTTACCAGTAAATGCAATTGCACTGCCAAGCGCTCCACTCCACTACACACTGCTGTCGAGCTATTGGATGACAAGAGTCTACCTGCGCTCCTTGGCGTCCTCACCTTCCATCTGCATCTGTCAAGTGGGAGTGTAATGAAGAACACAGGTCCGATCCCCAGGTCCGCGCTTAGAAACCTCTGGGCATTAAATTAAGCACGCTATAAATAACCAATCATATCATACAGTAAAGAGGTAAGGCGTGAGTTTCCTTTTGCCCCTACTAATGCTAAGTATCGCCAATTAACAACAACATAATTCTTTCTTGTTTTCCCGCATGAAGATCAATGTGTGTTTTATAGTTTATTTATAACGCGCTTAATATCCATGAGGTTTCTAAGCGCGGACCCGGGGATCGAATCTTTGTTGCTCTGTGTCGTCTTGTTTCCAAGGCAAACACGTTGCAGCTGAGCTTTCCTGGTTGCTGCTTAAATGGTGCCATTCTTTGTAACATCATCTGGCCACGATCAGGCATGTTTGAGATGAACTATGTAGGGTGTTGTACGCTGTTACCTACAGCAGAGTCTTTTCATATCTGCTTCTTGAGGTTATAACATACGGTTTATACTCGGGTATCCAGACCACCAACTTACTTTGGTTTACAGCAAGGCGGGTCTGACAGGGTTACAACCACGCCCTTAAAATGGCAAAAACACCAATAGCAACTGCTCATTCCTAGGATGGTCTTGGTCCTTGTTTAGGTCTCTGGCTCAGGCCAGAGCTGTTGTGCCTCTTGGCAGCCAGTGAGAGAAGGTTGTTACTGTCCCCTAAGTGCCCGAGCAGAGGACAGGGCTCTTGTCACATGCCGCTCGGAAGGGGTTCAGGGTAAGGGTGGATTTCAGCAGCCATGTTGAAGAGGCTTTGCCCAGGTTTTTGTGTCAAAGACAGATGGTAGCAAAACATGTTGTCCTCTCACAGTTGACCTTTTCCAACCTGTTCTGGGATATTTCTGCACTTTGTTGGCAGATGAGGGGTTGTCTGTAAATATCTTGGGAATTGATAAAAGGCAATGTTCACTGGCTTCATGAACACATACGTGGTTTTGGCGCTTTTTGGTGGCGCAAGCCACCAAAAACTTCGCCAAAACATTGGTACTGTTTAAGAGAAAGGAAAAGGGGGAGTTCGGGAGCAGTGTATGGCGTTGACATAGCAACCTGCACACGCTTGGCAATGAAATGGCAGAAGCACCAGTTGGGCCTTGTTTTTTGAAGGAGTGCACCCATGCATTTTGTGGAAAGAAAGCTGTTGTGAAAAAAAATACTGTACAAACATTGAATACCAGAATACTCTGGTGTGCTACTGAGCTTGAACAGTATAGCAGCTCCTGTCAAAGCCTACAGCAGCATCTGCAAAGTTCACGTGTCTGCCGCAGCCAGCGCGGCGGCGCTCCCAGCCCAAGTAACACCAGGCAGGCATTATCCAGAGCCTCTGCCTATTGGAGAGCACGCTGTCGGCACAGAGGCCCTGTATTGGTTGAGGCTGTATCGTGGCAGCGTCAGACTCTTTGAACCAGAAGTGGATCCTCCCAAATGCAGCAGCTGTTTATCCTGATCGGAGTGATGCGGGGCAGTACTGGGGTGCAGGACCCTCCGAAAAAGAGCAACCACGCTGAAGTTGCCTGGCGGTAGCCTGGCTGCGGTTCCCCCCACTAGCCCAAAAACCCCCACAGGTAGCCCATTCATCGCACATGTGGTGAAAGGGGTGCCTGTAGGGGTCGGCACTGTAACGCGAGCAGTAGGTGCAACAATAGGAACATTAGACACGTGCCTGCTTCTTTTTTTGGGTCAAATGGCCACCCCAATTAAATACTTAATACCGTAATCCCTACCCCGTGAGCTAACCTCCATTTCATATCCCACTTAGAGCACTGAAGGCGACCTTTACCCTTGTAGCCTTTGTAGCACTACTGAAGGAGATGAGCAGGATCAGATATACAGAGAGGTGGACGGAGAAAGTGGGTAGTCTTGTAGGACACTGCAGAGAACAGGGGCAATAGAGTAGGAGTGAGTGCTGAGATGGACTCAGACTTCCCCCATTCAGGAAAAACAAAACCCAGCGACGAATCGTGCTGGATATGCATTGTCAAGGACAATCATTTTCGCTTTTGTGTAAGCATAGGATGGGCATTACTCTGGCATTGCCATAATGCTACTATCTTGGCATAAGGTGGCAAGAGCTGGCAAATGGTCTCAGTACCTGGGCATATGATGCTAGTGCCTGGCAATTGCCTATGTAATATCTACACCACAAAGCAAAGTTGTTTATAACAGGAATTCAGTGCAAGGAACAGAAGTGAGGAAGCACATATTTTTTAAAATAAAGTGGTTGAAGGCGCACTTGGTTAAAACTTTTTTATTAAATGAGGAGCTCATTTACAACTCCAATTAAACCATTACCTCTCCGAAGAGCTGACTGCTTAGGAATAACACTGGCAGTGTGCCAGAGCTGCCTCCACGTGATCAAGGGAGGATGTGTTTTGGGTGGAGAGGAACGGGTAGTGGGTGGGACTGCAAGAATTTGAGAGATATATGGACATAATTCACCAACCGTGGTATAATGCTTATGTTTCCAACTCATGTCGACCCTAGCACGTAGAACATACAACCAGCCAGCAAAGTTAGTTACAGAGGCACAACAGGCCATTAGAGTTGCTGCTAATTCGGGACCCTTTTCAGGTGCACTTGTTTGCTAAGTGCTCAGATCAAACGACCTTTGAAAACCTGCCCTTCTGACTTCCTACACTCACTAGACACATTTTGCTGCAGCAGAAAAATAGGGTTGACAGTATTTGCACCGGGGTCATTACATTCTTCCATACATCTCCTTATTTATGTGTAATTGATTATCCAGAGTAACCACCCAATCCTTAAATGCATGTACGAACCAGATATTAACGTAAAAAACATGTTCTATGATATTGGTATGTGCTTCCCAATATGTACATGTAGACCCCTTATTCCGCCGTCCCCATCCCTCACCTCTGCAGCCCTTACCTTTTCTCTCATCCTTCCTCCACACTCACTTTTTCTCTTATTTTCTCCCAGTGGTCAAGTGTACGAAAAGAAGTAGTGGAACTATGTTCCATATTGGCCTGCCCCTGCTCCCCACAAACCCCATCGCCACACTCCCACCCATGCACAATACAAACCCCCAAACACATGCACCTGCTGTTTAAGGAATCGTTCAGTGCAGTGCACTGAAAGTGCAAGTTTCAACCTCTTCCTACACTTTTATTTCAAAATGAAACCCTTCCGGAACGGTTTCTTTTTTAAATAAAAGTATAGGAACAGTACAACTTTATTTTAAAAGGTAGAGGAGCACCTCTCCCAGCCACCCCCGCCCACTTCGACCACTGCTCTCTCCCGCTTTCTCGCTCAAATGTCCTCTTGCTCGTCCTCAGCACCCTCTATGTTGGCTTCCTCCGTTGCCCTATTCCCCTTCGCATTCCATTGCACATCGGCACCACCTTATTGCATCCTGCTTTGAAACTTTGCACTCTCCTCCTTGCACCCTATAAATGCAAAATGCAAAGAACAGTAAACGCCAAAACTATTGGCATTGCCAATGCTTGTTAAGCAATGTCTTTGAGTGTATGGGTCTAAAAGAACTGGCTTATTGTTTGAAGTGATTTTAGCAGAGTGATTTCTGACTTGCAGTGCAGGCCCAATGCCTATGTTTCAGCATCCTAGGTACGGCAGTGGATACATGCACTCACGTGACACAGTATAAAACACCAAATAAATCATTCCAAACGTTTCATCTCACACTGTTTTACTCTGACGTCAAGCCCACTTGAGTGTCTTTTGTATCTTTGCTGCATAGCCACCTCAGTACCTTCTGATAATCAGTGTATGAACATGTAAACACAACCAGAAGCCAAGCCTTCGCTAGAGTGCAAGCAAAGGCCTGTGAAACAGTTCCTTTCATGCTGCACACCTTGTCTCTGGAATAAGTTACACATGCAGATCAGACTCCCCGCTCCCCCAACCCCCTAATATAGCCTAGACTTCTTGACAGGAAGGCCCTGAAGACCATACTCTTTAATGAACCTTTCACCAATCGGGGATCACTCCACCCTGCAGAGGACCCCATGCTCTCCCTACCCATCGCAGTATCATCTACTACCGCTGCAACCTGCCTGCTACCCTCTGTGTGCACCCACCCCTGTTTACAGCGTTCTGTTGCTTCCCAGGTAGGTGTGTGCTTTATAAGTCCCATGCACGCGCTGTGCCCCCAATTGCCCCCGTTTATCAGCTGGAGCAAGAAATCAACATGTTTATTTATTTACATAGCGCACCAAACCCGGAGGCATCTAGGCGCTTACGCTTAAGAAATTGGTTACAGTGCTTATGGTTACAGGAACGAACACGAAGTAGTTACAGCGTATTAGTAATGCACGATGACTTGCTCTCCTCTGCAAAATACACATGATCTTTTCTTTCGATCATGAGGAAAGCAGCCACCAAACACCATGCAAGAGTCCCTTTTTCTGCTTTTAAGTTCAGCTTATCAGTATTCCCTTTCAGGCATCACACAATGTCAGCTGCTCCCATAGGCAGCCATCCATGTAGCTTAGAAAGGGGTTATGTTGCTATACTCCCAGGCCTCCCTCTCTAGGCATAATGCGGTGCGTCCTTAACTACTTACAAGGGAAACACGATGATCTCTTTGTACCTGCCAGCCACTGACCCACATTGGCGAGTGTCTTAGTTCACTGTCTAGGGAGTCACTCTGTCATCTCTATCTCAGCCTTTCTGACAGGTGGAGCCCAAATCCAGCCAGAGGCTCTGATCTCCATACTGGAGTATCGGAGTCTTTCTCAGCACGATTGCACACAATTCATGTGGGCCCTGTCCTCTTGGATGGAGTCCTCCCCACTTTGAAGGGAGGGTCCCTCAAGTGCGAGCCACATTCTGGGGTTTTGTGCACTGTCACTGCCTGACCCCCTAAGCTGCCAGGAGGGCAACTGCGCCATTTCTTAACTCTGCTTCTGTCACGAATCTCTCCCTCTCGAACCACATATCACTGTGTTGGCATGTGTTACCTTTTGTGACTGCATGTCATTTCCCAATGGTAGCCAGAGTATCTCCCAGTTTGTGCCATAGGGATTGGAAAGCACAGGGTAACCTTTATGCACGACCTCCTCGCTGTAGTGTGGGGATTTAACCCGCAACGTGCTAGCAATCCTCTGACCCCCAATTTAGCACTAAACACAGTGATTCATAATGAAAGGGACATAGACGCTGCTTACAAACCCCAGATCATTAAATGGTTCCATGTCATTTTATCCACAGTAATTACTTTGTGGTAATTTACTACACATTTTTACTTCCAATTTATATTTTATTTTGGGGGGGATCCCCCATATCTCCCCCTCCCCTTTCTTACAGCCCCTCCCTAAAACCACCTATATTTTTCAGGGTAATTACTTTGTAGAAAATTACCAGTAAGTAATTATTGTCGATGAATGAACAGGATACCAATTTCATATGTGGTTGACGGCTTTATGCCTTACCTTGGAAGAGGTGTATGAGGCAGCACCAGATACATGGTAGCACAATTTTTATCACAGGTAACAAAGATCAATGCTACAGGTATTTCCTTAGAAAAGGAAGATAGCCCTTTATTCCCTCAGCTAATGGTACCAAACATGAAGTACAATAGATATAAGAAGGCTAGACGTCTGCATGTACAAGTCTTCAAAAAGGGAATCATGGGGGTGGACTGGTCGCGCACCCCCTGCCCTGATGTTTACAGTTCCTTGCTTTCATATTGCTACGAAAACATGTGGTTGGGAAGAAACCGCAGAGTCTGGAAAGGAAGATTCAAATATTGTGTAGGAACCTTGTGGTCAGGCTTTCTGAGCTGATCTGTGTTTTGGAAGGTCAGTATTCCTCCTAGGTTGAAGTTCTCTTTGTCCGAGTCTCTGCTAAGAGACCTTCTGTCCGGGATCAGGATTTACAGGCTCCCCGAATGGTGTCTGATCACAAGTGACCTGTGGAATACTGGGAAAGGGAGTACAGCACTAGGATATATAGATCAGTGCACTGATCATGATGGTTAAGGTGGGCCCTGCTGCCGGTGAGAAGCTCTTTAGAGATGGTGCTCTTCCGTCTCAGTGAGTTTAGAAGTGGGTTTTGGTAAGAAGCCTCGTTCACCCAGGTGCTGGAATACTGATAATGAGGTTTGTGATGTGACATGAATTGTCCGGTAATAACTAAGGAGTCTTGCCACTTGTTTCACAGATATGACAGTGATTTATTACACACTTAAAGCCGACACATGTTTCGGCCCGACATGGGTCTTTTTCAAGGTGTGCGTATTGTACGGGAAAATGCATCAAAAGTTCGGTGTGACTGCTCATCTTTGGTATCAGGTAATAATGTGCCCATACATAATGTCCCCGGGAAAAGCCCTTGGCGACATTATATATGGTGATATTATGTATGGGGACGGGTTGCGGGGATGTCCCCTGCACCCCGTGCAAAAAAATAAAAAGAATCAGGGGTTGCAGGGGTGTCCCCCGCATGTTCAATGTAATAATTTTGTCCACAAAAAAACAGTGACTTTTTTGGTCAGGAGACATTTTTGCGGGGACATTATTACATAGAACCTCATCTTTGTACTGCGACCCTACTGGCCTGACAGGTTATCCAACAAGGTCCCTTACTTAAGAGCTCCATTTGCAATGACATTCTCCTGTGCAATACACACGCCTTGAAAAAGACCTGTGGAGTGGTGTGGACAGTTCAGCAGGACAATACAGTGCATGCAGACATGCGGGGGCCGCTCCAGTCCAATGGAGATAGCAGTGTTGCCATTCAAATCCTGATCACAAAAAAGGTCACTGGCAGGATTCAGACCAGTGTCTGGGTTTGCAGGTGGGTATCATCGGGGATGGCTGCAATGAGAGTGCACAGGGCACCAGTGCTGAACCCCTTAGCTGGATAAGGGGTCAGTTTTAGGGTTCGACAATGGGGTACAATGATATCAAGGTACAACGATGCTACATTTCTTCTGAAAGGATATGTATTTTATAGTGAAGTAGAGTTTTTGCGTGTGTTTTTTTTATCCATTTGACTTATTGTCTGATATTGTGAAGGTATGTTGTTACCGAATACAGTTAAATAAAAAATAAAAGTTGGTTCAGCATCCCTTTCCTTGCCCCTGGAAATTTCGAAACACAGATGTCTACCCGATACTCCAAATGTACCACTGATCCCACACTCCACGCATAAGTAGCGACGCATGAGCGAACTGATGCAGTGCATCAGGAGTGACCACAGGTTCCTTAAAATGTACAGAGCTAACAAACCTCTGCTGTTCCCAAGAGTTTAAATGCTCTTCTGTTTCTGTCTCCAGCATGATGTGACATGTATCCTGCACCCACTTCTCTTTGTGGGCCCAGTGTGTGCTCAATGTCACTGTTTGCACAGATCTCCTCTGTGGTGAGAACATCTCTGTAAATGTCCTTCTCTGTGCATTGATTGCTCTCTAGGGTCTGCACCCATGCTATTTGCTAATGCCTCTCCTGCTCTCTCTCAACAGTCAGCTTCTACTCCTCCATCTTTGGTGTCATGCAATTGCTGTGTCTGTTCACGTGCCCTCTGATTGGGTACGTCATGGACTGGCGCCTGAAGGAGTGCGTGGATGCCCCGGGTGAGGTGATGGGAACAGACGCTGTGACTGGGTAAGTGAACTGAGTGTTACTCGTGATACTAGTGAGCTGTGTATGAACTGCATTATTAAACGCACTCCTGAGTGCACATCCTCTCAGAAGTATACTGAGTGTGAACCCTGGCACCAGTGAACTGTGTGGGTATACAGACACTCTGTGCTAAGCACGACTCCTGGATCTGGTTTCAAATCATGGCACTGGTGAGCCTGGTTTAAGTTCCACTGCATAGTGGTTAGTGTACTCCTAGTCCATAGTCCCCTTTCCTTCATACTTTTGGGATGTTTTCTCTAGGGGGACGAGACTAGAGCACTCTGCACAGGAGATAATTGACAAACATGCCAAGGGTGCATGCACAGGAATGTTGGCACACTGCCCTCACTCCCACGCATCTAGGCTACCAGTACCTTTCGCAGTAAGTGTTAATTATTAAGGGGCACTTATTAGCAGGGAAGGTTGGGGGCCGTTTGGAAGACAGGGAAATATAGACTAAGGGTACAGTAGTCACTATGGCGAGTAACTTAAATTTACTTCTATGTCCTGTCCACTTTCCTCCAGAGCTTTGGGAGACCATCAAAGCACCTTGACGAAGGGAGGCGGGCCCTGAAGGAACCCAAGAATGACAACAAATCTTTAACCCACATTAGGGGTTGAATTGAAGATTCTCTTCAACATCTCCTGGCCAAACCTGGCATCTGCCAGGAACTAGAGTCCAGCGAGTAATGTCTACAGAATGCATGAGCTGCGGACCAGGTGACAGCCCTGCAGATGTCCTCAAGAAGGACAGGCCTCTGGAATGGAACAGACACTGCTTCGGTTCTGACCAGGTGTGCGTGAAGGCCTTTTGGAGGACTCCTCCCCTGAATATTATAGGCCCCAAAGAAGCAAGAAACCACCCATCAGGTCGATGGTGGTTTTAGCTGCCTGAGAATTCAGGGCAGCACCCTGCTCGGTGACAAATAAGTCTATCAGATGCACTAAAAGTCTTAATGCACGGCAAGACAAATTTCAGGGTTCTTGCCATGCCTAAACAACAGCATTCCTTCTGAGTCATAAAACGGGTCAGAGAAAAAAACCATAGTGACATTTCTTGATTGAGGTGTAACTCAGTTACGACCATCTCCCTTTAATATGCAATGAAGAGTTCCATACAACTGACCACCTACAGTTCACGTATGACCCTAGCCGAAGTAAGTGCCACCAGAAATTCTATCTCCCAAAAAATCAACTTTAAATCATCTGAGACCATAGGCTCAAAGGGTTTATGCATGTGAGTGACTAACATAACATTAGGATCCCAGTAGGAAGTAGGCCGACGCACCAGGGGTAAAGCCTGATGAGGCCATTGAAATGCCTCCTGACAATTTGATTCTACAGGGCAAAGGTTGAGCTTCCTGAGATGAGGTATGCACCAATGGCAGACAAGTACAACATGAGTCCAGGTTTATTCCAGCGTAGGCAAGGCTAGAGAGACATGATAGGACATCCTCCTAGGATGCTGAAAGGGGGTTAGCTCTCCTTCCCACAGAGCAATGACAAAATCTCATCCACTTACTGGTATATTGTATTCTGGTGGACCTCTTGCAAGCTTCCTGAAGTACTGCTATGTTCTCTTCAGAGAGCTACAGGGTAGGGATGACAAATGCCTTCCTCCTGGTGAGAGGGAAGGTTCTGAGTAATAAGACGAATCTGAGAGCAGGATGTCAGTTCCAGAAGGTGTAAAACCCAAAATCTCTTGGCCCCATAAGGGGCTATCAGGGGCATCCTACTATGCTGTACCCGCCTGAAATTGTGATGACATTTTTCACCAAAAGGATGAGGAAAGGCAAACAAGAATTGACCCTCCCAGGAAATCAGCCAAATGTGTGTAAGAGACTGAGACCCATGCCCCCATAAACCCATGCCAATGCCATAATGAAGGCATTGGGCATGCTCTCCCATGGCACACAGATCTATCAAGGGTCAACCATGCATGCAGAAAATCTACGCTCCAATGTTCCTGCTGAGCTCCCAAGAGTTGTTCAGTCTACTCACACTGCCCATCTGAACATTGAGGGCTCCCGCTAAATGGCTTGCCTGCAGGAAAACGGAATTCTGAATGGCCCAGTGTCACATCTGTAGGGCTAGCCTTCATAATGGCGGAGATCAGGCCCCTTTCGCTTGTTTATGTATTGTTGTCTGAGAGGACCAGCATGCAGTGGCCCTGAAGAGAGGGCAGAAAAGCCTGAAGAGCCAGCCATATCACCTTGAATTTGAAATTGTTGATGTGTAGTATCTTTTTCTGTACTGACCAAAGGTCATGTACTCACATATGACTAAAGAGTCGCAACCCACCCTGACAGAGCCGGGCCGTTAGATCGACAGGGAGGGTACTCGGGTGTGAAAAGGAGTTCCCAAGAGAGGTTGGATTCCTGTGATCACCAGCCGCGGTCCACTAAGATTTCTGGCAAGGTAGGCAATGGGGCTGATTGGCGTTGAATGGGCTGCTTTCAATGGCAGAGCAATTGTTGCTGCGTCGCCTCATGTGAAGTCTGATTGATGGAACCACCTAAATGCAGGAGGACATGGTACCCAGGAGCCTCTGCAACATCAGTGCTGGAAGGGACACAGAGCTTATGGACCTTTTGCCCAACTGGGCGATATCCTTAATCCTGTCCTCTGGAGGAAAGGCCTTCCTGATGTGGGTATCCCATATGCAGCTAATGAAGGACAGGTGTTGGGATGGTAACAGTCTCAACTTCCTCCAGTTGATGGACAAGCCAAGGGAAAAGAGAATATGCCAGTTCCAGCACCCTCCTCCTGCCCCCCCCGATGCCTGAGCCCTAGCTAGGGGTATATGTGAATGCCCTTCCCCTGAAGAGTGGCAATGATGGATCTTGGATGAGATCATGGAAGCTGTACTGGGGACACACAGGAGCAGCCTGTACTGGAGGTGCCAGGAGTGTATGGAGAACCTCAATGACCTGTGCTGCAGAGACCAAATGGGGATACGCATCTAGGCATCCAGCAAGTCCACCACACACATCTAATTCCTCTTGTACAGAGAGAACATAATCTTGAGGGGGAAACTAGCTTGAAGCTCTCGGAGAGGGAAGCAGAGGTTGATCTAAGATAGGTTGAGGATCAGCCTACAGCCAACCTTGTCCATCGAGAGTGGAAACCAAGCCCTTCCTACGACCGGGGGACCCTCTCCATCAATCTGTGACCTAGCAGCTCGCCAATCTCCGACTCCAAAAGAGAGAGATTGGTGGAGTGGTGGGGAAGAGGGAGGACTAAGCGGGGCAGGGAGCCTGCCGCCACCAGCAAGCCCTGAGAGCATCCATGGGTTCATGTGATCCACCTGTATTGGTCATGGTGTAGAGTCACCTGACCTCCCACACGAGTGAAGTGGGTGATCTGCAAATGACATCCTTGCTTTGCCTTGGAGTCAGAAGCTGAGGTGGGGATGAACTCCTTCATCCTGGGCCTTTTTACCGCTGCTCTCTGTTGTCCTGGCCGCATTGCTGGAACCCCCTGAAGCCCTGAAAGGCTGGGCTCCTGACAGGCCTGGGAGTGGCACCTGACTATGCCTCTGCCATGGGTTTCAAATCTGCTTTTATGGGTTTGGCTGTTAAGGTCTCAGCCTTTTCCTTAGTAAGGACCTCATCCGTGGTGGTGTAGAGAAGCTCAGTGGTGAAAAAGGGAAGGTTGTGTACCTTGGCATGGCCATCTTGAAAGAGCTTTGCACTCCTCAGTCATACCTGACATCAGCCCCAATGCACATGCCCTAAGAGGCTGTGTCGATGTGGTTAGTGACTGTCACCTGCAACAGATGTAGCATCAGCAACACCTGCCTCAAACTGGTCCTGGTTATCCTCCGGGAGCCATTCATCAAAATTGGCAATATCACACCATAACCTTGCGTTACACTCTGCAGGTATGATGTCCATGTTAGCCTGCCAAAGATGCAACAAGGTACTGGCATACACTTTCTTGCCAATAGCATTCAGACATTTCTCTTCCTTTCCTGCGGGGGCAAATCAAGATGCTGAGGAGGTATGCCTAGTGTGAGTTAGAGCCACTGCAACCACTGCAGACTGGGCAGGTGGGTGCCAAGCAAGGCACAACTTCTTCTCCTCCAAGAACCTATATTTGGCCTTGCGATGCTTGTCTGTAGCCGTCATTGCAATAGCTTCTCGGCCTCCTGGACTATATTGATGTGTATGGGCACTGTCGTCCTTATAAGTTTGGATTGAAGCCAACACCTCTTTCTCAAGTGGAACCACAGTGGTTACAGGCAGGCCCAAACCCTCAATCACCCCCAGAATCCTCTCATGGAATGCCCCGATGAATGACAGGGTCTTCTCTTCATCCTCTGAGGGAGAATCATTCTCTCTGCGGTGCAGGGAGGGTGGGGTAGCTCTCATCCCTTCTTGTGAGGTATGGGCCCCCAAATGAGGAGCTGCAGTACTTGTGTAGACCACCAATGCTTCAAACACGGCTGTGGACTCACTGGTGCGGCATCAGTAACTCAGTGTAGATTCTCCGGGCTAGTCAGTGGCATGTTCACTGGTACCCGAGAGTGACCGATATTCATTGATGGTACCAAAGAACAGGAATGAGCATGACTGGTGGAGACTACAGGATCCTATCCTTCATTATGCCCCGAATAACTCCCTTATGGTATAAGCCATGATTTGAATGCACTTAGCAGAAAAAATGTTTCTTTATCCATGGAGGTAGAGAACTGAGGTCCTCCAGGAAGAGACGGCATTGGGGATGTCCACACTTGCTTAGAAAGCCTGTATAAGATAGGTGACGAGACTGTTGATAAAATCCCAACTGCCGGATCACCAGTGATGACCACTGAACAGACTATCTCAGGGACAACCTGCCGGTATATGCAGCCCGGTCGTGGTTCACCCATCACCAGGGCATGTGAGGAGTAATCCTCCTCCATAGATAACAACGTGTCCTAAGGGTTCCCAGATGGCAAAAGCTTAGTGCCCACATTCATCAGAACTGGCCCTCGCCCTAGGGCTGCTGACAGCTTTGGCTGTGCAGGGGGCTTCTCCACTGACAGCCGCTGTGCCATCTTGGGAACCTTGACATGCAGGGGTTTTGTGCAGTGTTCTGTATCCCCCAACAGCAGGATTCCTAACTCCAGAATTGGTGGGCCAGTGGAGCCTGACAAAGGATCAGCGCCACTGGACTAGGCCTGTTTAGGACATTGCCCCTCGGCAATAGTCACAGTGCTGACTTAGAGGGTTTTCTAGGCTGGTAGAGGATGCCAGTGGCCCTGACGAGATCCCTCGATTGAGTACCAAGTAGAGTGCTTATGCAGATGTAGAGTCGTCTGACACAGGATGGATCGCTCAGCCTGGTGTAACAGCCCCAGCCACAGTGAAACTTTCACTCATACTGGGACCATGATATGATATATTATGATATGGGATTTATAACGCACCTGTACACAAGTGTTTCTAGGCGTGACAAGACAAAGAGGGGGAAACAGAGGGAGGACAAAACAGTGATCTTACTAGGCCTTGTGTCATTTAGATTGGGCAGGGAAGGGGTAGGGGAGAAGTACCAAGGGGGCAGGGGGATGGAGAAGTCCAGGTAATCAAAAGTGCACCCAGCGGGTGGGTGGTACATTGTAGGTAATCAAAAAGTGCAGCCATAGGGTGGCTCATAAGTGCAGAGAGAAGGGACTCTAGGGTTACAGATACAGACCACAAGTGCTGGGGGTGCCAAGAAGCAGTGTGAGGTGCTACTGGACAGACAGGGACCTGATCCAAGTTCAGAGGGTGGCCAGGAGACCAGTGCGTTGAGCAGATGGGTCATCAGCAGGGGAGAGGAAGAGAGAAAGCGTAAGCGAAGAGGAAGGTCTTGAGTTGCTTCCAAAACCAGAGGTGGCCATGACTGAAGAGGCACTGTGACTTACCTTTGAAGCCTGGAAGCACTGAGACATGAGGCTCCATACCTGCGTGTGGGTCTCTTGACACAAGTACCATAAGGGAAAATTAAAAGCAGCCAAGCCTAAGCAGGCCAAGCACCTATGGTGAGGGTCCACCACATAAAACTATTTGCTGCAAGAGTGGCAGCGAGTGAGGCCCCAGGAACAGGGCACAGGCAGAACGGCAGAGAAGAAAACACTAAATAAAGGGTGGGTGCCCGGCAAAAGAGAAAACGTTTTGGCTCATCAATGGACACAAACTGTAGACAGTGTTCTTTATCCAGGGCTGCTAAGGGCTTTGGCTGTTCAGGGCGCTTCTCCATTGACAGCCACTGTGCCATCTTGGAAATCCTGACATGCAGGGTTTTTTTGCAGTGTGAGGCAACCCCCAACAGCAGGATTCCTACCTCCAGAATTGGTGGCCCAGTGGAGCTTGATAATAAATCAGCACCACTCGGCTAGGCCTGTTTAGGGCATTGCCCCTTGGCAACAGTCACAGTGCTGACTTAGAGGTTTTTCTAGGCCGGTAGAGGACGCCAGCGGGCCTGAGGAGATCCCTCGATAGAGCTGGTAGTAGAGTGCTTATGCGGATGTAGAGTCATCTGACACAGGTTTGATTGCTCAGCCTGGTGTGACAGCCCCAGCCACAGTGAAACTGTCACTCATGCTGGGACCATGATATATGGCATTTATAACGCACTGTACACAAGTGTTTCTAGGCATGACAAGACAAGGAGGGGGAAACAGAGGGAGGACAAAACAAGGATCATACTAGGCCTTGTGTCATTCAGATTGTGGAGGGAAGGGGAGAAGTACCAAGGGGGCAGGGGGATGGAGAAGTGCAGGTAATCAAAAGTGCAGCCAACGGGTGGCTCATAAGTGCAGAGAGAAGGGACTCTAGGGTTACAGATACAGACCACAAGTGCTGGGGGTGCCAAGAAGCAGTGTGAGCTGCTACTGGACAGGCAAGGACCTGGTCCAAGCTCAGAGGGTGGCCAGGAGACCAGAACGGGGAGCAGATGGGTCATCAGCAGGGGAGAAGAGGAAGAGAGAAAGCATAAGCGAAGAGGAAGGTCTTGAGTTGCTTCCGAAAGCAGAGGTGGCCATAACTGAAGAGGCGCTGTGACTTACCTTTGAAGCCTGGAAGCACTGAGACATGGGGCTCCATACCAGTGTGTGGGTCTCTTGACACAAGTACCATAAGGGAAAATTAAAAGCAGCCAGGCCTAAACAGGCCAAGCACCTATGGTGAGGGTCCACCACATAAAAGTCTTTGCTGCAAGAGTGGCAGCGAGTGAGGCCCCAGGAACAGGGCATAGGCAGACCGGCAGAGAAGAAAACACTAAATAAAGGGTGGGTGCCCGGCAAAAGAGAAAATGTTTTGGCTCATAAATGGACACAAACTGTAGACAGTGTTCTTTATCCAGGGCTGCTAAGGGCTTTGGCTGTTCAGGGGGCTTCTCCATTGATAGCCACTGTGCCATCCTGGGAATCCTGACATGCAGGGTTTTTTTGCAGTGTGAGTTAACCCCCAACAGCAGGATTCCTACCTCCATAATTGGTGGCCCAGCGGAGCTTGATAATTAATCAGCACCATTCAGCTAGGCCTGTTTAGGGCATTGCCCCTCAGGAACAGTGACAGTGCTGACTTAGAGGGTTTTCTAGGCCGTAGAGGCCCTTGGATGCCTTGGACGCCAGCAGGGCCTAGGGGAATCCCTTGGTAGAGCTGGTAGTAGACCACACAGAGAAAGGGACTGGCAATTGGAAGCTGATGAGTGCTCAAAGTAGGGGTTGGCGCACAGGTGTTCCTGCACATGCATCCTCTGCATCTTTTTAAATTATCTCCTGTGTAAAGTGCTCCGGGCCTGTCCCCATAGGGGCAACATCCAAAAGGTATGGAGGAAAGATGACAGAATGTAGTAGTAGTTGTGGGTAACACCAGCAAGTTAACTCAGTGTGACCCTCTGGGGCTACTGAACTGTACTGATTACTGAGCTATCCTTTAACTCTTTACATTACTGAGATATGTTGTGATCGCTGACATTACTGAGGTATGATCTGACTGTTGGCATCATGAAGCTACACTGAGATGGCCAGCCCCCCAATATTTCCCATGAATGTGGGCAACCAATTCAGTTTTGTAGGATAACACATGAACAAATCTAATAGATGCGAGGTCAACGACAGTGGGCAGGAGCATTTTCCGACACACTTTCATAATGCCTTTGCTCACAATATATGCTAGTATTCTGGCACTACAAAATACATGCTCATGCTGGTTAGGCCAAAACATGTCCATACTGGCTATGCCAATATATGGCAGAATCTCCATGTAAGAATACTCACTTTGGCCTTGCCCATAATGCCATTAAAAATGCCATGCCACTGAATGAGAATTGCCCATAATGCCAGTAATAATGTTATACCACTGTACAAAAATATGTCCATACTGGCTGCATTAACATAGGCCAGTATCCACTCATAAGAACACTAATCATGTTGGCTTTGTCAATAATTCCAGTAAAAGTCCCATGGCACTATAATGACGCATATCCATACTGGCCGCACCAATGTAGGCCAGTATCCCCATTCAAAAACACTCATGTTGGCTTTGCTCACAATGGCAGAAAGAATGCAATGCCACTGTACGAAAGCAAGTTCATGCTGGCTGCTGCAATGTAGGCCACTATCCCCACTTAAGAACATGCCCATAATGCCAATTGAAATGCCATGTCACTGTAAGACACATGCTCACACTGGCTGCACCAATGTAGGCCAGTATCCTGACTTAATGGCACTTCTCGTTGGCTTGCTTTTTATGGCAGTAAAAATATTAAACTTTCAGTTTGGGACCTAGAGAGGACCGCCTGTCTATCAGAGGATCGTCTCCCCTGGACACTGCACTCTCATTCGCAGGCACACCATTTACAACAACATAGATAGTGCATTCTCATTCATATGCACATCCGTATACAACATGGGCGTAGATCCTTATCCTGTGCAGGTGCCTCCCTGTGGAACAGCCTACCTGCCTCTGTCCGTCTTGAGCTGGACCTCCTTATGTTCTGGAAACTTCTTAAGACATTCCCCTTCTCCTCTTTTCCTCTCCCTCTGCCTTGCTAACCACTCCCTTGCTAACCTCGTTCTCCTCCCCAATCTGCTCAGTCAGCTGACTGGTCGCCTGGTGCACTTCCAGAACCTCACAGGTCCCAGGCTCCCGTCAGTCCTGCACTTGCCTCCGGGCCTCCGCACTCTGTCTTGCACTATGGCACTCATAATTCGTTCCATGAGAGTCGCACCCACTCTGCACTTAACCCTGGCCCCTGGGCTGGTCGCACTTGTCCCCCTCCCCCGCACTTCTGTCTGCTCAGTTACAAAACCTTGAATATACTGGGCTTAGCATATTTGTCTGTCCTGTTCCTTCTCTATCTCCCCCTGTAGCTGGTTATGCCTGCATGCATAGGCGTATTGATGACCAACCATTTTCGTCTTGTATGTTCCCCTCCCACCCGCCCCTTTTTCCTGCCACTCTTTGTCACACACGTATACTACTAGAAATGCCCCAGCCTAGTATGCTAGTTATTGCTGTTTGATCATTCAGAATCTTCAAGGCCTAAGAATGATGATGATATCCCCTTGTTCCCTTCCCACCTTGAAACGCTTGGAAGCATTTCACTTGTGTATAAGCGCTTTACAAATAAACAATTGCAATTACAATTGCAATGAAAACAAACATACTGTACTCTCATTCACAAGTGCATACATTTGTACACGCACTTACGCACACACAGCCCATTGCTCAAGATAGGAATTACTGCACTAGGTCTTAAATCGTCAAAGCTTATACTGGGCCCAAACATATAATCCTTGCGCCAGGGTTTTCAGGTGTTCATTTATTTATTTGTATTTCTTTATTGTGCATTTGTAAGGTGCTTATAAATCAAGTAAATTGTGTTTTAAATCGCCCACAGCGCAACGGGGAGGGAACATGGGAATGAAAGCCAAATATAATAACAACGAAGAGAAAGAAAGAAGCGGTCCTATTAGGCCTTGTGAGCATTCAGAATGTGTAAGTGCAGAGAGAGGCAGAAGGGACAAGGGAGGGGGTACGTGGTAGGAGTTCCACGGAGGGAAGTGCTAGGGAGTAAGTTAGCAAGGAGCTGTTCAGTGCCTGACAGAGATCACTTGGTATGAGTGGTCAACTGCCAATACAATAAGTGCTGGCCTGTGGAACATCATATGCCACTGGGCGCCCAAAGCCATGTGCTGGGAGTTGGCGGATGCTAAAGCCGTTTGGGGGTCGGGGGGAGGCCAGGACCCAGAAGGACACAGAAAGACATAAATGGTCACCATTCTCAGCAACTGAGGGGTTTAGCAAGGGAGGGAGAGGTGGAAGGAGGAGGTGAAAAGGAAAGTCTTTAGGAGCTTCTGGAATTTGAGGCGATCCGGCTCCTAGACAGAGTGGAAGGGGTTCCAGAGGAGGGAGCCAGCCGCGGTAAGAGATTGCCCACCAGCTTGCTGTTTAAAAAAGCGCTTGACATGCAGAGAGTTGGTGCCGGAGGAGCGTAAAGATCTGGAGGAAGAGTATTTGTTCAGAGCCAGTTGTAGATAGCGTGGTCCCCAGCCCCAGAAAGCCTTATGGATGACGCAGCGGGATTTGAGTATGATCCTTAGAGCAACCAGGAGCCAGTGGAGATATTTTAGGACTGGAGAGATGCAGCCCCTTGAGGCCAAGGATAAGTCTTGCAGCCCTATTCTGGATAAGCTGGAGGGGACATAGAAAGGAAGAGGGTAGATTAAGGAAGAGGCTGTTGCAGTAGTCGGGCCTAGAGAGTATCAGAGCTCTAGAGACATTGAGCATCTTGGGGAAAGTGAGGAAAGGAAGCATTCCTTTGAGGAGGTGGAGTTGAAAGTGGGCCTTCTTGCCATGGTCCTGGGTGTGAGGGAGGAAGGAAAAAGAGGAGTCAAAGAAGACTCCAAGGTTTCTGGCTTCAGGTGAACGACAAGGGGTGAGCCCATAGAGGGTGGATAGAGAAAGGAAAGAAAGAGGAAGCAGGAGTCCCAATTGGAAGGATCTCAGTCTTGCTGGCATTGAGGCATAGATCATTGGAGGCACACCAGGACTGGATGGCAGATAGGCAGTCAGGAATGGTGGAGGAAGTGGGGGAGAGGATCAGAGGGAAGTTTGAAGAAGATTTGTATGTCATCTGCATAACACTGGAAGTAAGGGGAGAAAGTAGAAATTAGGTCTGCAAGCAGAGCAAGATAAATGTTAAAGAACCAGGGAGAAACGTTGGAGCCCTGAGGAACGCCTCAGGTGTAGATAGAGGTGGTAGAGGAGAAGGAGCCGAGGATAACCTGAGAGGGACGGTCAGTGAGGAAGGAGGGCAGCCAGTTGAGTGCCCGCTCCGAGATACCAGGAGATATCAGGAGAGCAGTTTCTGTGCCTCTGGATGCTTGGAATCCAGATTGATGGTCATCTAGGCAACCGACAAGCTCAGTATGCTGGGTCAGTTGGAGGAACACCAGCTTCTCCAAGAGTTTCACAAGGAAGGGGATGATATAGATGGGGCGGTAGTTCGCCGGACACAAGGGTTATTTTCAGGAGGGGGTGCACCAGAGAGTGCTTGAGGGAAGAGGGAAAAGACCCAGTAGCAAGAGAGTGATTGCAGAAATCGGCAAGTGCAGGGGCAAGAGAGACAATATTGTCCTTAATAATTCTGGAAGAACAGGGGAAGATCTGTTTGGAGGAGACCTTCATAGAGCAGACTACTCTAGTGACCTCATCGGATGTGATAGGAGAGAAGGAGGAGAAAAAGGCAGAGGGAGGATGCGAGGCCACAGGTGGCAGGACGATGGGGGAGAAGAGGGGGAAAAGGAAGAGGGAGTGCTCAGGATGTCCTTGGTTTTTTTCAGTGAATTGTGTGGCCAATGCAGTGCAGAGGGCCTGTGAGGGAAGAGGCAAGGTGGAGACTGCGGAAGGGTTGTTTAGTTCCTTGCAGATTTTAAAGAGTTCAGCCGTGTTGTTGGTTGCACCAGAGATACAAGCCTGGATGTGGGCCCTTTTCTTGAACTGAATGGAGTGTCTGAAGTGCCTTCGGAGAAGGTGACAGGCCAGTATGTCTGCAACTTCCCGTCCACAGCTCTGCACTTGCGTTTCAGGGCTGCAAGTTCAGAATCGTACTGGGTGTTATGCTTGGTGGCATGTTTCAGGTGGATCCTCATGACTGGGGAAAGAATGTTGCGTGTGTTAGTGATGGCAAGATGGAGGTTGCTGAGAGCCAAGTCAGAGGTAGAGTCTGCAGTAGGGGAGAGGGGTGGATGAAGGTGGTTGCGAAGCCAGCAGCTGACAGTCATTTAATTGGACGGATGTCCGTGAATGAGGTTGGCAGAGCTGGGGGAGGTGCGGTCAGACGGCAGAGAGGACCCAGGAGGGGAAGGAGTGGTCTGACCAGGAGAGTGAGGGTGATGAGTGGGGTGGAGAGCAAAAGATCAGTGTGTATCAAGGGATCAAGAGTGTGTCCAGCCAAATGGGTTGGACCAGAGGGGAGAAAGGAGAGGGAGATTGAGGTGCAGAGGTCCCGGAAGAGAGAGGATGCTGTGATTGAGGACCCAAGGTGGATGTTGCAGCCACCCAGGAGTAGGAGATTAGAGGTATATGTGAGGAGAGAGGAGAAATCAGCTCATTCTGAGAGGAACAGGCTGACAGAACCAGGTGGTCTGCAGATAGTGGCAATGGTCAGGAAGGAATTGGGAGAGATAACCAGCATACAGACCACGCTCTCAAAGGAGCAGCATGGCTGGGTGGGCATGAGGGAAGAAGGGACGATCATGGCAACCCCACCACCAGCACGGTTAGGGCAATGCTTGGAGATGATCTTGTAGCCATCAGGGAGAATGGAGTCAAAAGCAGTGACTGAGCTGGCATTGAACTCTGTCTCGGTAAGAGGGAGGATATTGAGGTCAAGGTTTCAAGGAGGAGGCAGATGTCGGCAGAGTATTTCATAGCAGAGTGAGCATTAAGCGTGGCTAGATGCAGCATGTCCATGCCTTTGTAGGTTTTCCGATGAGGGATATAGGGGTGTGGTACACCTGTCGGAGGATGGGGGACAGAGAGAGAGAGGAAGAAGGAGTAGCAGGTGTAGGAAGGAAGTTGATGAGGGACGGCAGGTGTCGGTCGGAGGATGTTGGGTTGAGGACCCTGAGCCATGATAGTGCCATTGCGATAGACATTAATGATACACCTAGATGATGAGAAGCACAGAAATGCAATGCAAAATGGGGGTGAGGAGTTGTTAAAAACACACCAGGATTTGAATTTACCAGAAAGCACAGAAATGCGATGCAAAATGGGGATGAGGAGTTGTTTAAAATACACCACGATTCGAATCTACCAAAAGCACAGAAATGCATTAAGAAGAAGGGATATAGGCGAGTACAGAAACCAGAATGGCATATGCACACCTCGGTTCAATAGTTGTGTGAGTTAGTACGAAGGCATAACAATGTCCAGGCCATGACTCAGAGGTATTCTTGGTGGGAGAACAAAGCTCCAGAGGCACAAGTTTCGTGGGGTAGCTGGCTGCATGCTGGGTAGTTGTTCCATGATGCTGAGAGGTGGTGGAGTGCGAGTTGCTGTGCTGGAAGAAACGGGGGGGCTCAAAACCAACCCAAGGCCTGGACAGGCTCAGACAGGGGCCTTCTTCAGTGGGCGGCACTCACCTGCCAGATTACTGATTGCTCTATGTGATGTTGGGCAGCCAATCACTGCTGCTGGTGGACTAGTTGTTGTGGCATTGTGGCACTCTGTGCCTGGTTCAGAAAAAGTTGTGGCTGCCTTCTTGGAGATTTTTCTGATGGCCTGAACGTATGGGCAGCCCAAATGGTAAATAATATCCTGCAGGACGCAGCAGCTCATCGATCGATGCAGTAATCACACATGCAATGAGAAATGCCCGAATAGGCAATGCATACATTTTGTGCAAGCGAGCGATCTCATAAGAGGATAAAGGAGCCCATAAATAATGCCCAGAACAGCAGGGGCTTACCAGCCATGCAGCGAAGAACACCTTGTGGACCTGGAGAGGGGAGAATGAAGAGCACCTGCAAGCGTGGGTCGCCAGAGGTTAAGTGAGGGGGTAATGTGTGCTTGAGAGTCAATGCACTAGGTTCCTCAGATGTTAATGTTTGCACTATTTTCCAATGTTGTAATGCTCACACCTTGGTCCTCAGGTGTTGGCACACACACTAGGGCTCACTTCAGGGATACACGAGGGCTCAATTCAGGGATCTATGTGCAATTCAACCGACAGTCATAGGTTTGACCAACTGGGGACGGAGAAAGCCCTGCGTCATAGATTGGTTAATTTAATCCCATTTTGTTCAGTAATAACATACATTATTACAGGTCTAGAAGTAGGAGGACTCAGACAAGGAACTCTATTAAAAAAAGGTTATATTACTATTTTATTGTTATTTTTATCAGTGTTATTATTATTTTTAGCACCTATAGGTATTAATGCTAATACTCATGCCATAGTGTTTACCTATGCTATATTTCTCATTTCAGAGATGGTACTACTAAGAAACGGAGATACCGGAAAATCCAGAAACTTACAAATGCCATTCGAGCCTTTGTCTTCACCAACATCATGGTGATACTGTTTGGGATAACATGTCTGGTGAAAAACCTACCTCTGCAGGTAATTGAGAACCTTTAAGATTCACCTCCTCAGGAACTTCAGGCTTTTTAATTTCAACCACAAACTCTCCTATGCAGGTGACTCTATCCTGTACCTCTGACCATTAAACCCTCTCTAGAACCAACTCTGTCCCTGGAAGCCACTCTGCCCCATGTAACTCCAATCAATAGCACTCCAGCACATGTTAATTTGACCTTTACCTGTGATCAATCATTTTACTGTGCAGGAAACCTGGCCTCCTGAAACTGTGATAAATAACACGTCTGCAAAGGAAAGATCCAGGATACCCAGCCAATGGCCTAACGAGGCTTCTGGCAGCAGAGTTTAATAAAGGATATTATGCACGTTGTGATGACTTGCTTTGATATAACACACCCCTTGATATTATGAACATAGGCATAAGACCCAAAGAGTTGACATTTAGTGTAATTTTAAAGATACACTTGAAAGCTTTTTGGGCACCCAGTTATTTAACCTGTTTATCAACCCATGTTGGATTCGTGAGAAAGCTTGGATATAAATAGGCAGTAAGGATATTCCTTGCCCTTATAACCCTAGTAGCACTACATTAACTGTTTACATATGTTATGTTATGTTATGTTAAATGGTATTTGTACTGCACCCTTCACCACCATAGTGGTTTTACGCGTCTGACCTTGTCTGAGAGGTGGCGCATTGTGTTAAAAGACACTCGTTGCCGCACCCAACAATTAAGGAGACTGCAATAAGGGCATTGACACCCTTTGAAAAACTACTACTGTCAGACTCTGGAGACAAACACACGGTGGGTACAATATACAAACACATTAAACAGAGGGAGGAAGCAGGGGTCTGATGCAATATGCTGCAGTGTGAGGAATCAGTAATCAACCAATAGAGGAGAATTAAAGGGGACATTTATGGGAGTCTATCCCAAAGCTTACGAGGCCTGTCCAAATACAGGAGATGTGGTTAAAGTTTATGTACCAATGGCATCTTACACCGGTTAAACTCCATAAGCTTTTTCAAATGACGCTTAAGGCATGGGACTGCGGGGAGGAGGGGACGAGGAGTCATATCTGGCGGGAATGCCCGCAGACCCAACGATTTTGGGACAAAATTCAGGAGGCGGTAGAGGAAACTCTGGGGATCAGGAGTAGGGGACATCCAGGCATGACAATTCTGGATCCAGGAGGAGCGATGGAAGAGATACCCTCCAAAGAACAGGCTCTGGTGATTGCTCAGAAATGGAAATCGAGGAACCCCCCTTCAGAGGACGAATGGGTGGTAAAGGTATGGCATTTTGCGGCACTAGAATGTGTGTATTGCTCCCTGCAAGGTGATCACCAGGGTTTTGTGGTGGACTGGGATTTGGTATTGAAGTTTCTGCAGAAAGATTCGAGGGGAGCATGGTTCCCGAGGAAAATGAGACTTCTGGGACTGATTTGATTTGCAGGCGTTTCAGGGAGGATACTTTGACAGTAATAATGGAACAGAGAATATATTGGGAGGTGCTGGACTCACCGTTTAGGGAACAAACACTACATTGGAAAGCGAATTGGACGAGGGGACAGGAAGGGAAGGGGGGTTCCAGGGAGGGGGGAGTTGGAAAAAACGTTTTGTATTAAGAACATGCCAATAAAAACGTATGTGAAAAAAGAGAATTAAACAAAATATCTAAGTTATACCAATTAAACAGTTATACAAATGCCCACTGAGTCTACTAGCCAGCCCTCAGCAATATAACTGTCCTCACAAAAAGATGCACCCATTATCCCGACTTCCCTCTTCCTTGTCAGAGTACTTTCTGTTTCAAGGCTATATACCGCCATACGAGGAATTCATTTTTCCCCAAAGTTTTCTGTTTTCCTACCCTCATCTCATATGGAGTATAAGAGCGGGCAAACTCCTATGATCCTTCTGTTTTTTCTTACGTGGCTAGGTAGGCGCACGCCTTCCAGCACAAAACCCTTTGAACCAAACATTTTGATACTGACAGAGGTCCGGTCCCCAACAAAAAGGCAGCAGTGAGAGATCTCTCTGCCCCAATGAGTCAAGAGTCAGTAATGGTGCTGGGTATCTAGTCAGTATGTTTTATCTCTCAGTGCCCTCTGCAGCTGGACAAGGGTCAGCATGCAATGAGCTGGGCCAGAAGCCGCAATCTAAGTGTGAGGTACATACTTGAGGAACTTTGGTTGTGAATTCCTTCCTCCTAATCACCTTTTTTGTTTTGTTTTAGTTTGGAACAATAGTTGCTTGTCTGTCTATGTTGGCAAGGAGACTAGGATCATGCTCCTTAAGGTCCCCCTGGTTCATTTTCTAGCATTGTCTGGACACAGCTGTGTCATGCTAAGCTAAGAGACAGGAAATTAATGTGTAGTGCCCATCTGTGTCTTGCATCTTTCCATCATACCTTATGCAACGTTTAAAGCAGAGGACCCTATCTTCAGCAAGAGAACAGCCGGGTATGTCAATTACTGGGGATACATCACAGGAAATAAAAATTGTGTAACTATGACAGAGGACTGTAGCATTAGCAGATGTAGAAAAAAGAACACACCATTTGGCACAATTACTACACCTTGTGAAAGAAAACATTGTGTGAAGCCAACGAGTCAGCAATCCAATGCTCTGCTCTATCAGTTTAGCCACAGATGGCTTACTTTAGATGCAGGTCTTATTGTAAAATTGCCTGTTTCTAAAATATGTTCAGGATGGATAGTTTGTTAAGATGGCATGTGTTGAGTTATATTATGTATTTATTCTACAGATGTTCTGTCTCTATGGGCTTCCGAGGAATATTATTTCTGTTGGGGGCTCCCAGTGTACTGCAGAGTTTAGTTGAGCCACCACCTGCCACCTAGACCCAGGCTTTTCATTTTCATTTAGGATAATGAAACCGTGATGGAATCACTTTTATTTGATTTATTCTAGGATTATTGTTGATCAAATGTATTGTAGCGATTTTAATGTTTTTTATGCTCTTTTAATCTTGTCCTATCATGTTTATTGTTGTAATGTATGTAATTTCTTTTGTACGTTTTTATGCCGTATTGATTGATTGATCGAAAAACTTGTCAAAAGAGACATTTAAATGAGTTTTCCTGTGATAAGTGCTTGTTGACAAATTGACTTGCAAGAAAAGGCCTTGCAATCAAGCCTGGGCCAGCTCCAGTGAGTAGGGGCCACAGGCCTAATTTTGCATTTTATATTTTTTCATTTTTGTTATTGTTACATGGTTAAAAAGATTAACCTTTAACAAATTCATAGAACAAATTTAAAACACAAATAATTACATTAGTTCATAATTCATGATTAAACATCAAATACAAATCATACTATGCACGGACAGTCAGAATTGACAAATCAACAAACCAATTATGTTACAATTCAAAATCTCTTTAAAAAAGTGGATTGCTACCTTCAACCAGTGATTTTGACCATAAAGGCTCATAACTTTTTGCAACGCCGTTCCAACTCCTCCAACAGCACACTTTTCCATCAGGAAGTCAAAGTAGTGGTGGCGCCTGTCATTTAAAGCCCCACATTACAGCAAAAGATGCTGTAATGTCTCAACTTGGCCCCGCTCCAAGCAATAGCTACCGATCCTTAAATCCCTTGGGGTCCCAGCTTTAGCGCCCTCAATTTTATTAGTTGGCAATAAATTGAGCCTCAGACTCATAGCCAGTCTACGCCATGTCGGGCTAGGTGACTTGGTAGCACCCCCACAGTCCTTAGTCAATCAGCAAATAGTTGAACCTTTTGTATGATCTTACTTTTTCGATAGTATTGATCCAATCCCTTTCTTTGAACTTTCTCTTGGCTTTTAGAGAGGAGTTCAAGATCATATCCTTAGAGATGCTGCTATACTTCAGGATTGTATAGCATTCCTGCTCCCATTTGTTGAGGCAAGGCCAGGTTTTTGAGTCCAAAAGTAGCTTCAATTCCCACCAGATGGAACCCTGCTCAGCGCGCCAAATACTTTTTAGTAGTGCAACATTTTCTGACAGAATATAGAACTTAATGGAAGGTAGGCCCAGTTCGTAGCGAATCACCGGCACTGAGACTCCATTTGGGAGTAGTAGGACTTTCCTCCAGAATAAGCCCTCTATCACTTCTCAGTACATCGGTAGTGGAAGCCCCTGATTATCCCCACCATAGACCAAAGAGGGTACAACTTTTAATTTGTAGTATTCAAGCACAGGTGTAAATGAAAAAAGGCCAAATATTCTATTAATTGTGGAGGCCTTCACCGCCAACATTCTAGCCTTAGAAGTCAGATGGCTTTGTAGTTCGGGGCTTTGCTGCAAATACTGCAATTTGGTTCCTAGGTAGACAAAAGACGGGACTTTCTCCAGTGCCTCTCCATTCAAACACTAGCGAAAAGTCTTGTATTTTTGCTTCATACCTGGTCGAAGAATCAAGATCTTTGATTTCTTCAAATTGATGGTAAGTTTATTAAGGCTAGCATACGCTGCCAGCGCATCCAGATTGTGCTGGAGCCCAATTGGTGTATAATCAAATAGCACCAAGTCCTCAGCGTAAAACAAATAGTCAAGCTTTAGTGTGGAAAGACGAGGAGAGAAGCTACGGATTTCTGCAAACATTTTGCTAATGTCTGAGGTAAAGAGGGTGAACAAAAGCAGGACCAAAGTACAGCCCTGCTTTAAGCCTCTGGTAGTCTCAAAGGCAGTTTGACAATTTGCCCTGGGTGTTCAACCGGACCCTGACGGACGTGTCTGAATGCAGGGTCACAATCATATTCAAAAGTGCTTCCAGGCAGCGCCAAACACACAATTTAGACCAGAGGAGGTGCCTGTCAACACTGTCGAATGCCATGGAGAAGTCAATAAATGCTGCGTATACCAGTCCATATGCGGTAATGCATGGGCCATATAGAAACTGATGACAAAGTTAAGAATCGAATAAACTTCCATATGCGAAGAAGAGGACGCACTGCTGAAAAAGCAAGCTGTTCAATAACTGTACAGATGTAGCAACGCAAGTAGAATAAGTGACCTTAGAAGCTGGCTACACATAGTGAATAGACTGCAGGCGGAGCCGCCATTGTATAGAAGCTGGACATCAATTTCATGAATTTAGTAAGTTCGGACCCATGGAGAAGAAGAACCGAGAACTGTGTTGCAGCAAGAATTAGCTGAGATCGTGGACTTGAATGGTGAAGCTGTCTGGCCTGGTATCAAAGTTGAAGCAAGACAATGCTGGTTATCTATTCTCAAGGTAGTGAACATGAAAAGCTGAATCACCCCTTGTTAAGGTGTGAAGAAAGAACACCAGGCGTGCCAAGTTTTAATCATTGAAGACATTTAATTACTGCAAAATGGACCAAATTGTGGTCTCCTGTCACGCGAGCCAAGGATGGGAATGGAGTTGGGCTTGTAGTTCTAGAACAAGCGATAGTGCTTGCCCGCATTCCCTTATATTCTGACGGACAAGAATACATTGCAAGGCCAAGTTCAAAGACAATCTTCATGGCAAAAGGCATGGGTGATGAGAGGCGTTGGGCTAATAAGGTGGGGAGGTAAAGTCGAGTCCACCTCCTGGCACCTGTGTATGAGCTTACGTGCTGCTAAGTGAACCCAATGTTCCAGACATGGCAGAAGCGTGCCAACCAATTGTAGAGGGCCGTATAATGGAGGGCCTTATAGTTTGACAGCCAATAATATACAGTGTATCTAATAGTGTAGAGGATGACTTGCAGGAGAGGTAGGCATAATTTGTCCACCTAACAGCAGATACCCAATCACAACCTCACCCCTTAGAAGGTATACTTAGATGTTCCCCTTGACCCTATCACAATTCTTCGTAGGTTTCTCTTATTTGCCATGTAGTATGACATCACATATGACGTATTTTCACTATATAACTGATTTTTTATGAAATGTACGAGAGACTCGAGCGAACGTCTGTTGATGTCCTTTATAACTCCCTGTTTTAGACTATTGTTAATAAAACAGCAAGACTTTGCCTTCTTCCTGAGTTGGTTTGATTATTTGGTGTCAGAGTTATTCTGCATCCCATCCACTGCATGCGTGCTATCCAACGGGCTCTAAGCTCAATTAGTACATGCCTCTGCAGAGATTGCATAACATCTACCTGGAAACCCCAGATCGCTGCTGGCATAATTGAGGTCAAAAGATGGATATGGCCCATATTTGGTGGAGTTGCCTGACAATACAAACGTACTGGAAAGAAATTCTGGCAAAAATAAGATATCACAGGTTGGTCACTACCTTTGAGTCCATTAATACTGCCATTAGGAGATGTACCTGACAATGGCACCTACCCCATGTCGGGTCCAAGGGCAAAGCTAATATCCCACTTACTCATAGTGGCGAGAATAACCCGGTCTCTATTCTGGCAAAATCAGGAGGGGGCCCTAATCTCATATTGGTGGATTAAAGTGTGGGATATTGTAGAAATGGAAAGAATCTCAACACTAGTGTCCACCAAGATGCCTAAATACATTTGCACATGGGCACCCTTTCTCGAATACGTATAATACTGGAAACCATTGTAACGTAAGCCACAACCTTTAAAAAACATGACCTTGGACTGAAGGCAATATTGAGGTAAAGGCCGGGATCACAGGGGGTTATGACAACATTGGAGTAAGCAGACTTGAGTTATGGTGAAATTGAATCCCAGGAGGCGAAGCTCCCTTGTAGCTAGGTGCAGCAGGCTCAAATCTTTTTATTTTTTCCCTCTTTAATGTTGTTTTTTTCTGGGATATTTTCCCGGTATTGCTAATGGACCCGGAGGATCTGTGAGCATAATGATTTCAGAGATTATTGGGGAAGAATATGTTGGGGACGGGGGGACTTGAAAAAATTGATCTTTGAATGCAACTTGCAACTTGAAATTCCAACAGAAATAAAGCTTGGAAAACATTTGTTTTTAAAGTAAATTAATTTATTTGGGAGATGTGCTCTGAAATTCACTTTGTGGCTCCAAAGATGCCTTTTCCAGCTGACCAGTGCTGCTCCATCCTGAAAACTAGAACTTCAATCGCAGAAATTGATCTTTCTGACATAGATTTTGGAGCAACCCTGTTACAAGTTCAGAAAGATGATCAAACAGATCACCCCTACCCTTTCATTTGTCTAGACTGTTTGTGCCTGTGAGTACAACTATTCAGTTATAGAAGACAAGTAATCGTTTATAAGAGAAGCGTTTCTTAATTGCACTAATCTGGAGTTAGCGGCTGCAAAGGAGAGCATTGTGGGTAGTAGTAGTACATAGACATAAAGTAAGGATCCTACTGTTCGGCCGTGCACGCAGCACCTATTACAAAACCACTAACAAACAAAATAAAATACTGTGAACCAACCACCAGATGGCGGACTGTGCATAACTTATGAATCGAAACTAGATTCATTCTGCAAAAAGGAGGGCGCTCTAAACAAAGGCATTTTTTGTTGGGTCCTAGTGTACTTTTGAAGACCAAACTGACCCTCATATTTTGAAAACACTTTGATAGGTAAAAGGTTTAAATAGCGATCAGGCGCATTAGCTATACTCTTTTGCTCATTTGAGTCTCCTCGTTACCTGTATTCTGGGCACAGGTAATGGTAATACCGATGCTTTGTCTAGATTAGAAGGTACCCACAGTTGGTGGCTGAGGAGGGCATGTCCTGGCTATTCATGCCCCAGAGCAGGCAATATGTCTGGACTGTTCTTTCCTGGCTAAATTAAGATAGGAGCTGAGGTGTGACCCTGGGGTGCTATCTTCAGTTTCTGTGGTAGAAAGTTAAGTAAAGAAAGAGATTGATTTTTGGGGCCGGATCTTGTTTTTACTGTGCCAAGAAGTGAAATCTTCAGTGCTCAGAATGTGGCACAGTACTCTACCTAGAGTCGCTCAGGACAAAGGTGTAACATTAACAGTGGAGTTGGACCAACGGCCAGTCTGGTGGTGGCCTTTGGATGAAGTAGTTCTCTTTCCAGATTAGGGGTTGCTTGTCTGTGTTTGTCATCCATGTGTATTGCGCTGAGAGACACAAATTCATTTTGGAGCAGTGTCTGAATCGTGCTGCTACGGGCTCAGATAGCAGACAGAAGATGGATGTGGTGTGCCCATCTGCATCTGAGAACTTTGTATCACACCAAAGCTTTGCAGATTACTTGAGGGAAAATCGGATAGCTTACAAAATGTACAATCAGGACATAGGACATTTAGTGGAAACAGGAGACAGTGCTCCGAGCACCTGATCAAACAGCTAAAAACGAAACAGAACTGAAGCTCTTTAACAACGGACATCCTGGAAGCCATCAGCCTAACTGCCTAAAAATATGTTTGTGGGCATGCGTTAATGCTGTTTTCTCTATAGTTTTGCTTGTTTTGTTTACAGCGGAACAACATATTTGCTCTTATTTTATTTTTCTAAATGTTTAAGGGTCGAATATGATAGCAGAAAAGGCTAACCAATCAAGGCAGGATCCCTTGCTCAAGAACCATCCTATACATGTATTTCCAACCCAGAGGCTCAGATTAATCACTTCAAAAAGTACATCTGCCCTCCATTTTAAATTAATGGGGTGTGTTTATGTGTGGGTGTGACTGGTAACTCTGCCCTCTATACAGATAATTCACCCCGTCTGAGCGTAATATACCGCCTGTGAATGTAACTCTCGTATTTATCTTAGAATCATAATTTGCAGAGGTAACTCTGCCTTCTATCTCATAATAATAATGTACCTGTACATGTAATTTTGCCTTCTATGTCCCTGATTAATAGGGTCTCTATCGTAGATAAGTAGTTCAGTTTGCATGTCCAGGTAATTCTGCCCCTGTCTTAGAATAATAATTAGCATCACTTTAACACGACAATTTAGCAACCTGGGCTAAATCAGTTGGTTGCCCGATCCCCCTCTAATCAGGATTTTGGAAAGAAATAGGCTATTCCCTCAACGGGCTGATCCTTCATATATTACAGACACTGGCTTGGAAGAAAAACAGTCCACCCATTTTCCTGGCTGATCGATCTCACGGCTGCATGTTGATAGGGTACTACTCCGGAACAAACGTAGTGGGTGGTGAGTGCAGGTTCGTATAAACAATCAGGAAAATTTGGCTAACAAGGTACATATTTTCGTAGGCCTTAGGTGGGGTTGCGCCTTGGCACCCTGCCTATTTCATCTTTATTTGTCTGATTTAGTCTCCTATCTACAGGATTATAGGTTGTTTCCTCCAAAAATTGTCCATTCAACCATACCTACCTTACTGAATGCGGACAATATTATCTTATTCAACAGGACCCAAATAGGCCTGCAACGGGCTCTTTCTGTCTGGAACCATTATGTCATTAGGAATAACACAAAGATATATCTATCTAAAACGGTCATACCTATAACTAAGAGAAATTCTAAAATTCAATTGGTTTCTTTTTTCTGCTTATTGTTAAAAATGTATTCAACCTTAACAATCAAATACAGAAACAATTTCATAAATTTCATCAAACATATAACTCAACCATTTAAAATAATCAAACAAGACAGTTTACCTATCTAGCATCTAATAAAACATTACCCTAAACAATCTTACTATTGGCCTCTAGGTCCCAAATTCATTCAATTTCAAAAAATTAAAAAAATTCACCACTGATATTACAATAGATGATTGACGACCCAATACGCACATTTCCAAGAATGAATCACGATCAACACTAGTGCAAATGTCAAAAAACCTCTTAAAATGCATATATCTCTGGGTTTTCAATTTCTGGCACTCCACAAATAAATGCTTAAGTTTGTCAACTCTGTTTTTTGTTTACAAAATCTGCATTCTGCACCACTCACTTGGCTCAATGTACGTCCTAACAGTACTTCTGCTGTTAAATACAGGTTCCAACTGACACTTAAAAAGTCCTTTCTAATCTTGGCACACAGAAACATTTGTAAATAATGAGCAATAATACCTCTCCGCTCATGTTCATTCTTTAAATGGTTCAAACTAATATAACCATGCAGCAGTTGTACGTTTGTACACCAGACCTGATTGAGCATCTTTCTTTTAACTATATTAGGGTCATTCACCAAAACATTATTCGTAAAACCATATACCCTCAGTAAGGAGATGCAACGTTCCCCATATTCCACCACTGTTGGTGCAAGTCTGTTCTCCATCATTTCCACAATATCACTATATAATTTATTTTCCGAGGCTTGCAAGAATTTCCTGTATAAAGACAGGATACACCATTGACCTTTTACTTTCACAGAATTCAGACCCATTTCATGTCTTATGCCGGAAATCGGAATGGAGTTCGAAACACCAAGCACCCTACGCCGTATGAAACCTTCCAGCATAGTTAAATATTCCAGTGCCCAATCATTACACAACTCTATACCATAATATAACTTTGGACAGACTTTTCCCACAAAAAACGTAACTAAGGGAATTAATGAGAATTTACAATAGATGTTCTTAATATGTTTCATCTGTGGGATCAAGGCGTCAGCTTTCACTCTTAAATGACTCATAAGATATGCTTTGTCTAGGGAAGAAGTGAAAGGAAACCCCAGGTAGATTAAAGATTTAACCTTACTCAGGTTTAAACCATTAAATGACCATGTTACTGATACCTTCCTTTTACATTTCCTTAGTGACAAGATCTTAGTTTTTCCAAGGTTAATCTTTAAGCTGTTTTCCCTGGAAAGTGCATTGAAAGCTACAAATAAACATTGCAGCCCTTTTCCTGTACAGTCAAAAAATCGTCGGCATATGCCAACCAATATATCGACAAATTCCTGATTTTAGGGTTATCAAATGCTGAGGATTCCAACAAACTGCCCGCATCAGCTACATATAAATTGAAGAGGCAGGGAGCTAGAATGCACCCCTGCCTCAAACCATTTCATTCAACTATCTTTTGTGATAGTAGACCCTCCTGTTTCAGCCTTTCTCTCACATTTGAACCATTATGCAATTTGATAATATATTTTAGCAGGCCTACTGGGATTCCCCACTTAGTTAATTTTTCCCAGAGCCTTGTTCTAGAAACTGTATCAATCGCGATTGACAAGTCCAAAGCTGCTAGATGAATTACCTCGTACTTCCCTTGTGCAAACATCCCAAGATAAACCCATTCAAATTTGTTCCATGTAATTTACGGAAACCTGTTTGATTTTTGGTTATGCCCAAGCTTCTAAGTGTTTCAAAATAATAGATGCAAATATTTTGCTATCCGAGTGAAGAATGGACATAGGTTGAACATAGGTGGACGATAGCACCCCCTAAACCAATTTCCTCCACAATAAAATCTGTACTTGGACTTGTTTGTTGCCCATGATCCCTGTATAATTCATGAAAATGCCTCACCCAATCCATTTCAGCCACCACATTCATACATTGTTCCCCACGACCCCTATGCTGGTCATTCCTCAGTACCCATAATGATCTTGAGCCCTTCTGTAATAACTGTCCAAGCATTTCCTCAGCGTCTGCCTGAAGCATTTGTGCTCGATGGTTTTTCACCCAATTCTTGTATTTTAACTTAATCTTTTTAATTCTCCGTGAGTCAGCCAAATCTCAAATTATTTTCCTCTTGATAGTTGACAGGCCCTCATCTCTCTCTTTCGATTGGCCAATTCCTCATCGTACTTATGTGATTTTTTATAAATTGTGCATTTAGAACATTTAGAACATTTTGTTTTACTAATACCCCCTGTTATTTGTTCAATGGACTCCTGCAAAAAACATGAAAGTTGTCATGGGTGAATGTTAACAGCTTCCAATTATAATTCGTAGTGTTCATCGACACTCCAATTTCATTATTCATCCTCTCCAACTTATTCTGGTTGCACACAATTCTACTATTAGCAGTGTTGGTTGAAACACTCGCCTCATGATACAACGTTTTCTGAGTCAACCCCAAAGCAAAAGAACATTTCAGCATAGTATGGTCACTCCAAAAATTTCTGGTGATCTCAAAACCACTACAATTTCCCAATAAGTAGTCATCAACGAAGATATAGTCCAGGGTTGAACTCACTTAGCCTCTAAACCATGTTGGATAATTGACTGGGAACCCTTCTACAGCCTCATTTAGATAAAAAAAAGTCCCAAGTTATTTAGGCAGCTTCGCCATTTACTTCCATTATAAAGATTGTATAAAGGGCTACTAATTGGATCCTTATATAAGGAGGCGAATGTGTTTGATGTATTACTTCCTTCCTCTATCTGAATACACATGGAAGTGAGATCACCTAAAACAACCACATGCCCATTCATATACTTCTCCATCCATTCCATAATACATTTGACCAAAATGCTAAAAAAGGAATCTAATTGGCAAATTCCATCATGCCAACACATGTTTCAGAGCAAAAAATGTTGTGTCATGCCCCTGTCGGCCATTTCCCATTCAGTTCCCAATAAACCCTCACTGATGTCATGTTTTTTGACTTCTCTGAAACCTCTCTCAGATTTCATCGTTATTATGCCACCGCTTAGGTCTACCTCGAGGGCCTTTAGTCACTAATTGGAATACCGTCATGTAGCCGTCCAAAGCAAGAGCCTCCCTCAACCAAGACTCATGAAGACATATTAAGTCAAAGTTCCGTAACATGAGCCCAACTTCAGGATTAGTAAATAGTTGGGCATGACCTCTCGAATTCCAGGATACTAAAGTAATTCCTGAAGGCGCCAGTGGTCTTCAAACTTTTTATACCAAGGCCCCCCTGAGCAAACAATACATTTTTCGGGACCCCTCTGCCCCGCCCCTCTGTGTTGGTGTTATTTTTTTTTTTATAGAGATAGCTGCAAAATGTGTGATGTCCATACACGAGCACACTGGATTGTTTTGTATATGAGACTCTGACGAGCATGCCAATCAAAAAAGTGGCCTCACATTGTAAATCCACTAGGCCAGAGGTGTTCAAAAATATTTGGCCTGGGCCCCCCCTGAGCAAAATTTGGGCAGGCCAGGCCCCCCACAAAATGCCAAATGGACAGTATGTATTGCGCACCATCACTGCACCCTACTCCCAGTACAGTCCCTGGGCTCCCCCACCTGCTCCCATCACAGTGGCTGGGCTCGCTCATTCCACTCATACCCAGTCCCTGGGCTCTCCCCACACCATCACACACCCTGGGCTCTCCCCACCCTGCTCCCACCACTATCCCATGTTTCCCTCCCATCCAGCTCCCACCACAGTCCCAAGGCTCCCCCATTCCGTTCCCAACACAGTCCGAGAGCCAGTGGCGGCCGATGAATTTTTTAAGTGGAGGGGCATAACTAGTTCCTCCAAAAATGCCATTGCGACCGAGCGCTGTGAGGGAGTCCGACCAATCAAGGGAGGTTCGGAGGTTTCCCCCAGCGAATATGTTTTATAAAATAATGGGTTCAAATGTTCCATTGTAGAGCATTCTTTAAAAAAATTGGTAAATATCCAAACAGTTTGCAATTGCTGCTGGAGGTCCCAGGGGGCAGGCATGACATGTTTTACAAAAATATACCATCCCTATCCCCTGGGCCCCACTAGGCCTAACACAATCAACATGGTTATGGTTATGTGTGTATGCAAGGCGCTGGGGTGCCAAGGGGGAAAGCATGATATTTTTGACTGGACATCTATGATAGAAATCCAGTAAAGAAATACCATCCATGTTCACTTGGCTCCACAGCACCTCAGAAGGAGAGCTGATTTTGGCAGGCGGGTAGGAGGATTGTGCAACAAAGGCATTTAGGCATTTTAAAAATGTCTTTGTTGTACAACCCTCCTTCCCCACTCTATCCACCACTTACCGAAATCAGCTCAACGGACCAAAACAAGCTAACAAACACACACACACATTCATACAGCAATCACTCTATCATTCACACGAGCATCCATCACCATACAATCAACACATAACACAAGCATCCACGCATCCATACACGTTTCAATAAAATAAATGAACATAAACATATTTTCTGCATTGGCCTGCATGTGGGTGCTGAAACGCCCTGTTCTAGGCTGCTCTGTTCGTATGTGCGAGGAGGCCAGGAACTCCCCCTCACACATACAGACATGCAGTGCCCCAGACAGCATTTCCAATGAGCTAAGGCAATGCTGGCGAAGCAAAACGCCCCAGCCTTGCATGGCTTAGTGAGCATGTGCGGCTGGGGAATGAGCTGAACTGTCAAAGGGAAATATGGTTTCCCTTTGACAGTTCGGCCATCCCAGCAGCACTCCCATAACTGGATAAAGCATCTGAGGACGTGCTCATTGTTTCACTGGGCTGACTCCTCAATAATGGGTAAGGGGGCCACTGGGTGGTTGCCCTCTCGCCATTATGGATGAGCCGCCAGGCTCGGACTGGCCTATAGGGCAATGCCTGTACCAAAAATAAAAATGCTAGTGTGGGCCAGTCAAAATGGGCCACCTTTTTGGCCAATGTGGGCCAGGTTGATGAGTTACTTCACTATGCAGTTAGTAATTTTGACCATTATTGCTGAATAAATATTCTATAAATATCACAATGTACTTACATTTTAACACAAAGCCCCCCCTTGGGTACCTTTCAAACAGTATGTTAATGAATACCCATTTACAACTGCGGGCCACTTTTTCATTGGTGCCTAGGACAGTGTCATGCTTCAGCCCGACCATGTGAGCCGCCCCTGCCCATTTCTTCCAACTAAAGAAAAAAAAGATATATATGATTTTTTTTTTTTTACATTTCATGCTGGCCTCTTGCGGCCCCCCCATGGGGCCGCTCCCCACAGTTTGAATACCACTGCGCTAGAGCCTTCGAGTAGACACCGCTACATGATGATGGTTATTTAAAGTGGAAGCCACCCAAGACCAATCTGGCCTCGTATGACTGTCCTCCATCTCCTTTTTTCCAATATTTATGTACCTATTCACATAATCATTTGTACAAGCAAAAAAAAGGTACATTTCCCTTATCCACCTTCCTTTCTTCGATGGCTCCACTCTTATTTCTAAAGGGGAAATCTGGAACCCAATTTGTCTCAGGGTAATAGCTTCTTTCAACACTAGATCATATACAACTCTACAGTCTATGCCGAACATCACTTTGTCTGTTCTATGATGATCAGCAAATTCTACACTCTCGATATCTCGTGTTGATATAACGCACAGATTTACAACTTCCGAGAACAATAACACTGCAGAACGATTTAGTATTAGTCGAACCCCAGATTATATAATGCTTTACTCTTCCAGAAATGATGTCTCGAGGAGTTATTGAACCACGTTTTTTTCTTGTTCTCTCTTTCCTTGAACTCCTCTCTCAGGGGATTACTGTCATCACCATCCTTTACACCTTTCAAAACATAATATTGTCTTAAAGATGGCGCATCGCTCTGATCATTACCTCTGTCAGAAGAAGCCACTGTAGCACACAATTTGTCATGAATATATTGTGCTCCATTTGAAACCAAGGTGCCTGTTTTAATCCCTTGAAGGCCTTACCCCATACACAATAATTTGTTCCTTCTTTCGCCATGAGTTGAACACACTTTGTATGACTTGTGAGTTAAGGGAGGACAAGGTCCCCTCAGATGTAACACAGGACCTCTCTCGTCCAATCTCATCCCCTCCCCACTCACATTATTATCAATTTTCCATACCCTTCGATCACCTTCAGAGTGACATTCTATTACAAATGGTTTGAAATTCATGAGGGAGGAGGGCCCCTTCACTGGCCACTTTATACCCACTTTCTGTTTCTCAACTATCTTTTGTACCTCCTTATGCTGCGTTAGACTTAAATGGGGTTCCTTAGTTGATGGCCCAGCTACTGGGATTATCTTCCCCCTATTTACTGAGTGCTTCAGGGACGTGCCATCGCATTGAGTATGCGTTGATCTTACAAGTGGCACAATCCTCGGGCAACAGAGATCTAATGTCACACCCATGGACGTGCTCCATGTTACTACTCCCAAGTCCGATCGTACCGCCATCCGCTCCTCCACCTCCTCCTCCTCCTCTTCGTTGAAGTTTTTGATAACTATAGCTGCAACAGTCACCTTCTCGGGATTAGGAGCTTTAGCAGATTTTTCTCTGTTCCTGGCCAATGCTTCCAGGATTCTTAGGTTTCTCATAGATTTGCCCTGACGAGCATTCACTAGTTTAACTTTCTCCCTGGCCTTTTTCGTATGTGCTCTAATGGCTTTTGCAATTTCTCCACGTGCCTTCTTGCATCTTGGCAAGGTACTCTGAATGTTTTCCGTGTCCACTATCACTGGTTC
Source organism: Ambystoma mexicanum (assembly GCF_040938575.1). Lineage (NCBI taxonomy): Eukaryota > Metazoa > Chordata > Amphibia > Caudata > Ambystomatidae > Ambystoma > Ambystoma mexicanum. Next base: position 605,627,080 of record NC_090936.1, on the reverse strand, counting down.
TTTGGAATGCCCCTTTCGTAGTTATGTTTTTTAACTGCAAAGTATCTAAACAACTTTGCCCATTTGAGACAGAACTACACAAAGGCATTGCAATGTTTGTTGCCGCCTCTTTTTCCATTATGAGAACGGCTTGTGATAAGTCTGATGTAATAGGGAGGTGATTGTATGCCCGTGGTTAATGCAGTACACTGCTTTTAACTAATGCGTCCAATTTGTTTTGAATGACTGCCAAAACAATGGTAGAGTCTAACCTCTTCTTTAATATCTTCATATAGACCGGCGAATGTTGAAATCACCTGATTGAGGGAAGATAAAGCAGTCTGTGCCTGGGTTTCACCTCCTGAGTCCAGAGCTTCATCTTGACGTCAGGCAGGGTGTTGAAACATAAGAAGTGGTTTAGTAATTTCCTCTTTCCTCATCCAACTCCTCTGTATAGAAGGAGGGTGAATAAGCACCTCCTTGCTCCAGCGTCTCTTCCTGTCTATCAACTGCTTGGATAAGCTCCTTGTCCGAAGAAGAGACCCCTACTGATTCACTCACTAAAGGCCCAGCTTCTGTAAATTGAAGTCTTTCAGATTTACGCCTGGCCATTGAGGGGCCTCCCCTGTTGTCAAAACATTCACATCTTTAACCATGTGTATTTGTTAAGTGACTTTTTTAAGATTTCAAACAATGATTTCACAGTTTGTCTCACCTACCGGCGGCGATAATCGGAGTGGCAACTCCTTCGCCATCTCCAACATCTGTTCATGTAATGACACTGACACGAACACGGCACATTGACCTGTTTTGGGTGGATGGCCCCCGGGAGAGTCTCACCCAAGTCTTTAGCTCAATGTCCCTTTCAAAGAGGAGAAATATTCCTGCATATCAGTCTTTGTCCTTCCCAAGGGCAGTCCAGCACCGAAATGCTAGGCAATTCTCCTCTGAACAAGAGCACCAACAGCAAGCCCAGAAACGTGTTTCGGGGTAGTCGGGCCTCATCAGTGAGGTGGAGCTGTGTCTTTCTAAGAACAGTGAGCAAGGGGTCCAAGTCTGGATTCCCCTTGTAACTTAGGGTGAAACCCAAAGTTACTTAATATGCAAAACAAGGGGGTTCTGGGAGTCCCTCTACCGGCACAAACACGGCCCATTGACCTGTTCTTGGGTGGATGGCCCCTGGGAGAGTCTCAACCAAGTCTTTAGCTCACTGTCCCTTTCACAGAGGAGAAATATCCCTGCATTATGTCCTTACAAGGATCTTTTCCGAGAGGGAATTATTACTCGACAATAATAGAGAGAAGCTGTGGTTTTACGTTTACCTTGTCAATGCGGAAACAGTGATTTAGTAGTAGTCCGTTTCTGAGCAGCAGGGGTAGCTACTCCTTCCTCCACAAACACAATGGAAAAACTCAGAATCACAGAACCACCACAGTAAACCATTCCAGCACCACTCTTGGTTTTATTGACGGTATTCCTTTGGATATTGTTTCCAACTTAAGTTATTTGGGATTACCCATTCACAATACCTCCAAAATGGGCGATCTGGAGCTAGCTCCATTTTACACCTAAATGCAAAGGATAAAGTGGAGATATTGTCAATTCACTTTTATTCCACTTATTCACTTCTATACTGGCAAAGTTTGACCTTCTATGCTATATGAGTTGGAGACCTTTTTATGTCTGCATCCAAACCAATTGAATTTATTGGAAGGTCGACTTTGGAAGAGACTTTTTGGCCTTCCTTCCACCTTACCAAATGGTTATTTGCCATGAATTGGGCCTTCAGTCATGGTTTGGGCACGAAATGTTACTTATTTTATACAATCTTAAACCCCCTGCCCCCATAGCAATCACTGTTTGATGTTCTGCATCACGGTGCTTCGAGTCAATCATGTCCCCCACTAAATCGTTTTGTCCAGAATTGCGATAATTTGTTGCAAGAGGTAGGTTGTAATCACGAGGCCCTTCTATCGAATCCAATTAACAAACACATAAAAAATGGAAAGCACTTGAATGGTGTAAAGATCAGGATCGTATTGTTAAATACAAATCGTATACTGAATATGTAAAAATTAACCGCCATTATTCTTTACTCCCAAATTACCTGGTACGATTCTCAGATCCTAAATTACGCCACATTTTCATGCGTTTTCATTTTAATCTGCTCGGTACTGTACAGCGATGGGGTCCAATTAAAGGGTATCCCCATCGAACTGAGGGTCTGTCAGTTATGCTCTCCTTGCACGTCTGTGGAAACTTTGAAACACCTTCTCAGCCTGCAACTCTTTATCTTAGATATGAATTATTTGGTAAATTCCTTCCTAACCCTAAGTATCTGAGTTCAGCTTCTCTTTGGAACCGCTAAGTGAATGGGCTTCATAATGGTTTTACTCTTACTACTTTAAACAATTGCTCGATTATGATCCATGTTCGCTTGGGGGAATCTATCTATGAAATATTTCCATCAAGTGAATTTAAACATTTAAGAACTGTAAATAGTAATAACATCTATTCTCATTTTATGATTTATTTATTGTCTTGTGAAAAGTTTCAATAAACTATGGCACACAAAAAAATGAATATTAATTTACCTGTGCAAGTTACTTTGTCTGTGGTTGTTCTGGTGCTTTGGACCCTTGGGATTGTGTTATTTGGGGGAAGGCTGATTGTTGGCATGTGTTGGAGGGAACAACATTATCCTGATTTTCAGGTTTTTTGATTGTCTCTCTTTTGTTTTTACTTCAGTTTCTGACGTTCTTCCTGCACACTATAATCCGTGGATTCTTTCACTCGGCCTGCGGGGCGCTGTATGCAGCTGTGTGAGTAGCCATGTTTCTAAATTAATACTTTAATGAGAATAGTGGCTATGCTCCAACATAGGGTTTACTCTCTTTTGTTGGTAGAGGCTACATTTAGGCAGACACCAGATATTGTCCTGGATCTTCTTTGCTCTCCCATAACTTTCACATGTTCCCTTTCCCTCGCGACCTCGGACAGGTATCCCTCCAAGCATTTCGGTACCTTGACGGGCCTGCAGTCGCTGATCAGTGCTGTCGTCGCCCTGCTGCAACAACCACTGTTCATGGCCATGGTGGAGCCCCTGCATGGAGATCCCTTCTGGGTAAGAGAAGCGGACCACGGCATCCTTGCATCAGTGCATGGTGGAGAGAGTGTAGTCCCTTCACAGACAACTTTTTATTATGCCCGAGGTGTGGTCTATACATAAGGAGGCAGAGCACCAGGTTGTCATTTCAATAATTGGCGGAGCGTGTCAGGTCCACTCACCGGTTCCTTCTTCATATGCCCATGGTGCAGACTTACATAAGACTGCAGTTCAGCAGGGTGGCATTTTTCTGAGTAAGAGGTTAATGCCAAGATGTAGGTTTTACAGATATGTAACATGGATTCATGATATTTATTTTGAAGGCAGTAACTTTACCCTAGAAAAGTGTGTTTGGGCTTAACAAAGACTACTCAGTGGCTAGGCAGTACAGATGGGATGCTGTTTTTAAGGAGTGGGCGGAGCATCTCCCTATGTACCCTACCCACTCTCTGCCTCGACATGGGCGGCTTTATATAACCAATACATAGAGATACATTAAAACAAGCAAGGAGACAATGGATCAGCTCTCTATGAGATAGCGGCAGAGGGCACGAGCTATGATGCAAATCCACGGGGGTGTGGAAGGTATAGCCAGAAAGGACTCCTTCCAGGTAAGGATGAACAGCTGGCAAGGCCTTTCCTCACAGTGTGAAGGGTATAAGCCATTCGCAGTGCTCCATTTGGCTAGAAGAACTGAGATGATATAACAGATGGGAGAATGTTAACCTATAAAACACATTTCTCGTGTGTATAAAAACACAGGCATTTCTATGGTCATAAGGGGTGCCAGAGTTATTTTTTTTAAAAAGAGTGAAGTCACAGTGGGATGGTGCTCCAAATTACAAAGAAAGATATACATGATCACATTTGTATACTCTTTCCCCAACCTATAAGAATTCATTTTAAATGTCCCAATAAAGGGGCAGCTTGGGAATTGCACTTCATGGGGACCACACGCTGCTCCTGGTGCGAATAGGCTATTTCTGAGTGTCACGCTGCCTTCCTTTCAGGGCCATGCTAAGCCCTCAAGTAGAAACCTCTTTTGGATGTGCCTAGTCCTCAAGCAGTTTCCACTCATGACTGCTCCTCTTCAACAGCACCTTGGGTATCTTTTTCTAAAGGCTCACACCACGTCTGACGACCCTTTACCATGCCTTTGCCTTTGGGTAGCTACTTCTCGTGGCTCTTTCCTTTGGAAGTGTGCTAGTCCACCATGCGGCTTCTTCACGGCCACCATCCTGCACACCACCATCTAAGGAACCTGAGAGAAATCACACCCCAATCACAAACACCTTCTTATCCGTCTTTTTAGATCCATATTAGTATAGGCTTCATTACCGCCAGGAAGAGGAGTTCTGGTTATTACAAAAAAAGTCATAGAATGACACAGCTCGAAAGGAACATAATGTAAACAGTTTAGTGACACAACACGGCTTTAGGCTATCACGGTCACACATAGTGATTGTGCCTTAGAGGGCCAGTAAACTGGACGGGCATATTTACGGGAATAATACTTTTTGGAGTCTTGTGACAGTCGCGATAATTCTGCAGCATAGGAGTGAACAGATCAGCCAGCCCCACCTCTTGGAACCTTAGTACAACGGTAAGAGGCAGACACTGTGCTGTACCCTACAGCTCCACTCCTCTTAAGAACAATGCACTTCCAGCTCCAGGAGCTAGTGAGGGCCCGGTCTGCTTCTTTCGAAAGTCTAAACTTCTGCCCCAAAGAGGCACATGATAGAACAACTGTCGAGAAAGAAGACTCAGAGTAGAAAGGCTCTGCTTTGCATTGGTGTCTAGGGACATAGTCTACTCAGTGCTGGTGCTAAAGACAAGCACCTCTACACAATGGGATGCTTATAACTTGGACATTTGTCCATCTTTGTACCAACACATTTGCTCATTCTCTTTGCCCCTTTTGATAACCAACCCAGTAAGGTGCAGAATGAGACATGTCTTCTTTGTTGGCATAAAAAGGCTGTAGGTTTATTTTCACAACATAATAAACGCAAAACACACCAAACAAACTTTTGTGAAAATAGTTCTGAAGGTGCGGCGACTGCTCCGTGTCCAAAAGTTGCTTCCGAAAAGAAACAGGTTCATCGGTGCGGCAGTCGTCCTGCTCAAGCGGGATTCTGCTGCAGCAGGACGCCCGCCGGCTTATATGCAGCCCGATACACCCGTTCCCATTGTTGCCCTTCACTGGCATTTTCATAAATTTGGCACGCTTCCCACCCCCAGGCTCATTACATCATGCCTCCCCCTTAGCTAGGGGGGAGGGAGGAGGACCCTGCCCATGTTATCCGGGCACTCACGTTCAGGTAGGTACCAATGCACTCTGATCAGCACAAGGTAAACTCTATATATAATATATGATGGGGAGTGGACGGAACAAATGTCATAGACTTGTACTTAGGGCCTCTTAAAGTGATTAATATTCAAGAAGTTTGTGCATTTCTCTCTCTCTCGTCTTTCTTCTTATTTCCTCTCTAACGTGCTGCCTTTCCGCTCACTTTATCTTCCTATCCTTTCCCCCTCTTTCTCTTTACGTCTCCTTCTGTTCCACTTCAACCTTTGCCCCTTCCTTCCTGTGCCCATTTTCTCATCCTTTGTTGCTGTTTCTTCTTTATCCTCGCCCCTCTACTGCCCACTACAGGTAAATGTTGGCCTGCTGATTCTCTCTTTCTTCGGCTTCCTGCTCCCCGGATACCTTGTCTATTACCGCTCGAAGTTGATCAAGAAAGCAAGGGCCAAGGAGGCGCTACTTGCAGACGGGGCACACATCAAACTTCAGGAGGCCGAAGCCAACGGGATGGTAACCAGGGACACAACGGCATAGTGCCTGTCAGTGACAGTAACGGGAGAGTCGGAGAACCTGTGCACACGCCCAACCAGAGATTGAGAGCGCCGGCCCAAGGGACGGTCCCTTCAGCCCAGCCCTCAAGGTCAGCACTTCAATTAGGACATGCAAAAATGGACAAACCACCCCCACTCCGCAGCTCGGACTTGTATATGTCTCAAAAACAATGTGTTCATTGGTGTTTTATTTATCAGTATATTTTTTATAAAAAATATTCAAATAAATTCTCTGAACCGTAACGAGGTTTACTGTTCCATGCTTCATAACATTAATGACACTACTGACCATCCATGCAGTATACAACACACCGTGAATGTCTAGTCTTGGCTCTTTAGTCTGATGCCCCCTTGGAAAGATGAGGGGAACATCACAGGTGCGCTCACCTGCACCGCCAAAGTGCTCGCTGATCAGACAGAGCTAGGAGGGTCCAGCCCTGCACTGGATCACCTCCTAGATACCTAGTTAATTGCCAAACCTACCCAAGAAGGGCTCTGGTTGCTTGCTTTACCGCCTGACTGCCATAAGCTGTTGGTCAGAAGGTGTCCCAGCTCTCCCATAGAAAATGGAGCCAGCTGCTGCTGGTTTTCAAAGCCGGACATTTCAGCGTGCTCTTTCGACGTCAGCCATTTTGATGCAGCATGTTCAGCGCAAGTCCCATTTCTGTGTGCCCTGTTGGCCGTGGCCAGCGGGGCACAGGGACCTATCCGCACCGATATATTACTGTTTGCTTATATATATTGTTTTCTAGATTCGGGGGCTGCAGCGGTATCCCCCGCATTCATGAAAGTGAAAGCGGGGGACATTTTAAAAAAAACTGCAAGATCAAATTGAATTTAAAATGCCCACTTTGCTGCATTTTGCAATCTTTTCATCCTGCGTTATTTTAACGTACATTCTACAGTACAGCTTCAAGTACTGAGCGTGTAGTGTTTGCCTTAAATGCAATGTCACCGAAAGCACTGCAATTATTAGTGCTTATGACAACAGTATATTTAAGCAAACAGCAATATCCTGGAGCGGATAGGTCGCTGCACCCGTTTCGCTGTGGTGAACGGGGCGTGCCTTAGAGGGACCTGCGCCGAATGGGCTGCGACGAAAGGACGGTGCCTAAGAAGACCAAAGTGAATGCTACACCTAAAATAGTCAAGAATTTTAAGTATTAGTTAGTTCATTCATGTTATTACAGTGGCTAGCACTATGAATTTAGAAACTGTTGGGAAAACTCATTTGGAGGGTTGTATGATGAGAAAAGTATATTGCTTAATTGCTTCACAAAGTAAAACTAACCACTGTGGACTTTTTGCTCGCCAGAGTCCTCAATTTATGAAGAGAGCGCCTAAATGGGAAACAGGCAGCCCTGCCAGATCATGGAAATAAAGACATTTTCAGCCTGCCCCTGCACGATTTCAGTTTCGACTCAGGAAAAATTCTCAATTTTTCACTTCATAGACTTGCAAATGCAAAATTGTTCTGAATCATTACATTTCGAATAACATTTTACTTAATACAGGGAAAAACGTCAGGCAAAACATTTATTTACTGTATTTCTACCCAACAAATAAGTATACATTTTAGATGAATAGTAAGAAGAATACAAATAGTAAGTTATCAAGAAGGATTCACTTAGTTTTGTGTCAGTGGAATGGGGGGTACAGCAGAGTAAGGTGGTGAATATGGGCGAGCAGACGGGCGCGAATGAGGTTATACCTGCATTTTGCTAGCAAGACTTCACGGATAATAAATAGTGTGTTTCTTAGAAATTAGCAAGGGAGCTTTTATATATTTTTAGCAGTTTTAGTGAGGAAAAGGTGGAACTGGTCTTGTGTCATCAGAAAGTACCAACAGATGACAAAAGTCAAACGTGTCACTCTCTGGTGCGTGGTGTGTAAGACTGATTATGCTATTAAGATAACCGCCAATGACATCTTCAAAACCGCTGTTTCTTGTGGATGGTTTACGTTTCAAGGGTCTCATTTGGAAGATGTTTTCATGCCTAAAGAAGTGACCCTCACTCATTCACTCTGGAGTCAATGGTCTCTCGAAAATGCCCATATATTTATATTATGAAACCTCATTTGTGCTTTTAATTGGATGTTCCAAAGGATATAAAACCTCACAATATGAAAGTTGAGCAATTGCTACTCTATTTTAACTTGTGAAATATGATTATAATCTAGAACTCATCTGTTGAAAATGCTAACCTTGACATAATATAACCATCTAGTGCCCTTTAGTAGGTCACTAATTGTGATCAACATCATCTTGGCTGAAATCATCTTCAGTGTCAGCATAATTTATTGCAGCATTTTTGCAGCACATCTTTTGACTGGAGGGTGTGAGACTGACACATTACAGGAAAGAGGCAGTGTGCAAGGCAACATTCTACATTTCCTGCTGCAATATCCTGGAGGATCTTAGTGTGGGAATCATCCTCACATAGTTTCCTCCACTCTCACACATTTCTGTACAAGGTAGGTTGATTGCTAGGCATTTACATGGTGGATTGCATCTGTCCTTCACACACAAACATCTTATCAACTACCGAATAGAGTCAGGAGCACATGGCATGTCACAGAGCGTGGGCACTATTTCTCCATTGTTCATGTTCCATCCATGTCCATTGGGAGATAGATCTGTTGGCCATGAGTGGTGGTAGTTGACTCACTTCACGGCAGGTTCCGAAGCAGTTCTTGTAGGTGGTAACCTTTCCTAGCTTGTCTTAGATAACCTAGTCCTGCACAACTCTGAAAGTTTAGTTATGCTGGTTCTGAGGTGATAGACATGCAAAATGAATGCTTCCTGTTTATTCTGTACCGCTTCAGGAATTATTCCTGTGTTTCTGATTGAATGCCAAAAGGTCTTCAGTCACTATTGTAAATGCTTTCCAGTATGAGATTTCATTTTTCCCTGACAAAGGACCTGTGCAAACAGACCCAGACAAAGTGTAAACTGCAGGTAATGAAGAAGCCATCAAGGATCCTACTCATGGTAATATCTCTGCAATTGAAATTAAGTGTTTTGAAGTAGCCACAAAGTAAGACTCAGGGAATTGTGTATACCTTCGTCTATGAAGAGTGAAAACATCTGTGTCCTGTGCAAATACATAGAGATGTGTCACTCCTCTTACTGAGGCATTGATGGCAACAAGAATTATCCTTGTGTCTGCCAAGGTATCTGAGCGACATGAGGCAGCCACTTCCTTTCGCCACACAACCACAAAACGATCTTTGGTTATTTGTGCACACTGACCCATTTTTTGATCTGTAGTGATTGGGCGCAATTTCCTGGATCCCCTTTTCCCTTGCCATTCTCTTGATTTAGTAGTCTTTGTATGTGCTTGGTGTGTACATGTTTTTATACTAGCAGTACTTGTTTCAATTTGTTTGATTAGGGCTTGAGACACATCTTTGCATGTCTGAATGTCTTGACTTATCCAGAACTTGTACACTTACCATGCCATCAACAATTGGAACAGATAAGATCCTTTAATGTGGAGTATTAATAATTACTGTTGTTGGAGTTGTTTAGTTGCGGTTTGTGTTTCTGCTATGAGTTGCTGGGGGAGAGATAAAATGTAAGATTTCAACCAGTTTGCTTTTGGTGGTACAGCAGAGAATTCATAGAGCCCTGATGCCTCACATAAATCTACTTGATGTTGTGATCGTCTTACAGAAAGTAGTCGTTGACACACAGATCTGGATGCTCATAACTCTGACAGTACCAGCCAATTTTATTTTTTATCTTCTTTGAGTTTGAACACAGATTTCGTTTTTTGTTCATAGGATCCCATAAATTGATGGTGCTAGCTTCAGAGATGTGTATCTGTGTTCTGAACTCCTTATACAATCTAATACCAGGAGCAAGGATTTGACCAGCATATTTTGAAATACTATATCACTAAAAATGCCTTGGTTGCAATGTTGGCAAGTTTAGGCATGAAAATAGATTTTCAATCCATTTAAATTAGATAAGCAATTCATAACAATATCGTCCCTGTTTAGTGTTTCTTTGGCATCATAATGATGTTTGTGCACAATATCATAAGAACATGCCTACTAAATCTCCTGCAACAATGAAAGGTCTGTTTTGATGTTATAGTGTTTAATCAGCCCCAAGAGCACAGAATGGAATATTAAGTTTTCCTCACAACCCAGTTTCCCACTCTTACCATATTGCAGGATTTGACTCTATAAAAACACATTTCTGCTAGATAGTATACCATCCTCCGGATCTACGTGATCACTGCGCATCGGGAAATTGCAAATCCGAAAAGATCGGATTGCAAAATTCTGTTGCACAGTGATTGCATAGATTACTTTCCACCATCCTGCATCCCCCTACAACTCTCCCACGTACCGTTTTCGGCAGCACACACAGCAGTGTGCCCTCAACACTCCTGTACCCCTGCAGCATCATTTCCCTCCAGCTAACGTGGGTCAGAGCTGATGCAGCGGGGTCCCCTTTTCTTTTTTTTTTCTTTTTTGCCCCCCGCTTCCAATGGCATGGAAGCGGGGAGAACCCCACAACCTCCGAAAGCCTATAATGCTGAACAAGGAGAGCAGGGGATACTCCCGCAACCCCTGGTCCCCATGTTTGGCATTATATGCCTTGATGCTTTTTCACAAGAAGAATGTGCAGTAATTGCACATTTGGCTTTTTTTTCTTATGGTTTTTGGGGGAAAACCCCATCATCCCAGAGTAAGTATGAAAGTTTAATACAAAGAAATGCCCAATGGTTGCTTCTACTGATGGAATGTGCTCTTTCCAGTCACCACATCAAACAAACCGTATTACTGCCAACAAAGAATCCACCATTCCCATGTAATTCTGCATCATTGTAATGTTGGTGAAATTGTCCTTGGACATTGTCAAACGCCTTCATTTCTTTTAGACATGCTACATTTCTCCATGGTTGCTAGCAGGTGTTCAGTATAGCAGCTCTGGATATATTTGGTTGGAATTCTTCTAACTTATTAAACATTTCTGCATAGGGATGCTTCTTGAAGAACACCTCCAGATAGCAGGCATACAGTGCAACAAGCAAGTGTGTTTGTGCCCTTGTCCGGCTTGTTGAATTTGTATGCCTTGGAGAATTTCTTGGACAGTGATGCCATTGTACTTGACATCCCACATTTGAGCAGTACTGGATCTATCAATAAGAGCCAACAGCACAAAGTAATACCATACACATGTGCAGAACAATGGGCCACAATACAAATCTATCACAAAGACACTGTTGAGACATCATTAGTTGCTGCACATACCTAAATCCCATGTTACAATAATGTAACACATTTTGAAGATGTTTCACAAATATATTTTGTTACATTTTCCAGATATGTCAAGAAAGTTAACTGATTAGAACCATTTGTTGGGGTACCTGGTATGACCGACATAACACATATGTGGGTTATTTGCTTTGGCACGTCTTGTAAATGTTGCATCAAAAACAGCCCAGGTTGGAGCAAACTTTGGAAAAGAACTTGTTATCCTAGGTTCATTTTGAGAGCCTGTAACCATTGCATCATCATCTGTCTTGCTTGCATATTTTGTGCGGTTTACATTCAAAGTAGTAGAATTTGCTATATTTCTAGTTTTACATAAAACCACTGCACTTCTTAAAATGATTTTAAATCCTTAGCACTGTATCCTCGGAATGTCCTTAAATGGTGGTCAAGGTTTTCCAAGGCAGTGACTGTCAAGGAAGCTTTAAGAAATTCGGTGAGGCTTTAGACTAGGGAGATCTGACAAAAGGAGAGGGTAGTGATGCTGCCGTCAAGGAGAGAGGGTAGAGTGGAATGTATGTTGGTAGGTAAATGAAGTATGGTGGTAGACAGGTGTATAGCATCTTGCTTCAACACCAATTGGGAAAGGAGATGTGTTACATCTTGTCTAACATAGGTGTCCACCATGTAATATGGATTATAATAGTGAGAAGGAATCCCATGAAGGAATCTAGCAGGAAGAATGTATGTAGAATGTATGGTTCTGAAACAATCATGGGTGAGAGGAGAAGAGAGAGGTCGGTGGGCTGAGGCTGTAGTGCATATAACTCTATAAAGCACTGGAAAAATACTTGCCTGGTGAGGATTTTTTTTGTGGCTCACTGTCGGGATGATCGTCTAATAATTGGCTATTTTCTTTCAACTGTACAGCATCATATATCTTCTGTCCTGCATCTACAGTGCAAACAGTGGGCAATGGATGCCTCCCATTTTCAGGCCTATCTCAAAAGAAGCAGGCAGTTTTTTGCAAAAGTAGATCAGTACATTGAGATCTTGTGCGGGAAAGCTCATTCCTGCTCACCAAGACTTCACCAGCATCTTCATGTGTCTGGCCTAGTAAGATTACCTTCGGGTATGCACTTCTTGTAACAGAAAATATGACAATTTGCATTACTGTTGTTTATTTCCTCTTTAGTTGTATTTTTAAGTGTTCTGCAAGGTGTTTATAATCAATGTCTTCACACCTATTTCAGGTTTTTACAACATTAAGTAGTTTATTCAGTAGATTTTGATTTTTGAAATAAAGCCTCCCTTTGTTGGCGTTGAAGCAAACACAAATGAAAGTCTATACCACTCAGGCGATTTGCATTTGGATGACAATGTCCATCTATCTGCATTACACCTTGCATAACTATAGTCAAACAGTTGTATCTGAAACAGATAACAAGCAATCATTTAAAAAACGAAGAACTAAACGTGTAAACACTAGTGATGTACTTGCATGTCTGTATTATAAAATATGACCTTTTTAAAACACGATCGACTTCAGAATAAATGTTAGGGCCACTTTTTAGGCCTAAAATAGTTTTCAAAAAAGGCCTGAGAATTTAAAATCTGTCCATAAATAACGGAGATATTGAAGATGTTATGTACTTTGTTGGCAGCTATCTTGGTGACATCATCATTACTACACTCTATGCAGCTAGAGTGACACCATGGAAAGGCTGCTGTAGAGTTCTGTTGGCCTCCCGACTCAAACAAGTGGGCGTGTCCGGCGATGTGCAGCAAAGGGCATCAAGGCTCTGCTTCCTATAGAGCAGGCCCAAAAATGTGCCCTCAGCACTAGCCACTTGTAAGAGAGAATTGACCCTCGGCAAGTAACAAATGGTGCACTGTGTGCATTTGAAGAACTGATGGGGCAAGTAGTGCAGCTGCACATGCATGGATCTTTCTGTAAATGTCACTGATTATGTACAGGAGAGTACTACAGCTTGCAGAACACTAAGAACAATGCAATATACAGGCTCCACACTGAGAAACTTTTCCCGCCGAGTACTACCTGTCGGAAACCTACATAAATGGGGAGGTCAATTTGAAATGTAGAGATTCGCCACTGCAAACACAGCCTTCCCCAGAGGACTCCTGAACTTCGTACTGCACCTGAACGACCAATTCAAGGGCTAATGTGACTGTAAGCTGGTCAGCCAGACCAACTTTCCATGAAGGCATTGTACACTAGGTTGAAAGCAAATTCCGGACAGCATTATTACAGGTATGTTGTGTCCTATTGTAAGATGTGTGTATTGCGATTAAAGCCAATTAGTGATAATGTTTCCATTATCTAGGATCTGGGAGCAAATACGCTGGTAGTTCTCTAGCTGCAGCCCCAGTCACTTGTGATTCAGCTGTTTTTCTGTTGCCCAAAAAGCCATCATGGCCAGGGGTTAGAGAATAGATGTCTCCGATAGTCCTGGCAGCATCTGCCCCCCCCAAAATAAAGAGGTGATGGCTGGGAGGTTTTGAATTAATTTTAAACTTCCGGTAATTGCTCTGGGCAACCCTGCAGACCATTGTTCTTTGATTTCTTTGCCTGTCAAGTCATTACAGCAGGGGAAAAGACCATATGCAAATCAGGCTTGGTACCACCCCCAAAGGGGCAGTCCAGCACGAACTGCTAGGTCACATCCGTTCTGCACGAGACCACAAGCATCCTCAGACATGTTTCGGCCTTGTTGGGCCTAGTAGCTTGGGTCTCTAGGCCCAGGAGCCACGGGAACGACGTCTGAGCACACCCGTCCCACTCGGGTGACAAAGCAAAACAAATAGCCGATGGCTGGAAGATTTAGAATTAATCGTAAACCTTCGGCAATTGCTCTGGGCAAGTCTTCCTACCTTCATCACCAATACAAGGAGCTGAAGCTTAAATTGAAGAGGCGCTGAGTCTTCCCTCAGCTTTCAGGAATGGCTAAAAAAAGGCCACACTCACCAAATGTTTATTGCTCCGGCCCCTATTGTACTCCAGATGGAGCCAATCAGATCACAAGCGTTGTTTGGGTTTGTATACGTTTATTTAATTTCTGCAGCCCAGTACTGTGTGTGCAAATGGGTGGGAGCTGAAGTGGAAACAAAAGACCAATACAGGGAGATGAAATGGAGAAATGAAATCACATTTTAAAACAAAACCAACAGACGAACAGGTGATGAATAAGAACAAAAGGCAACATGGGAATCAAGAAAAACTGGGAAAAAACAAAGAAAGTGTCTGGAAGAAAGAAAGGGAGAAGGAAAAAGAGTGAAAGATAAAAACAAAAAGTGCATACAAAAGAGAAACCGAAAAGAGAAAGGGAAGAATGAAATAGAAATAAAAAGTGAAGAAAAAAGGACAGAAGCTATAAAAAGAAAAAAAGGAAATAAGCCATGGAGTATAAGAGCAAGACAGGTATATGGCAGAAAGAAAAATCCTAACATGGAGAAGAAAAGGACAGAAAAAGAAAATAGAAAAGGGGAGGGAGAATAGGAAGAAAGGAAAACTAGAAGATGGGATGAGCAGGAGGGTAAGAGGGGAAAAGGGCTAAAAAATAAAAAGGGTTTAAGGAGGGCAGAAGGAGGGTATGAAGAGGAGTGGGTAAGGATAACATAAGGCGAGGTAGAAGGGGTGATGGATTGAATAAATAGAGGAAGAAGGAAGGGAAGAAGGCAAAGAGGAGGAAATCAGAGGAACAACCAGAGAAAGGGTGAGGTGTAAAGAGAGAAGGAAAGCGCGGGTCAGAGTTGTAAAGAGGTGAGGATAAGAAAAATAAGCATTGGCAATGCCAACAATTTGGGCGTTTGTGTAGGCATGGGAATGGCACTTGCCAGGCATTGCCATAGTGGCATTAACTGGCCCTTCATGAAAGCACGTGTAAAATGATGTGTGCGCCCGGGCATCTAATAGCAGTGCCTGGCAAATGCCTAATCCTTATACACAGCCAAAATTGTTGGCTTTGCCAATGCTCGTTTTTAACCACTTGACTGTGGAGGACGAGATATCTCATCCTCCACACTGCTTACCTGTGGTGGGGGACGACTCCCAGGCAATGAATGGGAGGGAGGGCTTCCCCTTCATTGCCTGGGGGTCAGGGGTCAGCACTGATGACATCTGCGCACACTACATGCGCCGATGACGTGATCGGGAAATTAAATTTACATGCTGAAGCCTTTTGGCCTCAGCATGTAAATTGTGCAGACACGTTTTTTGTGCTCATGGGCATTTCCTGCCCGATTGGCTTGGGGGAGGGCTGGTGGGAAAAGGGAGACTCTCAGTTTAGCCTGCGCTGCATCTAGATAGAAATGTGAATATTAGCATGAACATGTACCACACTCAGCTGGAATTCTCAATTTAGCCTGCGCCGCATCTGGATAGAAATATGAATGTCAGCATCTACCACACTTAGATTGAATTCTCAATTTAGTCTGCGCTGCATCTAGATAGAAATGTGAATATTAGCATGTACCACACTTAGATTGAATTCTCAATTTTGCTTGCGTCACATCTATACAGGTTTGTGAATGTTAGCACATGCAACACTTAGATGAAACCGTAATGATGACAGGTGAAACACCCGTATGGAAACATGATCACTAGCCTCCTCTCATATAGACAGAATTTTGAATTAACAAGCACCACACACCCAGGTGGAATAATAAATGATAGCAAGCATCACACCTAGACATAACTGCAAGGACAGAAAGGCCAACTAACCAATCCACTAACAATTTCACCCCTCTCCATACACAGCTCAAACTCTAACCAAACACAACCACAAGCCTAAAACGCAGCAATCCGCACAAACTTCACTACACTGCAACAACAAAACAAACCGCACATACACTTGCAAAACAGCAAACGACGACTACCTATTGTAAAACACCCCAAGCCCAGCCAACGGACCCACCGGGCTGAGGCTGCCAACAGCAAATCACTGCTCTCTTGCACTTTTCCAACCTATTCCCACTAACTCAACCCCCACCCCCTCCCTCTTTCAGAGCCGCCAGAGCGCCAGGGGACCACTCCGGTGGTGACAGTGCGCGGTACAAATGTCCTTTAACATTAACAAGCAGATTGCTGGTCAAGGATTCTCGGTCAACAATCCCACTGGATCACCAAGGAATTGATGTGGGTGGGTAAAAATGTAACAATATGGAACAATGTTGTTTTGCCTCATCTGGGGCACACTTGGGGGCATCAGGGGGCTGGCCCTATGCCTGTGGGGCCGGCTCCCTCAGGAATCCCCCTTAAGGAGGGGCAGATACTTTCTGCTTCCCTGGGGGGGGGCAACACTGTGGGTCTAACTCAATGTTTCCATCCCAGGGAAGCAGAACAGGGCCCTAGGCCACCAGAGAAATGATTTTGGGGGTGGGGGCCCCCCAGGCCAAACAGTCCCTACCCTAAAAAAATAAAAGTAAGGTTGCACAGTCTTGTTTTGCCTTTTTTGGGAGAAGATGGGTGTCCCATTTGCCCCCAAGGAAGGCAAAACAACATAGCGCACTATGAAAGAAGGCACACTTGGGGGCATCAGGGGGCTGGCCCTGTGCCTGTGGGGCTAGCCCTCTTAAGAATACCCCCACAGAGGGGCAGATTCTTTCTGCTTCCCTGAGAGGGCAACATTGAGGGTCTGGCCCCATTTTGCCACCCCTGGGAAGTAGACAGGAGCACTAGGCCACCAGGGAAAGGGTTTTGGGGGTTGGGGAATGTTTGGCCGTTGCCCGCTGGAGCACCACAGGCCGTCCTGTATCGCTGGCCAGGCCACTTTAGAGCTTTTCCCTCCGGGGAGGAATGGGCACCCCACTAGGTCGCCCCATGACTGCTGCTGGACTGGGGGGTGGTTGACCCACATGCGTGGCAGACGCGAAAGGCTTGGGGCAGCAACCCCAGCCATCCGAGAGAACTGGCTGGGCTGCGTTACAGTTTTTCCCTCTGGGAAGGGACAGAGACCCAGCCGGGTCACCCCAAGACCCCTGCTGGGCTTGGGGATGGTTGACCCACATGGGAGACAACCACCCATGACTGGGGCAGCAGCAGCACCCCAGCCGTCCTGGAGATCTGGCCAAGCCGCGTTACAGCTTTTCCCATCGAGAGGGATGGGAAACCTGCCGGGGCTCCCAGGGACTGCTGCTGGCGACTTACATGGGAAACAGGAGCCCAAGCCCGGCCGTCCTGGGGCTCTGGCAATGCCGCGTTACTGCTTACTCCCCGGAAGGGATGGGGACCCTGCCGGGTCGCCCCATGATCGCTACTGGGCTGGGTGGCGAATCATGTGCGAGGCAGACGCCCAAGGTCAGGGGTAGCACCCCCGGCCATCCTAGAGATCTGGCTGAGCTGCGTTACAGCTTTTCCCTCTGGGGAGAGATGAGGATCCTGACGGGGCTCCCTGGGACCGCTGGTGGGCTTTAGGACGATCAACTCACATGGGAAACAGGCGCCCAAGGCCAGGGGAAGCACCCTCAACCATTCTAAAGCTCTGTCCAAGCTGCATTTCAGCTTTTCCCTCAGGGACCCTTCGGGTCGCCCCATGACTGATACTGGGCTGGGGGGCTGTCAACACAGGGGCTGCTCCAGTCTGCTATCTCTGATAATCTTGATGTACTTGCCCCTGTCATGAGGATCCACATGAAGCCTAAAATCAAGTGCAACTCCTGGTAGGACTCTGTCCTCGTCACCCTTAACCGCAAGTGTAGGGTGGCTGAGAGGAAATGGTTGGCATCTTGTACATCCTGTGACAAACTGGTCTGCAGCTTGCTCCAAAGGCAATGCCTACTCTCTGTCCTTACTAAGAAGAGAGCTCACATCCAAGCCCGCGTTTTGGTGGCATCTAACAACTCGGCCGAACTCTTTAACATCTGCAAGGAACTGGCCAAACCTTCCACAGTCTCTACCCTCTGTACAGGCCTGGCTTCTCACTTCATCTCTAAAACCCAGGATATCCTGTCCACCCTCTCTGCTTCTCCCTCCACTCTTTCCTCTTCCGCTGGCCCTGTTGCAGCCATCACCCTCCCTTCTCTGCCTTTCCTCTCTTCTCCCCTGACAAGGTTTCTAGACCAGTCTGATCTATTAAAACCTCATCCAAGCAGATTCTTCCAAAACTATCAAGGACCACACTGACAACCTCGCTCCAGCCTTGGCTGACTTCTGCGACCACTCCTTTGCCTCTGGAACCTCAGGAACCTTCCCCTCCCCTCTTAAGCACTTTCTTGTGCACCCTCTCCTCAAGAAACCCTGCGCTGACCCCTCCCTTTCCGGCTAATTATTGCCCGATCTTCATCCCTCCTTTCCTGGGCAAACTCCTGGAAAAGCTGCCCATCTCCCAGCTTAATCTTCACATTGAATCTGTTGGTTGTCTCTATGACCATCAGTCTGGCTTCAGAGCAACTGGAAGCATGGAAACCGCTCTCCTGAACATCTGTGAGGACCTGCTCGCCAACCTTGATTCTAACCTCCCCTCTGTTCTCATCCTACTGGATTTTTCTTCTGCCTTTGACATGGTCTACCATGCCATCCTGCTAACCGACTCCATGATAATCTGGGTATCGCAACTTCTTTCCTCTCTGACCAACCCTCCCAGGTCCAACTTGGGTCCTTCCTCTCCTTTATCTCGCTCTCGACCTTCAGTGTTCCCCAGGGGTCTAGCCTTTTGCCCTGGTCGTTCAACCAATACCTGGCACCTCTCGCCCTCTGGACACCCAGCTCATCTTCA
Organism: Ambystoma mexicanum; assembly: GCF_040938575.1. Lineage (NCBI taxonomy): Eukaryota > Metazoa > Chordata > Amphibia > Caudata > Ambystomatidae > Ambystoma > Ambystoma mexicanum. The sequence goes on along the minus strand of NC_090936.1, from coordinate 605,608,177 downwards.
GGATCCCCTCGCTGCCTCTTCTCTTTCTCTCATTCCTGACTGTGTCTGCAATCCAGGAGTGGTGTGCCACCAATGATCTCTGCCTGAGTGACAGTACGACAGAGATCCTCCTCATCGGCACACCTGCACCCCCCTTTCCCGCCACTCTCTGGCTGGCCTCCCTTGGCCCTCTATCTGCTCCTACCTGTAATGCTAAGAACCTTGGGGATATCTTCGATTCCACACTCTCCTTCTCCCATCACAGAAGTCAAACTACCAACTGTACCTCCTCAAAGGTATTCTTCATTTCCTCTCCTTCCCCCAGAAGCTCACTGTTTCCAGAGCTCTGGTTCTCTCTAGGCTTGACTACTGTAACAGCCTCTTTTTAAATCTACCCTCCTCTAATCTCCATCCTCTGCAGAATAGGATTGTGAGAGTTGTCCTTGGCTACAAGCCCAGGGATCTTATCTCTCCAGCACTGAAATCTCTCCATTGGCTCGCAGTGGATGCAAGGATCAAATTCAAGACCCTTTGCATTGTCCACAAGGACTTCTGGGGCCTGGGACCTAAATACCTCTAGCTTTCTCTTCAGACGTATCTTCCTTCTTGAGCCCTTCACTCTTCCACCTCTAATTCCCTGAGGTCAGTCGCTCTTCTAAGCAACGAGTTGGGGGCAGATCTCTCTCTTTGGCCGGCGCCTCCCTCTGGAACAGCCTCCGTGCCTCTCTGAAACTTGAGCAGAACCATCTCTGGTTCCGGAAGCAGCTCAAGACTTTCCTCTGTGCTTCTGCCTTCTCTGTTCCCCTTCCCTGCTGATTTCCTGTCTGATAAAGCACTGGTTTCCTGGACAACCTCTGAATCATCCAACCCAGGTACCTGCCCTCCCAGTTGCACACTTGCACTGCCTCCTGGCAACCCTGCACTTGGGGACTGCATCTGCATCCCTACAGCCCCCCTACTTGCACTTATCCAACACTTGCTGTCTGCACTTAGCGCTGCACTACCACATGTTGGCCGCACTCTTTTTCTATGTCTCAATCCTATGTCCCGCACTACTCCTCCCCTTTCCCTGGCACTTTTCCCCTTCCCTCTCCCTCGCACTTGAGCGATCTCAATGTCACTTGGCCTAGTAAGATTGTTGTCTTGTCTTCCCTTGTTTCACCCCTTGTCTCATCGCTCCTTGAAACACTTGTGTATAGGCACGCTATAAATAAAATATCATGTCATAACGCACATGCGAGTGAGAAGCCCCAGCCGTCCTGGAGCTCTGGTCATGGCGCGTTACAGCTATTCCCTCCGGTGAGTGACGGGGACTGCACCGGGTCAACCCATGACCGCTACTGGGATGGGGGGCAGTCGATGAACACGCGAGGCAGAAGCCCTGGCTGTCCTGAAGCTCTGGCTCGGCTGTGTTACAGATTTTCCCTCTGGGGAGGGATGGGGACCCTGCCAGGTCGCCCCATGACTGCTACTGGGCTGGAGGGTGAGGCATGTGCAAGGCAGATGCCCAAGGCAGGGGCAGCACCACTGGCCGTGCTCGAGAGCTAGCTGGGCTGTGTTACAGCTTTTCCCTCTGCGGAGGGATGGGGATCCTGCCGGCTCTCCCTGGGACCGCCAGTGGGCTTTGGGGCGATCGACTCACATGGGAAACAGGTGCTCTGGGGCAGCACCCCTGGCCGTCCTCGAGCTCTGTCCATGCAGCGTTTCAGCTTTTCTCTGAGGCGAGTGAGGGGGACCCCTCTGGATCACAGCATGACCGATGCTGGGCTGGGGGGCAGTCAATGCACATGCGAGGCAGAAGCCCCGGCCGTCCTGGAGCTCTGGCCAGGGCGCGTTACAGCTTTTCCCTCTAAGTGACAGGGACCCCGCCGGGTTGCCCCATGACCGCTACTGGGATGGGGGGCAGTCGACGCACATGCGAGGCAGAAACCCTGGCCATCCTGGAGCTCTGGCTGGGTTGTGTTACAGCTTTTCCCCCTGGGGAGGGATGGGGATCCTGCCGAGGCTCCCTGGGACCACCGGTGGGCTTGGGGGTGGTCGGCCCACATGGGAGACAAAGCCGCGAGCAGCATGGCAGGCCATCCTGGAGCTCTAGCCGCGTTGCATTAAAGCTTTTCCCTCTGGGGAGGTACGGTTACCTAGATGGGTCGCCTCATGACCGCTGCTGGGCTGGGGGGGCGGTCGACCCACGTGCGAAGACAGGAACCCAAGGCGGGGGGCAGCCTCCACAGCCGTCCTGGAGATCTGGTCAAGCTGCGTTACAGCTTTTCCCTCCGGGCAGGGACGGGAACCCTTTCATGTCACCCCATGACCCCTGCTGGGATAGGAGGCAGCCCACCCACATGCAAGGCAGACACCCAAGGCTGGGGGCAGCACCCCCGGCTGTCCTAGAGCTCTGGCTGGGCCGCATTACAGATTTTCTCTCCGCAGGGGGAAGGGGTCCCCGCTGGGTCGCCCCATGACTACCACTGGGCTGGGGGTGGGGGGAGTCGAACCAGGTAAGAGGCAGTCACCCAATGTCGGGGGCAGTACCCTCGGATGTCCTAGAGCTCCAGCTGGGCTGCGTTACAACTTTTCCCTCTGGGGAGAGATGGGGAACCTCCCAGGGCTCCCTGGGACCACTGGTGGGCTTTGGGATTGCTCTGCCCTCTGGGAGCTCTGGCCGTGGCGCATTATAGCTTTTCCATGCAGGGAGGTACAGGGACCCCGCCAGGGGCTCCCTCGGACCACTGCAGAGCTGGGAAAAGTCGTCCCACATGAGACACAGACGGCCCAGGCCGGGGGCAGCAAGCCCGAGCGTCCTGGAGATCTGGCAATGGCTAGTTACAGTTTTCCCATCCAGGGAGGGTCAGGGGACCCTCCTGGGTCGCCCCATGTCCACCGCTGGGCTGGGGGGTGGTTGACCCACATACGAGGCAGATGCCCAAGGCTGGGGCATCACCCCCAGCCGTCCTAGAGCTATGGCGTTTAAGTCTGGGGAGGCATGGGGACCATGCCAGGGCTCCCTGGGACCGCAGTTGGGCTTTGGGATGGTGAACCCAAATGGGAGACAGGCGCCCAAGGTGGGGGGCAGCACACCCGGCCGTCCTGGAGCTCTGGCCATGCCACGTTACAGCTTTTGCCCCCGGTTAGGGACAGGGATCCCGCATGGGCTCCCTTGGACAGCTGCTGGGCTTAGCGACAGTCGACCCACATGGGAGACAGGTGCCCAGGGCCGGGAACAACAACCCAGGCCGTCCTAGAGATCTGGCTGTGCCATGTTACAGCTTTTCCCTCTGGGGAGGAACAGGGACTCCGTTGGGTCCCCCACGACTGCTGCTGGGCTGGGGGGCTGTCGAACCAGGTGCGATGCAGATGCCCAAGGTCGGGGTGGCACCGACATGGAGCTCTGGCCTTGCCGTGTTACAGATTTTCCCTCTGTGGAGGGATGGGGACCATGACTGCTGCTGGGCTGGGAGGCAGTTGCTCCACGTTCGAGGCAGACACCCAAGGACTGGGGCAGCACCCTCAGCCATCCTAGAGCTCTGGCTGTGCTGCGTTACAGCTTTTCCCTCTGGTGAGGGACAGGGACCCTATCAGGTTGCCCCATGAATGCCGCTGGGCTGGGGGGCAGATGACCCATGTGCGAGGCAGAGGTGAAAGGCCGAGGGCAGCACCTGGGCTGTCCAAGATCTCTGGCTTGGCTGAGTTACAGCGTTTCCCTCTGCGGTTTGATGAGGACCCTGCTGGGGCTCCCTGAGACCACTGCTATGTTTGGGGAGAGTCGACCCACATGTGAGACAGGCATCCAGGGCCAGGGGCAGCACCCCAGCTGTCCTGGAGCACTGGCTGTGCCGCGTAACAGCTTTGCCCTCTGGGGAGGAACGGGTACACCGCATGATCACCCCATGACTGCCACTTGGCTGGGGCAGTCGAACCAGGTGATAGACAGACGCCCAAGGTCGGGAGCAGCACCCTTGGCTGTCCTAGAGCTCTGGCTGGGCTGCAGTGATGCTGGAAATGCCTTATGGAGGGACAGTGCCTCCTAGTCCTTGTCCTACCACTTCTCTGTGTATGTTATCTCTATGTTTTCTGCCACTAAGGCCTATTCTCGACCTCTGGCAGTGCAGCTCTTCATGTTTTCCTTTTGATGAACAACACCCATGGGATACCTTCATGGCACCCAAGGGTGGGGGTACACTCTTCAACCCCTTATGTGTGTTTGGGGCACCTCTGTGTTGCCCACAGAGCACCGTATGGGTTGGTGGTAGCTACATGCTGATTTGGCAGTGGCCCTGAGTGTTCTCTATTTTTGGGAGACCCAGTCCCTGCCATAGGAATCAATGGATTCCTGATGGAAGACAAGATTACCACTGTGGCCTCTGGGTTTCTACTGCCTTTTACCTTGTTTCCTCCTGACTGCTGTTGGGTGGAAATACCATATATGACTCTGCGGTTGCCTCCTGTCAGACTGACTGGAGTCTTCTCAGTGGCTGTGTGTTGCGAGTACACCCTTGGGTGGGACCTGTATGAATGGAGTCTGAAGTGAACTCACATTCTGTGTTGTGGGTGTTTGGTTTCTGTCTGTGTGACACAATTAATGAAACAGTCCTGACATGAATGTAGCGTAGTGTGCTGAAAGGCTGGGTACTTACCCCAATCCACATTTTTTGTTATGGTGTCTGGGTGGAGTGAATGGCCTGAATGCCTGTGAGCCTGATTGGCTGACTACCTGCACGAATGCCCTTCTGCATAGGGTGGCTGAGACTAGCTCAGCCAGAGTGAATGGGGAACAGATGTGTATATCTGGTGACCTTGCACTATTTGTTCAGAAGCTGAAGTCGAAGCTGAAGCAAGAAGAACCTGTTTCTTGGAGCCCAGCTGGAGGAGAAGTCTGCTGTTGCATTTTCTTCATGTAATCCCAAAGCTGCTGTGTTCTTTCAAGGGCTGATCCAGAGAGGACCTGCAAATGAGACGTCTCCCCGAGCTTTGAGGGACCATTGTGCAACCTGTTGCTCTTCATTTGAAGTACCCTGGAAGTCAGTCCTGTGTGCCTGCCGTCCGGAGAAGGGGTCTTCGTGAAGCCTAAAGAGGAGTGCCTAGACATCTCGACTCAAAGAAATCCTTTGGTGTTACCCAGAGTCCGGAGGTATGTTTTGTGACTGCTGGAAGCCGTTGCTATCTACCACCCAGAAGATAGTGTAGCCTGGCATTGTTCTGCTGGACACCTGGAGCTGCAAATGTTCCAAACTGCCTAAGAATAATTCAAGGGACATCCTTGCCATCAACACTGACTACTTTTTCCTGCCACAGAGAGTCCAGAGTCGCTGAGTACAGAGGAAGGTCCACTGGTGGGTTTCCTGCCACCAGAAGATAAGGAAGACATCCCAAGGGGCCAGGCTTGGTGAGGGTCCGAGGTCCACTTCAGTGGTTGAGTTCAGGTTGCCAGAAGCCATCCATGTGTCCATGCTGTGGCTGCATCACCGAAGAACCAAAGGTTGGACAACCGTGTAAATCCGAAACCCGACACCAAAAATGACCTATGCACCCATTGTCGCAAGAAGTCATTGAGGGTCCCCAGGGGCCTTATCCGCATCTGCCACACCTTTAAGGAGCCCACAGCAAGTTTCATCTTGACAAGACTTCTAGTGACAGAAATCCTCGACCAACGGAGAGCTCTGCGAAGAGCCAAACTGCTGAACTTCCGAAAGACTTTGGTTCCATTTTTCTTCTTGGACTCAGCATCCCAGTGGCTCCTTCTTCAAAATGGGGGACCATCCTCGGAGGGAATTGTCGAGTGAAACCGAGAAACTCTGCCACTTTGCCTGCCAAGCCACCAAAGGTACTGTGACGAGGAAGAGCATCTTCTAGCCTCAGGTGTCGTCCAGGGGGTCCCATATTAATCTTGGATCCTTTTCTCCTGTGGGCTCTCAGGTACTTTGGGATGGTATAACCTTTTTAAAAGAAAACAGAAAGTTATTGAACATTATTGGACTGGGCTGTAAAAGACAAGATAAGTTACTCCCTAGCTTTTCCTTTACAGGTTGCCCAGATGGGGGGATTCTCACACAGAATTGTATATCAAGTCTAAAGAAAGCATTCTGCCGCTGTTCATAAATAACCTGCCTTTCTTCCCTATTGTATGCTGGTACACCTCACTTAAGAATTCACATACATATTTAACATTGTCTGCAGTTGGTCCATTTGCTACTGAATTTAAGTATTGTTGGTGGTACCACATAGAGGGCCTAATTCACAGAAGCAGTTTAGAATGGCAAAACCACATGGAAAACATTCTGTGAATTAGGTCCAGAGTGTATATATTTGCCATTCTTTGAATAGAACTGCCTGAGTAAAAAGTGTTATTATTTGTGAGGAAAAGAGGGGTGGGGCACGGAGGCACCATGTGCGGTTTGCAGGGCCCAGGAGACTACAATTCCCATGAGGCAATGGGTATCATGGATGCGCACGCATACACGCAAGCAATACTGCCTATAAAGTCCCTCCCCAGCCCGTGCTGCTTGTTGGTGATGCTGGCGTCTGGCACGGGCCAGAGAAGTGTTGGCAGGACTACTGATGACCGCAGGAGGACGGTGAGCGTACACAAACGGGGACCAGAGGAGGAGGCACCAGGAGAATTCCCTTGTTGTGCGCGCGAGGTCGCACTACTCAGACTGCGGGTTTGTCCCGCCCAATGCTTGATCTGAGAGGTGGCAGTTGCCCCCCTCCAGGCCTCAACTCCACGTTGGTGTCAAGGTGTGTGTGTGTGGGGAGGACATGTGGAGGGAAGACAACAGCCGGAATAGAGACTCTAGCAAACTCTTGAGTTTAAACAGGAACGTTTCATCTGGCATACGAAACATTCCTTTCTTTATTTTGCAGCAGGTCAAAAGGGAACACTCCAAGTAGCAGACGTGTTTAGGGCAGGGGCTACGGACACTGACATTTTCATTGGGTGACGTTTGTTTAATGCTATGCTCTGCCATGTTTTTTGTGTTCAGCAAGCACTCTTAGTGCTAAGAGAGTGAGCTCTTGTCTCTTATATGTGTGCTCATGTACTGCCTATGTAGAAGCTTTTTCAGATCTTCCTGGTACTATGTTGCTTATTTAGATGCTTGCCAGCTATGTCATGGTTCACAGCATGTTTGCTTCTTCTTGTGAGCATAGTTCTAATCAAGAAGGAGTGTGCTCAAGCTGCTCAAGGGAGTGAACACTGGTATTAGGAGGTCAGGTGCAACAGGAGAATTTAAGTGTGTTTCAATTCGTGTTGTATGTACCTTTCCTTACATCCCTAATACCCATCCACTACGCAAGATCCTTACCCTCATTCCAGTTACCCTAAACACCCCCTTCTCTATCCACAATTTCTCCCTAACCCTCTTCCCCCCCATTGTCTGCCTCGCAGTAACCTGTTATACTAAATCACGAGCCAGTGCCAACTAAGGTGTGAGGGGTGATATATATATGTATATCTGAATCTTATTTTATATAACAAAGCTGTGTTATTACCTAACAGTGTGTGAACATTCCTTTGCGGGGACTTGGGGATTCACTGTACAGGCCTGCATCACCTCCTGAAAGCTTAAGCCTTGAATGCTCATCCATTGCTACCCATTGAGAGCCTTGGCTGAGGTGTTCTGTGTCTTGACCTTACCATAAAGAGGGCAGAAGTACAGATATCCCCTCCACCCCAGTCTTTACACTGGTGGTACAGCAGCAGGATCATTGGTTTTAAGACACAGTGTTAAACCTAGCTACTACTAAATATCCACACTTCTTTACTATTTTAGGGTTTAGTGGTGTATACTGATAACTACATTACAAACATTCGAAACTATTGCAAATGGTAAATTGACTAGGGTGAGCTTAGATGCTCTCCAGAGTGTTTGTGAAGTGAGAGAAATCGATTTTGAAGAAAAGTCTAGGGCAGCTATAGCGGAGCTTATAGCTGCTCTTGTGGATTTCCAGGCAGATTGTGATACACATGATGAATATGTGGGGGAAGGTGGCGGGGGGAGGGGGTTGGCTCTGATGTGGTCATTGCCCCTGGTGAAGTCACAGATGTTGCCAATGGAATGCCCACCTCTCCTGTAACTCCTATTCCAAAACCCAGCATTGTTTCTCAGGAAAGTGCCCTGGAACTTGAGTTATTAAGGATGAAACTAGCATTTGAATGCAACAAGTTAGAGACTGAAGCTCAGTTGAAGAAGGAGATGGAGCTGGCATGACAAATAGCACCAAAAGACAGAGACTCTGAGTGTAAAGGAATCCAACTGGAGAAAGCTAGGATAGAGACTTCAGCCAAACTAGTTGAGAGAGTCAGGTCTCCTGCTAACAAATGTATGAAAGATGTGGTTAGTATGTGGAGGGTTCTGATATCCTCCAATGGATAGAGGTATTTGAAATGGCGTGTGCTATCCATGATGTTGACCATAGAGATTGAGCTAAGTGTTTATTAAAACATTCTCCCTCTTAGGTCCAAATATCTAGTGGGGTCAGGTCTCATGTGGGTGGAGTAAGAGTAGTGGTGCTCCTGCTGTAAAGCAGGCTTCCAGACGATCCAATTCAGTGCCCCGCTTACCTGGCACCTCTTTGGGTGGTGAGGCCTTGGACCACAGGAAGGGTGACCCCAAGTGTAAAGGTAAGGCCCTTGGTGTCCAGGCTGGCAGCCCGACATACCCTTACTCTATGCCTGAGGTGAAGGCAACTGTCCTCCCCTCCTCTCCAGGAATCACCTTTGGTGCTCCTGTAGAGATTTCCTTAGTGTCCCCTGGGGCCTGAGACCAGTACTCAGAAGTACTGGCTACTCTGCCACAGAACACTGAAAGATTTGTGAGAAGTGTCCTCATAAATGGCAAACTTTCCACTGGTTTGAGAGACACTGGGGCTAGCAGGACAGTGGTGGACAGGACCCTGCTCATGCCAGAGGACTATGTAGGTGCTCCACTGAGAACCACCAGGTTAGCTGGTGTGCTTCCCAAACGCTCTCCTGTAGCCCTAGTCACCATTCAGATTGAGGACAAGACAGCAAAGTTTCCTATCATGGTTCAGGACAATGTGCCTTTTAACATTTTGTTGGGGAATGACTTTGTTAATTTGGGATGGGTTACCCCTGACTGCTGCTGCAGTCACTAGGTCACAGGTGAAACAGGGCCTGACTGAAATACAGTTACCCAAGCGAAAGGGGAAACCTAAGGCTAAGAGGAAGATTAAGAAGACCACCTCTGTGAAGTGGGCTCCTTCTCTTCCAGCTGTTTCAGCATCACCCACTGTGGTCCCAGCTCCTACAGGACTAGACCCATGATGACCCATGACTCATCTCCTGACGGAGAAGATCCAGAGGACCCTCCTCATGGAGAGGTACTCACCCCAGAGGATCACCCAGATCTCCAGTGCTTGTTAGCTGAAGGTGGCCCTCTGGGCGGATTTCTGTAAAGGTCAAAGATAGTGCCACTCTCTTGAGGGTCTAAGGAAACAGGCCCAGCAAAAAAGGTGAAGTGCCTAGGTCTTTTAATATTTATTGGGAGAGCGAGCTCCTTCACAGTGAGCCCACTCAGCATGAGCCTGGTGCAGTCAATAGGTTGGTTGTAACCCAGGTATCCTTTTGCAGTTGGCACATGAGGTACCCTTAGCTGGTCAACTTGGGACCAAGAAGACCAACAAAGACTCTCAGCTCACTTTTATTGGTCCAGAATTGGAGTAGAAGTGGAAGCTCACTGTAAGACTTGTCCCACTTGTCAGTTGTCTGGCAAGAATAGAGGCTGTGTCATTGCCCCACTGCAGCCTTTGCCATTGGTTGGCACACCATTTGAGAGGGTGGACATTTACATTGTTGGTCCCCTACACCCTCCAACATCAGGTAGACACCGGTTCATCATGGCCCTGGTAGATCATGCCACCAGGCACCCTGAGGCTATACCCCTTCAGACCTTAAGTGCCAAGGTGGTTGCCAGGGTTTGCTCTCCTGGGCATTTTTAACAGAGTTGATTTTCCGAAACAGGTGATTTCTGACCAAGGAACCAACTTCATGTCTAGTTACATGCAAGCTATGTCAAAGGAATGTGGCGTAACTTATAAGTTCTCCATCTCCTACCATCCTCAGACCAATGGTCTGGTTGAGAGATTTAACAAGATTCTCAAGGGCATGTTGGGTGCTTCGGAAGAGCCCCTAAGGAAGACATGGGATCTCTGCCATGCCTGGTGTTTTCCAATAGAGAGGTGCCTCCAGAGGTTGTTGGTTTCAGCCCCTTTGAGCTCCTCGTTTGACATCCATTGAGGGGGACCCTTGCCTTAGTAAGAGATGTTTTGGAAGCCACTCCTCTGGGTCCTGCCAAGCAAGTGGTGGACTATGTGTTAGGCCTCAGAAGGAGGATGGCATAGATAATGGACCAGGCATCAGTGAATCTTAAGGCAAGCCAAGAAAAGAACAAATACTGGCATGACCTTAAGGCCTCACAAGTGGATTGGACTCCTGGTCAGGAGATCCTTGTGATGGAGCCTACCAAGCCTCAAGCTTTGGAAGGTAAGTGGACTGGACCCTTCAGGATAATCTCCAAGATGGGTGAAGTCAACTATATGGTGGACGTGGATATTCCTGGGGTAACCCCCCAAGTCTTCCATGTGAAAATGCTCAAGCCTTTCCACAGGAAAGGAGAAGTACCATGCCTCTTGCTAGCTTCAGAGCAGGAAGAGGATGAGAGTGAGCCCCTTCTTGATTTGCTGCATAGCAACCCTCGGGATGGCTCAGTGGAGCGAGTGCAACTCTCTCCAGATCTAACACCAAAGCAGCAGGGGACCAGCAGGCCTTTCTCATGATATTGACACTGGTGACAGTGGACCTGTCAAAAACAGATGCAACAGGATTGTCAGCCACTGTTAGAACATAATATATACAAAGAGGAACTCCCAAACGTTCAGGAACTTAATGGAGCCAAAAACTATCTGAAAACACAAGGGTGTTCCTGAACAAACTAAGTTGAAGGTATCGTTTACATAGCTATCAGTAATTATTCAACTGGTAGCCTAAACAGCAAATTATATCAAATTGTCAGTATTTGATTTTCTGGTATATATCGCCAATCAAGGTGACCTTATAAGAAGGGACATGCAGGCAGAGGTCACCAAGATGTTGGACTTGGGTGTCATTGAACCCTCAACCAGCCCCTGGTCCAGCCAGTGGTCCTTGTCCAAGGCAAGTTGCCAGGCAGGTACCAAGGATTGGATGTTCTGTGTGGACTACAGAGAAGTCAATGCAGTAACCAAGACTGATGCACACCCATTGTCCAGGGCTAATGGCTTGATGACAAGATAGGTGCTGCCAAGTTTGTGAGCACCTTTGACCTCACATTAGGCTATTGGCAAATAGCTCTGACCGGACAGACCAAGGAGAAAACAGCTTTCTGAACACCAGAAGGGCTCTACCAGTTTAGGGTTATGCCTTTTGGGTTGAAGAATGCCCCTGCCACCTTCCAAAGGTTAGTCAATAATGCTCTCAGTGGGCTGCAGGCCTTCTGTGTGGCCTACCTAGACGACATTGCTGTCTACAGTTCCACCTGGGAAGAGCATTTGACATGCCTGGATAAGGTGTTGCAGGCCATGAAAAGGACCAACCACACTATCAAGGCAACCAAATGCCAGGTAGCACAGGGGAAGGTTACCTACCTTGGTCATGAGGTAGGAGGGGGTCAAATCCAACCTCTCCCTAGTAAAGCAGAAGCTGTACAGGACTGAGACTCCTTCTACTCAAACCCAGGTAAGAGATTTTTTGGGCCTCACTGGGTACTACCAAATCGTCATGGCAGACTTTGGCACCATAGCTGCACCTCTGACCTCACCCAAACAGCCTAGTAAGGTTCATTGGAGTGAAGACTGTTAAAGGGCCTTTGATGGCTTGAAGGAAAGTGTCTGTGCAGTGCACCTGTCTTGTGTGCCCCTGACTACAGCAAACTATTGTGCAAACTGATGTCTGGGACACTGGAATTGGAGCTGTCTTGTCTCAGTTAGACAAGAAAGGGAGAGAACACCCCATCATGTTCATCAGTAGGACACTCGCGGGCAAGGAACTTAGGTGGGCCACAGTGTTTTCGCATAAATTGGGCACTTAGGCATTTTAGACCTTACCTTACCTAAGGTCCAAACTGACTGTAAGCCCTTACAATGGCTTGTGCAGATGAAGGATGAAAACCCAAACTGCTCAGGTGGTCCAGTAGCCTGTAATGGCTAGACTTCACCATTGAGCATAGGCCAGGGAAGAGTCATGATAATGCAGATAGCCTTTCCAGAAGGATGTTTACAGTCTGGATGAGGGTAACAATCTCGTGGGAGATCAGTTGCCCTAACGTCAGTCTAGGGGGCATATGTGATGCTGGAAATGCCTTCTGGAGGGACATAGCCTCCTGTCCTTAGCCTACCACTTCTGGCAGTGCAGCTCTTCAATCTTATATTTTGGTGAACATCCCCCATGTGATACCTTTATGGCACCCATGGGTGGGGGCACACCCTTGTACTCCTTATGTTTGTTTCTGGGAACCTGTGTGTTGCCCACAGAGCAGATTATGGGCTTGTTTCAGCTACATGCTGACTTTACAGTGGCTCAGAGTATCCTCCATTTTGGGATCAGGCCCTGCCATAGGAGTCATTGGATTTGTGACAGAAGGCAAGATGGCCCATTTGGCCTCTTGCTTTCTATTGCCTTTTACCTTGTTTCCCAAAGTCCCAGGAAGCCCTGACTTGGTCTCTTCCTCCTGAATGGCTGTCGGGTGGAAACACCATATATGTCTCTGTTGTTTCCTTTCCCCCCTGACTGGCTATTGGGTGGAAATACCATTTATGGCTCTGGGGCTGCCTACTGTCAGACAGACTGGAGCCTTCCCAGGTGTGTGTTGTAGGTACACCTCGGGATGGGACCAGTGTGAATGGAGTCTGAAGCCAACTCACATTCTCTGTTGTGGGCGTCTGGTTTCTGCGTGTGTGACACAATAAATGAGACATCCCTGCCTGAAACTGACATGAATGCAGTGTAGTGTGTTGAAAGGCTGGGTAATTGCCCCAATCCACATCTTTTGTTATGTGTGTCTGGGTGGAGTGAACGGCCCAAATACCTGTGAGCCAGATTGGCTGCCTGCCTGCATGAATGCCCTACTGTGTGATTGGCTGACTGAGCCTGGCTCAGGCAGAGTGAATGAGGGACAGATGTGTACATCTGGGGATCTTTCACTTACTAATTTGTTCAGTAGCTGAAGTCGAAGCTTATGAAGAAGCTGCTCCTTGAAGCCCAGCTGGAAGAGAAGTCTGCTGCTGCATTTCTTCAACCATCCGAAAGCTGACGTGTCTCCCAAGGATTGATCCACAGAGGACCTGCAAAGGAGAACTCTCCCCGAGCTACGAGGGACCATCTTGCAAACCTGCTACTCTTCATCAAAGTATCCTGGAAGCCAGTCCTGTGTGCCTGACATCCAGAAAAGGGGTCTTTAAAGTCCAGAAGAGGAGTGCCAGAAATCTTGAGCCAGAGAAGTCCATTGGTGTCACCCAGGGTCCGGAGGTGCGTTTTGTGACCGCTAAAAGCCATTGCTGTCTACCGCCCAGAAGAGGGGGTACCCTGGCATAGTGCTGCTGGACAACCGGAGCTGCAAAAGTTCAAAGATGCCTACGAACATTTGAAAAGACATCCGTGCAGTCACCACTGACCACTTTCTCCCACTGGAGATAGCTCAGAGTCGTTGGGTGCCATGGAAAGTCTGCCGGAGGGTTTCCCGCCACCAGAAGCTATTGCAGTCGGCCCGAGGGTTCAGACTTGGTGAGGGTCCAAGGTCCACTCCAGTGGTTGAGTCCAGGTCACCAAAAGCCATCCAGAAGTCTGTGCTGCGGCGGCAGCACCGAAGAACCAAAAGTTGGAAAACCGTGATGTTCCGAAACCTGACACCAAAAGTGACCTATGCACCAGCCGCTGCCAGAAGTCATTGCGGGGATTCCAGGGGTCTTATCTTCATCCACCAAGCCTTTAAGGAGACCACAGCAAGTTTCTTCTTCACAGGACTTTTACAGTCAGACATCGTCAACCAAAGGAGAGCCCCGCGAAGAGCCAAACTGCTGCCATTCCGAAATACTTTGGTTCATTATTATTCTTGGACTCAGCATCCCAGTGGCTCCTTCTTCCAAAAGGGGGGGTCCATCCTCGGAGGGAATCATTGAGTAAAGGCAAGAACTCTGCCACTTTGTCTGCCAAGGCACCAAAGGTAATGTGACGAGGAAGAGCATTGTCTTGGATCCTGTTCCTCTTGTGGCCTCTCGGGTACTTTAGGGTGGTAGAACCTTTTAAAAGAAAGAACAACATTATTGAACAATATTGGACTGGGCTGTAAAAGACAACATAACTTACTCTTAACTTTTCTATTACAGGTTGCCCAGGTTGGGGGATCCTCACACAGAAGTACTTGTCTAGTCTAAAGAAATCATTCTGCCACTATTCATGACTAACCTTCCTTTCTTTCCTATTCTATGCTGGTTATACCTTATTTAAGAATTCACCTGACATTTACAACTGTCTGCAGTTAGTGTGGTACCACATAGTGTATATATTTACCATTATTTGAATAAGTCATTCCATGTACAAAGTGTTATTATTATTATTTTTTTTTATTTGCTTTTATCAAATCAATGATTTTGCAAAGACGAGGAAGAAGAAAGTCTTGAAGTTAGAGTTTCAAAGTTTCGTTTTCTTCTTTCCAGCCTTCTCACAGTTTAAAAGTTTAAAAGTTCCCTTCTGATGTTCACAACGGATTCAGATTCCCGTTATAACCTTTATTGGTCAGAACCTAGCCTCTCGTTTTCGTTGGTTTTAAGAAAGCATGCCTCTAGGGCTGCCTTTAAAATTTTAGCTGTTGCTATTGACCATGTAGTCCTGGATCCACTCAGGAGGCGGTTCCACCAGACGTCTTCTTTGTACAGGAGATTAGGATTAATCAATGGTCTCACAAACGCTCTTTGCCATTTTTTCATTTTAGAGCAGTGCATCAGGATGTGCTTTACCGATTCAGGCTTGTGTTCAGTTTCGCATAAGCGACAGTGATTTGTTTGCGATTGGCCCCTGGTGGCCCTTATTTCGTTGGTCGGAAGCAGGTTAAGACGAGATCTCAGAAAAATAGATCTTAAGGCCTTATCTGGGAATCTTTTTAGGACTTCAGTAGTTGAATGTAATGTTTTGGGTTGGAAGTTCAGATGAGTGAGGAGTTTGTTGTTTCCTGCTAGTGTTAGAGTCTATATCCAATCCAATTGGTCCATTTTCCGTTTTATTTTCGTAGGATTTTGAATCAGTTCCTCTTCAGAACATCCACTGTTGAACAAATGTGCTCGCTGCTTGGCTGCCCAGGTGGTAAGAGACTTGTTCCTTCCTTCTGCCATTTCGGTTTTATGTTATACAGGGGCGGTGAGTCCTGCATTATTATTTTCCTAAACAGCGCCATTCCACCTGCCTCAATAACAGCTTTCAGGGAGTTGATTCCCAGTTCTCTTCTGTTGATAGAGATAGGTGTGGAGTTGGGAAGCTGAAGGACTTTCCGCCAAAAATAGGCTTCCAATTTTGGCCAAATCACAGTGGGAATCGCTGGCATTGCCTCACATTCGTATGCCAAGCTCGGAATTACTTTGCCTTTGTAAAATTTTGTGGCCGGTAGAAGCGAAAAACAGCCGTATTTCCTGTCGATTATTTTTGCCTGGGTAGTGAGTTTTCGTGTCTTGTCCCATTGATGGTTTTGCATCGAAGTCTCAAACTTTGAATTATCCATCGTCACCTCCAGATATTTAAAGAACTTCACCACTTCTATGGTCGAGTTTTCAATATGCCATCTGATGTTTTTTTGGGTTCTTTCTTGGCAACTGTCCAAGTATCAAGATTTTTGTTTTCTCCTTATTTATCCCTAAATTGTTTTTTGAGATGTATTTAGCCAAGTTATCGAGCTGTCTTTGGAGACCAATTTCAGTCTGGTCAGGAAGGATCTGGTCAGCATATAATAAACAAGCCACAGAAGTCTCACCAATTTTTGGAGGGAAAGCTCTAGTCTTGCTGGCGTTTTCTTTAAAATCTCCAAGAAAGGAGATGAACAGGACCGGGGCCAGTTTCACCCCTCTGAGCGTCGGAATTTCTTCGGACAACCGACCTGCTTGATCTAACTTGACCCTAATTGACATCTTGTTGTGAAAAGCCTTTATTGGGTCAAGAATTTTGCTCGGACATTTCCATTGTTCCAGTTTGGACCACAGCAGAGCTCTGTCTACTTGATCAAAGGCTTGACTGAGATCTATAAACGCCAGGTATACTTTCAAAGGCCCTGGAGTGAGTTTGGCCTTTATAGCACTTAGCATCATGATGTTGGCTGTGGTCCCCGAGTTTTTCATGAACCCTGCTTGAAAAAGGTCTCGGCAGGGGGCTGTTTTAGCCCAAATTTGGAAGCTCTTTAAGAGGAATGATCCGTAGAGCTTACCAATTGTGTCCAAAAGCGCAATGGGGCGATAGTTTCCTGGGTCGGTTCTGTCTACTTTTTTATAGATGGGAGTGATTGCTGCGCAGCGCCAGGAGTTCGGAATCGATCTTGTAATGCAACATTTTTTGAACACCTGGCCAATGAAGCTCGCCCACTCCTCCGGGTGGTTTTTTAGGTCTATGTTGGTGATTCCATCAGGGCCGGAGCTCTGGAGGATATAAGACGCCTGATGGCCAGTACAATGTCTTCTTCATTTGAGAAGTCTTCCCAAGTAGTTGGATTTG
This sequence comes from Ambystoma mexicanum, assembly GCF_040938575.1. NCBI lineage: Eukaryota > Metazoa > Chordata > Amphibia > Caudata > Ambystomatidae > Ambystoma > Ambystoma mexicanum. The sequence goes on along the minus strand of NC_090936.1, from coordinate 605,591,457 downwards.
ACTCAGACCCCAGAAGAGGAATAGTTTGCCTGGGGAGCTGCAATATCTTGGAGAAGTGTAGTTTCCAGACTTCTTCTGAGACATTGTTCGATCCTATTGCGGTTGACCCGTCTCCTGTATTCCTAATCAATTGCCAGAAAGCACCTGAGTTCTTATCTGCCAATTATCTCAGCATTTCTTCTGAGTCACATTGATAGAGGTGAGCTCTTTGGAATCTTAATAGGATTTATACAGCTTTTGTTCATTCAGATAGGTTTCCCTTGGTCCATCTGATTCAGAGGTTGCTGCCTGCTTCTTCAGCTTTCTCAGGGTGCGACGTTTCATTACCAACTCTTTGTCGTAGGTGTGTAATGGTTGCTGGGTACCCTTTGGATTTAGCTTCCTGGGTATCAGATACGGAACCAATAAGGGTTGGTAGTCAGTTGAATTTGTTGTCCCTCTGTTTTCCCGCAAGCAGTGAGTTGCGTAGTTTTTGGACAGTTCTTTAATTTGTTCCGCTGTAAGCCTTAGGCGGTTTCCTTGGGCATTTGATTCAATTTATTCTGGCATTTGAATTCTGTCACCCCCTTCAGTCGGCCATGTGATTTTCAGGATGTTATGGTCGCTTGCTTCTGCCTTATGACCTCAAAAGTTGTAATTCGGCTCAGCATCGGCTTTGATACATATATGTAGTCTATCGTCCCTTCTAGAGAACCTCTTTCCTAAGTGGGAATATAGATGGCCTGAGGAAGAGAGTGATCAATATTGTAGAGGTTTCTAGAATCCATGAGGGATTGCCATTACTTGCCACGTGATTCCACCTGGCTTGTCGGACGTGGTGATGTGGTTCTCGGGAGTCCTGTCGGGCATTTGGCATTCAAGTCCCCACTTAGAATTATAAGGGAGTTGTTTTGGGCAGTCATGTTGCCATTGATCTCGGTTTCGATGGTTGCTAGGAAGAGTCTATCTGAGATGACTTGAGGATTCCAATAGGTTGTGATTGTGGTAATCAAAGAGGAGATCATGGAGTGACTTCGCGTCCAGTCGTTCCCACTTTATTAATACTGCTAAGTGAGTTTGAGTAGAAGAAAGCTTCTTCTGAATTGAAAGTCCAGAACTGGACTGGACTACCACAAGGAGACCAGCTGATGGACGACCCAGACGGCCTTTGTTTGCTGGGGAAACTACAACTGAAAAGCCATCAATTGTTGGAGGTTTGAGGAGCCACGTTTCTTGGAGGGTAATGATGTCAAATTGCCCGAGGTTTACTCCCCCTGGTTTTGTGAGGTGAGTATAACCCCTGGTGTTCCAAGACATCATTTTAAGTGTTCGAGTTTGGAGATCAGGTTCTGGCCTTGGGTCTTTTATGCTTGTTCCATCTTTGGTTGATTTCGCCATTTCACTGGGTATTTGTTGCTATTTCTTTGGGTGGCGTGAAGAGGTTTTTGGAAGCCATGCCAAGAGCTGCTTAATTGGTGCAAATGTTGACAGGTTGTTCTTGGCTGACGAAGATTCTGAGTGTCTCGAGGTTTTATAGCTTCTGTCAGACAGTTTTTGTTCAGTCTTAGTTTCTGAGTGAGACGTATTCCTTCTCTTAGACGGGAATCTTTTTTCTTGCATTTCACTTGGTCTATGTAAGTTTCTTTCAGTGGGTCTCCTTATCGGAGAGTGTCGGTTCTTGCTCATGCCAGTGTTGTCCGACCATGGGGCTGAGTCTCTCCTTGGGGTCTGGATCAGGTTTTGCGCATTTGACTCTGTTTTTGACCTGTAGTGGATTTTCCCAGGCGGATGAGAGTTCTCTTTGGGTTGAAGTTTCCAATCGTTCGATGCTCTTTTCACCTCTGTAATAAAGTAGCCCTTTTTTAGGAGGTCTGCTTCGCCTTCTTTGGACCAACTGCTTTTAGCTTCTGCTCTTACATGTGAGTACGCCTTTGCTTTTTGGTGTTTGTGGTAAGGCTCTACTAGTATCAGATCCTCTGTCGTCAATTCTTCGAGATCTCTGGTGCGTTTCAAGATTTTCAGTACCGTTCCCCTATTTAGCGTTGTCTTCTCGAGGTTTGCCGGGATCTGTTCCAGCTTAAAAACTGTTGCAAGAGCTAGCCTTTATTGTTTTGCTATTTTTTGGTTCCGACTGCCGTCTCTGAAATAGTTATTTTCTTTCTGTACAATGGATTCCTTTGTTTTTTTGTACAAGTTGAGACCGTCTTTCCGGTCATCGACAGTGTCATTAGGTGATTTTACTTCTACGTAGTTTCTTTTTAGTGACACAAGTTTCACTCTTAGAGATTCTGGCCCTCTAGCATATCTCTGGTTAGGGCTATGCCGATCCTTTTTCTTATTTTCACTGTTTGTCCTTCGTTTTTTTGATATTGGGGATGTTACACGGTTAGTATTTGTTGGCGGTCTTTCTCCCTCACGTTCGTCAGTTTGTCTTTGACTGCAACGCCCAGGAGATGAGTGGAGAGTGATGTTCATAGAGGCTTCATCCCTCAGGAAGTTTTCCACGGTAATTGGTGAGTGTAGCAGTGATGTCTGTGAGGGACTTCTGATGAAATGACAGACCTGGATGGGAGATTTTGTGGATCCGCAGGACGCGCTTGGTTTAGGAACCAAATCTCTGTTTTTCAATTGAGGGACCGGGCCATTTCCCAGAGCCTGACCTGAAGGGACTGTCGCTGGATCTTGAAGGATGTTTTTTTTTTTTAACTCCATTTGGCTTAGTTGGTTGGGCAAGTGTTCCTTTTGTTGGGACTTTGGATGCGTTTGTCAAAAAAGGGAGGTGAAGTTGTTTTGAGGCTGGTTCTTTCAGGCATGATTTAGCCATTCCCTTTTTGACTCCTTCAAATAAAAATTGGCAAGGGGGTTCAATATTCTCCTTCGATTTTTTATTTTTTGAAGGCTTTTTTCCGAAGCCGAAGCAAATTTTATTGGAAGACCGCTTGTCTGCTGACTGTGTCTGATCTCGCAGGTCTATTTCTTTCTCGGTAGTTGAATCTGTCTGTGATGCGCAGTCCCTTGAGTCCTTAATTAGAATTGGTTGGGGTAGAGGAGTTGAAATTACAGGATTGGTTCGTGTTAGGTCTCCTATAATTTTGTCATAAATGACGCTGTCAACTTTTTCTTTAGCGGTTATATATCCCTCAAAATATGTCATTTTGGTATGGGTCATTGCAATCAGAGTCGTTTGGTCCTTTAGCGTGTCATTTATAGCTTTATATAGTTTTCCAAATGGAGTGAGCGCGATCGTCAGTGCTGACATCAATGTTGTCAGGTCTCGCTTCTTTGGTGGTGTTTCCTTTAGAACTTCTTCTGTTTGGAACCCCCGTCACTATTCCTTCGAGGTGAAATGTGAGGGCGGCAAGGTGGGGTAGAAGACTGTGGTGGGACCTTAGGTGAGTGGGAATCTTTGTCTGATAAGGCGGCAGATAGGACCCGGTGTGATTGGATTTTAACTGGAGTCTTGACAGGGAGGAGATGTGGCTTCAGAACAAGAGGGTCTTCAGCACCCTCTTTTGCTGTGTTGTTGATTGAGTGGGTCCCAGTAGTTCGAGGTGCAAGGGGGTGGCACAAGAGTCCCTTGGGGCTACATGTCTGGGAACAATCTGCAGGAGAGGGAGACGGCCTCGTTAGAGGAAGATTAAGAGGGGCAATTTTCAGGCTTTCAGATGAGACAAGAGAGCCATTTCTGGGGCTTTCAGGCTGAGAAGAGTCAGCAAGAGTATTTTCTTTACCACCAGGATATAGGACGCCCTCTTTTGGTGTGTAGAGAAACATGCTTTTTGACCTCCAGCGAGGTCGGACGTAGGGTCCAGCAATTCTGCGTCTGTCAATTCGAGGAGAACGTCATATTTTGGCTTTCCTTGGCTGGCAAAATATGCTTTTAGAGAGTTACAAATCGCTGAGTTAGCCAGGGTCTTGTCCGAGGATTTCTTGTTTTTATGAAGCAATGGTTTGTCAAGTGTTCCTTTCTTTTTCTTTTGATTTTTTTGATTTTTTTTTTGTTTTTGGAAGGATGCATTTTTTGTATTTTTTGTGTTTTTTTGGGGAAAATAAATGTAGGCGGAGAGTCAATGGGAAGAACTTCACTATCTTGACTTGAGTGGATTTGCGGCGTAACAAGTTGAAAAGCTTCTTTTGGTCTGACCCCTTCACTTTGCTGATCCTTGGCTCCACCCCCTTGAGGAAGTGGAGCCTCGCTCTCGTCCACCTGGATCCTTCTCCGATGACGCATTCGGAGCTGGTCGGGGTGCGGCCGCGCTCCCCTGCAAGCTCGCCGCAGGGGAAACAAGTGGCGACGGCTCCGCGCGTCCGCGGCGAGGGATCCCCTGGCTGGGGCCAGCCGCTCCATCCTGTGCAAACCCCTACGTGACGGGCTCCAAGCTCACGGTGAGTAATCGAGGGTTGGTCCAGTTAGTACTTTGTGAGCCCTCCTGGGCTGTTTCCGGCGTCCCAAGTCGGGGGGCCACATGCTGTTCCCTCGCCGCCCACCCTTCAGTCGGCTGCACTGGGAACTTGTCCGCATAAGGTTTCCCCGGCTCTATCGACGATTTCGGCTCGCAGACCTCCTGGTCTAGTGCAGATGTATTCTTGACAGCGGTGAAGCAGGCTTGCAGTTTTTTATCGCGATGCGACTTTTCCTTGGCAGGTCGCTTGGACTTCACCCTTGCCCTGGGGTAGTTCTTCCGTGGGGGGCACATGCTGTAGTTGTTTTGAGAGGCTGGCGTTATGAAGCCCCGATTTTGGTGGATACCTTGGTCTTGATGAGGGGCGGGGTAGATTGAATCTCTGGGAGGCAAGCCTTAAGCTTGAACTTCTCATCCACCGCTCCTCCTCATCTTCGCCTCCCGATGGTGGTGAGGAGGGCATTTCCCCGTCTGTCCTCCATGTTGGTGATGGGGGCCTTCACTGCCTGCTCACGGACTGCCACAGACTGTAACTCAGCAGCCAACTCTGCGGCCGCTCCGCGGTTAGGAAGGGTTTTTATGGGTCTACCCACAAAACAGGAAACTGTAGAGGAGACTGTAGAAAGACTCTGGTCTCACTGGAGTAGAGAGTAGACTGCCACAGACTGCAACTCAGCAGCCAACTCCGCCTGTTATTATTTTTATGTATATTTGGTAGAGGTAGCAACCTTATTTTATATAAAGAAGCTGTCTTGCCACCTAACATAGTGTGTGGACATTCCGTTGTGGGGGCTTTGGGGCAACAACTTAACAATTTAAGAACCTGCCTGTATCACCTCCTGAAATCTGAAGCCTAGCTGCTTGTCCATAGTGACCAAATTAAGAGCCTTGCTGGGGTGGTTCTGTGCCTTTACCCTACCATATTGGGGCGGGGGCAGAAGTACCTTTACCCCCCTAGTCTTTACAATTAGAAAAGAGGGGTCCCATGCCTACCCCTATAGCCAGCCTCTCACAAAGGAACTTCGCAGTAGTTCGGAGGACAGAGGATAGTTTCAGTCTCCCAGCTAAAAAATAATATGTTTTTCTCTCAACATGATTCAGAGTGGAAACCCTACTTTAGACACCACCAGCTCAAGCATGGTTTCCCCTCCATCCCTTGAAATTCTCCTATGGAGGATCACAGATCAGGCAAGAGCAGACCAATGGCATCAGGAGAATCTAGACCAATTAGGGTGTATTCCAAGTAGTTGATTCCTCCCACCTAGGGTATTAAAACCATACCAGGGAGGGGGATAACCAAAACACTTTTGGCCACCCAATTTCAGTGGAATGACACCCTTAAAACATGCTATTTTTATACCCCCTTTTAAAAGGAGATTGCAGTTGTCATACCAGCTAATCAATTCCAGTTGAACCACACCTTTTGAGGAAATAGAAACACCGCTCTTGGGGTAGGTTGCGCAAACAATCATTCTTTCAGAGAAAACTCTGGAATACCCATTTGCTCCCAAGTGAGAGCTCAATCGAGTTCACGAGAAGAAGTCAAAACAAGATAAACCAGTGGCTCAGGAAAAAGACTTTACCCGAGGTCTTCGAGGCCCAGACTTCTCTGCCCTCCCCCCCACACTCCCCTCTCCAGAGAGCTGTGTCACAACAACATCAACATTCCTTAGAGGCCGCTATAGCAGTTGCTCAGCTTGGTGGAGAAAGCAGCCAAGAACTGAGCTTTTGCCGGTTGGATAGGTAGGCGTGGAACCGTCCAAGAGGTAGGAGGTGCTCGTCCCTAGGGGCCAAATTAGCATTGCAATGTACAGGTGCTGTCCATGCTGGAAGACCTTAGGATAAGGGAGGTGCCTTGTAACAATCCAGGTGGACCAATGTCGGATACTGAGAATTCTTGCAACAACCAAGGAAGACCAAAGCCAAGAAAGAAATGTGGGAAACTAAGGAGGCAGAGGTGAAGAAGGGGTTGTTGGGATGGAAATGAAGATCAGTGGCCCCAAGGAGGTATGGGAAGACAGAATATGTAGTAACCCTAATCGGACTAGCTGTGAATTAATTAAACCTCCCTGTGAACCGTTACATGGTCTTGAGATTCCCGTTTATCCTTCGGTTTGTGACAAAACACAGGAAGTGTGCCTCAAAACCCTTTCTGAAGTCTTGCTCTTATAATATCTTCCAAACATTGTGTGGTTGACATTTTCCTATGTCGCTCACCTAAGCAATACCCCAAGAACAGCACCCACTAGTCTGTGGGATACACAAATAAGTACAATAACCTGGAATTTGCTGCTGCACACCAGAGAAGATCTCTTCTAGCCAGTGATATGCATTTAGTGTAGACTCCTGCCTGGTCACTAACGTGACCTACAAGCTTCTAATTATCATGAGCTTTGACAAGCTAATAGAGTGAGAAGTAATGAAACAAACAGAGGAGACTGCAAATTATGTAAACATTAACATGAGAAAAAGAAGGTAGAGTCAAAGGCTACCCCTCTCTAAGGCACACCAGAGGTACACACAAACTACAGAAAGTTAGGTGAAATGATACACTAACCATTAGATCACATAGCTGGGCAAAAGGAATTAGTACAGATAAAACAAATGTTATTCATAGTAGGGTTGCATATATAAAAAACAGGTAACATAAAAAAGGAACTAAACCGTTAGGTTTATACAGAGTCAAAAAACAAACAGTTCTATAAATTGTGTGGTTACTAACAGAAATGGGGAAAGAATGCATGTACTGTTAGCACATTAACAGTACGTAACTACTGGCAGTACCTTCTTTTTCTGTTACCTCTTCACATTTTAGAGTCAGGCCCCCCGAAAACAAAAAAGAGGGTCTCATCACCCCTCCACCCCTTTTCTTATTTTTAAAGTTAACATTAGGGCATTAAATACAGCAACCTATTTTAGCAGAAAGTGTGTGTTGCATGTCATCCCTCCTGGGAGCATGGTAGCTCCCAGGCCTTGTGCCTGGGTCACATGGTAACCATGTGACCCACTTAATAAAAGGGATGAGCTATTTCCGGCTTGCTAACAAAGAACTTACTCCAGCGTGTTTACTGTGAGCACCATGCTGGTGCGGGAGGGGCCCTGCACTTGGACGGTGCCCCTGCCAGGCAACACTGTCCCACTATCTCTGGGGCGCAGTGTGAACACTGCAATGTTCGCCGCCCCGACCTGGGTGCCCCCAGAGCCAGGGCTTCTGGATGCTGGGTGTGCCCACCCACGAGGTCCATCTCCGGTGATCTGGAGCCCACAGGATGCCTCCTGTGGTGTGTCTGCTGCATGACCCCGACATGTGCTGCAGCCCACTCCAGTGACACGGGTGTAGGCTGCCAACAGTGCGGATTGTCGGAGTGTGGACAATTCATTATTAAACACTCCTAGTTCTGAATATGTGGATTAATTCCTTTTGAACCCCGTGCTCCAAGAACCAAAATCCAGCTCCTAACAAAGAGTGCCACTGTGTGTGATTGTGTTTGGGGGAGGTTTGAGAACATTTATTTTTTATACTAAGCTATCAAATACAATGGCCCTTAAAAAACTAAATGACATTTATTATAATGCATTTATTTTCTAACAAACTCACAAGTTTGTCATTAGAAAAAACATCAGTGTGATAGGGACGGATGAATGTTGAAATCCAATTGTTGACAATACAGCAACACTATCGCTAGAATTCATTAACTACCCCAAACATGGAGAATTTTGCCACACCAAACAGTGCCTCTGCAACAAAGTTCTTTGAGATTATTGTTTTCATGAATGTGTACGAATACAAAAATAGCACCACAACCTAGAGAGGCTTTGAAAATGCTTTAAAATCCCACTAGACATGCTGGTGGTTGAATAACTTAATCTACTCGACGCTGGCTTTTTTAAATGGTGCATGTCAACATAAACCCACTTCATGTGTGGCACACTGCTGCCACACTGAGGCCAGCCCCACACAGTGGGCCTCATTACGAGTCTGGCGGTAAAACCTGCCTGGTTACCGCCAGACTCGTATTACCATTCCGCCTCCGTGATTCCCGGAAATTACCGGGGCATTACAACCCCGGTTTCCCGGGAATCACGGAGGCGGAATGGTGTTAATCCCCATTCTCATTGAGTCCTGTGGTACTCAATGGGAATGGGGATCATGGAAACACCGGCAGCATCTCGTAATGCTGCCGGTGTTTCCTCGTCCGCCTGCAGGCGGGCGGTGTTAAACCCGCCAATCAGACCTGGCGGGAACATCCCCTCCCGCCTGCAGGAGTCGGGATCAGGTGGTCCGGAAACAACGGTGGCGGCAGGTTTACCGCCACCGTTATTTCCGGACCGCCTGATTTGTAATGAGGCCCAGTGAAACCTTTATTTGATATTTACGGCAAACAATGTTTGCTTGAGGTAAATGTCAAATAAAAGTTAGAAAAAACGGAATAGATGATTCCTCACAGAATTATTATTTCATCCAATTATTTAATATTCAGGACATTCGACTGTAATGAAGTGTGTGATGGGTCAGTGATGAATAGCCATACACATTATGTACTTTATTTTGAGAAATACATTGAAAGTAAATTCATGAATTATCTAAAAACACCTATTTCATACATGTATATACACAGAAGCCTATTTTGTAAACATATAAAATGTGAAAAATACATAGGACATATATGTGCGAAATTCACTTATTGGGAAACACTGTTCATTTCCTGCACCCGTTCACCTATTTTTTATCAATCTTTAAAAAAACATGTGTTTGTGTTTTCTCACTTTTTTACAATCATTTCAAGTTTAAATCACAGTATTTTCAAGTTTCTAAGTCAAGTCAACTAGAGGTATTCCAGAAGAGTATATGGGTAACCAACACTATCTAGTGTTAATTTCTGAATATTCTTTTTGCACTTAGTTTCGATGAAAGATTCATCTAGTTCCACCTGAACTGATGATCATCTTCTTCAGGACTAGAAAATGGTCAATAACTTATACGTTATAGACAAGATAACTAAGATATTTTGGTATCTTCATATTTTCTTTTTTGTTCTTCTATATTTGTACACCATACCGTGAAAAATTCGGAATCATTTCTAAATGTTTCTTCCTGGTATGAATACGGGCAATAGTCTCCGTCCGCCCTCGCCACTTGCAAGATAACCCTCAATTATCTCTGATATATATGTATATACATTTTCGCTCCTTCTCGTCTAACCAGCCCTTCTATTTCTAAAGGAATAGTTCACCAACACCTTCTTTCATCTAGCATCTGATTACATCTCGAATCCATGTAACCTCCATAAAAAGAGATCTCCCAACCCAACTTGAAGAAAATGCTGAAATTCACAAGCCTGAGGTCTTTCAGGTTTCAAGTAGATGGTCGAGGAACGGGCCACCAGGTGAGCCGGGTGTGCTGGTCATGAAAGCCAACGTTGTGTGCTCGTTGGTGCAGGCAATCCAGCCCCTTCCGCACATAGGCCACCAGCCGCAGCGGTCTCTTGTTCCTGCGCCCCCTGGGTCTATGAATCTCCTGGGGCACCACTGCCATGCTCCTTGCCTCTGTTCGCTTTGGGAGTCACAGCGGCTCACACACACGCCAGATTAGACCAGGAGCTTCACAGCTTGATATCAGGCAAAACTGCTAATTTGGCATGGTTTCGGATATTTATTTAAACTGGATCTCACTGGGGACAGAACATGCGCTCAGCCTGCCATTCATGTTGCTGCTCAGCAGCGCCCCCCTGCCCCCCGCTTTTCAATTGTGGAGAGTTTTCCCATTCCCACAGTAATCAGAAAATTAAGCATTACCATGAGAATGATTACCAGTGATGTGTACCACAAGAATAGAAAGCAGCATGGGGGTGGCCGCGGGTATTTTTCAGGAGGAAACTAGCACAGAAATGAATATAGAGTGGAAAACATGGGCATGGCATGGGCCATGGTCCACTGACAGAGGCAATGGATAGTGGGATCTGGTTAGTTACTAGGCATGGGTTGGGGGAGGTCGGTCTTGGCCATAGGCCAAGGACAGTTGTCCTCTTTAAGAAGAAGGGTATTATGGGCAGTGGGCACGGGCAAAGGCCATGGCTTGTGGGATCTGGTTAGTTAGTAGATAGGTGGGTGGGTGGTCCTCAGCCATGCCCAGTGGACCCTGGAGAAGATATGGCTTAAAAAACACTTAAAATTCTGTGTAAAATGATAGTTAAGAAAGACAGTTGAGATGGTCTGATTTATTGCCGGAAAACTCTTGAAATTCAACAGGTGTGGAAAGCGATGACCATCTTAAGTCCGAGTCCCCCAATTGCTGAGGCCATGAAGACACTGCTGGGATCAATAAGGAGATAAAAAGGACATAATGGGTGACAGCTTCGTGGGGGCGGGGGGCACTCTCAAGTTAAGATGGTCATCACTTCACACACACCTCGAATTTCATGGGTTTTATTGCAATAAACGGTTGGATCACCTTTTTACTCTGTCCTAGGTAAAGCTTTTTCACTGAAGAATATGCGCTTATTAAAAGAGGTATGACCATCGGTACAGGGCACATGTAAGAGTTTCGGCACAGAATCATTAATGCACTCGAGAATCTTCAGATATTACCACTGTGGAAGGGGAAGAAATACTAGGACCCCCAACTGATGTCTCTAGGAGGGATCTTTTAAGAGACATGAGAGGTCTATACAATGAGCGAGGCAACCAAAAGACTGGCATAAAAGGGAGAGAACAAGAAGAAAACATATATTGGCAATGCCAAATATTTGAGCTTTTATGTAGGCAGGGGAAAGGCACTTGCCAGGCACAGCCATTGTGGTATTAACTAGCCATTGATGGTAGCAGGTGCAACATGTTGCGTTTACCTGGGCATCTAATAGCAGTGCCTGTCAAATGCCTAATACTTCTACACAAGCCAAAACTGTTGGCTTTGCCAATGTCTGCTTTTAGCAGGACTTCAGTGAAGGACACACAGAGTGCTTATAAATCGAGTGGTTGAAGGCAACCTGGTTAAGACATTTCTATTAAACAATTAGTGGGAAGGAACTGAGTGGGAATGGCCATAGGTATTAACATAGGCCTGGGCAGTTAATGGCTGGGCAAATAACCAAACAACACCTACAAACTGTGTGTCCCTCCTCATATGCCACTTTTCCCTATCTGTACTCTAATGCAATAGTTTAGAGTTATAGGTGTCGCAAGAGACACTGAATAGCCCAAACTAAACATTGAGGAGCGGGCAGAGACAGGGAAGTGGGAAAACGTATTTGAATCAAAACAATATGACACAAATGTACACCCGCTCTCAAAAGAAGTAGCAGCTCATGATGTTGTTCCAACTGATTAAAACCTATCTAATGAACCTTTATCTTTTATAACCTCAAGTGTTCTTGAACGTGGTCTCTTCTTTGTTCCTTATTCCAAATTTGGATCCAGTCAAATGTGTTAGTTGATTTTTTCAAATTCTGTCAGAAATAAAGGCTGCACACATTTTCTGCATTTAGCATATTCCTCTTTTTCCAGAGGTGGCATGCCTAGAGATTTTCTAGAGGGTTTACAATCGGACAGTGATGACACTCCTATTTATGAAACCAACAATGAGGAATGTTTTATCTCTTCTAATTCTCAACATAGCTATTTCAAACCTGGCGGAATATTTGTTCCATCTAATTTAGATGATCATTTTAATATAAGGTTTGAAGATCACTTGTGTACAGGCGCGTTATAAATGCCACATCATATCATACCATCTTTCCAAACTCAATTGCTCTACCGCTGTTATGCATGATGTTACCTTTTCATTGGAGCCATCACGAGTATGTGCGGGAAACCTATGGACAAGTGAAAGACCATGATTATTACTCTATTGTCCCACATGGCCTTACAAATGAATTTAATGAAGCACTGTATCAGAAGCTTCTGTGGTGGTATGAATTGGGTCTTTTGAATAATGATAAGTTTCAGTTTCTTTTTGTTAAATTTCCCATCATTCCCACGTTTTATTTGTTACCTAAGGTGCATAAGAGTATTTATAACCACTGAAACTTTATTTAGTTTAGTAGATCATGTTTTGCTTCTTTTTGTTACCAGTTTGCCATCTTTTGTAAAAGATACATGTGATGGGGCGTGGCTAGCAACGCTGGCTTTGCGGACGCGTTGCTTAGAGCCTTTGCACAAAGACCAGAAGTGAAGCATAAACTAACGCTTCTAAACCCAGTCGCACAGCCTATAAATGAGGGCTAGTGGCTAACAAATGACAGGGAAGCTGAGGCTGCCCCGGCGACACTCAACTCAACTGGGAAATCATGCAGCAGAGGGAGGTCTGAAATGCAGAAGCTACAGAGTGATCCCAAAATGGCACCCTTCTACGGCTGCAAGAGGGTGGCAGCCCCCACCCCCGTCGGAGCAGTCTCTGCTCACTCTGAGGAAATAACTGTGTTCCGGAGAGAACGTCTTCCCAGCTGTCTGCCCGAGATCTGAAAGTGGGACCCTGAAGCCGAAACAGAGACCGTGTCGGGAGAGGGAACAGTAAGTACCGGCTCATCACAGAATCCATCGCGCATGTGAGGGACAACGGTGAGGGACAGCACAGCACCACGAGATATAGAATCCCTCTGTAGACTGAACCCCCCGGTCATGCCCGCAGGGGAGGAGCAGCAGCAGAAACATAAACTGCACACCGGACTGCCAGAGGGTGGGGCAGACAATGGCACTACAGCGGATCCTAGTTGGATAACACAGAGCCAGGGCTCCACATCACTGTACTCTCCCAGGCCCCCTCACAGCTGGGCTGCACGAAACAGGCACTAACTCAAAGTCTCTGAGGGAGAACACCTCCAAGCCAGAAGGAAACCCATCCCAACTAGCTACCATGGCAAGGCAACCAAAGACCCCCAAGAATATAGACATGTCCATGATGCTGTTGGCATCAAACAAGGGGAAGAAAGTATAAACAGCAACATTGCTCCCTCAATCCGCAGATTGCCCTATGGACCAGTTAGCTACCAAGTAGGCCATCCAGGCGTATGCCCTCGATATCAAGACAGAGGTCCGAAACTGCATGACAGAACTCTCAACTAAAATGGACCGCCTGGACCAGGGGGTGTTGGAGGTGGAACAAAGTCTCTGAGAAACAGAGGATCAGGTGCTGGATCACTCCTCCACCATGGCCGATCTCCAATTCAGGATTCAATCTTTGGAAGAAAAAAGCCAAGCCCTGGAAGCCAAACAGGAGGACATGGAAAACAGGGCCTCATTGAACAATCTGCGAATCAGGGGGGCCGGGGGTCCCTCCAGAATCCCAGACCAAGACCTGCATGAATACGTAAGACGTTTTTTCCAAGCTCTTCTGCCAGAGATGGACAAGTCGCTGTGCCTTCTGGACTGAACACACAAGCTGGGCCCTCGAAGGGGCCAATCATCAACTGCTCCATCTGATGTCATCACATGTGTCCATTTTTTCACCACTAAACAGAAGATCATGGCGGCGGGGCGCATGCAAGGCGAGATAACCTTTCAAGGCACAGCACTCAAATTTTCCAGGATCTGGAAACCATCACAATCCAGAAACGCAGATTGCTTCGCCCCCGACGCTGTTTCTGTAGGAAGCAGGAGAAATTATTTGGACCCCCACAGGAAAAAGGCAATGAGAGTGGTACATAACACACCCGCATTTCTCGTGGCATTAAGGCATGCAAATTAAGAACTAAAATGTGGTCAAGGTCTCCAAGGGAGCCAATGGAGACAGATTGCACAAATTCAATCCACACACTCGATTGATCAGAGATGGCGACGTTGCATGACCCGTTAATTGAAGGGCAAAGGTAAAGAAACACTGAATGGAAGCATTACAGGATGTTGTTGAGAGCATGGGCTTCATGCAGCCTATGCCTGGCCATGAGTGAGGTTTCACTTGGAGGCCAAAGGGGAGATATGCCCTGTATTCTTCAGTTAGGTTTTGACCTGTTCCGAGTGGAAACTCGCCTGGAGGCCGAAGGGACGGGAAGCCCTGCAGTTCTCAGTTCTAGGTTGAAGTTTTCGTTTTCATTTTCGCATCTGTTAGTTCCGTTGAAAACATGGTTGGCACATCGATTTATGAAGCTCTAATCTTTAATGGCGGATGACACTGTTCTGCCCCCTCCCCACTCTAAAGAAGACACTGTCCCCAAGGAACCCCCCTTGGGCCAGCGAAATTGGGAATTTGTTTGACTTAACGTCAAGTGGCTAAACTCTCCAGTAAAACGCAAGTCGGTTTTGCAACTCCTGAAAGACTTTGACAGCACAGTTATCGTTTTACAAGAAACACATCTTTTCCCCTCGGATTTCACCCACCTATGAAACAAAAGACTTCACCAAACAATTTCTGGCCTCTTGCGGATCTAAAACTGGGAGGATGGCCATCCTGTTAGCGAAAGGAAAGTCATTCGAGGAATTGAACGTTATATGAGACCCTGGAGGGAGATACGTTGCGGTGAAAGGTATGTTGTTTGGGCAATTGTACTCCTTACTTTCGATCTATGCCCCCAACGAGGGACAGGAATCATTTTTCGGGGACTTGGAGGCTGCAGTCCTCCCCTTTTTGGAGTGACAGGTTCTTTTGGGGGTGGGGGGGACTTCAACGGGGTTCCCGACCCCATGATAGATAAAAAGCACAACCCCACTCCGAGAGACTTTAAGATCGCATTGAGCATTCTCAATTTTTTCAGATCCCTGGGGGTGGTGTACTTGTGGAGGGTATTGCACCCAGGGGAACAGGATTACTCTTTCTGATCCCAGGCCAAAATGGCGGTTGTATGACCCAATTTTAAACGACATGGCCCTCAGGGACACAGTGGCTTCAGCCATACAGGATTACTTTAGAAAAAACCCAGTCGATCGTACCTCAACAACTATCACCTGGGATGCGATGAAGGTAGCGATTAGGGGAGTCTTGATAGCTCATACTTCAGTCTATTATAAGCGGACAAAACAAACCAGTACTCGATTGGAACAAGACATTTCTGAAATTGAAGGGAAACATCAAAAAGATTTGTCTTTCAAACTTCATGAATACTTACGAATTGCCCGAAATAAACTGGAGGCCCTTTATGATGAAGAAACCGCGCATTCTCTTTCAGTAATTAAGCAGGGGTACTATGCCAAAGGTAATAAGGCCAGCCAATTACTAGTGAGGAAACTGGCCAAGTCAAAAAGATGGAACATGATCCTAGGCCTAAGAGACCAGCATTGGGTGGTACAGTATGGGGAACAAGCCAAATTACAGCTGACTAGATCACATTTAATTGATTCCATGGTAGCACCTCCCCGCTCCTTACAGGAACAAAAACAATATATTAAAGAAGCTTCTTTGCCACACCTCTGCAGGGAAGATAGCGCAGCACTAGAAGCCCCAATCCAGACGGAAGAAGTGGAAGCAGTGATCAGGTCCCTGAAAACTAGAGCCCATGGCCCTGATGGGTTTTCAAAGAAATGTTATAAGCTGTTCCGAGCCCAAATGGTGTCCCCACTGATTCCTTTCAAGAAACAGGAACCACAACCCCCTCTATGCAGTCCTCTGCAACTATTTGGCTGTTAAAACCTGATAGAGACCCAAAAGAGTGCGCTTCTTACATGCTTATCTTGCTTCTGAATATTGATGAAAACATCTATTCTAAGGTACTAGCTAATCACCTTGCCCCAAATCTCCATTCGTTGATAAATTCAGACCAGACAGGCTTTGTCCTAGGGCGGAAAACAGGAGACAACATCCGGCAAGCTTTGAATCTGATAGAGTCAGCGACATTAGAGGGCCACACACTGGCACTCCTGGCGTTGGATGCTACTAAGGCATTTGATAAGGTGGATTAGGCCTTCATGCATATAACTCTGGAAGTGTTTCAATTTGGCCCCTCCTTTCGTAGAATGATTCTGGCCAACTACATCTCTCCCAGTGCTCTACTCCGGGTAAATCAGGAACAAACATCCCCGATTCCTCTAACATGTGAGACACAACAGGGATTCCCTCTTTCCCTCTAGCTCTTTGCGCTAATTATGGAACCTCTTGCTCCGCGGATTCGCAATAATTCAGCAATCAATGGGTTTATGATACAGGGCTCGCAACA
This sequence comes from Ambystoma mexicanum, assembly GCF_040938575.1. Taxonomy (NCBI): domain Eukaryota; kingdom Metazoa; phylum Chordata; class Amphibia; order Caudata; family Ambystomatidae; genus Ambystoma; species Ambystoma mexicanum. Next base: position 605,574,995 of record NC_090936.1, on the reverse strand, counting down.
TAATGTATCTCTTTACGCAGACAATGTCATACTTACATTAACTATCTTCCGCCCCTCTCTGAGTCGCTCTGCAGGAATTGCAATCGTTTGGACAGGTGGCGGCTTTTGCAATAAATTATAGGAAATCGGGAGCACTAGGGCTGGGATTGGACCATGATGACATTTTCTCCATACAACCACTCTGCCCGATTCGATGGGAGGAAAAAGAAATAGAATACCTGGGGGTTCATGTTAAGGGGTTCCCTAAGGATGTATTTGCAGCGAATTTCCCCCCACTCTTTAGAGAATTAGAGGCAGACTTAGATAGATGGTCAACCCAAGAGATTTCCTTGATGGGCGGATAACTGCCGTTAAGATGAACCTGCTCTCTCGTTTCCTATACTTCGGCTCATCCCTCCCCGTAGCAATCCCGCAAAAGTCACTCAATCGCCTTCAGCAAAAAAGTTCTGGGATTTATCTGGTGAGGTAAAAGACCTAGGATCCCCAGGGGAGTGATGCTGGGGGGAACCCGGCTGGGGGGGGCTTAGAGTTCCTGATCTGCGCAGATATTATGCGGCGCCACAGACTAGACTCCCACTTCCCCTTAGCTTTTTGCCATTTGTTCCTCACTCAGCATGGAAGCAGTGGCAAACCTTGGTCGTCTCCTCAAGGACGACCCTGCCATCCTAGGACTGGGCATTGTGATTTAGAAATATCCCCAGAGGTATAGGCCCGTAATCTCCAGTCTTCAATAATCCGGCCTTTTCCCCTGGCATGCATTCCGGGGCTTTTAGGAATTGGAAACGGGGCGGCTTGCTCACGCTGTCTCAGATGTTTGAAGGGTGCCTTCCCCGTACGTTCGAAAACTGCAATGCGACTTTCCGATTGTTGGAATCGGACAGATTCTCCTATACATAACTATGTCATTGGATCTCGCAACCCCTAATCAGACAAACTGCTACACACAGCCCAAGCCCTATAGAGTTTACTATTCAAGAGGGACCACATTCTAGAAGAGTCTCCAAATTTTACAAATTGTTAAGGGAGGTTATGTTGACTGCCCACCCATCTTATATGATTCGCTGGGAAGAGGTCCTGGATAGCCCTCTGGAGGACCAATTTTGGTTGGACGTTTGGGCTTGAAATCTCTCCTCCTCCAGATGTGTGACAAATAATGAATGTGCCCTCAAACTATTGTTCTGCTGATACTACTCCCCAGAACAATGACACCATTTTCAGGCATCAGTGGCACCCAAATGCTGGCAAAATTGTGGGGCACAGTGGACGTACTTTCATATGTGGTGGCACTGCCCGCTCATTCACTCCTTCTGGAAAGAGATTGTTACAGTGGGGAAGGCTATGACATGGGTGGAGCACCCGTTGTGCCCTGAAGCTCTTCTACTCGGGGCACCAACTGCGGAAGTCTATCCTAAGTCTGAGGATTCGGCTAAATTGATAACGCCACTTTTGCTGGCAGTGCGAATTGCCATAGCTCACAGCTGGAGACCCCCAGATGGTCCGATTTTAGCTCTTTGGTGGATCAAGCTTTGCGACATTCTGGTTGCAGAGAAAGTAACTGCGGTAAAGGAAGGGGTACTGCACCGATTCATGAACATTTGGGCCCCCCTTTTGGAGTATGAACAGGACTTTGTGGCCCTAGCATTTAAACCTTAAATTGCAAAACTGTACCTACAGAGCCACTGAATGTCATGGCAGCCAATTTTTGGAACAGCAGGGGGAGGGAGTCGAGGGGAGTTTTTGGAGGTGGGTTAACATGTCTGAATTTTTGCCTGAAATGTTTCCTGATTGAGAACATGTTCACTGTATGATTATCATGTGTACAACCAAAGAAAAATTGTTGTTAAAAAAAAAAGATACATGGGATGTATTAAAAAGACCTCAAGATATACCATGGGAAGATTAATTTGTTTTTGTTACCCTAGATGTTAACACATTATATACATCAATCTCTCAGTCAGGTGGGCTTAAAGCCGCTGAATATTTTTTAAGGAATAGGTCATTCACTTTTAAAGCACATATTTACATTTTACTGGCTATCATTGCTTTTGTTTTGTGTCATAATTATTTTCATTTTAATAACAAATATCTGTACACATAGAGGTATGACGATGGAAACAACATTTGCCCCTCTGTATGCAAAACATTAGTGGGCATTAGGGAAGATTGTAATGTATTTAGCAATCCAGCAAACAAGTGGAATGAGAACATTGCGATATGGCTACGATTTATTGATGATCAGTTCATTGTATGCAAGGGTCCAGTTGAAGAATTACTGCTGTTTGATACTTTTGTGTACTCCAACTCATTGAATCTTTCTTTCATAATACTGCATGTACAGAATTTTTAAACTTAGCAATATTCTGAATTTTTGAAGAGCCACAAGGATGTGTTCACTTAATGAGGTTTTGACACTTCTTGTAAAATGTTTGATGGGTTTTAACAAAAGGGCTACAAAACCTGAAATGATTTAAGGAACGTTTATTAGGGCTAAACAAAGCCCCAGACAAAAAAAGTGTTAAATAGAAGCAGACAGAAAAAATATGTTGCAAACAATCTGAGATTTATAACAACCTAGAGTGCAAATTCTTTATTTTAAACTAGGTATATTAAGAAAACACTGGTATTTGTTAACAGAGATAATGAAATTCTAAACAATAATTGGATAGAAACGTTCAATCTAATACAGAAGAGGTAAACCTATAGGAGACATCCTCTCCAATAGTCATTATATAGCACCAAATTGTCTGGCAACTGGCTAACAAAGCTGAAAGGTTGCTTTGCCTGTGGGACTTGAAGTGTTTGTAAATTAGTGAAACTAACTACAATATTTACAACTGTGAATATACAATGGTAAAATTATGTGTTCTATGTTATCTTGCATTTATATAGTGCCTCCGGTGACAGATTATGGCGACAAAGTGTTTTTGCCTGTCAGAAAGGCAAAATGAGGATGACAGTATTATTCATCCTGAAAAAACTGGTAAGTGTAAGACTACTTTGTCTACTTACTGATCAATGGTAGATCAGCTAGCACTCACAGATATTATATTTATTCACTTTTCATTGATTTCCTCCAAGATTTTCTCTGTCACAGAAACCTGGTTTACTCTGGCTTCTAGTCCTAACATTGTGCAGATGCTACCTCCTAATTTCAAAATTCTACATTTGGATATACCACTGCCACCCAAGGGGGAAGTCTGGCTTTTATTTTCTCTGATATTTTTAGCTGCTATGTAATCAGCTTAGCACACAGTTTGTATTGTGAACTTTTTTTGTAGGGTTGCATGTTACCCCTAAGATTTAATTTCATATACTGCTTGTCCATCGGCCTCCACCCCATCCTCTAGTGAGTATTGTCGGTGACTCCACTCAACTAGTGCCCGATTTAGCACTATCCTATTCTAAACTGATAGTGTTGAGTGATTTTAATGTTTGGCCCAACAAACCTACTGATGTGCATGCCAGGAATTTGACTGCTTCGCTGTCACGACTCAAAGTGTACTGGGGTCTCACTGGTACCGGTGGGGGTGGTCACCTTGAGGCCCTCTGTTCCCCGTATTGGGAAGATCCAACATGGGTTTCGCTTCTCAAAGCAGAAGTCTAGCTGTTCTTATGCAGTGTGTGACGCCGGACATCCTAGCACACCGGTTCCCGAAGCCAGAGCTGTCAAAGGATTGCAGAACTCGGAATTCAGTGCATCGTTACTCTTGTAGCTCTGATGCTTTCTTAAGTCTATCCTTGTTCTATTCGCTGTGTTCTTCCTTGAACTAACTCCTTTGTGTAGTTCTGTGCGCTCTCTCCAGTTCTCCTGCTGTCGTATGCTGTCCTCTGCGACTTCCTGCCCTTCTCTGTAATTCCAACCAGATTCTATTCTGTTGGTGCCTTAGAAACATGAAAGCCTGGTCCTGCTCAGTGGGAGCTCCAAGGAACCTGTCATCAGGGTTTTCTTCCCCAAAGGGTTTCCCTGCGGCTGCTTACCTCTGTGTTGTTTTTACGTACATGGCCGGCTAGGCACTTCCGGGAGTTCCTTACTGCCTTCTGCTGTAGTCATGTCAACATATCGAGTTAGTGTTTTCCGGCTGGCATAACAGTTAGCAACACCCAGTAACACTATGGACTCATTACAGCAGTACGTAGCTGCTGTGCAAAATCTGTCTTTGGAAGTGCAAACGCTAAAGAATGAGAATGCAGCACTCCGCCAACAAGTTTTACATGCACCAGGTCTAATAGATATTCCACCAGGGCCCTTACCAGGAGAAAAGTTTGACGGCAATCACTGCAGACTGAAAATGTCCTGGACGCCTGCATGATTCAGTTTTCTTTCAAGACAAATTACTTCCCTACAGAACCTGACAAGTTGGCGTATATGATATCCAATCTTTCTCGAAGGGCCTTAGCTTGGGCAACCCCATTAGTTACAACCAACAACCTCATTTTGGACTGCCAACATGAGTTTGCAGCCAGTATCAGGGCAATGTTTGGCTGGCAGGAAATAGTAGTGCCAGCCCAGGAACAGTTATTGGACTTCAAGCAGGGCTCCTGGGATGTATTCACATACATCACTTGTTTCAAACAAATGACAGCAGATACCGCCAGGCCAGATGATGTTTTGATTACCATCTTTAGGACGGTTCTTTCAAAAGAATTGAACGGCAAGGTATCGAGGGTGGCCTGACCTGATTATTTAGTAGAGATGATCTCTCTCGTAATGCAATTGGATTACCGACTCCAGGAGCGCCGTGCAGAATGGAAAAAAGGGCGTTCATTCTGTCAGGCTGCTGATCTGCCCCGTCAAGTAGTCCAGACTTCAGAGGGAAAAGAAGCAATGCAACTTGGGGTAGCTCGGGGTCCTCTTTCCACAGAAGAGCGGTTGAGAAGACGCACCCAGGGACTATGCATGTACTGCACATCCCAGGATCACCTGGTGCGCGATTGTCCCATAGCCCCCTAGGCGATCAGTGAAATGTCAGCTCCCGGTCATAGAGGAACCACAATCTGGGAAGGCCAACTGAGGTTCCCAGGGCCTATGTTGCCTGCTACAGAACAGTCCATGGTCGTCATCAATGTCAAATTGCATATTCCCGATCAAGAATTAATAGACGTACCAGAAGTAATACACTGCAGAGCAGCTGGATTATTCATTGATGATCATTGGGCACAGGAGGAAAGAATACCTAGAATTCCCAAGAATGTAACAGTGCCCGTGGAAGGGGTTGATGATCCTCTCTGGTTTTCTGCTTTATTAAGGATCAGGATCTCTGCTGCTAAAACATCTCCTGAGATGTGTAGTGTAACGGGAGGGCGAGAGTGTTGCAGTGTGGACCAGTGTGCTACACTGTTTTCACCCATCGTGATCCTGACCAAGTCTTTTATCACTGTTTACCCCGGGAGGATGGATCTCTGCTGCTAAAACATCCCCAAGTATGTGGAGCGAAGCAGGAGTGCAAGAGTGTTGCAGTGTTACAGTAGAACTGTGTGAACTTTGAGCGGAAGTTTTGTGGCATAGGTATGGAAGCACTTTTGATATGATTATCAGCATGCAACAACGCTGAATCCTAGGTACCAGCCTACCCGACTGTATTAATTGTCCCCACGCTTCCACACATTTTCCAGTGCTTTTCTCTTGCTTAAAGAGAGAGAGAGACTGCGGGCTTGGGAGCCTTTGAGCTCTGTCCTTGTTAAAGGAATGGTTTGGTCAACAAAATGTTATTGTCCCTACGGGTCGGCCATGTGTTTTTAAACCTAAGTCGCTCGATTTCAGAAAAACTTCCTATGGACCTTACCCGAGTTGTCGTCCATTAAACACACGCAAAAACAGGCATCAGGGAGCTGCCATTTTGTGGTAATCCTATCACTTGCCCCATCGCCCTGGCTGACCTGCTTTTGCGGCACTAAATCATATCCCCCGCCTCTGAGCCTGTCATCAGCAGACGCGTACTGCCCATTTCACAACACCAAAGCACGTCTCGTGTCAACAATCGCTGCACTTCAGCTAATTACATGTCGCCATGGAAATGGCAAGACGCCTCTTTCCTCAATAAGTATAAACAGACCGTTTCACAACACACAGCAGCATATTTTCGATTCCATTCATCTCTCTGTGTTACTTTGAGTATTCTGTGACTCATTTCTGTGCTCTGGTCAGCTACCTTCGCCGCCTGTAGCCCATGTGAACACCTGTACCATCGCTATAAATTATTTTAGTTTGTTTACCACACAATGGCTACAATAATGCCCTACATGTACGAGCCCGAGTATACTGAGGAAGAACTACTCGAAAGGGAAACATGCGAAAACGATGGGGCTTCGGACGGCAGTTGGCGGGACAACTTTTTTTAGACAAGGCTCTATATTCGCTGAAAGGAAGAAAGACCATATGCGAATAGTTCTAATAAAAAAAAAATAATTTATGCAGTGAAAGGAACCAAATTGTATAATATAATACAAGTGTGTATTGAACAGTTTACAGTGACACATATATACAAAGGTGAATCAAAAGTAAAACGAAGTATAAACATGTTGCACTCCAGCTCCTTAGTGCTAAACAATTGGTGTACAGTGAAAGCAAAAAAGCCTGAATCTGGCCTAACTACTTCTTGTAGCCTTTTTTGTGTGACATATAATCAAACAGAACAATTATTGGACCTGTGTGAAATATCACATGAATCTTGAGGCTCAGTTGCCTCGAGGGTTGGTATGCTGAGCAAAGTGTTCTCAATAGTTCTCACAACTTCAGTGCTCAGGGTTGACTTTTAAGGGTCTGAAGTTTTGGACTTTATGGGACATCTCTATATTTAGCCAACGTGCTTTTCAAACACTCATTTAACACACTAGGGGCTGGAAAAGAGGGTACATAGTCTGTCCTCAGTCTTCATCTGTGTGCTGTTGAGTGGGTGCACGTTTCGGTGCTTTAAAGTACTTGCCCAGTACTAGGCACCTTCTTCAGGGCGTCCAATTGGTAGACCCTGTGTGAGGGAGCAGAGAAATGTGGGGTTACCTCAGGTTTAAATAGCTGATAGTGCAGCTTAGGTAAATAAATTAAGATGCTCGCTGTACCGGCTAGGCTTGTGGCGTTGTCGGTATCATGATCTCAAGACTCTTGGGGAATCCAGGGAGGGTCGGGCACTCGCATGGGACCTATGGCAGGTGGTTTCTGTGGGCAGGCAGCACAGAACTTCCAGGTGTAGCCCTCGGGGCCTGTAAGGGTGTGGGTGAGGCGACAAGAAATGGAGAAGGGAAAGAAAAAGGGTCAACTCTAGCCAGTAACCCTAAGGTGAAAGGGGTGTTGGTAGAGTGCCGGGCTGTGATAACAGATTACCTTGGTCCTGGTGTCTTGGTATCAATCTGTATATCCGTGGTGCCCAAAATGCCGACTTCCCGGGGCTATATTGGTTTCAGAGCCGTTGCTCGGGGCGGCCATTCCACTGGTGCGCTTTCTTCTATGCATACAGAAGGTATCTGTTTTCGAAGAGAAAGCGTGTTACTGATGTGTATCTCTGGGTGAAATTGAGAGAGAGAGTTGTCGTGTCTTCTCGTATGGGTCCCGTGTCTAATGTGCACGGGAACAGGGACTTGATCAATGTTGCTGTATCTTACCAGAAGGGGGGAGAGAGAGGCACCTAGGTCTCTGCTCTTTGTTGCTGTGTCCGCGTCTCCTGTCTGCGGCTGTCAGAGTGCCGTTCTGCGTGCGGGAGTTCTGTGTACTCAGACGCCTACGGGTAGTTATGGCGACCATTTGGAACGGGATGGAATTTCATTGGTGCCGTGTCATGGGCCAGGGGCTCGTAACGTAGCGTGCCTCCTGATTGGCTGCTGCGTGCTACACGGAGAGTGGAGGGCGCCTGGGTGTGTCGCTGGAGTGGGCGTGTCGCTGGAATGGGCGTGTCACAGTGTGCAGTTCTCCCGCCGGTGAGGATGTTGGAGGCTGCACCAGAGAATGTTGCATCAGTATATGTCTGCGCAGAATTAACTGTTGCGGGCTGTGTGTCTGCAGAAATGGATCGGGTAGACACGTCACCTAAAATGAAGGATGGCAAGGAATTGCGAGGTCCGCTGGGTCTCGTGTGCACCTCTGGTGACATTTTTAAAAAAGAGCGGGGTGTTGGGTTTGCCCCTGTGTGGATGGATCACCCGGCACCCCTGGTGGCCACTAGTGTTCATGGCAAAAGATTTTTTGCAAGATCCACTGGGGTTCGTGTGTGCCGCTGGTGATATGGAAGGTGCAGGGTGTAGAGTCTGCCCCTGTGGGGGTGGGAATGAGTTACCCGGCCCCCCTGGTGGCCAGGGGATTTCATGGCAGTCCTGAACTGTGTGGATTTCGAGGTGGACAGACTGTGGGGCATTGATTTTTTGTGTCTGTCTCTCTGGTAAGTGGCGGATATTCATATACTTCTTTGAGCATGTGCGATCAGAATATGCTCGGTTGAAAAGACTCATTCAGACCGTGGTGATAAGCGTCCAGCCGATGAATCCACCTAGACTCTTGATGTAGAAGGCTTTTCAAGGGGTTAGGGCCTCCCTTCACTTTTTCCAGTACCCTCCAGAAAAGATCATTGGGGGTATGTTTGGCTGCAATGAGGTGTGTCACCAATGGGGCGGTTGTATTCTTGCACCTTATCCTTGAGCGGTGTTCTGAGATGCGTAGGTTGACTGCTCTCATGGTCTGGCCCACATACTTCATGCCACACGGGCACTGAATACAATATACCACACATTCACTTTTACAGTTCGTGTGGTCTCGGAGATGCCATTCCTGTTGACCTATTTGGAACGATTTCAATTTTCCCGTAAGGTGCAGTTGGACTCTTTGAGATTGATGCCTTAGGTCCGGGGTGAACAGAGAGTGGACCAGGGACTCCTTCAGGTTCTGACCTCGTTTGTAAGCAAAACGAGGTGTTGAGTCTTCTGGTAGATTTAATTTGGCTATGTGCCAATGTTTCCTTATGCTTTTCTTCATTTGGGATGTGTGTAGTCCATGTGTAATCACACATGTCAGTCGGTCTTCATCTCCTGCGGCTTGTCGTGTTGTGTTTTCTTGTTCCAATAGTGTGTCTCTGTTGGCGTGAAGGGCTCTTTTGGCTGCTTGTTTGAGTGTAGATGCTGGGTATCCTCTGGTCTTGAGCCTGTTGGAAAGGTCTTGGGAGTGTTTTTGAAGTTTTCTTTGAAAGTACAGTTTCTCCTGATGCGTAGAAACTGACCGTACGGTAAGTTGGCTCTTGTGTTACTCGAATGATTACTGGTGTGGTGCAGTAGGGTGTTGCGGTCGGTAGGTTTCCGGTATAAGTCGCACTCTAGTTTTCCCGTCTTTGTGTTGGATCATCAAATCAAGGAAAGCGATTTTATTGGTACTGTGCTCCATCGTGAATTGAATGTCCTGGTCACAGGTGTTCAGCCATTGCCAGAATTGTGTGAGGTTGGTCAGATCCCCCTTCCAGATGAAGATGACATCATCAATATACCAGAACTTATGTGCACCCTCCACTGGTTGGTCTGTGACAGTATATGTTTCTCTTCAAATGAAGCCATATATAGGATGGCCATGCTCGGTGCAAACGCTGTCCCCATAGCTGTTCCTTTTTTCTGCAGATATATTTGTCCATCGAATGTGAAATAGTTTTTGGTGAGGGCTATGGTCATTAATTCGAGTATGAAGTTGGTTGGGACTCTTTGTTGTAATGTGTTCCTGGTCAACCATTCTCGCGTGCATTCAATGGCCGCTTCTTGAGGGATATTTGAATATAGGGCTTTTATATCCATTGTGACTAGGATATCGGTTTCTGGATTAAACTCTTTGCCTTCAAATATCGTAATCATGTGTTTTGTGTCCCGTAGGTAGGTATCTGTTAGCGTGCTCAGTGGTTGTAAGAAAGTGTCTACGAACTTGCATAGAGGTTCCAAAATTGAGCCGCATCCTGACACTATCGGGCGTCCCGGGGGGTTGATGGGGTCTTTGTGAATTTTGGGTAGAGCGTATAAGCATGGTGTATGTCCCCCCTTCCTGATCAGGAATGCTGCTTCTTTCTCGGTCACCCAGTCTCTTTGCATTGCGTAGTCCACTGTCTCTGCAATTTCTTGCTCTAGGTTTTTAGTTGGATCATTGCGAAGAGTAGAGTAGCATTCTTGGTCTTCTAGTATGGTAAGTACCATTTGTTTGTACTGGGTTGTTGACATGATGACTATGCCCCCTCCCTTGTCTGCGGGTTCGATTATTATGTTCTTGTTTTTTTGGAGGTCTGTGAGGGCTTGTCTCTCCTTCCAGGTTAGATTGTGTTTGAGTTTTATTTTTTTGGTCTTCAATTTTTCCAGATCCTGGAGGATGCATTTCTCGAATGTTATCAATTCTGATGGTATTTGGTTGTCCATGGGTGTAAAGACGGATTTCGGGTGTAGGCCTGTGTCTTCCACAGGGAGACGATGGAGCTTCCACTACAATAACAACATCCCATTTAGATGATGCAGATGTAAAGAAATCGGAGAAATAAGTCAATGAAATCTGATCATATTTAGATATTCCTTGATTCTTTTAGACAATGCATCATTTGTGGTTATCTCTTTATATGTACCTGGCCGTCGACCCCAAGTGTGTGTTATGTTTCCAATATTGAAAACCATACTAATGCAAGTACTGTGTTTCAGGGAGTTGCTGATTCCTCCTCTCCAATACAACCATTCATGGCAATCCATGCGGAGCCAGAGGTATGGATACTGACAGTTCCATCGAACTAGATCATCAGAGCTCGAATACTTGTCATTTGATTGTTCTACACAATGTTTAATTCGTGTTTAGCTATTGAGATGTACCTGTGTGTTCGTCCTCACGTGTGTTTTATGTTTTCAATATTGTGATACATAGTAATGAAAGTACTATGTTTCAGGGAGTCGATGGAGCGTCATTCCGTGCTGTCTATGCAGATACAGAAAATATAGTCGTTGCAGCGCAAGAGGAATGGAAGACATGCGGAAACTAATCGAAGCAACAGCGTGCAGATGTTGTAGTTCGAGTCAAGAAAGTTGCAAAGAAAGAAACAAAAATAAGGTTAGTTACAAACAGTTCATAATTTTAGAAATTGTTTTGTGCTGGGGACTATATTATGTTTTTTTCCTGTCAATTGTACTATACTTTAGATTGTGTTTAAACTGAACATCCCTTTTCCAATCTGTCCTCTAGTTACCAGTGGGTGTACGAACTATACATACACAGACAGTGAAGCAAATGAGAGATGTTGCTTGCCAGACCATTTACACTATAGAGGAACTATTAATTCAGACGTGGCGTGTTGAGACTCGAGATGCTTATGTTCAATGGCCAGAACATGAATTGAATGTGTCCGTAGAATCCAGTAAAGTTTTATTGGACCATTGCTACAGTGCGACCGCACCACCAAAAGAAGATGATACCGAATGTATTGAAGATAGCTCTGAAGTAGTCGCAGATCAATTCACACAATCTACACCCGCCAAAAAAATGCCACCCAAAAAGCTGTCGACATTGTTATGTTCTCCCATCAATGCTGAAGTAACAGATGTTGAAATGACAGAGAATGAACCAGCAGCAGCATCCACTGACGCATCAGAACTTGATATCAGCAATATTTCTTTCAAATTTGGTGATATGTCCTCAACGGCACAGTCCGAAACAACTTTGACGCCGGATGACAGTCTAATGAAAGAGGGCAAATACATAGTATTCAACAGTTGTTTGATGGATATTAGAAGTATGCTGAAATGTGGGCATTCCGTTAGAGGGGAAGTATGTGGGAAGCCATTGATTCATGTAACTCGTCAAAAACAAGGCAGTAACGTCAAAATACATGCCGCCTGTAGATTAAATCATACGTTCTCATGGTCTGCACAACCGATGCTGGGGAAGCTGCCAGCAGGTAATATACTGTGTGCAGCTGCCTCACTTTTTAGTGGGTCCAGTTTTAGAAAGTTAGAGTCTTTCTTTCAGTTTGGGAATCCATTTCATTTCTAAAATGCAGTACTACAAATACCAACATGATTATCTGTTTCCGCCCATTAGTGATGCTTGGAAAATTGAACAATTGTCTCTAGCAAGTGCATTCAAAGGGAAACGATTCTAGCTAGCCGGCGATGGACAGTGCGACAGCCCTGGATTTTCTGCCAAGTACTGCACCTACCACTTTCAGGACATGGATAGTAAGAAAATTGTGAGTTCGGTGGTCGTGCAGGTGTCCCAATGTAAATCCTCAGTGGCCATGGAGAAACTAGGATTTATAAAATCATTGCAATATCTACAATCAAGGGAAATGCACATCGACCTCATAGCCACGGACAGACAAGTTTCAATTGCCAAGACAATGAGAGACAAGTTCCCACATATTAAACATCAATTTGACGTATGGCATTGTTAGGAAAGATTTCATAATAGTAGGTAATTTTCCTTCCATGTGGCAACCCCCAAACTTTTTGCTGTTGTTTTACACCCTGATCTAGACTTTGCCAGAGAAGCGCAGCCTTCCGCCGCACTCCTCTGGGCTTTCGCTCAATTCTTACGGGGAAACTGACATGCCCTTAAGACAGTCAGTACCGGGAGACTTTGTTTCCCCTAGTCCTTTCCTCATGTTGCAGCTTTTGAGCAACATGAAACAAGAGTGCACGTAACTTACATTACCGCGCTCTTGGGTCTCTAGTCATTCCAAAGGCCCTAGTAACTCTCGCTGGACTTATCATGAAATGTGCAAGTGTGTCACGGACGGGACTGGTGGCAGCTATAGTTTCTTTGTGTTTTGAACCCCTTTTTGCCATGTTAACCGCGCTTTCTGCGTTTGGCCCAAATGGGTGGCCTGGCCTCCAAAATGGCCATGCCACAAGGTTCTTTGTCCTGTCCGCTGACCGTCTTGCCCCTTCACCTTCCCCCAGGTCGAGCGGACCCAGGGCAGTCCTTATTTGGTCATGCACTTTCCCGCGAAACACAACGCTTTCGCGGGCTTCTGCATGCCTTGTGTGTGCCTCCAGGATGTAGGCTGGGATGTCTGTTCCCAATACACATCCTGGGTGCCAGAGAGTCTAGAGTGTCCTGAATGCTTGGGACCACCGTGGTCCGTGATAGGTCCATGTATGGTGTGAGTGTTTGTGAGCGGATCTCCCATTGGGCCCTCTCCGTTTTGGCGTGAAGGGAACTTTGGATAAGATGAGGCTGAAAACACCACTAACATGTCGATCTCCTGAGTTCTCACGAACAAAGGGTAAGGAGCCAAGTATCCTGCAACTAAGAAGCTGAGTCGAGGAATCGCTGGTGACCCGCTGAAGGTTTGGCACCCTGCACTGCTGTCGTCCTGCGAGACCACTTGGCTTCTGATCGAACGAGAAGGTCTGCAAAGGCGCTTCGACCCTTTAGAACAGTGGGAACAACTATTCTCGGCATCTTCACCAAATCCTGTACGTAAGCCTTCGGAAGCGTCCCTGGGCCATCCAGTGGACTGACCAGCCTACACAGGAACCTTGCTCTGTCGTCGCCGTCTGGCTTACTGCTAATCCCGCGTCCTCACCACTCTCACACGATTCGTACACTTGGCGTTCCCAGGTCTGAAGTGAGACGTGTGCTTTGGGACCGGAATACACGCGGTTGCCGAGTTGCCCTGCTGTGGTAACAAACCTGTGCCTGTTCGCTGCTTTTGGGACACCCTCGACCCTGACTCCTGCTGTCGCGGAATCTACACAGGGTCGAGACATCCTGCTGATCGCATCTGATCCTGCCAGTACCGAAACGGAGAAGCCTGGGTCTGCCTGCATCGGGGACCGGTGAGTAGTCAATACCCTAACCGGTCGCCCTCCCGCAGGAGCCTGTGGCTTTCCATAGCTGTCATAAACAGCAACCCTTTTCCGCACTCGCGCCCTGCTTATGCCCACAAGTGGAGGCCGCGCTTGAGTAGCGGGGATCTGTTAATCATCGTTTTGTTCACCTCTCTGAACTGCCTGATTTCTCTGAAGAGACTCCCCTTTGCCCGTTGGCACCTGCGTGTGCAGGTACTTTTGAGCACAAGGCTCCACTCTTAGGGCTCGGACTTCCTTCTAGTTAGGTGGCCTCTGATGTCGAACTGGGTCTAACGATTACTTGCACTGCCTGTTTTCCTCCCCATCTAGGTGGTCTGCATATTTCGTGCTTCTAATTCCTTAGACCCCTTGGTCTTGTATATATATTGTATTGCTTGTGATGTGTTGGTTTATTGTAGTTTTACCGTGATTCTTTACTATGGTCGATGTTACAAAGGCCTTGTAATAAATGTTTCTTTATTTTTAATATAACACCTGTCTGGAGTAATTTGTAAGCGTCCTTGCTTTGTGTGCTCATTGCGGGCTTTCAGTCACCCTCACCATTCTTGAGACCTAGTCTTGACCGCTGCCATCGCTACCCTGATTGGTCTGGCTTGTCCAGAGGTTACCCTGTTCCAAGAAACTAGGCTGGCTTCTGAACCTCTGCCCCTCCAGGACAGAGTTCAGAAATCCATCTTAACAGGCATCTTGCTAAATCAATCAATAAGAAAATCTCGGCTGCAGGAAAAAAAAAAGGTTTGGAAAGTATTTCACAGTGGTCCCAGTCTATCAGCAACCATCTTTGGTGGAGCTCCAAAACTTGTGAAGGGTCAGTGGAAATCCTACTTGAAAAATGGCAGTCACTGATGCACCACTGTACCAACATTCACCGCTGGACAGAAAACAAACATTTCCACCAATGTGAACATGGCCCTTTTTCCACAGGAGGAGGCACGGAAGAAGAAGTGGTTGATTGCATCTTCACCTACACACAAAGCCATTGAGAAGATGGTTTTCGATAAAACTCTATCAAGAGATTTGAGGGGACTGACAGAATTCTGTCACACAGGAGGATTGGAGGTGTTCGACAATACATGCCTAAAGTACAGGCCAAAGCGATTGCATTTCGGCATACAGGGCATGAAACATAGGACTCTACTAGCGGTCTTGGCCCGTAACGAGAATGTGTGCCGTGAACAGTCTAGGACTACGGGAAATGTAGGGATGCCTCGCTACACTATGACCTTTGCAAAAAGAAGTAAGAAATGGGTGGTGAAACCAGTATATGAGAATGGAGTTCGACTTTGTTAAAGGCCTTATTGTTACTGTACTAGAGAAACACACACATGGAATTTTGAGCGATTCTGTGCAGAGCACTGATGCATTGCCACAGAACATTGCCACTGTGCCATGTCCACCCAAAGCAGAGCTCGTTGAGAAGTACAAATCCCGGTTTAAATGATTGTAATCTGATTGTCTTTTTGAAAATAATGTTATTGTATAGTGTGCATACAAAGTATGCTAACCCTAACCACTCCCTTAACCATCCTGAGTGGCGAACAACATGGGTGCCATTTTTGACTTCTCTCTCTATACACCTCATATCGCTGACCTTGTGAATATGTGTATGTATATATTTTTGTTGCTGTAATTAAGTTTCGTAATCTCATGTAAATGCTGCGCACTGTTAACCGAGGGGAGGCTTGCGTATTGCAAATAATAAAACAAACAAACAATAAATCTCACTTTCAACTCAACTCCTCGGGTACTTTATACTTTCCCCCAAAAAGTCAATGTCTCATTAGTTATGGTTCTCTAGGGCTGCCAAACTCGCGGACAACGAGGACAAAATTGGGGGCCTTAGAACGCGCCAAGCGAGGCGTTGCAGATGGAAGAGAAGCCAGTTCGCAATTGCACATTGAGGCCTAGTACAAAGATGAAGTCGAAAATTAAAGTTCTCACAGATGGCTTTACACGGGATGTTGCAAAGTAAGAATGTACGCGCATGCAGAGTGAAGGTCAGCGGCTTTGATTTTTTGCTCGCAGGCTGAAGAGGCCCGCGACTCGCACTGGCAGTATAAGGTTCTGTTGTTTTTTGACCTTGAGAGACAGGGACCATGCCGAAAGGACTTCATTTGAAGGAGGGGGGCAATAACATAAGAGACGATAAGGCTGAAAATTCTGAAACTAGACCGAGTTTCATGTTAGTTCAGTTTATGAAAAATTGTTGGCACGAACACAGTGGGATTTACGGACTGCATTACGCGGAGACACAATGGAAATGGCAAATATAATGTAAGTAACTCTTTAGACGCTTTTATACCGTAATGAAGAATTAATGAATGAATAAATGAAGAGCAAGTACAACATTTGTGGGATCGTCTTTCAACCGGGCACATGGGCATGCATGTGCCCATTCGACACGCATGTAGACAGTCGTTTCTCAGTGGTTTAACGGTAAAAAAATCATTTATTTGTGTGTTTCCCTCGATTTATTTTGTTAGTTTTCGCATTGCTTTTAGAGCCGAACATACTCCATTGCACTATCCTCGCAAGCAAATAGTTTCAGCTCGCCCGTAATACATAAAATGAATAATAGTAATAAAGATCGGCTGGTGAGACTAATTTCAATTTTTATGTTTTCTAAACAGGTACATCCTACCGTACTGCCACTGCCACCTATTCCAGACCCCGGCCGACAGATTTTTCAACCGCCAGCTGCAGCTTCTTGTAAACAACTGCACAACGTTGACCATTTTATGGGACGATCGCCAAGGGCCCATATGCCCTTACGCAGTACTAACGGCTAGAAGCAACATATCAACCTTTACGGTGGCCTAGTGCCTAGTTGATGGAACAGCCTTGTGGTTCACTGTGTGTCCAAAGTGCTTCTTTTAACGAAAACCAACACCCTGTGTACCATAAAGGAACAGCGCGTGACTCACGATAAACTTTTGAGGATTTGCGGATCGAGAGAAAAGAAAAAAAATTCCATTCCGATTTAATATGCTAATTGCTGAATATTCTCTAAACATTTAATGTCAAATAAATGTACTTTACCAAATTTACCGTATTGCTGTTTGATTTTAAAGCACAGTTTCATATTCCGAATTGTGGCGCGCTGTGTTGCGAGTTCATCTGTGTTGGTTTCCGGGTTCTGTGTGAAGTCGCGTAGAAGACGACTGGGCGCGTTTGCCTACGCAGCACAGTAACAACACGAAGAGAGGCGGGGAATATGAATGTTTTGATAATGTCAGGCTCAGGGGCGGGGGATATGATTTAGTGCCGCAAAAGCAGGTCAGCCAGGGCGATGGGGGAAGTGATAGTATTATCACAAAATGGCAGCTCCCTGATGCCTGTTTTCGTGTGCGTTTAATGGAAGAAAACTCGGGTAAGGTCCATAGGAAATTTTTCTAAAATCGAGCGACTTAGGCTTAAAAACACATGGCCGACCCGTAGGGACAATAAAATGTTTTGACCGAACCATTCCTTTAAACCATGTGTGCGGTCTGCTTGTGGCAGAACAAAGGATGAGTGAATACTCTGCCAGCTGACCAGGAGCTATCTTGAGTAATTAAACTTGGCAGAGTGACTGCAGGACTTGAACCTTTTATTGAGTTATTAACGTGCAGAGATCAAACACCCAGCTGCGGTGCTAAAGTACACGGCTCATGTCCTTGCCACTCTGCAGAGTGACTGCCGACTCTGAGTCTTTGTTCTCTGCAGGACATTAATATATTGAGGACATTGGCTTGTGGAATTGGGAAAAAGTGGGTTAAGCTACTTCCTTTCCGCCAAACCCAGATAGTGTGCTCCTCTTCAGTGTACTATATATAACTAGAATTTATTGTCAAAACCTGTCCAAGTTAAATCCATTTCAGCTGTATTGATTCATTTAGACACCCTATAGACAGTAGAACTTAACATAACCTTCTCGCCCAGTGTGTTCTGGGGCCCGCCAATTCCATCTGGGAGTAAATACTTGCACAAGGAGGTATACCTTTAATTTGCTTAACTTGCAGAATCCCTAAACCAAAGCAACACTCATATGGGCTGTGCAGTAACACTCAGCGCAAAAGTAAACGCTTGCGCAATTTGACCCATGGAAAACTAGGCCCGGTTGGCCTTCCATGTCCTAAGAAAGGAAAAAGGGACTGATTGGTTTTACCAGATGCCTTACAACGATAAATTACAACATATATGGATCCAGTGTGCTTGAGACAATAGTGGTACAGAGTGTTACAGTGCCAACTGAAATAGAAGGGGCTATCAGTGATACACAGATGAACATGACACATTTCTCCCCCAGCTCCTTTGCCATCAGCAACAATGGTTCACTTTTTAATCGTTGTATAAATCTTCACAGGAACCCTATGGGCATTGTAAAGGCAATCATGATAATGTAATAGGCTTTGCGTTATCTGATTATGCCTGATTTGGAAAATCTTGTTACATTTTTGGAAATTACCTCTAGTGACACGGACACTGACTGTGATAGCCCCACATATAATTCTGATCATCAGGCAAAATCGACTCCTGTGAAGGGGGGTATGCTTGGAAACATTCAAAATCTAGAATCATAAATTGATGCCTTCCTTCACCTATGCTCAAATATAGCCAGGGATTACAGAGGACTAAAATAAACTATGGGAAAGGTACTGGAGGCAACCATCTCTAGGTGTATTGACAACTGCAATGAACTAAATAAGTCGAAGGGAAAATACCCCAACAGATCCATGGGAAACATTACTAGGGTATCTATCCTAGGAGTAGGTCTAAAGACACAGCAAATTCCTGCAATTTCTACCCCAGGCTCAGAGCTGTCGACTTCTGCTCACCCTCATCTTCCTCCGTATTCTGTGGTAATCAACTTAGACCCGGCACAACCTACTGAGATGGAGGGAAAAAGGGTGGATACGATCAGAGTGACGGCAGAGTCTGAGGAACAGGTCACCATGGCTTTGTGCACAGAACAGTCAATGCTGAACACTCTACCTTCCCCAGATTTCTTAAAGCAATTCAAAAATAAGAGAATATCCAAGAGCAAATTGCTGATAGCTAAATCTAAGAGAGTTTGCTACTTTGTTAACCAAGTCGACAGGCCCATATATGGTTACAAACGAGACTGGCAATGGTGTAGTAAGGAGGGTGATGTTGCAGGGCCCCATGAACAAATGTATGGCGCCCAGCAGCAGCCCTACCGGAGAAAATGGAGACACAGCTGTAGATGTTAGCTCAACTATCACTGCATTGAAACCGCAGACTCACAAACAAATCAGTAGCCGAATAACCCCCACAAATCCTACCGGCATCCTGCCATCTGATGATCGTAGTGGAAACCAACTGTCCGAAACAACTGGCAACTCCGCTGGAACCTGGCACCCTTGGATTGACGTGCTACATCGACCAGCAAACCAGAGAATTCGACAACCTGACACCACACGATACCCAGACTCCTGATACATTAAGTTGGTGGAATTGTCTCAGATGGCTAGTAGTCCTTATCTCAACAGAAGTTGGTTGTTGGAACTATTCCACATTATACCGGTCCTTTGCAAAATTACAACAAAAGATATTGCTACGCTAGAACCGCCTTGCCTGTGTTGCTATGTGAACTGGGCAATTGTATCATTCACCTAACCAATTATCGTGGAATGTATATGTAAACATGCAATGCACAAGACTTCAAAGATTTGGGTTTTGAGCTCACTGCTTTTTGTCGATTGGTTAGAAATTATCAGTCTTGGGGAACTGGGGCCACAAAAAATGTATATGGACAGTCTGTGGGAGTCGGATACAGGCTGGATATGCAGAGGGTGGTGGGTGGGAACTGTTCAAGTTTACCTGTAGAGTCGACACCATTCAAGGGGGTTTCCTGGAACACAAGGGGGTTCAACTCCTTTCTTAGAAATCAATGTGGTCTCCAACTAGTAACATGTTCTCAGGTATTTCTCCTACAGGAAACCTGGCTGATTGTCCCTTTTGATCTGGACGGGTACAGTGTAATTTGTAAGTTGGCAAGGCTGGAGCCAAGGGACGCCAAAGGGGTGGGCTCTGTATAGCAGCAAATAAGAACAGTATATGATTTAACCATACTGGGTGGCTTATGATCTGTGCCACTCTACCGAAGACACCTTTTGGTTTTGGCCCACTGTTATTAGTCAAGCTGAAAGACCTCCCTGGTGATGATCTTACAAAGATATAACGCCCTTTAATCGTGGGATGTTTTTTCGTGGACTTTTTTACTGCATTTTTTTTGCGGAAAAAAACTCAATTTTTTGGGGGGTTTAGAAAAATATATATATTGGGTGTGGGTGTTCGGGGATATATAAAAAAATAAATGGGAGGGGGAACCCTGCCCCCCAAAAAAAAAAAATCAGAGGAGTTTTTTTATTACAAAATCGTGGTAAAAAAGCCAGCGAAAAAACATCCCGCGATGAAATGACATGGAACCCTTACAAAGTCCCTTATGCTTGCTGTCATAGAGACGCTTAGGCAATGTTGGAGTCTGCACCCACGGGCAGGTGTGATTCTGTCAGACGATTGTAATGTTGATTGCACAAAATTGGATGAGCATGACCTGAAGGTAGGCAAACGCCAGAGAGCACAGCTTAAGGGACAGGCCTGGCAGGAAGCCTTACTGGAATTTGACATACATATGGTCACACTGAGCAGTATGGAACCCTGGCCAAATGGTGTATATAGCAGTTGCATAGATTTCATTTTTGTAAATTCCTCCATGTTGAAGTATTCGCCTGAATTGCATGTGAGCCCTATTGATATAAGCGAACATTCTGCACTAAGCATGCAATGTCAGTTTCCATTAAGATCACGCTTGAGAGAAAATCCCACTGTCGATCTCCAGGGAAATAAACTCCAGTGGTCCATTCATTACATTAACAATTTCAACTCTAGCCTTAGATTTGACATTATGACTAATCCCGACATCCTCAAGCATTATGACTGGGAATTGAAAAACTTGCTAAATAGGCACTGCACAACTGTCCAAAAAACAAATCTGCAGAGGAATACAATTGAGAAGGGCTGGAGCTTTGTTTGACATAGAGATAGTTAAGAGAAAGAAACAATTAGTGTCATAAGCGTAATTAGCAGAAGTGAACAAATGTCTTTTGACGGGAAAAAGAAACTAAAAGCCTCAGCCAGATCTAAATATAAAAAACTGGTTGCGAGAACATAAATGCAGCGAACATTCAACAAATTGGCGATTTATATTAATACTGTTTAGGACTAAGGACACCAAGAAGTTCTGGTTCCTATTATGTACCTTCAGATTCGTAAAAACAAGCCACAAGGTTTGTAGCATAACCGAGAGTAACTGGGCAGCCCATATTAATAACATGTATTGGGCTAAAGTCTCTTCTTAGATCCGTTGGCCAAATGTTCCCAAGCCAGGCTCCCTGGTGTGGACTCATGTGTGCCAGGCTAATATATCTTTAATAATTAATAAGTCAAAATCCTCTAGGGCCACTGGGCCGGTGGGTATGAGCAATGAAATGCTCAAGAATGACCCACAAAACGGGGCTGTACTCCTGAGGGACCTGTTTCTACATGTGTGCGAGAATGGGTGTCTTCCTTCCACATGGTTGGAGTGAATACTCATACCAGTAAACGAGAAAGGGGCTCGCTCTGACCCTAATAATCACAGACTCCTTGCAATGCTAGATAGCAGCTACAAGATATTCTCACGATTACTACTGGAGTTGCTTGTCATGTGGACCGATTCTAACTCCATATTAGATGCCACACAAACACGTTTTAGGTAGGGTTACTGCACAATCTACTCTATTTGGGTACTGTGATATGCAACAAAACCATGGAACCAGACTTTACATGTGTTTTGTGGATTATAGTTCCACCTTCGACTCTGTCGATAGAGGGTGACTATGGTCCAAATTGAGGGATAGGGGTTTGGACCCATCAGTACAGCACTTTATAGAGTAGCTGCATAGTCAGACAGTAGTTAGGGTAAGGATGTCACAGGAAGGGACACTCACAGAAGTTATTTCTCACAAACAGTGGCCTGAAGCAGGGTTGTGTGCTTGAACCATTATATAACATATATGTTTCAGATTTTGTTGAGGCACTAAAAACTGCACATAACTATCCTCCTAGTTATGGTGATAAAAAGTTACCTTCTATCACGTATGCCGATGATAGAGTTATCTTTGATCTGACCCCAATAGGACTGCAACGCTCGCTTGATGCCTTGAAGGAATATGCGGACCTCAATGGTCTACGCATAAACATTGTCCGAATTTCGTATGTCTAGAAGAACACCTTGTGTTCTGTTGCAATTTTTGTTATTTAAAGAGATGTAGTAGGGTGCAAGGGACACAAACAACCCTGACACTTAGCTGTGTTATAAACTAGAAGAACAGCAGATGTCCACACTCTTTTGGGACACTCCCATCTCCTGCACACCTATTTGTATTGTACACCAAACAATATTTTCTTTTTTTCTTTCCTTTTTTGTTAAAAGGAAGAAATGACCAATATTTATTTTTTTTTTTAAAAAGAAACAAAGTTGTCTTCGTATTAATTTCACCAATTTCACAAATGTAAAAAGTTTTCAAATGTCCAGAATAGCATTTATCAGTTTAGATTTTGGAACATACATATTCATAGTACATAGGAAAATTACTTCTTCACTCTTTGAAATCTGCTCTGTGCGTTTCGGGAAAAAAACGTCCCTACTTTTAGGATCCCTTTGATGGCATTTAAGAGAGTATTTTCGTGTGAACAGTGTAGGACTGTTGATGTCTTCAATTGTTTCCCTGCTAAGGTATACTTACCAGTGTTTATATGACCGGATCTCTGTCCCGTGTGTAGAACCATATTCAGCTGTGGTTTTGGGAAAAAAGATGGCTGCTCTTTATTTACATGCGTCATCATGCCGAAGAGTGAAGACGTCATAGCGTCTTTTATTTACTCCGTGTCATATTCTCGATTGATGTGTTTTGTTTTAAATGCGAAAAATAGGAATGGAGAAACTTCCATTCCTGAGTGTGCTCACTCGTAATTCTCCTTCCGTAGTATATTAATATTTGTTATAATGATAGTTTTCAGGACACTGTTCTTTAAATTTATTCCACGAATTGAATGAAACAAAGTAGAGCATAATGTTTATCATTATTATGACACTAAAGTGTCTTAGTTTATTTCTTTCTTGCCCGACATATCAGTGCCCAATTTCATCATTGTCAATGCATTTCGGACTATGTCCATCATCAGGGCTCTTAGGCACTGATTGTTAATCATCTCATATCAACATATCACAGTATCCACATTTATCCGTTGCATGGGTATTCACATCAAAGTTCAAACAGGGGTTATTTCAATATAGACCATTGCACATGTGCATAGTGTACCGTTATCAGTAATATCAAGAAGATTTTGCACATACCCAAACATAGTGGTAGTCCATGAAAGGATTTTCAAAATATAAACAAAGAAAGTGAAAATCAATACCATATTTCAACAATATTATTACTGGTGTAGAACTAATGTCATGTTCATACCTGTAATACTGTGAATTCACTGAGCTGTATCACTGTCCAAAATTAAATCCAAGAACACAATTCAGTAATTATATCTATTACGCTTGACTTCCAAATACCAAACATGTATGATAATTGGCAAAACCTTAGTTTGCTTACCGAAGTGCAGATCAATATGGTAGTTCAATCTGTAAGAATTACAATGGCATCATAATTAGTGTTGCCGTCCTCCCTCCATCTCCCTATTAGTCCCATTCTTGGTGAGCGCTCACCTGCATAGTCTTCCGTGGCTAGATTCTGAATGACAGCTCAAAGAAGCTGCCGGCTCCGATAGATGCAATTTTGTAACGCTGATCCATTCCGCGCATGCGCATTTAGATCCTGCGCTTACATTCAATCGTAATCTCTATCGTGTGCACAGTAGTGATATTGTAGGTATTCTATGATTACTACTGCTGCGTGCAACTTCATGATACATCTGTACTCTTATTTTGTTAAAACATGATTGCACATTTAACTTCAATTCTGAAATCTATACGCGCATGCGTGCGGAGATAGTGTAGTGTTGTTATGGTCAATTGTGCACGCACGCGTATTCTTTTTGAGGGAGTGTCTCTGGTTAACCATATTCTAATGGTGTTAGCATAGATATAATAAAAACTTATAAAGAAATGCTAATAGTAGACTTCAGTTAACCTTGTCTGAATGCTAGTTCAAAATGTACGAGTCGAACAAAACAAGTGTCATGATCTCTGCTTCCAAAAGGTCAAGGTTTTCCCAACTCCCTTGGAAGCAGATCCATAACCCAGGTTCCGAGGGCCAACCAGTCCCAATTGGGACCTTTTGGACCCAGTCCTGGCGCCAGTGGCACCAGGCTCATAAATGTGCCCAGTCCCAGCGCTGGAAGCGCCGGGCTCATGATGCTTGGGTGGACTTACCTGCAGCAGACCATGCTGCTTACTTGCCTGCCAGCTGAGCCTCTGATCCTCTTCTGTTTGGAACTACTTTTCCTGTTGGGTGGGGCAGGAGCCACTCCCTAGATTCAGAACACTGGAACTCTTCTGGAAAGCAGGAACTCTTTTCTTACCTAGGCGTGGCTGTGGAAGGAGACACCTAAGCACTACAGGAGGCTATTTAAACCACACCCGGTGGATGAATCTTGCTTTGCGTTATTCTGCATCCTCTGCAGCAGAACGCTCATCGTGTCTTCTGCATCGGATCCTGGGCCTAAGGAAAAAGGCTTACCATCCTGAATCCAGTCTTCAGCAACACCTATAAAGACAAGAAAGAACAGGTTAGCATTCCGGCATCTGAAAGACAAAGGCTTACCTACTCTTCGTGCGCTCCGGAGGTCTTCACACTGCATTCCGGCATCTGAAAGACAAAAGCTTACCGACTCTTCGCACGCTCCGGAGGCCTTCGGCGCTGCATCCTGCATCTGAAAGACAAAACAAGGTGCGTTTAAAGACATTGGGGAACTTTGATACTCACGTGCCATTACTCCTTTCCACATCAACCCCAGTGGGTATTCCGGCACCCTGCAGCCGCTCCGAACTCGTACCTGCAAAATAAAAGACAGTTAGAGCGCATCGTGAAGCAGGCAACAAGCGCTTACTTACGTGCTTCCAAGCGCTTCTATTCATCATACGGACTCCATCTTCAACTCACTTCAGCCCGTCATCCGCCATCGCCGGAACCTGCAAAACAAGAGACATCATTGCTAAAGACTTTAAAGACAATAGAATTACTCGAAACTTACCGTTCGTGCAGTAAACGACGGACAGCAGTCCTCTGTAGTCAAGAGGCCTGCGCTACCGATCCAGTGAAGAAACTGGTTACAGCACCCTGCCCCGAGGCAGATGGAGAGCTCGGCATTCACTTACCTAAGGTGAGAGCGTTAACCTTTGGGGGTCTACAGGAGAGCAAAAAAGGGAAGAGATAGGGACACCCCAATAACCCCAGTTCATTAATCCCATATTTTCTGTCTGCAGACATCTTACTCTTGAAGTCAGGCATACAGTGCACAGAGGTCCAGCCCAAAGAGCCAACCGGGTGCTACACATCACCTTTGAAGATACGGTAGTCACCCAGTCAAGACCGGCGCCTCTGCGAGAATCAGGTGAGCGTTACAGAACGCAAAGCCTACCGCAAAACTCTCGCCCAGGCGCTATGGAAACCTCGGATACTGACCATCTAGCCCGGTTACTTGGGGAACTAAGGGCAGAAGTGCATGCAGCTCGTCAGGAAACGAATGCTCTAAGAAGGGAACTAATTATTTCCAAGGAGAGAACAGACGGTCTTGCTAGACAATTGCTACAGTCACAAGCCGGACAAACCCCGTTACCCGCATCAGGGGCAAATCTTCCTTCAACATCCTCTATGAATCCAGTGCAGATCAACCTACCTGGGAATGTACCTCTGGCTCCGCCCGAACGATTTTCTGGTGACCCAAAGAGGTTTGCAGTATTTATCAATCAGTGCCGGTTGCACTTCTTATGCCGGCCAGCAGCCTTTCCAACTGATCAAGCTAAAGTAGCTTTTGTACTTTCGTACCTTAGTGGCAATGCGGCAGACTGGTCGATCCCTCTAGTTAATCAAGATGATCCGGTTCTCCATGATTTTCAAGCCTTTCAGCTTAGTATGGAAAAACTGTTCGCAAGACATTCACAGGGGCAGGCCTTGGACAATGAGCTTCTTTCGTTGCGACAGGGTAATCAAGACCTTTTGGCTTATATTGCATCTTTCAATAGACTAATAGTGGAAACTCAATGGCCTGAGGACAAAAGGATTACGCTGTTTTACAGAGGTCTACGTGGAGAGCTCAAAGACGTTTTAGCCCAAGTAGTGAATCCCCCACAAGACTGTTCGGATTATATAGACTTGGTCGTTCAAATAGATCATAGACTGCAGAACAGGAAGGCCGACCGTTCCAAGTTTGATGCTCGAGTATTTTCCAAACCGCCAACTCCTTCCAAAGGAGTAGACTCCGGGGAACCCATGCAAATCGGGGGTCTGAAAGGTCCTCTAACACAAAAGGAGCGGGAAAGGAGAAAACAGTTGCAATTATGCCTATATTGCGGAAACTCAGGGCACTTTTTTCGACACTGTCCGGTGAAACCTGCCAAGAAGGCAGTAGGAGCTGCAGTTACCAAAGTTACAAACTCTGAGCAGGGAAACGACCTCGCCCGACAAGAATAGAGGTCCTCTTGCCGAGCGTGAAAACCAGTTCCGTGACCTCGCATTTCGTGATACCTATGGTCCTCATTAGCCCTGATAATCCGGATCGATTACATGCAATTGAAGCTTACGTCGACAGCGGTGCCATCGGCAATTATGTGGATCATGAAATGGTTTTGAGGATGAATCTAACTCTTTGTCCCAAGGCTGTAAAGGACGTCATTACTACAGTGGATGGTACGGAGATAGCCTCCGGGCCAGTAACGCATACCACTCAAGAGGTGACGCTAGTAAGTCAAGATGGACACCATGAGAAGATCGTGTTCGATGTGATCAAGGCCCCTCAGTTTCAGATTATTCTAGGAATACCTTGGTTAGAGAAACACAATCCTCTGATCGATTGGCGAGCAAGAACGGTCCAGTTTCCAGAATGTGTCTCTACTTGTCACCCTCCACCTGGTGTTGCACTGGCAGCAATTTCTTCAGAGACTCCCCAGTTACCTCCCGAATACCTTGAATACCAAGATGTTTTCCGGAAGGATCAGGCTAACACTCTACCTCCTCATAGGTCTTATGACTGCCAGATAGACCTGATACCTGGATCTACTCCTCCTTGTAGTAGAATTTATGCCCTCACCGAGCCTGAGAACCTTCACCTTCGACAATACCTGGAGCAATACCTGGCGAATGGGTTTATTCGTCCTTCCAAGTCCCCTGCTTCTTCAGCTTTGTTCTTTGTTCCAAAAAAGGAAGGAGACCTTAGAACTTGTATCGATTATCGCTCCCTGAACCAGATCACCGTTAAGAATAGATATCCGTTACCTTTGATCCCTGAACTCCTGGACCAAGTCAGAAAAGCATGCATATATACAAAGCTGGATCTTAGAGGAGCTTACCACTTGGTACGAGTAAAAGAGGGCGATGAATGGAAGACGGCCTTCCGCACCAAGTATGGGCTATTTGAATATCAGGTCATGCCCTTCGGACTTTGCAATGCCCCGGCCGCCTTTCAATATTTTATGAACGATGTCCTCAGAGAGCTCATAGATGTGTGTGTTGTTGTTTACATTGACGACATCCTCGTTTATTCTTCATCGGAATCTGAACATCGGAAAAACGTGAAAATGGTCCTCGAAAGATTGCGTCAACACAAACTTTTCGCTAAGTTGGAAAAATGTGTTTTCAACGTGACTGAAGTTGAATTCTTGGGATTCATATTATCACCTGGCGGAGTACGTATGGATTCAAAGAAGGTCGATGCAGTTCTCAAATGGCCATCACCATCCTCCGTAAAAGGTGTGCAAAGCATGTTAGGCTTCGCTAACTTTTACCGCAGGTTTATCCCCGAATTCTCTCGAATAGTCCAGCCCATCACTGCCTTGTTAAAGAAAAACAAACGTTTTGAATGGTCTACCGAGGCGGAACAAGCTTTCCAGGATTTGAAGACTAAATTTATCTCTGCACCAATCTTAAAACACCCTCGCCCCGAACTCCCCTACATCGTGGAAACTGATGCTTCAAGCCTTGCCATGGGGGCAGTTCTATCACAAAAGGACCCGGTAACCAATCAGTTGCATCCCGTGGCATTTTGGTCCCGCAAATTCTCGCCTCCTGAAATTAATTACACGATTACTGACAAGGAACTTCTGGCTATCAAGTCTGCCTTTAAGGCTTGGCGGCATTATCTGCTGGGGGCCCGACACACCGTTACTGTGATTACGGATCACCGAAACCTGCAATATTTGAAAACCGCAAAAGCCCAATCCTCTAGACAACTCCGTTGGGCATTATTCTTTGCCGAGTTTGACTTCATAATTACCTATCGACCTGGTACAAAGAACGGTAAAGCTGATGCCCTTTCTCGGATGGGAGTGGAAGAACACTTGATCAACCCTAAACCTGTACCAATCATTCCCGAACAAAGAATTCTGGGTGTAATCGCCACAGAATCCATAGAGGAAGTTAAGGATAAAGCCAGGCAACTTGTAACTCCAGCAGACATACAAAATTGGCATCTGCAGGGAAAGGACTTTGCAGTAAAGGACAACTTATTGTATTTCCAAGAACGATTATACCTACCCAGCACAGATTTACAGAAAAAAGTAATCTCCTGTTATCACGATTCTTTAATGGAAGGTCATCCCGGTATGGCCAAGACCTCAGAAAAGATCAAGCGCTACTTCTGGTGGCCGTCTTGGAAAAAAGATATTAGAGACTTTATAATGTCTTGTGGAGTATGCGCCCAAAACAAGAGTCAAAAGGAAAGACCAGCAGGCCTCTTACGCCCTATTGACATCCCACCTCGCCCTTGGCATTCGCTTTCTATGGACTTCATCACCGATCTACCTCCATGCTCCGGATACAATACGATTCTAGTAATCGTGGACTTATTCTCCAAGATGGCGCATTTCATTCCGCTCAAAGGCTTGCCAACAGCAGCAACTCTGGCCCGAGAATTTCTCGAAAACATCGTCCGACTACACGGTTTTCCTTCGGTTCTAATTTCGGATCGAGGTAGTCAATTTATTTCTCATTTTTGGCGAAGTTGCTGTCGGTCGGCTCAAATTGATGTGAGACTATCGACCAGTCACCACCCTCAGACCGACGGACAAACCGAGAGGACCAATCAAACTCTGGAACAGTATTTACGCTGCATGCTGCAACAAACTGAAAAAACTTGGAAAGACATCCTTTGGATAGCCGAATATGCCTACAATAACTCTGTCCATTCGGGAACTGGGAAAACACCGTTTTTTCTTTTGTACGGCAGTCACCCTCGAACCTCGGAGTTGGATCCCCTCCAAGATCTTGAAACACCAGCAGTAGACTACTTGCATTCTACAATCACCCAAGCCTTTAAGGAAGCTGTTTCTCACCTTCAAAGGGCTAAAGAACAATACAAGAAAGGAGCAGATCAACATCAGAAGGAAGCCCCTCAATATCAAGTAGGGGACCAAGTCTGGTTATCCACCAAATATCTACCTCTAAAAGGGCCACGCACATTCAACCCAAGATACCTTGGTCCCTATTCCATCACTACCATAATAAACCCAGTAGCGGTCAAGTTGGACTTGCCCCCTCACATGAAGATACATCCGGTCTTCCACGTCTCTCTATTAAAACCCGTGCAACCTCAAACCCGACTAACTAAATCTCCAAAACCCATCCTAGTTGATGGAGAACTTGAGTTTGAAGTCAAAAGCATTCTGGACTCCAAGATCTCCAAATCTAAACTATTTTACCTAATTGACTGGAAAGGCTACGGCCCCCAAGAGAGATCCTGGGAACCTGCTGAATATGTCCACGCTCCTCGCCTAATCAAAAGATTTCACCGAACATTTCCTGACAAGCCAAAACCCCCGGAGAAGCCCGGTTTGGGAGGGGCCTTGAGGGGAGGTACTGTCATGATCTCTGCTTCCAAAAGGTCAGGGTTTTCCCAACTCCCTTGGAAGCAGATCCATAACCCAGGTTCCGAGGGCCAACCAGTCCCAATTGGAACCTTTTGGACCCAGTCCTGGCGCCAGTGGCACCAGGCTCATAAATGTGCCCAGTCCCAGCGCTGGAAGCGCCGGGCTCATGATGCTTGGGTGGACTTACCTGCAGCAGACCATGCTGCTTACTTGCCTGCCAGCTGAGCCTCTGATCCTCTTCTGTTTGGAACTACTTTTCCTGTTGGGTGGGGCAGGAGCCACTCCCTAGATTCAGAACACTGGAACTCTTCTGGAAAGCAGGAACTCTTTTCTTACCTAGGCGTGGCTGTGGAAGGAGACACCTAAGCACTACAGGAGGCTATTTAAACCACACCCGGTGGATGAATCTTGCTTTGCGTTATTCTGCATCCTCTGCAGCAGAGCGCTCATCGTGTCTTCTGCATCGGATCCTGGGCCTAAGGAAAAAGGCTTACCATCCTGAATCCAGTCTTCAGCAACACCTATAAAGACAAGAAAGAACAGGTTAGCATTCCGGCATCTGAAAGACAAAGGCTTACCTACTCTTCGTGCGCTCCGGAGGTCTTCACACTGCATTCCGGCATCTGAAAGACAAAAGCTTACCGACTCTTCGCACACTCTGGAGGCCTTCGGCGCTGCATCCTGCATCTGAAAGACAAAACAAGGTGCGTTTAAAGACATTGGGGAACTTTGATACTCACGTACCATTACTTCTTTCCACATCAACCCCAGTGGGTATTCCGGCACCCTGCAGCCGCTCCGAACTCGTACCTGCAAAATAAAAGACAGTTAGAGCGCATCGTGAAGCAGGCAACAAGCGCTTACTTACGTGCTTCCAAGCGCTTCTATTCATCATACGGACTCCATCTTCAACTCACTTCAGCCCGTCATCCGCCATCGCCGGAACCTGCAAAACAAGAGACATCATTGCTAAAGACTTTAAAGACAATAGAATTACTCGAAACTTACCGTTCGTGCAGTAAACGACGGACAGCAGTCCTCTGAAGTCAAGAGGCCTGCGCTACCGATCCAGTGAAGAAACTGGTTACAGCACCCTGCCCCGAGGCAGATGGAGAGCTCGGCATTCACTTACCTAAGGTGAGAGCGTTAACCTTTGGGGGTCTACAGGAGAGCAAAAAAGGGAAGAGATAGGGACACCCCAATAACCCCAGTTCATTAATCCCATATTTTCTGTCTGCAGACATCTTACTCTTGAAGTCAGGCATACAGTGCACAGAGGTCCAGCCCAAAGAGCCAACCGGGTGCTACACATCACCTTTGAAGATACGGTAGTCGCCCAGTCAAGACCGGCGCCTCTGCGAGAATCAGGTGAGCGTTACAACAAGATTCACAAAGCGAGTTAACAGAAAACATGAGTGTTCACAGAATAAGCTCACAAATTACAAAAAACACAGAAAATTAATCTCCTCATTTATCCCCCCTGGTTTGAGGGCATCCAAATGATCTATCCAATAGGATTCTTGTTGGTTCAATCGTTTGCCAAGATCTCCATGTGCATCATGTTGCCTAACAACTTCCAGCACTTGCATTCTTATCTGGCTTATGTTATGTTTTATCTGGTTCCAGTGTCTTGCCACTGCTCAGTTAGCATTGTTTGTTCATTTAAAGGATCTATGTTCATTCCAAGGAACTTTCCCTGGTTTTTTGGATTGTCCCACGTAGTAGATGCTACAAGGACATTTGATCCCGTATATGATATTTGGTGTGTCACACGTAGCATAACTCATGAGTTTGATCTTTTCTCCTGTCCGGGGATGGTTGACAGTCTCTCCTTTCATTATGAAATTGCAATTGCTGCAGTGAAAGCATGGGTATGTTCCCTTTCTTGCGGTGACTTGTTTTTTCATCCCTGGTCTTATCTTCACTAATTTGTCTCTCAAATTAGCGCTCCTCTTGTAGGCAAATATCGGGGTTTCCTTGAAAAAGATGTTCGACTCTCGTATCATTTGTCAATGTACACCAATTCTTTTTGATTGTCGCATTAATTTTATTGCTCTGTAGTGAATAGCAGGAAACATAAGCTATTGATGGTGTTGTTTTTTTCTGGTGCTATTGTCTTGATGTTTGTGGCTGTTAATTGTTCTATTGCTCCACTTATCTCTACCGGCTTGTATCCTTTTGCCGCAAATTTCTGACCCATTTTTTCAATTTCGCTCTCACATGTTGTGGGATCACTCACTATCCGTTTCACCCTCATCAATTGGCTATAAGGAACATTCTTTATCAAACTCGGCTGGTGAAAGCTTAGGTGATGTAACAAGTTGTTACGATCTGTTTCCTTTATGTAAACGTTGGGCAAATAGTTGCCTTCATGTACCTGAATCTGGACATCTAGAAAATGGATGTTTGTTCTGGACACTTCATGTGTAAATTGTATCCGTTGTTCAATGCTGTTCAGGTAAGTAAAGAAGTTCTGTAACGATTCTTCTGTGCCAGTCCAGATGCCGAAGATGTCATCTATGAATCTGACCCACATAGATATGTGTGCCTTCTACTCTGTTTGTTCTAGAACATAATCCTTTTCAAATTTATGCATAAACATGTTTGCATATGTCGTGCCATTGATGCACCCATCGCTGTTCCTGATGTCTGGAGGAAGAATTTTTTCTTATGTTGGAAGTACGAATTTTCGGAAATGAATTGAAGTAATGTCAATATAAATTCCTTTATTGCTTTCAGATCTCCTTCCTTCAATAGAAGCCATTCGACGGCCTCCATCCCCAAATTATGTGGAATAGACGTGTATAAACTTTTCACGTCTACTGTGAATAAGATAGAGTTCTCTGTGTGTTTGATTCTTCTCCGTTGTTCTAAAAAATGAGTGGTGTCTTTGATGTAGGTATCAGTCTTTTGGATGAGTGGTTGAAGAAACTGGTTGATATATTGACCAAGCGGTTGTAACAGGCTATCTACACCTGACACGATGGGTCTTCCTGGTGGGTTTCTTGGATGCTTATTTATCTTGGGTAAAGTATAGAAATTCGGGATCGTTGGGTGTTTATTGGTGAGAAATTATTTGGTTTTGTTATTGATCCAACCTAATTCTTCTGCTCTATCCAGTACCGTATCAAGATTTTTGAGTATTTCTACAGTCGGGTCACAATCCAATTCCAAGTATATGTTTATGTCACTTAGCTGACTCATGCATTCGTTATAGTAATCCATACTATTCATAATCACAACAGTTCCTCCTTTATCTGCTGGATGTATAGTAATGTTCTCATCTTTGTATAGTTCTTTTAACATTTTGAATTCATTCGGTTTCAGATTGCAATTTTCTGGGTGTTTATATGACATTTTCTTAAGGTCGTTCAGTACCTGTCTGTGGAAGATTTCAATGGATAGAACATTAATTGGTGGCATAAATGTACTCTTTCTCCTGAATTCCTGGAGTTCATCTGGGTCTATAACTTTCAATTCATTGCTTTCAAGTTCATCAAAACAAACGTTAAGTTTTAGTTTTCTGACCAGTTTGAACAGATCAATCTTGGTTTTGAATAATCTTGTGCTGTGAGTCGGGACAAAGCGGAGGCCCTTCTGAACAAGGTTGATTTCGTTTGTGGAAAGTTGCCTTGATGAAATGTTAATCACTAAGTTTTCTTCTGCCTTCTCCCCTGGTTTCCACCCCTTGGTTTCCTTTT
Source organism: Ambystoma mexicanum (assembly GCF_040938575.1). NCBI lineage: Eukaryota > Metazoa > Chordata > Amphibia > Caudata > Ambystomatidae > Ambystoma > Ambystoma mexicanum. Next base: position 605,541,413 of record NC_090936.1, on the reverse strand, counting down.
GCCCCTTCTCGTTCTTTTCCTATGGCACCTTGACCTAAAAAAGGATGTACTGAAGTTGAAGGCTCCGTTGTTGAAGCTAATTGTTGTCTGTGTTTCTGTAGGGGGACTTTCTTTGGTGGAACTCTGTTTATTTCTGGAGTCTTATGAATCTGAACGGGAGGTATTAGCTGTACTTCCTTGGTGTGGTTTCTTTTGAAATGGAGTTGAAAACTTGTCCATCCAGGTGTACACTTCACCATTTAAATAATCATAGGTATATGTCACGACCCTCGCCCAAAATTCTCTCTGGCAAACCCATTGGCCAGGTGGAGTCAGGACTCGGGCCTCTAGAGCCTGGCATCCTCTTCAAAAGCCCTCATGGGGCCAGTCCTGGCACCTATGGTGCCAGGCTCATACACCATGAAAAACAATGTGCTTGGGAACTGCTTTATTGTATTGTCAGCGAACATGGAGGCATCCACATAGCTTGGTTCCTAGGAACCAAGCTAAGCGGTCTAGTGTTTTGGGTGTGGTAGCCTAGGGACTACTTTACCTGGACTATTTTGTTGGGGCTATTTAAACCACACCCGAGCAAGACAACACGCTTCGCGTTACTTTGCAGCTTGCAACGTGACGCTCACTGTGTCCAGCTATTCCCCCGAACCTCGGAGAAGCAGAACCTGCAAGGAGACAAAAGGAACATCATTAGCAGCAGCATCTTACCTGCAGTCTTTGGGCCTCATTCCGACCCAGGCGGTAAGGGGTTTATGGCAGCGTAAACAGCGCCGACCCTTACCGCCTGATTCCGAGGTCCCTTAGCACCATGGAGAATTTAACACCTGCTTTTAGCAGGTGTTAAAATCCATGGCGCTAAGGGACCTTGTTGTTAATTACGCCACCGTAATTTACGGTGGCGTAATTAACGCCTTCCCCACTCCCATTATGCCCCATGGGGCAAAAATGGGAATGGGGAAGGGTAAATGGGGATTGGGGACTTACCGCCCCGCCAACCTTGGGGACTTACCGCCTGGGTCGGAATGAGGCCCTTTATCTTTAGCCACTCGCAGCTCCTGAGAACAGCTTCCTCGAATCTGCACGCCTCCCGGACAGAACGACATGAAAGAGGAAGATAGAGGCAATATTAAAGAAAGCAGTAGAGACATTTGCAAATTACGAACTGCTCAAAAGGCTTACCTGGCTGGTAGCCTCTCGGCTGGCACCACTCCAGACATTCCCCTCGCGCTGAAGAACACCGCGACCTACAAGGAAGGAAAACACAAGTTAGCAAAGGCAAGACTCCGCAGCGCTGCACATAGTGCTTACTTACCGCATCATAGCGCTCTTAATGCGCCATCATTTACCAGCGGGGCTCAACCAAGCCAGTTCGCCACGCTGAAGCTCTGCATACCTAAGGGAGAAAAAGAGACATTTTAAACACAGAAAGGCATGCAGGATAGCAACAATACTAAAGAACAGCAATAAGATCTACCTGAAAAATATCAAACGGGCCGGTGTCAGTGAAGTAACTGGACCGCACACGCCCATGAAAGACAACGCGCCCCTGCAAAGAAGGCAGGACGGAGAGCACGCCTAACTCTACCACAAGGTGAGGAGAGGGCCCCAGAGGGGCTGAAATCATACGGGGGTGGAGGGAGGATACTTACCACAGTCGGTCAGTCTTGAACACAGTCCTCCTGTATTTTCAGGCAGAACCTTCCCCGCAGACCACATCCGGGCAAGCTGAGAAGTATACCAGCGAGTAACCCGGCTGGGTGGCATCCCTGTGGATAACAGGTGAGCGTAACAGTATACCTACGAAATCTCCTCACTTTCTTGGCCTCAATCTCACTTTTGTACGACTCCAACTTGTGATTAATATCTAATAGGATCCCCTCTAATTCTTCTTTCCCCAATAATTCTTGCAATTCTTTTTCTAAGACTTCTATTTCTTCATTGAGACTCGTAACATTTTTAGTCAATTCTTGTATGGTTAAACGGATCAAGTCTAATGAGAACTTATTCAGTATTGCCTCCCACTTCCGAACAAACTCTTTATACAAAGTTGGGCGCAGGTTCATTCTCAGTCCTCTTGGAATCCTTTGATTTTTAAAGTAGCGGCCCAATGTCACTGGATGTAGTTTGTGATTAATTTCCTTGCAAATCAGATATTCTAATTGTTTTATTCTTCTAGATGGATCCAAATCAGTACTTTTCTGTGATGTCCACGTGGAGTCACTGATTTTTGTCAGGATTGCCGTGGCTTCTGCCGATGTGAAACCTATGGTTTCCGCTCTCACATTTGTAAGTTGTTCTATATCCTCAAATGACATTATATGTGCGTGCCTCCGCCCTTGTTGTGTGCCACAAAAGCAATAGACCAAGAATAGGGGTGTTGGGTGATCACCGCAATGTTCAGAAAAAGTTCCAACACTATCTTACCAATAATTTATATGTACAAGTTTTTATGGGAGCACACCCTGTAGCCTTGGCAGCAGGTTATGAACAAGAAACTCGAAAAATAGGAACAGAGAAACTTCAGTTTCTGAGTGTGCTCATTCATAATTCTCCTTCCGGAGTATATTAATATTTGTTATAATTGATAGTTTTCAAGACACTGTTCTTTAAATTTATTCCAAGAATTGAATGAAACAAAGTAGAGCGTAATGTGTATCATTATTATGACACTCCAGTGTCTTAGTTTATTTCTTTCTTGCCCGACATATCAGTGCCCAATTTCATCATTGTCAATGCATTTCGGACTATGTCCATCGTCAGGGCTCTTAGGCACTGATTATTAATCATCTCATATCAACATATCACATTATCCACATTTGTCTGTTGCATGGGTATTCACATCAAAGTTCAAACAGGGGTTATTTCAATATAGACCATTGCAAATGTGCATAGTATACCATTATCAGTAATATCAAAAAGATTTTGCACGTACCCGAACTTAGTTGTAGTCTATGAAAGGATTTTCAAAATATAAACAAAGAAAGTGAAAATCAATACCATTTTTCAACGATATTATTACTGGTGTAGAACTAATGTCATGTTCATACCTGTAATACTGTGAATTCACTGAGCTGTATCACTGTCCAAAATTAAATCCAAGAAAACAATGCATCTATTATGCTTGACTTCCAAATAACAAACACGTATGATAATTGGCAAAACCTCAGTTTGCTTACCTAAGTGCAGATCAATATGGTAGTTCAAACTGTAAGAATTACAAGGGTATCCTAATTAGTGTTGCTGTCCTCCCTCTATCTCCCCATTAGTCCCATTCTTGGTGAGCACTTACATGCATAGTCTTACATACTGATCTGGAGTTACAGGTTGAAAAATCATTTAGTCTTATTTTGTTCCCGTTTCGTGGGTGTCTTATAGAATTGCCTCTCATCACAGTGTTTCAATTATTACAATTCATGTATGGCAATGTGCCAGTCTTCTTCCTGAATGTTTGTTGTTTATCTGTTTTTTGACTTTCTGCCTTTATTAGTTGGTCCCTAAGGTTACGTCCTCTTTTATAGGCCATGATGGGGGTTTGGAAAAATGCCTGTAGTTGAGGATCCATTTCTATAAGTATCCATTTCTTTGGCTGTAGGGTAAATTATTTTTCATATGTTGTGGATGGTGGCTTACATAATGTAGTGAGTTATTCACATCAGTAGTCTTGTGAAATTTATTTGTTGTTATCCCGTTCCTCCCTAGTTTCGAATTCGACGTCCAGAAAGTGTAACTTTGGTGTCCCCACATCCATGGTAAATTTGATTTGTTCATGGATTGTGTTAAAAAATTCCAAAAAGGCATTCCACTCTGATCATTCTCCTCTGCAGATGACAAAAAGGTCATCTATGTACCTTTTCCAGGAAATAGTTTTTGCTTGGCATCAAGTATCTGTGAGTAGCTCAGAGCCACCATATCACAGGGCTGATAAAAACGAATTGGAGACTTATAGAAATGGATCCTCAACTACAGGCATTGTTCCCCAAACCCCCCCCCCCATCATTGCCTATAAAAGAGGACGTAACCTTAGGGACCAACTAATAAAGGCAGAAAGACAAAAAACAGATAAACAACAAACATTCAAGAAGACGACTGGCACATTCCCATGCCTGAATTGTAATAATTGCAACAATGTGATGAGAGGCAATTATATAAGACACCCACGGAATGGGAACAAAATAAGACTAAATGATTTTGCAACCTATGACACAAGATCAGTCATTTATGGACTAAGTTGCCTGTATATATGTAAATAAATAAAATAAAACAAATAAGGGGATTCTAAATCTTGCCCAAATTGTGTCCATAGGATCCTCCATGGGGTACAGGAGCCACAGTAATAGTCTGACATCACATGCAAGTACATGCATGCAATAAGAAAAGGAGACATCTGATAACAACAAGAGTGGGAAACTATTACCAACAATGCACAGGTAATAGACTAACTTAAAATCGTAGATTTAACCACTGATATAAAATTGTTTTTTTTAAAGAAATGTTTACTCTTGTGATATAGTCAAAGGGGGTTGGCTGAATTAAGTAAGGCTATATTTATTTTCAGGGAGATTACCGGTGTACAAGATATCAATTCCTAAAATGGTAGAAGCTTGAACAGAAAACATCCAGGTGATTATAAATACAAGTATCGTGACAGAATAAGAAAGAATTCTAAATGAAGCACAAATGATAGAAATATTTTCAATTTTTTCTAACAGATTGAATTGGAATTGAACGAAATGAAACTGACTAGACAGCTCCTGAAGAAGGGATGGATTTTTCCCGAAACGCGTAGAGCAGATTTCAAACAGTGAAGAAATCATTTCCATATGTACTATGAATATCTATGTTCCAAAATCTAAACTGATCAATGCTACTGTTAACATTTTTTGTGAAATGTGTATAATTACAAATGATTTTTTCTGAATGTATGTTGAAAAAGAAAAAAACATTAATACAAAGATACCTTTGTTTCTTTTTTTTTTATTAAAAAAAAACAGAATATTGGTCATTTCTTCTTTTTACCAAAAAAGAAAGAAAAAAAGAAAATATTGTTTGGTTTACAAACCAAATAGGGTGGACATCTGCTACGCATAAACATTGGCAAGACAAAGATTATGATCATTGAAAAAGGGGCACAACGGGGGCGTGCCTTCACATGACGATTGGGTGGCCAGCGCCTGGAACAAGTCAAAATATATAAATACCTTGGCATGAACATAACCTCAAAAGCCAGTGGTACTTGCCATGCCAATGCAATTATCTCATCGGCATGGACAAAATGGTTATCTTTTTTGTCATTGACAGGCAAGGGGGAAGGTCCACTGAAGCTAAACCTATGGCCTATAGGGTGTCAATGGTTCCCGGCATTCTATACGCCTTGGAGATCTTACCAGAGGAGGCATTGTATTGGCAGAAAAGGCCAGAGGGGGAAACTACTTAGATCCATGTTGGGTCTACCTACAGCAGTCCCAGTGAATGCTATTCACCTAGAGATAGGTTTAACATCTCTCCAAACTCTATAGAAGTTGGCTGTTTGCAAACTATGGCCCAACATATACTTCAACCATCAAAAGAAAGAAAGCTTACTGGGTTCAATGTACCAACACAGCCTGAGTTGCACGAGCAGTGCTCGATTTAATGATATGCAAAGTCTGGTACTGAAACACTGTATAAATATTGTCATGAAACGATTACCGGGGACAATAGGTGAAGTATTCACTCCTGACTTTGAAAGGAAAACAAAGGATTTTGACCATACTCAATCAATTAATTACCTAGCAAACACGCAACAATACACCAGTACTCGACCCAGGTTATGAATATAAATACTGCACAGGAATACCTAATTAAACTATACTGCCTTCACTAGTACTTTCCATAATGAGTTTATATTGCTGTTATACGCAAATACAGGGGCTTGGCAGGGCATTGCTAGGGATAAACACCTATGCCACCTTTGTCACCAAGCAGTAGAAACATCTCAGCAATTGCTGACACAATGCATAATATTTGCCAGTGCATATGAAAAGGGTTACCATGAAATAATGAATTATTCTTATTACGTATTCTTCCTTTCCTCTCCTTCCTCCAGAAGCTCACTGCCTCCAGAGGTCTGGTTCTCTCTAGGCTGGACTACTGCAACAGCCTCTTTCTTAATCTGCCTGCTTCTACTCTCCGCCCTCTGCAACTCGTCCAGAACAGGACTGCGAGAATTATCCTTGGCCTCAAGCCCAGGGATCGTATCTCTCCAGGACTGAAATCTCTGCACTGGCGCCCATTGGCTGTGAGGATAAAAGTTCAAAACCCTCTGCATTGTCCACAAGGCCTTCTGGGACCTCAAAACCTTCAACTCTCTCTTCCTAAATATCTTCCTTCTCGAGTTCTTCGCTCATCCGCCTTGAACTCCCTCGGGTCAGTCGCTTCTCCAAGTAACGAGTTGGTGGTAGATCTCTTTCTGCAGCTGGTGCCTCCCTCTGGAACAGCCTCCCTACCTCCATGAACCTTGAGTAGGAGAACCGTCTCCGGTTCTGGAAGCACCTCAAGACCTTCCTCTTTGCTTCTGCTTTCTCTCCTCCTCTCCCCTACTGAACTCCAGACTGATACTGCACTGGTCACCTGGCTACCATCTGATTTCGGGACCAGGTCCCATCCGCCGCCAGCTGCATACCTGCACTGCCTCCCAGGCAACCCCTGCACTTGGTGGCTGTTTCTGTATCCCTACAGCCCCCACCAGCTCCTGACACTTGATGTCTGTACTCACCCCTGCACTTGTCACAAGCTGGCCGCACTTTTTACCTATTGTTTTATTTATTCTATTTATTTACTTACTGTTGATCCAATGTACTGCGCTGCCCCCTCCCCTTAGCCTCCTGCACTTTCCCTTTTGCCCCTCCCCTGCACTTGCGCGATCTCAATATCACCTGGCCTAGTAAGATCGTTGTCTCCGTCTTCCCTCTGTTCCCCCTCCCTTGCCTCGTCATGCCTTGAAACACTTGTGTATCGGCGCATTATAAATACCATATCATATCATATCATAATTATAATTATACATCTGATCAGTTTTGGAGTTCCCTGTACAGTGCAGACTCAATGGTAACGATAGCAGCTGCATACCACATCTGGTTGCTGGTGAAAAAAAGATTGGAACACCTAAGTGGGGAAGTTGCTGCAATCAGTAGGAATTGCGATAGATTCGAGACATCATTGAATTTACCTGAGGAGAGGATTATATGCTTGGGAACGTGATTGAAATCTTAGCAAACACATTTATATTATTGTATTGTATTAGTTATGAATTGCGGTTTCTTTTCATGTATTTCATCAATTTGATGTGGACATTTATGATGCACTTTGTGTCTTTAAAAGGTATTTTACTATGTGCTTTATTTATTTAAAAATGTTTTAATGTGTACATTTGTAATATGTCAACATGTTTCAGTGTAAAGGTCAATGTAAAAAATAAAAATAAAAATTAAGGAACAGACTTCGATGTTGACTATGTCCATTGCCTACCATGTGGAGAAGATAAACCCATTACCCTATTATTCTGGGATTGCCAGCAGGTTGCTTGTTTAAGGGGTCCATAGGACTACATACTTCAATGACATTGGTACTTCAATGCTCCTCTACTTCAGTGGATTGTATTCAGTCCGCACCTAAACCATACCATGGTTATCAGGACATATTTTCTGACATCGAATTCAAGGAACTGCCTCCTGTGATGAATCCAGTGGAGTCATCACGGATTCGCCAGCAGTGACCCCCTCCCACGTGGCCTGGAGAAAGCAGCTGCTACCTGATCCTGACCCTGGGGGGCGGCTTCATGAGAGAGGATCACATGGGAGGAGACAGCTAGCGTGGAGATGTCACAACTTCACTGGACGAGACGCAGTATCTCCTTCTTCCCCATGAGGAAGACCCTCTAATACCCAAGACTCTTTTCCACGAGGAAGACCCTCTGATACCCAAGAACCTCATGGCATACTGTCAAATACGTGTTCCCACTGGTAGGAGAAGAAACACAATTTTTCATATTCTTATATTCCTTTCCCTGAGAGAGAAGCTGTAATGCATGCCAACCAGAGCTTCAGGATGGTCGGGGTTCATGTCACTGGCCTTAAGCGGCTGTCTCTCATGTGGGCTGACCATCCCCAAGAGCAGTCCCAGGGAGCCCCGGCAGGGTCTCCATCCCTTCCCGGGGAGAAATTCTGTAACGCAGCCCAGCCAGAGCTCCAGGATAGAAGGGGTGATGTGCCTGGCCTTGGGCGGCTGTCTCCCATGTGGGTTAACAGTCCACAAGCCCAGCGGCGTCTCCAGGGAGCATCGGTTGTCCCTGTCGTTTCCCAGAGGGAGAAGCTGTAACGCAGACCAGCCATAGATCCACCATGGTCAGGTGTCATGTACCTGGCCTTGAGCAGCTGTCTCCCATGTGGGGTGACCATGCCCAAGTGCAGCGGCAGTCCCAGTGATCCCCGGCAGGGTCCCCATACCTCCCAGGAGGAATAAAACTGTAATGCAGCCCAGCTATCTGCAAAACTTTCCCCACTATTGATCTACCACCAAGGAAGGGAAACTGCAAACTCATGGCAAATGCAGATGAGGCAATGGCTATATGAAACCCCACCACCCAGAACATACTTTTCCAGATGGCCTAGCGGCCATTGCTGACACCCGGGGTTATCAAAATAGTGGCCCAAACCTACACATTGTCCTCCCAGGGAAACAGCAATGTTCTGCTGGGATGGGAGGGCAATTTGTGGCCTCACCCTGCAATTGTGTCCCAGCCCACAAATAAAATAAATTATGAGGCACTGTATAATTCTCTGAGTGGGTGGCCCTAGGCAGAAAGGATGGGTGTTCTTGACTCTGTGACCCTCCCAAGACTGAATGCACAGCAGAAGTCAGCCCTGGAGCCGGACATCTCCGAAGAGGAGATTGCAACAGACCTCACGCAGCTGCAAATGGGTAAAAGGCCTGGGCCTAACGGCTTCCCGGTGGAAGTGTGGAAATGACTGGGGCAGCTAGTTATTAGACAGATGCATTGCCTCTTTGCACAATGCAGAAAAGATGACACCTCCCCGCCAGACCTTAGAAAAGCCTGCATAGTGGTCCCCCCGAGGCCTGGTAAGCCAATCAAGTTGTGCGTCTCTGATAGGCCTATATCACTGATCAACGGGGAGGCCAAGATTCTGGCACAAGTCCTGGCTAATTGCATACTAGGAGTCATTGGCTCCCTGATTCACCCGGACCAATGAGGGTCCATGCCTTCTAGATCTACTCGCATGAACCTTCACAGAGTGCATTTCGCCATAAATCAAGCCAATACAATACCGGACCCACTGGCTCTGCTAGCAGTGGACTTTTAAAGAGCGTTCGACTCGGTTTGTTGGAATGTGCTCTGGGAACTCATGGGTAGGATGGGGTTTGGAGAGAACTTCTTGTCTTGGGTCCATCTGCTATATAGTTCCCCTGAGGCGTTGGCATCTCCTCCAGGGCCTTCCCACTGTGGTGGGGGGCGAGATGAGGTGTCCTCTCACCCCCCTTCTGTTCACACTGGCCATAGAATCACAAACAATACAATTCCAGACACATCAGGACTGCGTGGGATTTAAGTGGCCCTGAGGGGAGAGGACTGGGTCTCTCTCTATGCGGATGACCTTCTGATTTATAGCAGTAATCGGTCAAGCTTGTGCCCGGCAGTGACCCGCATCTTAGCAGACTACCAAGACTTTAGCGGACTTTGGGTAAATTGGCAGGTGTATGTCCTGTTCCCGATTCATGGAGGGGAAGAGGCAATCCCGCGGGACTGCCCCTATCATGTCTCGGCTTCGGGCTTCAAAAATATGGGTATTCAGATGGTTCAGTTCCCGTGGGATTTCATTCGGCTTAACCTGTCCCCTGTGGTCGATAAATTTGCACTAGACACGGTGCATTGGCAATCTCTACCAATGACCCTACTAGGTAAAGTAGCTCTCTTCAAAATGCTAGCTTTCCCCAAGTTTCTATAAGTGTTGCAAAATGCCCCACTTCTGGTTCCCAAAGGGGATTTTACAAATATTGAGGGCATTCTTTGCGGGCTCTTTTTGTGGGGGGAAACAGCCCTCGGGTGGCTCTTAAGAAGCTGCATAGGTCAGTATGGGAAGGGGGTATCGGCCTGCCGAATCTCCAATGGTACTATTGGGCCGCACTCGGGATAGAAAATGATTGGCTTCACGGGGACCCTAGGCTGCCCCACACAGGTAGGGGTAGAAAAGGAGTGGATGAGGGGGAGGCCACCTAGACAGGTGCTATATGGGGATCGGAGAAAGGGGAGGGCCGGCAATGATATCAAATACCTGACGGGTATGGACAGACGCTCACCGGAGTATAGGGTGGGGGGAGGCCGACCCTAAACCAACCCCTTTGTTACAACGCACACCTACCTGAACTGTTTAAGATGGGACACTTTGGAGGGTGGGAGGCAAAGGAGATTCAGGTCCTTACGGATGGTACAGGAGGGTCAACTTAAACAGTTTGTGAAGGTGCAGGATACGATTGGACTGCCAAATGGGGAACAGTTCTGGTATATGCAATTGGCCCACGGCATGGGATCTCCGTTCCCTTCCTTGGATGAGATTCAGAAGTGTTCGCCTTCTGAGGCCAACGTCCTCCCTGAGGGTATCACCTGTAAGGTGACCTCGACCTTATACCAAGTGCTCAAAGCACTTGGTAACACAGAACTGACCTGACTCTGGGATAGATGGGATGGACATGTGGGATCCTTGGAGCCTGAAGAATGGGTAGATGCGCTCATGTTCCCATGGGGGGTGGGTATTTTGACCAGGCTCTGCCTGATACAGTATAAAAAACTCCACCGGGTGTATTTCTCTAGGGTGCCACTGGCATGGTGGGGTGTGGCGAATGATGATCTATGCCTGTGATGCTGGCGGGAGGGGGCACCTTTTATCACACACCGTGGATCTGTACACCCATTCAGGTGGGGGAATGTGTTCGTAAATTGACTACGATATTGGGTTCTCCGGTGCCTCTCAACCCAAAGCTCGCTGTTGGGGTTTTGGTGAGAGATGGGGTTCATGAAGTATGAACAAGTACTTCTGGCTGTGACAATAGGGCTGGCAAAGAGAACTATTGCAGTGATATGGGGTCAGCGGAACGGCCCCGACTCATCCTATGGATTGCCGAGGTGGACCGTTGCTTATTCGTGGAGGAAAAGGGTTACAATGCAAGAGGCTGTCCCTAAACATTTCAGAAGGTATGGGGGAGGTGGGTCGGAGAGCGCTGAGCAATCTTTTTCTGTTTCCCCCACATGTCTTCCCCTGAGCTGATTAGTTACCCACTGGACCTCCTACTCATATTATGTTATGGATCTGTACAGTATCCTTGAATTGTCCAATCAAGGACTGACATTTGTTTTGTTTTTGGAAATGTTTTCACTTAAAACAATAAAAGGATATATTTTTTTAAAGTACTGTGACGAGGAAGAGCAGGTCTAAGAATAATGAAGATTACTGGTAAGTAACTCGTTCATTACCTCCATGACACTCGTCCTTGTCCCAGTACTTACATGTGTGGCATACCAAAGACAGCAGTGAAAAATCGATCCATGAAAACAAAAACACAGACCAACCAGGCTGCAGTTGCAACACTCCATCCTCACTTTTATTCCCAGACACAACAACAAATCACCCTTGACCATCTGTACCACTCATGCGATTGGGAGGATAGCTCAGGTGCAACGTGCTCGCCTTGGAAGCAAGACGACACGGAGCAACACAGGTTCGATCCCTGGGTCCGCGCTTAGAAACCTCTGGTTATTAAGCGCGTTATAAATAACCTATCATATCACACAACACACCCTGCCCAAAGGAGGAAGACCATTGTACATGCAAATTGAGGCGATTGTGTCTAATGAACGTATTCGGATTGACCCAGGTCACCGCCCTACAGATCTCCTGAATCGCCACTCCCGTGCCTCAGTGGAAGACACCACCATTCCTGTAGTAAAGCGACCCTGAACAAAAGCCAGAAAAGAGACCTGTGCACCAGAATTGGCTAAGACAATAACATAGCTCTACCCAAATCCGTTTTTGGTTGTGAGAAAGCCCATTAAAGTATATGGGCATGCAGGTGGCTTGACGGCTGAGTTAGTTGATTGCAAGGTGGGTGGCACCTGCCAAAAGCGTGTGAGTTAAGAAGTATGGCAATACCTGGCTGAAATTCAATGGCTAATCGTATTTGCAGACCCATTCAGGCCAGGCTTTGAGCCCCCTAATGTTACAAACAGATTGACTGCCGAAAGGATGTCCAGGTAGGCCAAGACAGACCTTTTAACATCCAATTTGTGCCACCGCTGCTCCTCAGGAGCGGTGGAACTGGTAAAGAAGGATGGAAGCACAATATTCTGCACATTATGGAACTTAGAAATGAACTGAGGAAGGAACCTCGGATAACACCCGAGAACCAGGGAATTCAAGAGGACCAGGAGGAATGGAGCCATACAAAACAGTGCTCCAATTTCATCCAGCCTCCTCGCTGAGGTAATGATCACCAAGAACAGTCTTCCATGTGTGAAACTTGATTTCAATGTACTCCACTGATTCAAATGGAGACTCCTGTAAATCTAGCCAAACTAGGGGAAGGTCCCTTGGAGAAACACCAGCACACAGACAACAAGAAACATTTCAACAGTGGGGAGTCCAATGGCTCACAGCCAGAAATAAGAACTCAGGGCTCCCTGAAAGCCGTGATACAGCCAGACCCAAGTCCCAGCTATCTTCCAAGAACTGGCAAATCAACAGGACAGAGCAGTCCAGAGATTGCTCACACTTCCTATCGCACCACTGTGCAAAGTTTTTCCAATGCGCCTTATATAACTTCATTGAGGGCCGCATATACTTCTGAATTGACATCGGCACCTGTGGAGTCAAGCCCTGTCTGCACAATCCCTGCCAATCAACTTCCAAACACCCCAATTCGGAATCTGAGAGGCAGAAGGCCCAGCCCCATCAGAAATGGGCACGAGAATGAGGGCAGGAACCATCTGCAGACTCTCATCTTCAAATGCACAGTCTGCATGAACACGTTCATTCTCTTGAGGTCCATGACCTGTCAGAACTTGCCATTTGGTTTCGGCACCATAAATATGACAGAGTAGAAACTCATATTTCTTTTCTTCCTGGGAACTTCCTGGATCGCCCCTTTCTCCAACAATTTCAGGACACTGTGAGCCATGGGCAGAGTGTACCCCACCCTCCTGGGAAGCGGTCACCTATGCTCCCAAGTATGGCAAATGTGAGACAAACTATATCTGGAATCCCCACTGGACAATCCCGTTCACCCACAGGCCAGAAGACTAGGCCAAGTCGGCCAGAATCAGCGAAACCTGGCCCTCAACACATGTGGCATCTGCAGATCTGTGAAGGTGCCGTAACAAAGGGTTTGCCTTGGCTTTTTAGACTCTCAGAAGAGGGATTCTGAAAACTCTCCCTGAACACAGCAGGACTCAAAGGTCTTATGCCTGCTTGAAGCACCAGCCTGGGCTTAACCTCAGAGCACAGAAGTAGCATGTCAATGTGTATATGTGCCTTGTACACACAATGCCATAGCTCTCAACTCACCCGCTTTTGGCGGGTGTCACCCGCCTTGCAAAGGCTGACTCACCCGTCAAGCCTCCTGCACGCCCATTCATTCCAATGGGCGTCTCACCCGCCAAAAACAAAATCGGGTGATTTCACCCGCCATTGCGAGACAAATGGTTGAGAGCTATGCAATGCACCCTTGTCCTCCAGAGAATCACAAAACAACACCTTTCCCTCAAACAGAATTTTCAAGGCCACCGCCTTCTGATGTCCATCAGAATGCCAGACTCGGAGGTGTGAGCAACGTCAGCCCGAACAGCAGCTCCCATGGTCACTGCTGCAGCATAATTACCATCATATGCCAATCTGACAGGAGCTCCACGTGCAGCAGGGGAGCACAGTCTGCCCCTTCCTCCACAAGCTGAACCAACTTTAGAAAACAAATGAACGCAGTCACAGCCATGTGGGAGGCGTATGTCAAAGCCCGAAAACCCATGTGTGCCCCCACTTTAGAACTTTTCATAGTAGAATCCACATTTTTTTTCACAGGATCCTAGATGGCCGTCGTCTCAGACACTATTGAGGAGCGACTCACCAAGCTTGACAGGATAGTATCCACCTAAAGCACCTGTGGAAGAACACCCTCCTCCCCTCATAAGGGATACATCTTGGACTTAAAGCAAGGAACTGGCACCTTTTCAGGGCCCTGCTAGTCTTTAAGGACCCCCCCCCCTGTATCTCAGGAAGTAACAGCAGTCCCACCTTGATAGTATGTTTAAACTTGCATCAAGCAGACCGTGATCCACATGCCACACTAGCCATAGGGGTTGGTTATTGAAACCCCATGTATTCCGCAACCTGAACCAACACTGCAGCCAGCCCCTCTTTCTCCAGATACATCCCCTTAGGATTCTCAGCATGGCCAGGCACCACCTCGGAAGAAGACGAGGACTCCCCCCGTTAGAAGAAGGTGACGACAGCACCAGAGCCCTGAATCGCCTGGACTCAGTCTCCCTTTTCAGGGCCTTCCAGCAAATGTGGACCAACAGTTTAGGTGACAGTGCAAGAGCCTTCTTGTGCTTGGAGGAGGTACGTCGGTCAGCATCCGTAGAGGAAGACAGCAAGCTTGCTATTTTGCCCTCCGTGTCAACATGCTTCAATTTACACAGTCGCTTGCCAGGAGCCATGTCAGCCAGATTCAACAGGACAGAGGACACCCAGAACAACCACCAGCATGACTCCAGAAATGCATCAGCAGAGACCCATCAGAACTGCAGCTTGACGACCTCATGAGCAGAGCACCAGGCACTAGCACAGTGAAACACCAGTAGCTAAAGAACACAGCAGAAACCCCTACATATAGGCAAGCAAGATTTAAGCAGGTGCACCAACATACCCAATTAAGTGCACCCACGTACAGGCCGCACCGTCCTGCACCTGGGCCAGCCACATGACGAGCTGTCTCAATCCGGCAGCCGCAGCCTCCGCCCAACCCGGAAGTTAACTCCAGCACATTAGCCCCATTTGTATTAATCATAAAAATCTAAAGACATCTGCATGTATGGGTAGAACTCAGATTCCCAGCATTCCAAGTCCAAGCACTTCCACTGCTCTGAGCACCTTTCCTCTTTTTAAAATAAATACAAAATGCGGGACTTTTCAGAGGTATCGGGCCCGGCCTGCACCCCTTTGAGGTCAAAGAAACTAATAAGGCAGCCCTAAAGCTCCTATGCACCGAAAAACAGCAGAGACGGGGACGGAGACACCCGCTACACATGGCCGCAGCACTAAGGGAGAGGGAGCTGCAGTAGCCAACACACTTGCGAGAAGCGTTTCTCTGTCCTGGGCTGAAGAAAGCAGAGGCCACCCTGACCAGACTTCCCAGCAGGTCTTTCCATGACCAAAAAAACCCTCAAAAAGGCTTCTTGATAAGTGAACGGCACTGGGAGCTGAACACCCCAACCCCCATGTACCCAGAAGTGCAGCAGGTAGAGGAGCGGGAAGGAGAACACACATGTGACCCTCCAAGACAAGTAGGGAGAGGAAACAATGGAGCAGCAGGTGGCCCTACCTCCCGCCCAAGATCCTGACAGGTAGGTAGGAAAATTAAAATTAACATGTGAGGGTGGGAGAGTATTGTACTATCTGGGCAGAGGTGGGTATTAGTAAAAAGATGGAATGGATTGCTGAGATGGAGGTCAGGAACTGCACAAGTAAGTACTGGGACGATGAAGAGGGACTTGGAGGAAATGACCTTTTACATGTATATAGACAATGTATTACAAAGTGAATTCATTTACTTAAACGACAAACCACCAGTTCTTTTTTGTTTTAAGTCATTAGGATGCACGTTAAAAAATAAGCAATTGCGAAAACCTATTGATTACACTGTCTAGGGACAGACTTAGTACAATATTATCAAATAAGGAATCAACCACATACATCATCCAATCCGCATCGGTGACATGGATGATGTATGTGGTTATTGTAAACATACCGCTTGCTAAAGTGTTATATATACAAAAAATACAGATGTTTATCTAGTTAATCATCAAGTATTAAATATAAAACATTCATGTTTTTCTACATAAAAAATCTTTTCACAAAAAATGATTTCCACTTTATACAAAAAAGTATTCTTCTTGTTTCACCCTTTTCATTTGGATCAAGACCACATATATTACCATAAATGTACAACTAGACACCACCTTTTACCAGTGAAATTCATTAACACAGCAATACATCTATCCAACATTTACAAACAATATCTGTTGTGTTTTTTCAATAAGACCCAACATGTTTCTGTCGAGATGACCAAATTACGTCTGACATTCATCAGGGGAATCTTTTCTGTCCTTGAACCACTATTAAAAAACCAGTTAGAAACCTAAGTCACCTCACTTGCACCAAAAAATCTAAATTCATTACATCAATTTTCACACATAGCTGGAACTAATCAAACAACTATTTTTTCACCACTAGGTGTATCAGCATATAAATGGCTGAACAAAATGCCCTTTACCTGCTTCAAATACCGGTAAGGTATCCCACTCGGTCTGAAGAAGATATTTTCCAATCCTTATCACTTCGTTTATACAGTTTCATGAAAACCCCAAAGATGGGTACGGAAATGGTTGGACGTGCATCAAAAGGTACAAATAACCCCTAAACATATAGCGTTGTGTTGTTCTCTTGTCATCACTTCATCTCTTAATACAAGTCAATATAAAGAAATTATTTGAATCGCAAAAGAGCACTACACCACACATACCTTACTGGTGATGATGTTTCTTTAACACCCCAAACTTCACACAGTAACAAAAAGTCTCCTGCTGTCAACCTTTCCTATGGGGACAAACACAAAGACCAGACCACGATTTTAGGAAATGTCCAAAACGTGAGTGCCATGACTCAACACAAATTTACTATTACTCCTCTCGACAAATGAACAAGATCACATCTATGTGTACCATATTCATCCCAACTCCGAAACTCTTCTAAAAGCCCAGTCTGAAGCCCTTATATTCGCAAACAATGCTGGAAATCACCACTTTATTAAGCTAGGAAAATATACAATCATCTGAAATGACATGGTGTATATTTACCTTTGTTCAAGGGAGTTTACAATCCGCCTCGGAAACCGCTATATTTCTATTCAGCTCGTGTTTGAAATCGCGAGTCCACCAGAGTCAAAAAACGTCTCACACAGAGTAGATCCCAGCGTATAACGTACTCTGCATGGGCAAAAGAGCTCTACTACACCTGGTTTGTTCCACCCGGTCCCCACCCATTAGTCATAGAAACGGGACTGCATCGTGCAAAAGACATAAAAAACGGACTAACACGCTCTTTGAACTAAAGCGCGGAAGGGCTGCAAATAGTCCTGAAACACACTTGGATCTCTTCCTAGAGTGTCCACCCCATCAATGAAAGTGTACCACGGGCCACAACCAAAAAAAGGACTAACAGGTTCCTAAAAGCACTGCGTCTGTGGCACAATTTAAAAGAGTACAAACAAAGGGGTGATGGCTGGAAGGTTTAGACTGAATCTTAACCACTGGCATTGCTCGGGGCAACCCTCCAGACCATCGTTCTTCGCCTGCCAAGCCATTACAGAAGGGAAAGACCATATGCAAATCAGGCATGGCCCCACCCCAAAAGGGGCAGTCCAGCCCGAACTGCTAGGTCACATCCCTTCTGCACGAGACCACAAGCATCCCCAAACATGTTTCGCCCTTGTTGGGGCTCATCAGTGAGGAGTAGTTTGGGTCTCTAGGCCCAGCAGGCACGGGACCCACGTCTGGGCATACCCGTCCCACTCGGGGTGACAAAGCAAAAACAAAGGGGTGATGGCTGGAAGGTTTAGACTGAATCTTAACCACTGGCATTGCTCGGGGCAACCCTCCAGACCATCGTTCTTCGCCTGCCAAGCCATTACAGAAGGGGAAAGACCATATGCAAATCAGGCATGGCCCCACCCCAAAAGGGGCAGTCCAGCCCGAACTGCTAGGTCACATCCCTTCTGCACGAGACCACAAGCATCCCCAAACATGTTTCGCCCTTGTTGGGGCTCATCAGTGAGGAGTAGCTTGGTCTTTCCCCTTCTGAGTCGAGATGTCTGAGAAACTTTCCATCTATTCAGACAGCAATCCATATTTAGCAAATCTGAGACAGTGGTTGCGTTAGATCGACAATATTTTTATCGGATGGGAAGGAGACAGAGCCGCAGCAGAAGACTTCACCAAATGGTTGAATCAGCAAAATGTATACCTCAAATTCACCCAGGAGATAAAAGAACTGGAAATCAACTTCCTGGACATTTCTATTTTCCATCAAGCGAGAGCTTTGAAGGTTAAACCATACAGTAAAAGCACGGACAGGAACGCACTGATGCATTTTTAAATCATCATGCTTAACACATCAAATGTAATCTTCCTTTTGGACAATTTTTAAGATTGAAACGTAACAGCAGCCTCAACCAACATTATGAGGCCAGTGCTCTTAACCTACAGAAAAAAAACTTCTAGGCTGGGGTTACCCTGAAAAACTAGTCAAAGCTTCTGCTAAACGTGCATACAACAACAACTGTGATGCATAATTAGAACATGTTGAAAAAGAACCTAAGAAGGACGGTATCATGGTCTTTGTAAATACCTTCTCGGATTTGTCATATACATTTTTTTTAAAAAATGGTATCCAAAGCTTGGAAGAAGCTATATGACAAAAAAAGAGCAACCCCCTTAATTGAGTACAGAAAAAGCCAAAACATCCGGAATATACTCATTAGGAATGACATTAGAGTAAAACTTGAGAAGACAGTGAAACAGACTACTCTGTGGGGTTTTCCAACAGTTATTGGACACCACCCTTGTGGACAGTGTATTATGTGTCAGTACACCAGGGTGACCAAAGAAGTTGACATTGGGATACATACCAACCGGATTATCTCTGATTTTTGTAACTGCAACAGCACTAATGTGGTGTATATGATCTCGCGCCCGTGTGGTCTACACTACATAGACAAAACCAACCGCAAATGCAAGACCTGCTTGAAAGAGCATAGAAGCTGAATTAAGGCAAAAGTGCTTCAAGCCCCCATTGTAAAACATTTTATTGAAAAAATTCACTCTCATGAAAGTTTCCCAGGGGTTATTTTGAAAAGAGTATTTGGCCGAAATAAGGAAGAAGTTGATCATAAATTGATTACCTTGGAACAAAAACAAGTTTTTAAAACCCAAAGTTACATCAGGGGCATAAATGAAGACATTGAGTGGCATAATGCAGGATAACTACATCGTTAGTCACATATGATGCTCTTGCATCAGGTGAATCTGATTTTGTTTCCTTGAATGGGCTGCGCTTGTGTATGAATGGGAAGGTTTCTCAAAGTAAAGACCATTTGATTTGGCCACATACGAGTGTCACATTGATATGTTTGACAGTTTAACATCGTGAGGTAATCCCCCTCTCTTGTTGTAAAAAATGTTTCAGGCAGGCGGTATTATTACCTGCAATAGAGGGTAATACATATGCAAAATTATGAACATTGCCTTCTATTACTGTAATACAAGAACCAAATGCTCTTTTGGATTTGTTATTATCATTTATGTTTGAAATGATAAAAATGTGGATCTAGTAGACACCAGACTGGCTGGTTTGCCATCTGTGGCAGAGCGCAATGTACCGGCATAAATGATGTCCTTGATGTATAATCATAAGTGTGGCCTTTTGTCATTGTCATTCAAAAACAGAATGTTTGTTGGGACCTGTTACTATTATACATTTATTGAAAGGATTGAGATGTCAACAATGCGAATCCAGCATGTTTCCTGTGTAAAGACCTAATTACTGTCTCACACTCTTTTAAAATTGTGCCACGGACGCATTGCTTTTAGGAACCCGTCAGTCCTTTTTTTGGTTGTGACCCGTGGTACACTTTCATGTTGATGGAGTCGACACTCTAGGAAGAGATCCAAGTGTGTTTCAGGACTATTTGCAACCCCTCCGTGCTTTAGTTCCAAGAGCATGTTAGTTTTTTGATCTCTTTTGCACGATGCAGTCCCGTTTCTATGACTAATGGCTGCGGACTGGGTGGAACAACCCAGGTGTGGTAGAGCTCTTTTGCCCATGCAGAGTAAGTTATACACTGGGATATACTCTGTGTGAGTCGTTTTTTTGACTCTGGTGGACTCGCGATTGCAAACGCGAGCTGAATAGAACTACAGCGGTTTCCGAGGCGGATTGTAAACTCCCTTGAACAAAGGTAAATATACACCGTGTCATTTCAGATGGGTGTATATTTTCCTAGCTTAATAAAGTGGTGATTTCCAGGGTTGTTTGCGAACATAAGGGCTTCAGACTGGGCTTTTTGAAGAGTTTCACAGTTGGGTTGAATTTGGTACACATAGATGTGGTCTTGTTCATTCATAGAGAGGAGTAAAAGTAAATGTGTGTTGAGTCATGGCACTCACGTTTTCGACATTTCCTAAAATCGTGGTCTGGTCTTTGTGTTTGTCCCCATAAGAAAGGTTGACAGAAGGAGACTTTTTGTTGCTGTGTGAAGTTTAGGGTGTTAAAACATCACCAGTAAGGTATGTGTGGTGTAGTGCTCTTTTGCAATTCACAAAATGTCATTATTTACTTGTATTAAGAGATGAAGTGATGACAAGAGAACAGCACAACTCTATGGGGGTTATTTGTATCTTTTGATGCAGGTTCACCCATTTCCGTACCCAAGTGATAAGGATTGAAACATATTTTCTCCAGATGGAGTGGGATACCTTACCGGTATTTGAAGCAGGTAAAGGACGTTTTGTTCAGCCATTTATATGCTAATACACATAGTGGTGAAAAAATAGTTGTTTGATTAGTTCCAGCTATGTGTGAAAATTGACGTAATGAATTTGGATCTTTTGGTGTAAGTGAGGTGACTTAGGGTTCTATCTGATTTTTTTAATAGTGGTTCAAGGACAGATCCCCCCCATGGAATCAAGTTTTTGGGACACTGAATTAAAGAAAAGATTCCCCTGTTGAATGTCGGACGTAATTTGGTCTTCTCGATAGAAACATGTTGGGTTTTATTGAAAAACACAACAGATGTTGTTTGTAAATGTTGGATATATGTATTGTTGTGTTAATGAATTTCACTGGTAAAAGGTGGTGTCTAGTTGTACACTTATGGTCATATATGTGTTCATGATCTTCATCCCAATGAAAAGGGTTAAACAAAAAGAATACTTTTGTGTAAAGTGTAAATCATTTTTTAAGAAAAGATTTTTTATGTAGAAAAACAAGAATGTTTTATATTTAATACTTGATGATTAACTAAATAAAAATCTGTATTTTTTGATATGTAACACTTTAGCAAGTGTGTATGTTTACAATAACCAGATGTCACCAATGAGGATTGGATGATGTATGTGGTTGATTCCTTATCTGATAATATATAACTACTTTGACCAGTTCATACAGTTCAGAAATAGGGCTCTTCAGTTTGTCTCTCATCTCATTGACACCTTGCTTTCCCCTTCTTAGGTTATTCTTCTCGCTCTTTATCACAATTGGTGCTTCTCCTCTATACAATGGCCACCTTTTCTCTTTACTGGGTCAATTAGAAGAACTTGCAAAATAACTCTCACTTTGCTTTCTCACTCGATAGCTACTGGAACTAGTATGAAGGGTCCAATAACGATTCTTACTTGTCTTTACTTCTTCAGCTTTACTGGAACAAGTATGAATGCTCCAGTAATGATTCTCATTTATTTCCACTTCTTTAGTATTACTGGGAGGAGTATGAGTTTACCAGTAATGATTCTCACTTCTTTCCACCTCTTTAGTATTACTGGGATGAGTATGAAGGTACCAGTAATGATTCTCTTGGTTCTTTACTGCTCTTTTTAAGTATGAATGTCCTTATATGACTTCTCACTGTCGTTAGGGAAAATTAAGTTGCAGTCCTCACTGGGACGATTAGGATTATTATGCTTGTTATATCCGCTATCCCTCCAGGGTCTCCTGCCTTCCCCGTTACCTCTCTCACTTGTGGTTAGTGTCATCGGGCCTGCGATCAGATGGGATGCTTGCTTTGGTTCGGCAGGTTGGCTTCTGGCTTCTCGGATTCTCTCTCCCTTCCTCTGTGCGTGTTCCGCCCTGCCCGCCCGCCTTGCCAGCTCCAGTCTTCATAAACTTCCTCCTTAGCAAAGTGGGAGTTTGCCGGAGTTCGCAGAGAGGAGCCAACTGAAGAACGCAAATGCTGAGTCACCCTGGCACGAGAACTCGAGTTCAGGTAAGGCATGGGGCGAGCGTGCTCAATATGAACGATGCTGGGAGCTTGGACAAATTGGGAGAGAAAGATGCTTTTGAAACCTCTGTTGGGGATGCTGGACGAGTAGACCCTGTTATTGTAGATTGCCCTGTCAATATGGAGATGGAGGGGCTGGTGAATTCTAACAATGCTCTGTTAGAAAGCGAAGGCGGGGTGGAAAGAGCCAACTTCAACTAGACTGATAGTACAAAAACGATTTACGCTGGATAGGTTCAAATGGCTATCACTGGCAGTGCCGAGGGAAGGAATCAGAGTACCAGCCTGGACCTGAAATCCTCCAAAGGAAAGGGGGGAAGGGATAACATAAGGGAGGGCTCGCAATGGACGCCGTTGAATTCTAGTTGCCCGCCGGGCAATAACTTGAACAAGGAAAAAAGAATGGACGAGGACCGGCAGTATGAAAAGTGGAAAATATATTGCACTTATGAAACGATTAAAGGGAAATGGTTGGTGGAAACTCAGTCTAACAAGGACCCGGATGGGGGGATATGCGAGGTGCCTGGACCCCTAGAAAGTGGTCAGAACGCGGGTCTGTTGTCACATCTGGCAAAGGAACTGTCGGCCCTGACCATCACAATTGCTCAACAAAAATGTTTGAGTTTGTCCCGAGTTACTGAGCGTGTGTGCATTCTAGAACAATCATTGAAGCAAGCAGATTTGCTGGTAGACCTACAAGCTGCAGAAAAACTGGAAAAAACTGTTGTGCTAAAGCGCACATTGACGCCAGTTTCTCTACCAGTCACCACCTGCAGACGCATAGCCAAACCGAGAGAACAAACCAAACCCTCGAACAATTCTTACGATGCATGCTTCCTCAAGTGGACTCAGGTCGGGTCGATCTCCTATGGGCTGCAGAATATGCTTATAATAACACCATACACAATTCTACCAGAGTTTCTCCCTTTTATTTTCTTTATGGAAGGGACCTACGAACTACCGCTCTTGACCCTCCAGCCCCATTGGAGATGCCGGCCAACAGCACCCTTGACACAAGTATTAAAGAAACACTGAGAAAGGCTGTTCAGACCCTACAGGAAACAAAGGCGCCTCACAAACGGTTCACAGAAAGGAAAAGAGCCAAGGAACCTATCTATCAAACAAGGTTTGGTTGGCCACGAAACACATCCAGCTAAAGGGGCCCAAGAAATTCCATCCAAAGTATATCAGCCCATATCCTGTGGTGGCAATCATTAACCCAGTGGCAATCAAACTGGAATTACCGTCCGTACTTCGTATTCACCCGTTTTTTCATGTGTCATAGTTGAAACCAACGCTTCCTGATACCCGAGACATTGTTAAACGACCCCTCCTGTAGAAGCGGAGGGGCACGGGTGTCGAATATGAGGTCAAAGACATACTAGATTCTAAGATCGTAAGGCGAAGTCTTTACTATCTAGTCGACTGGAATGGGTATAGTGTACTCGATAGGACTTGGGAACTGGCAAACAACATACATGCCCCTCGCATTCTGGCTAGATACCACCGCAATCATCAGGGAAAGCCAGGGCTGGGTTTAGCTCTTCTTGGTGGGCCCTTGAGGGGAGTACTGTCA
This sequence comes from Ambystoma mexicanum, assembly GCF_040938575.1. NCBI lineage: Eukaryota > Metazoa > Chordata > Amphibia > Caudata > Ambystomatidae > Ambystoma > Ambystoma mexicanum. The sequence continues at coordinate 605,517,472 of NC_090936.1, read as the reverse complement.
TGATCCCTATCCATGCATCTGCTAGGATCTCTACAAATGCCCCTTCTAACACCTTGTCCCCAACTCAGGTGCACTCAGTGGGCAGAATGTGTAGCAGATGCATGGCTGATTGGCGGAGGCAACATTATTTGGGCACTAATGCCCACATCAAAATGGCCCCCAAGTCAGGACACTACATGGGAACCAACATGACCCCCAAATATTCTGTTTCAAGATCCATGATAGCCTAGTGGTGCTGGGTGCGCCCAGGGCTATTTAAACCCTGCCTTGGGCCACACCCAGCACTTTGCATTTTCTCCGGCTGCTGTCAAGGAGTTCCCCCCTTCTCACCTGGGTCCGTTCTTTGATGGAGTCCTTGGTCGCTGCCTTCTTACGGACGGTCCTGGTTTTAACTAAGGCTACTCGAGTCTCTTCCGACTCCAGGGCGCGTTCAGTTCCGGGAACGTGGAATCCAGGAATCCAAGGATCTAGGATGAGTGCAACTAGCACGCAAGTCCAGGAAACAGGAAGAAAGGAAGAGGTAAGGAGCGGGTAGATGCACAAGGACAGAGAAAGAATACCGCAAGCTATGGATCACACGTCTGATGGCTACTTGCAATAGCATTGAGACGCGCAGAGCCGTGGAAGGCGTGGTCTATAAATAGAGTACGTTACGTCCAGCACATGGAGCGAGAAAGGGTTTTAGCGTTGGGTGACCATGTTGGGAGTATTAGAGAATGCAAGCCCCGTTGCGACAAGGACCAGGAGGTCCAAAAGGGGCGTGTTCTGAAGTTCATGACAGCATGCCTCCTCCGAAGACCTTTTCCTCCAGGTTTGCCCGGGTGTATGAGGTGAAATCTTCTGAGCAAGCGAGGGGCTTTGATGTTAGAGATAGGTTCCCAGGTTCTTTCACTAGGAGGGTATCCTTTCCATTCGACCAGGTATTGAAGCTGGCCCCGTTTATACCTAGAATCGCAAATTTGGGACACCTCATATTCCAGTTGATTGTCGACCAGCAGAGGAGGAGGTCTACTGGATTTCCGGGAGGACAGAATGTCGGGTTTCAGTAAGGATATATGAAAAACTGGATGAATTCTTTTCCAGGAGTCGGGTAGCTGGATCCGATATGAGACAGGGTTAATAATTTCCTTGATGGGAAATGGCCCATAGTACCGTGGGGCCAATTTGTTTGGTCGTAGGTGTCGGGGTAGTAGTTTTGATGACAACCACACCCGGTCACCGAGTGCATAAGAAGGGCCTGGTCTTCTTTTGGAATCCGCATATCTCTTGTTCTGTGATCTGGCCTTTTCTAAGTATTTCTTGGCCTCCTGGTGTACGTTGATGAGGGTTTCGATCCAGGAGTCAACAGTAGGTACTGGTGTAGGATGAGGAATGACAGAGGATAAAACCGATGGATGGAACCCTTGACTACAATAAAAAGGGCTGGTCTGGAGTGCTGAATGGTCGGAATTGTTGTAAGCGAATTCCGCAACGGGTATCAGGAGCGACCAGTCATCCTGGACCTTGGTGGCGAAGCATCGAAGATACTGACCAGGGTCTTATTTGCACGTTCTGTGGCTCTGTTGGTTTGAAGGTGATATCCCGAAGAGAGGGCACATTGAATTCCTAGAATCCGGCAGAGATGTTTCCAAAATTGAGAAATGTATTGAGGTCCTCGATCAGATATGATCTTGGAAGGAAGTCCATGCAGGTGGAATATGTGTTCCAGAAATATTCCAGCTAGTTTGGAAGAGGATGGTAGTTTACAGAGCGGCGTAAAATGAGCCATGTGAGTGAACAGATCTATGGTGACCATGATGGTAGTATATCCTCGGGACGGTGGTAATTCTACTATGAAGTCTGTGGCGATGATTTCCCATGGCTTAGTCAGCAGTGTAGGCTGCAGAAGAAGACCCGCCGGTTTCTTGTTATCATGCTTATTTTGAGCACAGACTACACAAGTCTGGACGTAGTGCTGTACGTCAGATTTCATTCTAGGCCACCAGAACTGTCTCTGTATGAGACAGAGGGTATTGGTGATGCCACGATGCCCGGAGTGAGATGTGTCATGACAGAGGTTTATTATTCTCTGTTGTAACTTCTGTGTAGGAATGAGCAGTGCATTATCCTTGAATAAATATCCTTGCTTGGCCTTTAAATTCCACTGGTTTTTCCTTGAGATGTCCTTCCACAACCCAGAGGATTGGGCTTGCGCTTGGATTTCTTCCAGGAGGTTGACTGCTTGAGCTACGAAGATCGTGGGGGAAAACATCTCAGGATATACCTTATCTTCAGTGGTTACATAGTCAGGACGTCGAGACAAAGCATCAGCAATCAGGTTATGTGATCCAGGGACGTGAGTGATGTGGAACTGGTACTGGGCAAAAAAGTAGGCCCAACACGCCCGACGACTATTCCTACACGCCAATGACTGCAGAATCTGAAGGTTCCGATGGTCCGTACGGACTTGGACAGGATGTCTAGCGCCCAGGAGTAGGTGTCGCCATTCAGTGAATGCTTCGCGGATGGCTAACAGTTCTTTTTCCAGGACGGAATAGTGTGTTTCACTTGGAGTTAGGGTTCGTGAAAGATAAGCAATAGGGTGTTCCAGCTTGTCCTCTAATTTCTGTTTTAATACTGGTCCTATAACGTAATTAGAGGAATCCGTTTCCACTAGAACTGGCTGGCTTGTGTCAGGTTGGGCCAAAATAGGAGCTTGTGTAAACTCGGCCTTCAAACGCTGGAACGCAGTGTCTTGCGGTGTTGACCAGATAAAAGGGGTGTCCTTCTTTAAGAGAGCCTTCATCGGTTGAACAATCTCAGAAAAGGTGGGTATGAATTTCTGATAGAAATTGGCTAGTCCTAGGAAGGATTGGACTTGTTTCACGGACGTGGGAGCTGGCCACGCCAAAATGGCTTTAACCTTTGATGGATCCATTCCAATTCCCTCTGGACTAAGGATGAATCCTAGGTAGTGAACAGAAGTAACGCATAACAAGCATTTTTCAGGTTTGGCTAAGAGTTGGTGTTCACGGAGTCTTTGTAGTACTGCCTTTACATGTTCTTCATGCTTTAAAGGGTCCTTGGAAAATATCAGTATGTCGTCCTGATAAACAATGACGAAGAGAAACAACATGTCAGAGAACACCCTATCCATAAAACGTTGGAACACTGCCGGGGCATTAGCTAGTCCAACTGGCATGACCAGGTATTCGTAATGGCAAAGGGTGTTCTAATGGCGGTTTTCCACTCGTCTCCTTCCCGGATACGGATCAAATGGTAGGCACCCCGGGGATCCAACTTGGTGAATATTACCGCGCCTCTCACGGCTTCCAGGATATCCGATATCAAGGGTAGTGGGTACCGGTCTTTGAGGGTGCATTGATTCAGGCCGTGATAATCGAGGCAGGGTCTGAGTTCCTGGGTATCCTTCTTGGGGACAAAGAATAACAAAGCACCTGCTGGAGATTTTGAAGGTCTTATGGTGCCGCTTTCAAGGTTGGTGTCCAGGTATTCTTTGAGGGCCTTTTTCTCAGGTTCTGAAAGGATAAACATCCTGCCGAAGGGAATCACTGCTGAGGGATCTGTTTCAATTGCGCAGTCTTCAGGTCTGTGTGGGGGTAAGGCCTGGACTATGGCAGTCGAAAATACATCGCGTATCCTTGGTAGGCCTCAGGGACTTGTATGATATTGGAAACCATAAGTGGTGTTTTTTGATCTTTAGATGGTTCCTTAGGGGGTGTTGACGAAGGTTCCAGGAATAGACAGTGAGTCATACAAAACTTTGAGCCAAGGAATAGTGATCCTGCTATCCAATTGATATACGGATTGTGTTTCTGTAACCAGGGCATACCCAATACCATGGGGTAGTGGGCTGACTTAATGATATCGGATCTAATCAGCTCTTGATGAAGATTTATTGAGAGCCAGATCTCCTTGGTCTGCAGGCTTATGGGCCCTAAACTGAGGAGTCTTCCATCGATGGCCTCCACCGGCTGCATGGTACTTCGTGCCTCGTAAGGTATTTGGTGACTGGCAACCCACTCTTGATCAATGAAGATCCCCATAGCTCCGCAGTCCACCAGGGCCAAAACAGAATAGGTCTTGTTCTTGGAGGGTGATAGAAATGCCTGGAGAATGACCAGTTTGTTCTGTCCAGGAGAGTTCATGGATGGAATTGATGTGGAGCAAACATCTCTCTCCCGAAGCGCTGCTCCATCTAGGATCGGGAGCTGGCGTTTCCCGAACGCAGAGGAGGTGCTAGAGGACATTCCCTAACCAAATGTTTGTCTGAAGCACAATACATACACAAGCCCGTATGGATCCTTCTCAACCTTTCTTGCGGTGATATGGGTCCACGGAAGGCTCCAATCTGCATGGGTTCTGGTTCTGTGACTGAGCTTGGGTTTGTGACCTTTATGACTGTGCTTTAACAGGACATCTTGGATGAATTTCCCCTGGACTACTTCTTTTCAGCCTTCCTTTCCTGGATGCGGAAGTCTATTTGCATGGCTAGGTCCATTAATGCCTGGAATGAGTTTGGTCGAGCCACCCTGGCCATCTCATCCTTTATCTCATTGTTCAGTCCTCTCCTGAACAGGGTGAAACTCAACTCAGAGGACCAATCGGCTTCCTTGGCCAATTGTTTAAATCAGGTCACATACGTGAGCATATCCTGGGAGCCCTGTTGAAAGTCTAACAAACATTCCTGGGCACTATAGACTTGCTCAGGACGGTCAAACATGTTTTTAAGGGCCTGTATGAACCCCTCAATCATCCAAGAGGGCATCGCCGGAGTTAATGAGGGGTGTAGCCCAGGTCAAAGCATTGCCGGAAAGGTGGGATATAATGAAACCTACCTTAGCCCTGGGAGTCGAAAAGTAATAGGGCTTAAACGTAAAGTGGACCAGGCAAGAATCCAGGAATCCGCAAAGGGTTTTTGCCAAACCATCATATTTGTCAACAATGCCGCCCAACAGGACCCCTTCTTTAGTGGCAGTATCCTGGGATAGGACCAATTGTTTGAGTGCAGCGTTTTCCGCCTTTGGATTTTGAACCTCGGTTGAAAGTTCCAGCATGCCTCGCATCAGGTCCTGAACGACGGCCTCCATGCCGTTATCAAGTTCGGTCGGGTGGCGTCTCAAACTATTAAGGAGTTCCCCCCTTCTCACCTGGGTCCGTTCTTTGATGGAGTCCTTGGTCGCTGCCTTCTTACAGACGGTCCTGGTTTTAACTAAGGAGGCTAGAGTCTCTCTTCCGACTCCAGGGCGCGTTCAGTTCCGGGAACGTGGAATCCAGGAATCCAAGGATCTAGGATGAGTGCAACTAGCACACGAGTCCAGGAAACAGGAAGAAAGGAAGGTGTAAGGAGCGGGTAGGTACACAAGGACAGAGAAAGAATACCGCGAGCTACGGATCACACGTCTGATAGCTACTTGCAATAGCATTGAGACGCACAGAGCCGCAGAAGGTGTGGTCTATAAATAGAGTATGTTACGTCCAGCGCATGGAGCGAGAAAGGGTATTAGCGCTGGGTGACCATGTTGGGAGTATTAGAGAATGCAAGCCCCGTTGAGACGAGGACCAGGAGGTCCAAAAGGGGCGTGTTCTGAAGTTCATGACAGCTGCAAGGGAAGGCAGCGTAGCGTTTACCAGCAAGCCCAGAAATCCACATGCGGTTCCGCCCGCATCTCCTTGGAAGTTCAAACTTACCTGCTTTAACCGTACGAACGCAGCCGTCATCCGGGTTCGCCTGGACCCTGCATTCCATTAACAGCTGACCTCCACGCAACGCTGGAAGCACCCTTACGCTTCCAGGACTCCAGCTGACAGCACCCGCTCCTCGTAGCCTCTGCACCGTCTCTTGCAACAACGCAGTGAGCAAGCTTCAAACAAGCGCAATAACCCGACCTTGCACCCCCCTCCTTCGCCTTGCTTACCTTTGTCGCTCTACGCTCCATGTGTGCGGAGGTCGCACAGAGCCTTGGCGAGTTGGGGCAATTCTGCTCGCCGCTTCCACGCGTCTAAGTAGACCACTGCACACCTAGGAAAGGGAACAAAGCACGGACATTGTTACAACAATAATATTAAAGCAGCACAAACATTGCTACAGCAAGAACATTAAAGCAGCAACCTTGAAAGCACAAGCAAGCATTACAAGGAACATTAAAGCACCCATTGTAAAGAACATTAAAGCCCAGTGCAAGAACGTTAAAGGCTTATAACAGAGCAAGAACATTACCCTCAAGAACATTACTCTCAACAAAGCACAAAGTTGCATCCTGAGTGCCACAGCAGACCTGTGCCACATCCAGTGAAGTAACTGGAGCCGGATGCAGACCTTCAGGCCTCACAGCCCATTCCCAAGGTGAGCCTGAGCCACAATTCACCCAGCCAATTCTGGGAATCACAGGGAGGTGGGGGGGTCTAGGGTACACATGGCATACTCACGTCCTTCTCTTACATTGCAGATCCATCTAAGTAGCAGCCCACCACCATATCAAGATTATCACCAAACCACTATCAACCACGCTTCACGCTGGGCAGTTGCCATTCAGCGTCGCAGGGGAGAAAGAGTGTTTTGGACTCAGCATCCTGCCAGAGAGGTAGTTCCACGCCCACTTCCGACAGTCCGAACCAGGCACTCGTGCAGGGCACCAGAGATAAGCATTACATCAGCGTCTATAATTGCAATAGGTCTATAATTGATGGGATTACTTCTCAGCCCCTTTTTATAAATTGGAAATACATAAGATGTTTTCCAAGACTCCTGTGTTTGTTTGGAGTATACAATATCCAAAAATAGTGTGCACAAAATGTTACAACAGAGATCTACATTTACTTTAAACAAAGCATTAGACAACTGATTTGGTACCCTCACACGAGAGACACTGGCTCTTGATATTGATCGCTCTACACTTTCTGCAGAGATTTCAATATCCCATTGTTGGTTCATGTATTCTTGCCAATTATACTCCTTGTGTGATTGGCCGTATATAGACTCAAAATTATTTGCCCAATTTAGGGCAGGGATTGGATTAATTTGTATTCCACGATTTCTGTTTTCCAACTGATTTATCATAGACCAAAAGCCTATGCTCGACTTATCCCCCAATGCAGCCATCATAGCTTTGCCATCCCTTTGGTAGATTTCATGTCTATACAATAATATCCAGTTTCTTTGTCTTTGCTTCACTTTACATATTATCAATTGCCATTTCCCCCTCCTCATATTCTTTCTTAATGATCCTGATCTTTTTACGGGGTCTCCCGTCTGTTGGCTTGAACCTGAGGATCAAACATATGTTTATGCATGTGCCATTTTTTATCGGATACAGTTCTAATACCACTGCATAACAATTTGGACATCATAACCTTAAGATGTTCTTGAATGTCACTTATGCAACATTTGCTTTTTTTCACTTCCAAAGTAGATTCTAGAAAGTCTACCAACATAGGGGATGAAAATCTGTCACTGTAATGCTTATTCTAACTTGCCGGTTTCCATTAATATTCGTTTCTAAACAGATGGTAAATACGTTTTCTACATACATATATTCATCCCAGGAGAAATTTAGACTCGGGACTACATGGTCACTTGTAGTACTCAATTGTATATTGAATTTGCTGGATCTGTCCATTAGTATTTCACCGATAAAAATATAATCTATAGTGGAAGATAGACCCCTAGCTGTCGACGTAACATCATCACCCCCATTCTATTTAAGCCCCAACCTTCCAGGGTTTGGCGCCATTTAGCACCCAGAAACTTCTTACGGTTTCTACGGCCCATCACATGGGTCAATACATCATGAGGTCCATCCATGGATATTGCTAGGTCAATGTCTGAGACCAATCTGTATTGCAATCTGCATTAAAGTCTCCTGCACAAATGATTTTACCACCAGGGTATGTTACTAACCATTCTTCCACGTTCTCATTTAAACGTATACCGGTCCGATAGTGCAGCGAGTAGTGCGCTCGCTTTGACATCTGTGCAGAGCCTGCTGACGCAGGTTCGAATCCCGGCAGGGTCAAACTCAGCTTTTCATCCTTCCAAGGTCGATAAATGAGCACCACACACCGTGAGTAATAATAAGCAGCGCTCAGATACCTGAGGGTTCGCAGCGCTATATAAATGCTAAATTAAATTATAAATTAAACGTATCAGGATATAATCTATATTAGCTGGATTGCAGTAAATATTAATTAATAGTAATGGTCCAGACTGTATAAAGGAATCAACATCCAAAGACATCGCTAAAATCCATGAAGAGATCTTCCATTCATCCAGTTTCCTCATACCCTGACCGTTTTTGGTGGCAATGATGAGGCCCCCCGCCCCGGTGTCTCCCTGGAACCTTGCCAGCCACATTGGTAGTATCATAGCTGTCAAAAGTTAGGTGACCAGTAACTCAAGTTTCCTGCAAGAATAGTATATGAAAAGTATGTACATAATTACATAGTTTTTGTCAGTAGAGACAGGCATAGCCCTGAATATTCCAAGACATAAAAGCAAAGGCCATCTTCCTGACTAAATATGTTGTTTTAGATCTATTAATTGGGGTATAGAGTCCTTCAATGATATTGCTAAACAACGCCAGTGAATATCAAGGGGCGAGTCTCTACCGGTGAGTTCCCGCTTGCCTCTGCCTCTACCCCTAGGGAGGGTATCTCATAGCAGGTTCACATCCCTTGCCTCCCAGGGAAAGGCTCTGGCCTGGGGAGAAGCGAGTGAATCCGGCAATTTGTCACATTACACATGGTATATATGTATATAAAAATGTATTGAACACTAAGGCTTGAAAATTTTACTTTTTGACAGACAACTATTTATAAGTTATTCTTTGTAAAACTGTTAGTGTGTTGATATGTTGCCCTGGTGGTATTACCAGACATAGATGGCAATGTGTTATTTTTCTTTCATTTGAATTAATAATTTTATTTAATGTTGTATTTGTATTTGTTTATTTATAACGCGCAAAACCATCAGGCCCGGAGGCATCAGGGCGCAATTTGTACAAGGTTGCATTAAAATACAGACAAAAAATTACAATAGAGAATTTACAGTAACAGCATATTAACCGTCTTTCTAATTACATATATTACATAAGTTACAATGCAACTGGATTAACAGAGGGTAAATCCTAGGGTGTGCAGAAATAGTAACAGAGGTAGTGGGCCAGAAATAGTATCTTGATTTCCCAAATGCAGTATTTCAATAACTATTGCTATATGCAGTAATCTTGACATTTAAAAATGTATGAATCCTAAAATATTAGTAGCACCCTTGGTGGGGGAGCCAGCCAATCAGGAGGCTAAGAACATGGGCTGAATCTTCCGATGTTAGGCTGCACTCCAAGCCGCTGATGGCTGCTTCTCCTGCTCGGCATCTTTCCCCCACCCCTGGATACCTTTTAACTTATCCCTCCTCCCCACTTACCTCACTGCGGCAGTGGTATTCACTTCCACTGCTGCATTCTCCTCATGCGTGAGACCGCCATGGAAAGGGAATAGGGGCTCCGTTTGGGATACCGCCTTCCCTTTCCAATGTGGCCATTTTGAACAGTATTTTTGTTCCATAAAAAGGACGCCTGCCGCGTCGCTAATCCCACTACGCCAGGTCAGGGGAGCCCTCGAAACACTCCCCCAAGCAGGCGTGGTGGGAGGCTATGGCTCCCCGGGCGGTCTCCCCCCCTTCCCTGCCCTAAGGCCAGCCCTGCTCCTAGTCCTGGACCAATAAGATTTGCTTGTAGGGGCGTCAGCAGTCATGCAGCTCCAGCGTGTCAGGAGCCGGTCATGCCCCGCTCCCAACAGACAATGGCGTGTGCTCGAGGTTTAGCTGGCGTCCTGCCCTGTTCCGAATGTTTAAAATGGTTGGAGTAGTTATGTGCATTGAATGCTGGGTTCCCGTCTGTGGTCATTATGCTTTAAAAAATTGTCCTGGATGTTATGTATCTTTATAGCTGCGGTCCCGCACCTCATTGGCAGGCTTAAAGGGGACAGAGAGACTGTGCACTTTGTTGCTTGGGGGAGTTCCACCTCCCCTGTGTATTAAGGTTGTTCCAATGCATTTGCCACCCCATATCAACTGCCTGACTCAAAATGTGTGTATAACGGTACTGCATGCATCTGACACCATTCTCATGTTGCGTTTTGTCATTGCTTTAATGTTTTACCCTCGGCATGGGATGTTGTGATTTAAGCCTCTCCTGGGCTAGTGGGAAGTCACGTGTGCAGTACATGTGTCACCAAGTTAATAAAAGGTGCGCACGGCTGCCCGTGCGCCAGTCAAATACCATCCCGGACTCCTGCATCCATGTTTCATTGCACGCTGTGCCAGAACTATTACAGAGGAAGAGGGACTGCCAAATACCTCTCAACTCAACCGCTTTTGGTGGGTGTCACCCATCAGAGGAAGTATTCACACACCTGCCAAATTATGTATCTTTCCATTCTCTTCAATGGACTCTCCCCCACTTTGGTGACCTGCCTCTGGTCACCGGGGCAGGCCACTCCAGGCGTTGGGACCTTCCGACACGACTCTAGGAACTGCAGGCACGCAGCGATATAAGTGTAGGGATCACCCCACACGGTCCGGTCCACCGGACTGGTGACCTCGGCTGGGCGCACCCAGCACAAAGGAGGCTTGGACCTGGGATCACCCAGGCTGCGCCGGCACAAGTCACGTGGCAAACCCCAGCCCCCAAGAACCACACGCAGACACAAGTTGCCGCTTCCTGGGGCTCTGCTGCACTGCCCTTACATGCCAGCAGAGCCCCTTTTATTACAGAGGCATCATGACAAGGTCATGACGCTCTCTGGCAAAAAGACTTGACCCACACACAACACCCACCTAAAACTGAATTGTGTGTTTTCACCCACCTCGAGAGGTTGAGGTTTATGCTGCTATATGACCTCTTCGCGAGTGCGGGACAGCACCCCCAGTCTGCCATAACATATGGCAACAATGCGCAAGACAAATCACTCCTATAAATCCACAAAATACTCCCCACACCTGCAAAGGACAAATCACCCACACGTATTTCACTGTTGTGCAAGGGGATGTAAGCCTCAATGGGTAAATGGTTTACCACAAATTCGCCTCAGAACTGCCTACATTGCGGTGGTTACTCGCCTTCGTTCTCGATCTGGGAAGTGTTCACCTCTAAACCATGATGCTCGCTTAATTGACCATTGCCTTCCCGCTCCTGCAAGGATCGTGAGGTACTGTGAGGACTTTGGCTGAAGCGAGCATAAACCACAGGCGTAGATGGGTGCACGTAACGTGCAGCTCACGTGATGAAGAGGGGCGGAGCGTTGCTAGGGTAGACACAACATTTTGGGAAATGCATTAGCCCAACCTCCGTTCTGCTTAAAATCTGCAAACTCCAATCGGTTCTCAATGGGGGCGGATTAAAACATAATTCCAGGTATATTATTTAAACCGCAATTGAATTGTGATCAAATGTTTCTGTTGTGTACGTCTGATTTCAAAGGCCCGCGGGGGTGGAGGGATGGGGGGGGTTTCTTAAAGGTAATGTGCACTTTGTATTGAACAAACTGTTAGTGCCTTATTTAGACTCCCATGCTTTGTTGTACAACTAGGCTATTCGTTAAAGAGGGCAAGTGCGATTTATTTTTTAAGAACCATTCTAATTGGTATTTTAGGCTCATTGGGGTTCATTACTACAAGTTCCAGTATGCATTAATGTTCATCAAGAGCCAATACTGAGTATTTGTTGCCCAAGTCCTCTGAAACCTAAGCGGAACTGAAGCAGTATGCTTGTCTAAGCGTTCATACAAATTGAACCTTTTTTTTCAGTCTAATCCTCGTTTTACCCTCATGTTGCATTATACTTGTTATATTTTGACTATTCAAACCATTGATCGGCTCCAGTGCATTTCGAATATAAAGGTGTTTGATCTTCATTGAAATGTGAAACTGCCCTGCGTACCAAAGCTTTGACAAGAATCCAGTAAGCCACAACTGCTTTAGGAACGTTTACTTTACGTGTTCGTGCCCCTAGATACATGGGGCATTTCTGGCCGTACTATAATTCCCCTTTGCACGTCTGTACACATGTTTAAAGTTCTCCCATCAAGTGATCCTTACTGTTGCAAAAAACTAAATTTTTCTTTATCAACTGAAACGTACTGCCTGGGTTGATGCTAAGTTTACTTAGCAGGCAACGTGGAAGTTTATCGGTGCTGACTCGGTGAATGTGAGTTTTTCATCTCTCTCTGCTTGAGTTCGGATGGCACCTCTGCAGCCCAAACCAGACTTAATCATTGGATAAACCAATCGGTCTGTTTTTTATTTATTTATTTTTTATAAATGTGACTGGTTGAACAAGGTTGTTTTGGATGTATGCACATATGGATGGATGGATGAGTCGATACATGTAGATAGTGAGTGGTTAAATATGGCTGGGTAAGGGTTGACTGTGGTTGAAGGGGTGGTTATGTGGTTGGATGAGTCGGTGAACATCCCATGGGTGAATATGGTTGGATTAGTTGGCAAAAACATATTTTTGGTTGGTTTGATAAGTGGTTGATATGCGTGGCTGGGTGAATGAATGGATTAATACTGTAAGAGGGGTGCATATGTGGATTGATTAGCGGGTGAACATAGGTGGATAGATGAGTGGGTGAACATGGATGTATTGGTATGTGTTAAAGGTGCTAATTCAGCGCCGGATAGTGGGGGCGCACCTACCAACGGCAGGATTAAAAGAATATGCGTGGTGGGGGTGGCCACACAGGGTGTAGTAACACAGATACGTGGATCCACAGACGCTCTGTATAAAGGACTTCACAAGGAATGGTGGGGGGGGTGATGATACATGGCATGTAAATTTGGTACAACACACTACTCTATGATTAGCAAAAGGAGGGGAGGGATTCAAATAGCACAATCACAAATGTGCATAGTGGGAAATCCCTTGGGGCGCGCTGGAGCTGGAAACTTTAAATTTAAAACCTGTGACCACAATGACGGGGATGTGCAAAGGTGGAAGAGGCTTGATTTACTTGTCACATGGGAATTAACACAACCAGAACTGGGTGAAGTAACTGCAGGGCGATCAGCCAAATGAGCCGCGCTGCCCGGCAGCAGGGAGGGAGGCTGGCTCTGTTCCACTGTGTTGGTCACATGACTGCCGATGCCCATCGGCAGGTGGCTGTGGGAAGGGAACACTGGATGGAGTGGGATTCCTGGGAGGACCAATTAGATGGTACATTTCTGACCTCTGATGAGGTGGCCAACTCTCAAAGTATCTACCACAGGGCTTGCAAAGGTCATTATCTAACGGGTATCGTGTGAATGTCCCCTTTCCCACCAGCTGCAGGGTGTCTTGTGTCCCTTTCTCAATGGTGCTGACCAATGGCAGTGTATTCAAGTTCCAGCGGTCAGCACAAATGTTGCTTCATTAATAACAACATGTTGTGAATACAATGTGGTACCACATGGGAAGGTGAGGTGATGGTAACCATTGAACTGCTTGCACTAATGACCTCGCTAATTAAAGTAACTATCGAGGAGGAACTTGCAAGCGTTTCTCTGAACTTCAGACTATTGTATTTCTTGTTAGTCCAACTATTGTATTTGTTGTTGTAGTCCATTCCGATGTCAGCCTCTCTATCAGAGCTAATCCACTGTTCTGTTTGATTTGTGCTCACCCAGCTGTAATAAACAGCGTTTCTTCTTTGTGCTCCATTTTTTTGAGTACATGGTTTTTATTATGAACTAAATAGCGGACCCCTGCCTACAGATGGATGAGTGGATTAATAGAGTAAGATTGGCGAATATCCTATGGGTGGATGGATATGTGAATGTATGGGTCAATAAAGGTGGATGGATGAGAGAATTAATGTGGTTGGGCGAGTGGATGATTATGGTTTGGTGGGAGGATGAATGCATAGGTGAATGTGGTATTTGGATGAGTGGATGAATATAATTGAATTATTAAACTTTAAAATGAGAGTTTGCTTTAACATTGCGAAATCAGCTCGCTCAGCCTTCGACATTTCCATAATGGCACTACAGCCAGAATGGGGCAGTCTGCTGAGTAACCATGCAATCTTATCAGCATTGTCAACTTGTTGAACTTCGCATGCATACTCAAACACATTCAGCCAGTCCATAATGTCATTCCTTTCTTCATACACACTGAGCAGATCTTTCGGAAACCGTGGATGAGAGGAGGCCCCAGACCCATGTCCAGGACCCTTGGACCCATTTGCAAACTGAAGCTTGGCCAGTTCCAACTGGTGATCCCTGTCTTTTTGTTTTTCTGCCTGTTCGATTTTTAGTTTGGCTATGCTGAATTCAAGCTCCTGCTGCCTAAACCGCAGCTCTTGCTTCTTGAATTCAAGCATAGCCTCCCCATCAGTACTGGCAGAGGAAACATTAGACATCTCGTCCTCCCTGTCCTCGTGGTCGCGATGGATCAGTGCAGCGGCAGAACAGTCGGTTCTACCAGTGAGAGCAGCCCCACCACCTTCCGCACTGTCCTCAGAAGTTATAGCGTCAAGCTGCGCTTCTTGCCACGCCACGATTCTTTGGATCATTTCCAATTTCGTGCCTTGAGAGGAAACACCTCTCTCCGCCCACATCTTTTTCAGTGTTTCTGATTTGGAAGCATTTAAAGTTAACAAGGTATTTGTTTCCATACTGTTAGATAGGACTATGGCCTTTTTAAAGTTATACTACAACAATTCACTACGTGTCCTGGTTGGAATAACCTGAAATGCCTTAGTTCGTGCGCAACACTGGATACCTTCAGTCGTATCCCACCGCTGTACACCAATTTGTTAAGACGGATTTCTGAACTCTGTCCTGGTGGCGCAGAAGTTCAGAAGGCCAACCTAATTACTTGGAACAGGGTAACCTCTGGACGAGCCAGACCAATCAAGGTAGCGATCGCGGCGGTCAAGACTAGGTCTCAAGAGGGGTGAGGGTGACTGAAAGCCCGCAATGAGCACACAAAGCAAGATCACTTACAAACTACTCCAAACAGTTGTTATATTAAAAATATATACACATTTATTTCAAGGCCTTTAAAACAATGACTGTAGCGAGAAAATCACAATATAACGATACTAAACCAACACATACCATATCAACACAATATATATACAAATACGTCAGTCTCAAGCATTAGATGCATGAAATGGGTAGTCCACCTAAAAGGGAAGGAAGACAGGCAGTGCGAAATAATGCTCAGACCCAGTTCGCCTTCAGAGGCACCTAACTAGATGGAAGTCCGAGCCCTGCGAAGAGTGGAGCCTTGTGCTCAAAAGTACCTGCACACGCTGGTGCCAACGGGCAAAAGGAGAAGCTCTTCGGGGGAAATCAGGCAGTTCAGTGCACAAAAGAAGAAGAACAAGTTCTGCGACTCAAGCGCAGCCTCCACAGTGGGCAGAAGCAGAGCGCGAGTACGAAAAAGGGTGCTGTTTGACACAGCGGGGAAAAGCAATGGGCTCCTGCAGGAGGGTGACCAGATCCTAGCTATGCTACTCACCGGTCCCCGATGCAAGCAGTCCCAGGCTTCTCCGCGTCAGTTTCAGCAGCTGGCAGGTTCAGAAGAGCAGGGAACGCCTCGTCGTCGTGTTGAGTAAAAAGACGTCCCAATCGAAGAAACCCGCACAGTTTGTTACCACAGCAGGGCAACGGGGCAGCCGTGTGTATTTGAGCCAAATGTACACTACTCACTTCAGACTTGGGAACGCCAAGTGTACGAAGCGTGTGAGAGTGACCAGGACTCGAAATACTACACAACCTGGCGGCGGTTACAGAGCAAGACTCCCGTGTAAGCTGGTCAGTCAGCTGGATGGCCCAGAGACGCTTCCGAAGGCTTACTGGCAGGAGATGGTGAAGATGCCGAGAATAGCTGTTCCCGCTATTCCAAGGGGCGAAGTACCAGTACAGGCCTTCTGGTTCGATCAAAGGTGAAAAGGGTTTCACAAGGCGACAGCAGTGCAGAGGAGAAGTCCTTCAGCGGGTCACCAGCGATTCCTTGGTCCAGCCTCGTGGTTGCAGGATACTTGGCTCCTGTATTCCTTCGTTCGTGAGAACTCAGGAGATCGACATGGTAGTGGTGTTTCCAGCCCCCTCTTATCCACGGTTCCCTTCGCGCCAAAACGGAGGGGACCCAATGGGAGATCCGCTCATCAACACTCACACCATTCGTGGACCAATCACGGACCACGGTGGTCCCAGGCATTCACACCACCCTAGACTCTCTGGCACCCAGGATGTGTATTGGGACCAGACATCCCAGCCCACATCCTGGAGGCACACACAAGACATGTAGAAGCCCGCGAAAGCATCCGTGTTTCGCGGGAAAGTACATGCCCAAATAAGGAAGGCCCCGGGTCGGCTCGACCTGGGGAAGGTGAAGGGAGCAAGACGGTCAGCGGACAGGACAAAGGAGCCTCGTGGTCTGGCCATATTGGGAGCCAGGCCACCATTTTGGGTTAAGCGCGGAAAACGCACTTAGAACGCCAAAAGGAGCTCAAAATACAAAGAAACGATCGCTGCCACCATTCCCGTCCCTGAATTACTTGCACCGATCAGATACAATCCTAAACGAGTATCTAGGGCCTGTAGAAGGCTAGAGACCCAAGAGAGCTGTAACTTAGCTTACAGTGCCCTCGTGTCATGTTGCATGAAAGCCGCAACATGATAAAAGAAACTACGGGAAACAGCGTTCCCCGGTACTGACTGTCTTAATGGCATGTCAGTTTCCCCGTAAGAAAGGAGCGAAAGCCCAGAGGAGTGCGGCAGAAGGCTGCACTTCTCTGGCAAAGTCAAGAACAAGGTGAAAAACAACAGCAAAAAGTTTAGGGGTTGCCACATGGAAGGAAAATTACCTACAATTACGAAATCTTTCCTAACATCACCTGGGTCCGTTCTTTGATGGAGTCCTTGGTCGCTGCCTTCTTACGGACGGTCCTGGTTTTAACTAAGGAGGCTAGAGTCTCTCTTCCGACTCCAGGGCGCGTTCAGTTCCGGGAACGTGGAATCCAGGAATCCAAGGATCTAGGATGAGTGCAACTAGCACACGAGTCAAGGAAACAGGAAGAAAGGAAGGGGTAAGGAGCGGGTAGGTACACAAGGACAGAGAAAGAATACCGCGAGCTACGGATCACATGTCTGATAGCTACTTGCAATAGCATTGAGACGCACAGAGCCGCAGAAGGTGTGGTCTATAAATAGAGTATGTTACGTCCAGCGCATGGAGCGAGAAAGGGTATTAGCGCTGGGTGACCATGTTGGGAGTATTAGAGAATGCAAGCCCCGTTGAGACGAGGACCAGGAGGTCCAAAAGGGGCGTGTTCTGAAGTTCATGACAGCTGCAAGGGAAGGCAGCGTAGCGTTTACCAGCAAGCCCAGAAATCCACATGCGGTTCCGCCCGCATCTCCTTGGAAGTTTAAACTTACCTGCTTTAACCGTACGAACGCAGCCGTCATCCGGGTTCGCCTGGACCCTGCATTCCATTAACAGCTGATCTCACCGCAACGCTGGAAGCACCCTTACGCTTCCAGGACTCCAGCTGACAGCACCCGCTCCTCGTAGCCTCTGCACCGTCTCTTGCAACAACGCAGTGAGCAAGCTTCAAACAAGCGCAATAACCCGACCTTGCACCCCCCTCCTTCGCCTTGCTTACCTTTGCCGCTCTACGCTCCATGTGTGCTGAGGTCGCACAGAGCCTTGGCGAGTTGGGACAATTCTGCTCGCCGCTTCCACTCGTCTCAGTAGACCACTGCACACCTAGGAAAGGGAATAAAGCACTGACATTGTTACAACAATAATATTAAAGCAGCACAAACATTGCTGCAGCAAGAACATTAAAGCAGCAACCTTGAAAGCACAAGCAAGCATTACAAGGAACATTAAAGCACCCATTGTAAAGAACATTAAAGCCCAGTGCAAGAACGTTAAAGGCTTATAACAGAGCAAGAACATTACCCTCAAGAACATTACTCTCAACAAAGCACAAAGTTGCATCCTGAGTGCCACATCAGACCTGGGCCACATCCAGTGAAGTAACTGGAGCCGGATGCAGACCTTCAGGCCTCACAGCCCATTCCTAAGGTGAGCCTGAGCCACAATTCACCCAGCCAATTCTGGGAATCACAGGGAGGTGGGGGGGTCTAGGGTACACATGGCATACTCACGTCCTTCTCTTACATTGCAGATCCTTCCAAGTAGCAGCCCACCACCATATCAAGATTATCACCAAACCACTATCAACCACGCTTCACGCTGGGCAGTTGCCATTCAGCGTCGCAGGGGAGAAAGAGTGTTTTGGACTCAGCATCCTGCCAGAGAGGTAGTTCCACGCCCACTTCCGACAGTCCGGACCAGGCACTCCTGCAGGGCACCAGAGATAAGCATTACATCAGCGTCCATAATTGCAATAGGTCTATAATTGATGGGATTACTTCTCAGGCCCTTTTTATAAATTGGAAATACATAAGATGTTTTCCAAGACTCCTGTGTTTGTTTGGAGTATACAATATCCAAAAATAGTGTGCACAAAATATTACAACAGAGATCTACATTTACTTTAAACAAAGCATTAGACAACTGATTTGGAACCCTCACACGAGAGACACTGGCTCTTGATATTGATCGCTCTACACTTTCTGCAGAGATTTCAATATCCCATTGTTGGTTCATGTATTCTTGCCAATTATACTCCTTGTGTGATTGGCCGCATATAGACTCAAAATTATTTGCCCAATTTAGGGCAGGGATTGGATTCATTTGTATTCCACGATTTCTGTTTTCCAACTGATTTATCATAGACCAAAAGCCTATACTCGACTTATCCCCCAATGCAGCCATCATAGCTTTGCCATCCCTTTGGTACATTTCATGTCTATACAATAATATCCAGTTTCTTTGTCTTTGCTTCACTTTACGTATTAGCAATTGCCATTTCCCCCTCCTCATATTCTTTCTTAATGATCCTGATCTTTTTACGGGGTCTCCCGTCTGTTGGCTTGAACCTGAGGATCAAACATAGGTTTATGCATGTGCCATTTTTTATCGGATACAGTTCTAATACCACTGCATAACAATTTGGACATCATAACCTTAAGATGTTCTTGAATGTCACTTATGCAACATTTGCTTTTTTTCACTTCCAAAGTAGATTCTAGAAAGTCTACCAACATAGGGGATGAAAATCTGTCACTGTTATGCTTATTCTGACTTGCCGGTTTCCATTAATATTCGTTTCTAAACAGATGGTAAATACGTTTTCTACATACATATATTCATCCCAGGAGAAATTTAGACTCGGGACTACATGGTCACTTGTAGTACTCAATTGTATATTGAATTTGCTGGATCTGTCCATTAGTATTTCACCGATAAAAATATAATCTATAGTGGAAGATAGACCCCTAGCTGTCGACGTAACATCATCACCCCCATTCTATTTAAGCCCCAACCTTCCAGGGTTTGGCGCCATTTAGCACCCTGAAACTTCTTACGGTTTCTACGGCCCATCACATGGGTCAATACATCATGAGGTCCATCCATGGATATTGCTAGGTCAATGTCTGAGACCAATCTGTATTGCAATCTGCATTAAAGTCTCCTGCACAAATGATTTTACCACTAGGGTATGTTACTAACCATTCTTCCACGTTCTCATTTAAATGTATACCGGTCCGATAGCGCAGCGAGTAGTGCGCTCGCTTTGACATCTGTGCAGAGCCTGCTGACGCAGGTTCGAATCCCGGCAAGGTCAAACTCAGCTTTTCATCCTTCCAAGGTCGATAAATGAGCACCACACACCGTGAGTAATAATAAGCAGCGCTCAGATACCTGAGGGTTCGCAGCGCTATATAAATTAAATTATAAATTAAACGTATCAGGATACAATCTATATTAGCTGGATTGCAGTAAATATTAATTAATAGTAATGGTCCAGACTGTATAAAGGAATCAACATCCAAAGACATCGCTAAAATCCATGAAGAGATCTTCCATTCATCCAGTTTCCTCATACCCTGACCGTTTTTGGTGGCAATGATGAGGCCCCCCCCCCCGGTGTCTCCCTGGAACCTTGCCAGCCACATTGGTAGTATCATAGCTGTCAAAAGTTAGGTGACCAGTAACTCAAGTTTCCTGATTATTCCAAGACATAAAAGCAAAGGCCATCTTCCTGACTAAAGATGTTGTTTTAGATCTATTAATTGGGGTATAGAGTCCTTCAATGATAGTGCTAAACAACGCCAGTGAATATCAAGGGGCGAGTCTCTAACGGTGAGTTCCCGCTTGCCTCTGCCTCTACCCCTAGGGAGGGTATCTCATAGCAGGTTCACCTCCCTAGCCTCCCAGGGAAAGGCTCTGGCCTGGGGAGAAGTGAGTGAATCCGGCAATTTTGTCACATTACACATGGTATATATGTATATAAAAATGTATTGAACACTAAGGCTTGAAAAATTTACTTTTTGACAGACAACTATTTATAAGTTATTCTTTGTAAAACTGTTAGTGTGTTGATATGTTGCCCTGGTGGTATTACCAGACATAGATGGCAATGTGTTATTTTTCTTTCATTTGAATTAATAATGTTATTTAATCTTGTATTTGTATTTGTTTATTTATAACGCGCAAAACCATCAGGCCCGGAGGCATCAGGGCGCAATTTGTACAAGGTTGCAGTAAAATACAGACAAAAAATTACAATAGAGAATTTACAGTAACAGCATATTAACCGTCTTTCTAATTACATATATTACATAAGTTACAGTGCAACTGGATTAACAGAGGTAAATCCTAGGGTGTGCAGAAATAGTAACAGAGGTAGCGGGCCAGAAATAGTATCTTGATTTCCCAAATGCAGTATTTCAATAACTATTGCTATATGCAGTAATCTTGACATTTAAAAATGTATGAATCCTAAAATATTAGTAGCACCCTTGGTGGGGGAGCCAGCCAATCAGGAGGCTAAGAACATGGGCTGAATCTTCCGATGTTAGGCTGCACTCCAAGCCGCTGATGGCTGCTTCTCCTGCTCGGCATCTTTCCCCCACCCCTGGATACCTTTTAACTTATCCCTCCTCCCCACTTACCTCACTGCGGCAGTGGTATTCACTGCCACTGCTGCATCCTCTTCATGCGCGAGACCGCCATGGAAAGGGAATAGGGGCTCCGTTTGGGATACCGCCTTCCCTTTCCAATGTGGCCATTTTGAACAGTATTTTTGTTCCATAAAAAGGACGCCTGCCGCGTCTCTAATCCCACCACGCCAGGTCAGGGGAGCCCTCGAAACACTCCCCCAAGCTGGCGTGGTGGGAGGCTATGGCTCCCCGGGCGGTCTCCCCCCCTTCCCTGCCCTAAGGCCAGCCCTGCTCCTAGTCCTGGACAATAAGATTTGCTTGTAGGGGCGTCAGCAGTCATGCAGCCCCAGCGTGTCAGGAGCCGGTCATGCCCCGCTCCCAACAGACAATGGCGTGTGCTCGAGGTTTAGCTGGCGTCCTGCCCTGTTCCGAATGCTTAAAATGGTTGGAGTAGTTATGTGCATTGAATGCTGGGTTCCCGTCTGTGGTCATTATGCTTTAAAAAATTGTCCTGGATGTTATGTATCTTTATAGCTGCGGTCCCGCACCTCATTGGCAGGCTTAAAGGGGACAGAGAGACTGTGCACTTTGTTGCTTGGGGGAGTTCCCACCTCCCCTGTGTATTAAGGTTGTTCCAATGCATTTGCCACCCCATATCAACTGCCTGACTCAAAATGTGTGTATAACGGTACTGCATGTATCTGACACCATTCTCATGTTGCGTTTTGTCATTGCTTTAATGTTTTACCCTTGGCATGGGATGTTGTGATTTAAGCCTCTCCTGGGCTAGTGGGAAGTCACGTGTGCAGTACATGTGTCACCAAGTTAATAAAAGGTGCGCACGGCTGCCCGTGCGCCAGTCAAATACCATCCCGGACTCCTGCATCCATGTTTCATTGCACGCTGCGCCAGAACTATTACAGAGGAAGAGGGACTGCCAAATACCTCTCAACTCAACCGCTTTTGGTGGGTGTCACCCATCAGAGGAAGTATTCACACACCTGCCAAATTCTGTATCTTTCCATTCTCTTCAATGGACTCTCCCCCACTCTGGTGACCCGCCTCTGGTCACCGGGGCAGGCCACTCCAGGCGTTGGGACCTTCCGACACGACTCTAGGAACTGCAGGCACGCAGCGATATAAGTGTAGGGATCACCCCACACGGTCCGGTCCACCGGACTGGTGACCTCGGCTGGGCGCACCCAGCACAAAGGAGGCTTGGACCTGGGATCACCCAGGCTGCGCCGGCACAAGTAGGCCACGATCACGTGGCAAACCCCGGCCCCCAAGAACCACACGCAGACACAAGTTGCCACTTCCTGGGGCTCTGCTGCACTGCCGTGTGCGTGGCAGCAGAGCCCCTTTTTTTTGCCAGAGAGCGTCATGGCTAGGTCATGACGCTCTCTGGCAAAAAGACTAGACCCACACACAACATCCCTCCTTTATTATAAACAAACAAAACAAAACCCTCTGCAAAGACGGGAACCCTCTACTGGATTACCCTTGGTGCATTCCAGTCCACGCGCCCACTGTACTCCTACATCATCACAGCAAATATTGGGTGCATTCCAGTCCGAGCACCACCTAATAGCTACTGAAAACAAACATTTAGCACTGCAAACAACAGGTGTGTTCTAGTCCGCACACCACGGGGCCCGGGCTGCCTGGGCTCAGAAGATTCCGGGATCAAACTGGCCACTGGCACTGCTGCAGGACAGGAAGAATACATTTTCTTCATCTTCCTCCTCTCCGATATTGTAGTGTGTTCCTCTGGGACCCTCTGCCACCTGGACCGCCGCCACTCTGGGGGTCTTTCTCCCCTTCAGCTCACTCCCTCCCGATGTCGCCGCCATGCTGCCTGGAATTGGGGCGAGACACACCAGAGCAAAGTGATCTGCTTTCCCAAACCTTCCACAGATGTGTCCTTTCGCCGGGCTGTCCTGCGGGTGTGGAAGATCCCACCCGCACTTATGACATATGATGGCATTGGGGTCTCTCCTTGGCCAGTCTCCCCTCCTCATCGGTTTTCCTCCTTGCCACTTGCCGACAGCTGCCACCTCCTCGAGCCTGACCCGCTGCATGGGTGCTTCCAGCTTCAGGTGATGTCTGGATGAGTCCATGACCAAGGCCCGCACCTCTGCCAGTTCCTGGGCCTGGCCGAGGTCTAGTATGCGATCGAGGGTCAACGTCGGGTCCCTCAGAACCTGCCTGCGTAGTTTCGAGGAGCTGCAGCCGTAGATGATCTGCGCTCTGATTTCGTCCCCCTCTAAGTTTCCCAGATCACAAGACAGTGCAATGCCACGCAACTTGCCGTGGAATGCATCAAGGCTCTCCCCTTCTTCCTGCCTCGCGCACCTCATCCTGAACCGTTCGTAGTCCCTGTTGATCATGGGTCGGAAGTACACGTTCAGGGCCGCGATGGCTGCACCGTAGGACTGATTTGCTGGCCTTAGTGTCTTAAACAGCCTCTGAACAGCCAGTCCGGCCGAGTACAGGAGTGTTGGGCATTTGGCTGTGTCCTTGGTCTCCACCGTGTCGAAGTACAACTCCAGTTTCTCCACCCAGGCTGCCCACCGGGCCCCCAGACTTGCAGGCGCACCCAGGACATCGAAATGGGGTATTGGTGCGAGCTGACCTCGACATGTCCCTTCGTCCTCCAACATGCTGGATGCTGTGCACAATGCCGGATCCGGTCACCTGTGTTGAGGGGTGCCCGTAGTTACTGGGCCTCAGGTAGCTGGACCCCTTGTGGGGAGGTCCTTTGGCGGCATCCACCTGCTCCCCGGGCAGCCGCTACCCCCTGGGGATGCGGATGGGAGCAGAGGTGTCAAGGTGGGCCTGCCCCGTTGAAACGCTCCCTGAACGGGACCTCAGCGGTTTCACCCAGCGTAGAGGTCCCCCAAGGGAGCACGAGCACTCCGTGTGGAGCCGCTACCCTCAGGCTTGGTAAAAATGTGGCCTGCGGCAGGGGTTGATGTTTTGTTTCTTCGCCCCTCCTCTGGGTCGCCTGGCCAGCCTCAGGGGTCCACATTTGAAAGAAAAATGACTTTCCTCTCTTCTCAGCCCGGGTATTAATGGGCCTTCCTTCATGGTGGCCCCGGCCCTGCCCAGGCTAATCACCGCTGCGACCCAGGTGTTGGAATCTTCCTCCCCCCTCGCGGGCGAGGCGGAGAGATGGCTCCTCCCCCTTTCTTTGTCACCACGATGCGCGACACTCTGGCCACGCCCCATGCAGGCCGCTCCCTGTTGATGTCTGGGAGAGGCGGCCTTGGGCCACTGGAGGCCACACCTCCTTTCCAGGCCGCTTCGCAGGCCACCCGATCGGCTTTCCACAGCAGCACGAGGAAAAGAAAAACCGTTTGTTCCCTTCTATCTTTTTTTTTCCCCAGGCCCAGTTGACTATGGGCCTTCTTATCCTTGTCCAAGCACTGCTTCAAGTCCAGAGTACTCACTGCCGCGACCCGGGAGCGTACATGTTTGCCCGCACCCTGTGGGCCCGGCAGAGAGATGGCCCCGCCCCCTCTCTTCGTTCGGGGCCGGAGCGTCTCCGCGTGTGGCTTCCTTCGCGACCGACACCGCACGCTTCCATCAAACCCACACCCTAATGGGTATGGGCCCGGACCGCCTCGTCGCCAATGTGGTGACCCGCCTCCGGTCACTGGGGCGGGCCACTCCAGGCGTCGGGACCTTCCGACGCGACTCTAGGAACTGCAGGCACGCAGCGATATAAGTGTAGGGATCACCCCACACGGTCCGGTCCACCAGACTGGTGACCTCGGCTGGGGGAACCCAGCACAAAGGAGGCTCGGACCTGGGATCACCCAGGCTACATCGGCACAAGTAGGCCACGATCACGTGGCAAACCACAGCCCCCAAGAACCACACGCTGACACAAGTTGCCGCTTCCTGGGGCTCTGCTGCACTGCCCTTACATGCCAGCAGAGCCCCTTTTATTACAGAGGCATCATGACAAGGTCATGACGCTCTCTGGCAAAAAGAGTTGACCCACCCACAACACCCACCTAAAACTGAATTGTGTGTTTTCACCCACCTCGAGAGGTTGAGGTTTATGCTGCTATATGACCCCTTCGCGAGTGCGGGACAGCACCCCCAGTCTGCCATAACATATGGCAACAATGCGCAAGACAAATCACTCCTATAAATCCACAAAATACTCCCCACACCTGCAAAGGACAAATCACCCACACGTATTTCACTGTTGTGCAAGGGGATGTAAGCCTCAATGGGTAAATGGTTTACCACAAATTCGCCTCAGAACTGCCTACATTGCGGTGGTTACTCGCCTTCGTTCTCGATCTGGGAAGTGTTCACCTCTAAACCATGATGCTCGCTTAATTGACTATTGCCTTCCCGCTCCTGCAAGGATCGTGAGGTACTGTGAGGACTTTGGCTGAAGCGAGCATAAACCACAGGCGTAGATGGGTGCACGTAACGTGCAGCTCACGTGATGAAGAGGGGCGGAGCGTTGCTAGGGTAGACACAACATTTTGGGAAATGCATTAGCCCAACCTCCGTTCCTGCTTAAAATCTGCAAACTCCAATCGGTTCTCAATGGGGGCGGATTAAAACATAATTCCAGGTATATTATTTAAACCGCAATTGAATTGTGATCAAATGTTTCTGTTGTGTACGTCTGATTTCAAAGGCCCGCGGGGGTGGAGGGATGGGGGGGGGGTTTCTTAAAGGTAATGTGCACTTTGTATTGAACAAACTGTTAGTGCCTTATTTAGACTCCCATGCTTTGTTGTACAACTAGGCTATTCGTTAAAGAGGGCACGTGCGATTTATGTTTTAAGAACCATTCTAATTGGTATTTTAGGCTCATTGGGGTTCATTACTACAAGTTCCAGTATGCATTATTGTTCATCAAGAGCCAATACTGAGTATTTGTTGCCCAAGTCCTCTGAAACCTAAGCGGAACTGAAGCAGTATGCTTGTCTAAGCGTTCATGCAAATTGAACCTTTTTTTTTCAGTCTAATCCTCGTTTTACCCTCATGTTGCATTATACTTGTTATATTTTGACTATTCAAACCATTGATCGGCTCCAGTGCATTTCGAATATAAAGGTGTTTGATCTTCATTGAAATGTGAAACTGCCCTGCGTACCAAAGCTTTGACAAGAATCCATTAAGCCACAACTGCTTTAGGAACGTTTACTTTACGTGTTCGTGCCTCTAGATACATGGGGCATTTCTGGCCGTACTATAATTCCCCTTTGCACGTCTGTACACATGTTTAAAGTTCTCCCATCAAGTGATCCTTACTGTTGCAAAAAACTAAATTTTTCTTTATCAACTGAAACGTACTGCCTGGGTTGATGCTAAGTTTACTTAGCAGGCAACGTGGAAGTTTATCGGTGCTGACTCGGTGAATGTGAGTTTTTCATCTCTCTCTGCTTGAGTTCGGATGGTACCTCTGCAGCCCAAACCAGACTTAATCATTGGATAAACCAATCGGTCTGTTTTTTATTTATTTATTTTTTATAAATGTGACTGGTTGAACAAGGTTGTTTTGGATGTATGCACATATGGATGGATGGATGAGTCGATACATGTAGATGGTGAGTGGTTAAATATGGCTGGGTAAGGGTTGACTGTGGTTGAATGGGTGGTTATGTGGTTGGATGAGTCGGTGAACATCCCATGGGTGAATATGGTTGGATTAGTTGGCAAAAACATATTTTTGGTTGGATTGATAAGTGGTTGATATGCGTGGCTGGGTGAATGAATGGATTAATACTGTAAGAGGGGTGCATATGTGGATTGATTAGCGGGTGAACATAGGTGGATAGATGAGTGGGTGAACATGGATGTATTGGTATGTGTTAAAGGTGCTAATTCAGCGCCGGATAGTGGGGGCGCACCTACCAACGGCGGGATTAAAAGAATATGCGTGGTGGGGGTGGCCACACAGGGTGTAGTAACACAGATACGTGGATCCACAGACGCTCTGTATAAAGGACTTCACAAGGAATAGTGGGGGGGTGATGATACATGGCATGTAAATTTGGTACAACACACTACTCTATGATTAGCAAAAGGAGGGGAGGGATTCAAATAGCACAATCACAAATGTGCATAGTGGGAAATCCCTCGGGGCGCGCTGGAGCTGGAAACTTTAAATTTAAAACCTGTGACCACAATGACGGGGATGCGCAAAGGTGGAAGAGGCTTGATTTACTTGTCATATGGGAAATAACACAACCAGAACTGGGTGATGTAACTGCAGGGCGATCAGCCAAATGAGCCGCCCTGCCTGGCAGCAGGGAGGGAGGCTGGCTCTGTTCCACTGTGTTGGTCACATGACTGCCGATGCCCATCGGCAGGTGGCTGTGGGAAGGGAACACTGGATGGAGTGGCATTCCTGGGAGGACCAATTAGATGGTACATTTCTGACCTCTGATGAGGTGGCCAACTCTCAAAGTATCTACCACAGGGCTTGCAAAGGTCATTATCTAACAGGTATCGTGTGAATGTCCCCTTTCCCACCAGCTGCAGGGTATCTTGTGTCCCTTTCTCAATGGTGCTGACCAATGGCAGTGTATTCAAGTTCCAGCGGTCAGCACAAATGTTGCTTCATTAATAACAACATGTTGTGAATACAATGTGTTACCACATGGGGATGTGAGGTGATGGTAACCATTGAACTGCTTGCACTAATGACCTCACTAATTAAAGTAACTATCGAGGAGGAACTTGCAAGCGTTTCTCTGAACTTCAGACTATTGTATTTCTTGTTATAAAACCATTCATTGTAGTCCATTCCGATGTCAGCCTCTCGATCAGAGCTAATCCACTGTTCTGTTTGATTTGTGCTCACCCAGCTGTAATAAACAGTGTTTCTTCTTTGTGTACATGGTTTTTATTATGAACTAAATAGCGGACCCCTGCCTACAGATGGATGAGTGGATTAATACAGTAAGATTGTGAAAACAATCTAAAGCCACATTTACTGGGACTCAAGCAATTCTCTCGTAAGTACCCTAACCTCTGCACTGCTAAAAGCAGTTTTGCAATAAACTTTATTTTACACTACATTGAACCTTATGTACTCTGCTGACAGGCCTCCTTTTCCCTACTGGATTGTGTCTCAACTAAGTAAGCTTTTGGGGCAAACGGAACATCTTCGGGTATAGTATTATACAGGAGTGATGATAATGAATGATTGCTTAGGATCTATTTGTCAAAAGACTATGCAACATAGAAGCTCTGGGCTTTCGTGAGTTGTTTTTTAGTAGGGCCGATCTAGTCTTGAATTACGGAAGGCACAGGTGACTGTGGGCCTTTTTTGGCTTGAGACCGATGCCTCATGATGGTCTTGCTGCTATTAGTTGTATGGGGGTCTATATAGACTTGAGCCACGGCAGAATCGGGCAAATGTTGTCCTATTTCATCTGCTTGCAAACTATGTCATGTTGCATCAGAAGGACTTTGAGCTTGACAGACGCTATGGTATTACCAGCTGTATATGGGGATTTACATTGACTTTCATAGTCTTCAACTACTGAAATGTCAAGTGACTGGGCATAGTTCATTGGCTTGTAACCCATGCCATGTTTGAATGCTTTCTGAACCCTATTTATGCTTATGTTTCTGTTTAAAATTCTTTTATTTTTGAATAATTTGATATTTATGGTGTCTTCATCCTAATATTGTGTTGATGCCACTGATGTTTTATTAACTTTTAATAAAGGTTCTGTTGCGCTTATATTGCAGTCTACAAAGGTAGGCAAAATTGCTTTGGCCCCCATGCAGGAGGATAATGTTTTGATTCGTGAGATTGAAACATTAGTGTCAGTTTTGGAGAAAAACAGCGTGGGTCTGTTAATTCAGAAATCACAACATGTGTAACATTGCCTGCTACAAATTTTACACCACAACCTAAATTAGTTTTTCTTGTAACTTGTACTTTTGAATGTTATGAGAAAGGGATTAGGCGAAACGGGCACAGCAAATGGCCTTTAGGTCAAGTGATATCCAAAAAGCCCAACACAACACTGTGGGTGGATCTTTTTGTTTCCAATGTTTTGTTATAACCAGTGAGGCTGATATCCATGTCGTCATCAATGCTCTCTTTTGAGGGTTTCAGATTAAATGACTCTCCGGACCTAAAAGTCCACATAGGTTTTCGCCCAGGGATAGAACATGCAGTTCTGCTATCATGCTGGTTATATGACCCTTCATGTCTTCCCAGAAGCTCTTTCTCTTGGGGCACTCCCACCACACATGCCTCTAGTCCCCCCACCCCTCCAGCATTCCGGTGAGATCGTGTTATACATTTTGTGTAGTTTACTGGGTGTGTATGCCATTGTAACTTGTTATACCATGCCTCTCGCAATTGTATGGACCTGGTCAGCTTGGGGATATTTCTCCACAATCCTTCACAGTGCTCCTGTGGGATATCGTCTCATAAAGATCCCTGCGAGGCTGTTTGATATGGCCAAATCGTATGGTCTGAGCATTCCTGAAGGATCTGAATATACATTTGAGGTTATTTGCTTGTTTCCTGAGTGTGTGGTTAAATATGTTTCAAATTTCGTCAGTTGTCTGGTCGCAGCCCAGCACATCTCTGGGTGACTCAACCAATGCATCAGCTGTATGTATTCATATCTGTCTGTTTCTTTTAACCTTATATAAATCTTGCATTCTTCAAACGTTGCTACCTCTCCATCCCACACCCTTGTTTCCGCCATTGACTAAATTTGACCTATTCGGTACCTGGGAAAAGATGGGATTCCCGAACATGGGGGTAAATGGGGAGGAGAAAGATGATAGTAAGACCCTCTTTAGGCGCCTATCCCAAATGTCACATGTCGTTCGGAGCACCACACTACCACTGGCGCCTATGCTTCCCTTGTAGCCATTATAAACAGGCCATTGGGCATCCCGGTACTGCTCTATCTATCTGAGCCCAGACCTTTTCCTTGATTTCCGAGAACCATAACTGGACTACTCTCAACTGGGCTGCTTCTTCGTAATATCTATTTAAATCTGGCAGTCCCAGTCCAGCCTTTTGCTGTGGTGTCATCAGTAAGTCTAGCGCTACACTGGAGCGTTTATTTTGCCATATGCATTTGGATATCATTGTGTTCATTATTTTAAAGAATTTCCGCGGGACAGCGATCCGAAGAGTTTGGAACTTATTTAGAAGTCTGGGAGGAGTCACCATTTTGACAGTTGTTATTCGACCCAACCAAGAGATCCAAAGGGGAGTCCATCTCGGAAAATCTTCTTGAACTTTCTTCATTAAATCCAGGTAATTTGCTTTATATAATGAAGACATTTTGCTGGTTAGTTTTACCCTTAAGTACACAATACTGCCCTCAGCAGATCGAAAGGGAGAGCAGCTGCGCAAGATGGTGGCTCGTTCCTTTGTTAAACCCAATTCAAGCCTTTCCGACCTAGCCATATTTATTTTTTCTTGTTCCCCAAGTATTGCCACCAGTGACAGGATCGACGTTTCAGGTTCCACCAGTGCCATTAGCATGTCATCAGAGTATGCTGCTGTCTTATGTATTTCCCCTCCTAATGGGACTCCTTTAATGTTTTGGTCTGATCTGATTGAATCCAACAGCGGTTCTAAATAGATTACATATAAATGGGGAGATAGAGCGGGTGACAAGGCAGGGATGTCCTCTATTTTTTTATTATACTGGAAAGGTGCGCGTTGATTGATAACCTTATCAAAGGATTTCTATAGTTGGCTTCTACCCTCCGAATGTAGTGTGGTCCAAACCCCATATGTTGCATTACCTGGAAGAGATATGGCCATTCTACCCTATCAAAAGCCATTTCAGCATCGAGAGATATCGGCGTCGCTGGGATCTGTTTTATTTCTAACTTCTCTCTAAGATGTATGACCTTTCTCACGTTATCCCAAGTCTAGCTCCCGGAAATAAAGCCTGATTGGGCTAGTCCTATGACACCTGGCAATACACCTTTTTAATCTGTCTGCCAGGATCCCAGTGTATAGTTTAGCATCAATGTTTAATAACGTAATGGCCTGATAGGAAATACAGCTTGTTAGATCTTTATTCGGTTTGCCAAAGAGAACCACTTGTACCTCTGAAATAGAGCAAGTTATTCTCTCCTTGTGCCGAAATTAATTGTATAGTCGTGTTAGAAAAGGCGTAAGGTCTTTGGGTAGCAATTTTTAAAAATCTGCTGGGAATAGTCCGGACCCTGCGCTTGTTAGGGAGAGGCTTTATCATCTTATCAACCTCCTCCTCAGTGATTTTCCCTTTCTAGGGAGTCCCTGTCTTCCTGGGTCACCTTAGGAATCTGTACCGTGTCCAGTTAGTCCTGTATCATTGCTGCTCTGAGGAGTAGAGCTGCTTGTACTAGGTCGAGAAGGAGTTTTTGATGTCCCCAGAAACTGTAGACACTGTACCATCTACTTGCTTACTTCCCCCAGCCTTCCTCCATCCAGTCTAGGCACGGTATCCAACGATACATCCCAAAAGACTTGGGAACCGGCCCACGTTTTAACCCGGAACAACTAAGATTATACTAACCTTCTAAGGATTCCAAGCGGTGCCCTTATAGCTACCCCGCCCAGCCTCGTATAAACCAGCTGGATTCCTCTTATCTACCCCATCCCACCATCCGTGTTTCTCCCCCCACCCCCACTTGCTACACCATGAGTTCCTTCCGATGCCTTCAGAGAGACTTTTCCCCTGGATCCCTGCATATATGCTCTTTATCGATTTTCATCCCCTCTCTGTTTCGTAAGAGGGCCTTTTAATTTGTCTCCTCTTCCCCCTTTCTTGCGGTACACTAGTCCCAAGTTCTGTTCCTTTGCTGGGAGGCCCCTCACCTTTCTCACAGGGGTCCACCTCCCCCTCCTCTATCCCCAAGATTGAGAGGCCTTGGTGCATGCAGTGGCCCTCTGTTGCTTCCCAGCCCAAGAAAAAAAAAGAAAGCCGAAGGGGAATGACTATTTGTATGGGATTTCTTTGTCTGAGTGCCTTTGTCACTGGACCCATTGCTCTTCTTTTCTGTAATGTGGTCGCCGCCAGATCCTGGAACAGGAGGACTTGAGATCCATTTATTGTGATAGACCGCTGTCCCCTGGCTGCTCGGAGGATTTTTTTCTTTCTCTTCGCGGAGGATTTTTTTTCTTTCTCTTAGTAAGATGCCAGTGCTGCAAACGCGTCCTTGGGTCTATCTCCCAGTCCAGACCGTTTTGGGCTGACCCTGTGAATGTGGTCCGTACGAATGTCCTCTGGGGAGGATTCGATCATGTGGGTGGCGATGCATTGTTTCACTATTAGTTTTAGCTGAATAGGAGAGATGCGGGGTATACCAGGTAACTGGGCGCTATGGCTCAAACGTTGGAGGTAAACTAGTAGAAAAGTGCTTGACAGCTGCAGGCGATGGCACAGCTAGGCTGACCCCTGCCTAGTGTAGTTTTAAAGAGTGTGCCAAAATTAATGCGCTGGAACAGATATGGATTACTTTAAATCCAATTGTTGTCAAATGAAGAAAGTGGCAATTAAGCAATTCATTTGGCGACTTATTTTCCTTTCTCCTGCCCTTCTTGCCAACACGTGTTTCGACTTTTGCAGTCTTTATCAAGGCAAATTGATTAAGTCAGCATCCCACGGGGGACTGTGTGCTGCTCGAAAGTGCAGTTTGAAAGTTATCCACTCCAATATGCCAATTTCCAGTGTTTTCATATACGGAGCGCAAATAAGGTGTAATCCCAGAATGTCGTTCTGTTGTTAGTTCCTGCTGATAGCTTGATCTTGTATTTTTGTGCATGCGATCCTTAGTTGGATGAGAAAATTAAGTTCTTGCGGGTCCCTGCTGCAGTCGACCCTGCCATCATCAAGGACTTCAAAAAATATAAGATCAAGATATCAGCAGGAACTAACAAAACGACATTCTGGGATTACACCTTATTTGCGCAAAGTATATGAAAACACTATAATTGGGAATATTGGAGTGGAGAACTTTCAAACCTCACTTCTGAGCAGCACACAGTCCCCTGTGGGACGCTGACTTAATTTGCCTTGATAAAAACTATTAGTTTTAGGTCTGCGTCCGTATTTGTCTCAGCCAGGCCTTTGATTCTTATTTTCGACCTAACTTCTAAAGCGATTTTTCAAGGTCTTCCGCCTGGATTTTCAAGTTATGCGTTGCAGTGGTGATTTGTTCCAACAACTGCTGAACATCGTTGACAACTTCGGACAGACCCTGCTCAGTAATGTTTACCCTGTTACCCCGGGTGTTGATCTCTTCCCTAACCTCTTTCAAGGAATGTATTAGATCTTCTTCTTTTAAGCTCGCCATTTGTTCCTGTAAGGATGCCGACATCCTCTCCTCCATGCCCTTGAGGCAATCCTGCAGGTCCTCCTTGCTGAGTGCCATGTCTCTGTTCTCCTGGGGATCCTCGCCTCCCTTGTGGTGGTTTTTCTTTCTCGCTTGCTGGGTTTTCTACTGGGTTTTGTAGCCATCGCCATTCTAGCATGCCCCTTTTTGTGCACTTATTAGCTCCCTGTAATGCTGGAGTCTGTTTCCCTCTAGGTCTTGGCATCCGAGTACGGTAAGGAGCAATATGAAGGCTCTCTGTATGTACTGCAGTACTGAAAATACTTCTGCTGCTTTAGCCGGCCTTGTGGCACTGTCCAAAGGGGCTGCACATGGCCTAGTCAAGGTGCTGTTATTGAAATTGGACGGCATGTGTCCCACTTTCGAGGCTATTAGCGAACTGCTCCTCTATGTGGGCACACTGTGGATCTATGGCTTTTGTATCTTCCTCTGTGCCCAATGCTGCAACAGGATGCTGAGTGTCTAGCACACCACTCTGTATCCCTTCTACTGAGTATCCTTATCGTTTGCCAGACCGCGTATGTGTGTCTGGGTTATGCCGCCCAACCTCCTGACTACAGTCGTCGTGGCGCTTTACCATCGGGTAAAGCTTATCGGGATCTGCTACTCCTGGATTTTCCTTGATGGTTCTATCCCCGTGGGGGAATACTAGTCGGAGTCCTCTTCTTTGTCTGATGGCCTAGGGGGAGACAATGCCTGGATTTGCTGCCTGGTGCCTGCTCACATCTAATCCAAGCTCTTAGGGACCAGATTCACTGACTCACTACCTTGCACCTCGGCTCCCCCGGGCCTACTTTTCACAGCAGGTTTTCTTTATCCCATTGAATGTTTCCCAGGCCTGGCGCACACTTTCCTTCACACCGCAGCTCCTATTTCCCCCCTCACACTGTCCTTGGGGTTGCCGCCTCTCTTCCCCCCACCCCCCGGCATGTTATACTTGCAGCTCACCTTACGAGACCCCGCTCTCTTCCGGTCCGCTTCTAGTGGGGCTGCCAAGTCCCCCTCGCCATACCCTCTCCACCATGGGGGTCCTCCTTCCGCGCTAGGATGCAGGACTCTGCTTCTCTGCCGGTGCTGGTTCGGTCGGCCCCTCCTCCAGTCAGCAGTCCCGGCTCACCAACGTTCACGGGCTCAGGCGTCCCGCTTCTCTTCCACTGCTCTAGTTGGGCGAGGCAAGGGGAAATGCTGAAACTTTTCTCTTCAATGCGGTCCGCCTCTGCTAGCACAGTCGACGAGTGGTGGTACCTTCAATATAGCTTTTATCCTGCTTGCTTAGTTTCCACCTATATTGAGGCCGGCACGGAGCACAGCGAAGTAAGACTTCACACTCTAGTGGCCATCTTGGAATCCTGTGGCTGACATTTATTTATTCTGGGTGAAGTCTGTTGCTCTGAAAAAGGTGGTAGATGTAGGACAACCAGATTTGATGAGAAAGCTTGGGTTGTCTTGGTGAAAGGATTGCCCCCAGTAGCTTGTATCTGAAATTATTGCATTGTGTAATACATTTTCCCCATTGAATTCTAGCTTACGGTCGGGTTTATGAAAGCAAGGTGCGGATGATGTCGGAGATCAAACTAGGCAAAGAAGTACTATCAAAAGGACCGGGTCTTTGTTGATATTCACCATAATTTAGCTACTGCACAGACTGAAAATCATTTTAGCATAGTAAGAGGGGAGAAAGGGGAGAAGGAAAGGGGCCAGTGCAAAAAAGAGATTGGATTGACCAAAGTACCATCTGAAAAGCCATTCCTGGGTATAAGCTATGCAGGATGTATTTGCCTAAACATGATACTGAGCTACTCTTGATCATGGCTGAAGTTTTCACTGGAGAACTTTTGGAAGTTGGTGGGGTGCTCAAGGGATTTGGAGGCAAACTGGTGAAGAAAAGCTCTGAGTGGGTATGGACGCAGGAAAAATGCCCTGTTAATAGCTACTGCTTATAACGTCATGATAGATGAATACGGGAAAAACAATACAAGACCATCTCGGTGGCACTCTGATAAGGAGTCAGTCACGCAGTTAAGACTGATGTGGTACATCAAGGGTAAATTAGCAAACATGTAGCTGTAACCCCTGTCCACCAAAGGGCCTGTTTTGGTGGGGGTTGCGCATATTATTATTGACACCTGTTAAGGGGGTGGGGGAAAGAAATAACGCTCAAACACCATTCGTTGTTTAAACTAAGTTTATGTATGTAGATGTGCTTGCTGTGTCATTTACCTTAACATTGCCAGTGAAACCACCATTGATACTATATAGGGGGTTCTTGGAATCTTCAGGGTCAAGGACAATGGGCTGGCCTGTGAGGTGAAGGACAAGGAGAATGAAAAAAATAAAATTAAGATGGTTTAGGGAGAGAAAAGAAAGCAGCGAGACAACATTGCTTTTCATCAGTTTAGAGACCTCATTTGATGGAGTTCCAACGGGTGAAATTTGGACATCTCTGGCTGCTTACAGTAGTCTCATGCCATTACTTAGAGTGCTGACTGACCTTTATTGTTGGACCTCTGCCTCAGTAAGGTGGGGTCTCGGGATGAGGAAGAATAAGCCAATGTTTTCTCGGTGGAAAAAGGCACAAGATCTATGGCCTTGCACATTTATTGTCCTGTTTATTAACAAATTGCCATGGCAGATCGGGACCCTTCCAGCAGATGGCCCTATGCAAAAATGGACACCGAATAGGTATTCTGCTACATGCAGATGATGCCTTGCTCCTCTCAAGAACCCCATACGTGCTTATCTCAAGAACCACATACGGCAATGCTGTGTACCCCAAAGAGGATAGAAATTAACTGCATAAAACCGAAATATGTAGTCTTGGCCTGTGTCCCAAGAAGAATGAGGCATAGAAAATTGCTAAATGGTGAGAAGGTAGAGGATTTATTTAGGCATACAATTTATTTAAGACTGGAGCTGGTTGGACAAAGTAACCTGATGTTGGCCCACAGAAGCTCTACCACATAAGATGTTCAATCTCCTTTGCAAATAAAGTGGCTGAACCATCAATTGGAGTGTATAAGAAGCAAGCAATTTCTGAAAGTTTATGAGTAGCATAATTATGGGTTGACTGTGATGCTGTTAAATTAGGTAGAACAGGAATAAAAAACAATAGATAAAGATACTAAGACTTCCTAAACGTTCTTGAATGACTTGACTCACTTTGAGTTGGACTGATACTAAGACTTCCTAAACGTTCTTGAATGACTTGACTCACTTTGAGTTGGACTTCTAATTGAGCATTGTGTGTCTCTTAAACCTATAGTGTCTCTGTGTCGACCAAATCTGAGCAGGCATAATGATGGATTAATTAATTTTTTTTAAATCTCACAGGGAGTACTTTCCTACCTTGGTCCAGACATGTGGTGGATAAACTAAATCACTGTACAATGGCGCTTCCCAAATGCCTATCGGGAATATAAATTACAATGATGGGTGTCTGGATAGAGACTATTGCAGCAGTACTTTAGTTCTGTCTATGTTAGAAGTAATTGCTTGGTATGTATGGCATATGGAAGTAATAACGGTGATATAATTATTTGTATAAGCCCTAGATACCGAAAAATGATTGTAAAAGCTATTTGAACACCTACAAAAACACAAAGAGACATAGTAAAAAGATTTCAATTCAGCCTGGTGAATGGACGTCTTTTTTGCTATGACTATTTACGAATAGCATGTGTGCAAGCACATTGTTGCCAAAGAAGTAAACTAAAATGATCTATTTCGGGACCAAAGTGGAGCACACATCAATGTACCAAGAAGCCTGGACACAAAACAAACTCTTTAAAGCAACTTTATTCCCAACGTAAACCGTTCCACTCTCTCCTTGGAAATGGCTGCTACTGTAACCAAACTTATCAGCATGAACTTTTTCTGTATCGTGGATCATCTGATTGTTGCTAGTGCCCCTATAACTTGTACCTTTTCTAAGAGTTTTGGCAGAGAGGAAAGGCTCTAGTTATTTAGACCTAAACATGTTTGCTGCCCACTCTTTGGGTATAACTTGCAAACCCCAGCATTGGCAAGACTTGTTTTATTGCCTAAACTAAACAAGATGCATTTATGCATTGTACTGTATGATAGTATTATGATGGATGTGATGGTGTAGTCATGGAATGTGGTAGTGATCCAAGGTATGGTTATGATGTGGATTTAATGTAATTGCTCTTGTATATGTCAAAAGATGGCTCAAAGAATAACCCAACTCCTAGAGATGTTCAAGGGCTTTTATTGAAAGTTTCAGCAGGGTGCTATGTCCTTCTCTGAATTTTCACCTAATCCAGGTGTCTCTATTGATCCGTACTGTCTAATTTCTAGTCTAGCTGGTTGGGATAATCTTAAGGCAATATTCTTTTTTATAAAGACTTCCTAGACTCTCCCTACATTATCAGTTGGTTAGTGGGACTTGCCTTCAAACACTTCAACCCACACTGTTTTCTTCCTCTCACGGTCTTATGTTTCTCTGCCTACCACTATATGCTATTCTCTTCCTCCCTACTCCACCCACCTTCTTCTCCCTGTGCTGTCTTTCTCTGACTGCCATCCTGCCTCCATCCCTCCATGTTGCTACACTGTCTTCCACTCTCCACCACATTCTTTCACGTCATACACCTTTCATTCTCACAAACACATTCACTCTCTACACACCCTAATAGCGCTTACCCCACCACTCCGAACTACTTGCTCTCACCTCTTTCAAAAATCACATCCACGTTCCAATCCACAGGCCTTCCTCCTGCTGGTCTCTTGGTTTGCTTCCTTCTTCTCCTCTGACCTCATCCGAACACTGCACACCTTCCTGTTTCCTGTGGTCACTCTTAGCTCCCTCTTCATCCTGTTTGGTTCTCTGGCCCAGTCTTCCCCCGCACCCAGAAGGGGGTCATAATTACAGAGAGAAGGTAAACCCTGCCCATTTTCTCTGTGTGGGGCAGTGGTGGTGTAACAATGATGGCCCACACTGTAAAATGTCAGTTTGTGTTAGGGGACCGTGGCTCGTCCCCCTCCAAGGTAAGTGCAGTTTTATTGAACAGTTGCACTTCTGCCTTAAGTCTCTGGTGGTCTTGGGGGCTCTGCAGCAGTTTTGCCTAGGTTTGCTCACTGGGGGTGGTATGTGGTGTTTGAAACAGCTGCGTAGTAGCATTGGCGACTCTTGCGTTTCTTCTTTCTCCAGTTTTCCCTGACTCCCTTTCTTTCTCCCCACCCATACCCCCATGTGGAGCTTGGAACAGCTGGTTGGGAGCCCTGGCTCCCCCTTGTCTCTCTCTCTCACTCTGGCTGGGATCTGGCTTTGGATCATGTGGAGCATGATGGGTTGTTGTCCTGTGGGTTGTTTCTTCTCATAGTTGTTGCTTCTCTGGCAATTCTTGAAAGGAAAAAGAGAAATTGGCCAGCACTTTCGTCTACAGGCATGGGGTGGTGCAAGCTAGTACTGCACATGTAGAGACTGGCCCTTGGGGAGTGGACAGGAAATAGGAGCTCTCAACTGCCACTCTCTCCCTCGGTGGAGGGCGGTAGGACTGGCTCTGGCTTTCACCCTGTTAGGTCTCACACCCCAGCCTGAGAGGGGATCCTGGGCACGTTATACCCTAATAACTATTCCCTAATGGGGGTGGGGGGAACTAGGG
Source organism: Ambystoma mexicanum (assembly GCF_040938575.1). Classification (NCBI taxonomy): domain Eukaryota; kingdom Metazoa; phylum Chordata; class Amphibia; order Caudata; family Ambystomatidae; genus Ambystoma; species Ambystoma mexicanum. The sequence goes on along the minus strand of NC_090936.1, from coordinate 605,478,427 downwards.
CTTATTTGCAGCTCAAGGATGTCTGGGGGCCGGAGGCATACCTGGACCTCCCGATGGTAGCGGAATTAAAAGGCTGGTTTGTTAAGTTTCGATTAGGCATACTCCCATTGGCCCATGGGTCTGCCAAGTGGAAGAGTGGGTACTGTCCCTCATCCCTATGCCCTCTTTGTGGCAAGGGGCGTTGGTGTTTTTTTTTGTAGGGGCTCACTGCCGGGCAAGGGTGCGTTGGCTCACCCTGGTTTGGAGCCACCTAGCCCAGCTCTCAATCCTGTCGGCTATCCAAGCTTTGAAATGTTGCACCCAACCTGCATATATGTTAGCAGTCTCAACATTTTTAAGATCTATATTTAAGAAAAGAATGCTAGGAGCTAGATTAGGCACTATTTTGATGGCGCAGTAGGTTGGGTGGGATGCGTATGCACATGTGCGTGATATTAAGGTTTTGGATTTATATAAGTTGATACCTGTTTTACTATAGACATACCTTGTGTATAATGATTTTAAGACACCAAGATCAATGTGGATATTAATGTAAATATTGTTTTTAATGTTTTGTATTTTGAAAAATGTACTTTAATGGAGATGTATTTTCTGAATAAAGTTAATGATGCCATGTTGTAATGGGGATAAGGATGTGGATTGGATGATGTTGTGAGGCTGATGTGGTGTGTTATGGCTCGGTTGGGATTGTTTGGGATATGGTTGTGAAAGATGTGGATGCAAGGAAAGTTTTGTCTGTGTGTGTGTGTGTGTATATATATATATGTTGGAGCATTGAGGTATGTAATGCTCAAACCACAAGCATGTCATACTGTACTACACTGATTAGCTCTACTGAGGGTGAAACACGTTGCAGTTTTCTGCGTCCTTGTTGGCTGCCTGCTTTTTCAACCCAAAAGGATGTATACAAGATTACTGTCCTATAAGGCAAAGACAATTTCCTCGCACTAAAAGTGGGCATTTGAACTAATTTGCATATCTGCGATGCATTGCTCATTGGCTCTGAACTGGAGGCCAGCTTCCGTTGATGGCTACTAGGTGGCACTGTAGCATATGGGACTTGGCTGAAATGGATTATTTTACTTTCTCATTTCAGACAGTTTTTATTTTTTTCTGCATTAATAAACCCACTATAACTCTGATGGTGTTTGTTCTTACACCGCACCTCAAAATTTGCAATAGCCAGTGGTTAATGTCAATTGACTCTTGGTGAGTAAGAAATGGTGTGATGTGTGCATGTAGAGAATTACGGGTGTTAGTGACTTTCATTGCCTGTCTAGTAGATTGTAATGTATGTACAAAAATAAAATGAATGTTTGTGGCGGGGATGTGAGTGGTAGTATGATGTGGTTGAAATGAGATTGTGATGTGCTTGTTGCTGTCATGTGGAAGAAATTGGCATAAGGATCTGGTTTTGATGTGGATGTACTTCTGAAGTGATTGGTGTGATACAAATGTGGTTGAGATGTAAATGTGGTCGAGATGAGGTTTGGAAGTAGTTGCAATGAGGTTTGGAAGCAGTTGCAATGAGGTTTGGAAGCAGTTGCGATGAGGTTCTTTATCTAGTTATGATTTAAATGGGGATTGTAGTTATGAAAGATATGGATGTGCTTTCACCTGCAATTGTCATGTGGATGATTTTTGATTGTGGCTGTGAATGGATGTTGTTGAGATGAGAGATTGTGATCAGGAAGTGGCTGGACAACTAAGCCACTCTAGAGGGGCAAAGGTTCAATATTAAAATCTAAAGTACGTTTTAAAAAAAATGGGCAGCTCTAATTTGGCAGCATAAATAAGGTTCCACAATTGTTTTCCAATGTTTAAACCCCAAATTCTTGCAAATAGAAATGTTTCCACCTCCGTCACTTGCATCCTAAATTAATCCAGTATGTGTGGCTCACAATTAACAGAACATGAGTGTATACAGTGAAAGATAAGTTGTTAAAAATCTTAAAAGAATCCTCCAAGACAAAAATATCACAAAGCCCAGAAATTCTGAAACTTCAAAATAAATAATGAAACCAGATATTATCCACGCCAAACCATCTTGTGCTCCTGTTGACACGTTTGCTCCTCAAACAGCCAAAGACTGTCTCCATCACATGTCCATATCTCTGTGAGCTCTTTTAACCTCTCGCTCTCGGCTGGACTCTTCCCTACCTCCTCCAAACCTGCAGCTGCCCTTCCCGCTTTTGAAGAAACCCTATACTTACTCATACATCACGGCAAACTATCGCTCCGTTTTCTTCGTCTTCCCCATTATTCAAATGTCCTTAAGTGTGTGGTCTTTAACTGGATCATCAAGTACCTTGAGAAAAGGGGTCTTGAAGATCTACTTCAATCTGACTTTCGTAGTAAAAATGCCACTGAGACTGCACTTCTGCATCTTTCTTTCTGATGGCTAACCACTCTGAACTCTCTTCTTTACTAATCCTTTCGGACCGATCTGCTGCTTTAGACCGCATCAACCACCTCTATTCCCCTCACTCTACAGGACTTAGTGTTTCATAAATCTTCTCCTTTTGGATTGCCTCATACCAGGAGGGTCCCACCTTTTATAATCTCCTAGAACTTGCGACCCCCCCCCCCCATTCCCTGGCTATGATCATCCCGATTGGATCAGTCCTTAGACCTTTGCTCTTTGCCTCTATTCCTCTTCCATAAGAAGAATTATCTCACTCATCCTTTGTTTCATATCACCTCCTTGCTGAAGACACTCCAATCTTGTTCTCCTTTGCCACTTTTAATCCCAAACATCTCCATCTCGGAACACGGATTGCCAACTGTCTCACTGCAATCCTTGATTGGATGGCTCTCCTTTACCTCGTGCTGAACTATTCAAAAACAGAAGAGCTCTTTCACCCAACTTCTAATGACAACCCTACCCTCACTCTTAACTCCTTCCCCCTTGACCCCTTTTCTTCCTTTCTCAAAACCTTGAGGTCCTTTTTTTAATAGTGACCACCGACTGCCACAATTAATCACTACTACCATCTCTGCTACTCATATTAACTTTTAGGTTACAGGCAAGCATCCACTGTGATGCGTGCTCTTGTCTTCCCATCTACCTCCGGTTCCTCCTGGCTTCAGGGCCGTAGTCTGACTGGCAAGTTACCCGCCACGCTGCAATGATGTGTAAACTCCTGGACAGGCATGACCTCTGGGAGAGGGATCATGCCTCCACTGTGGCCCTCTGTTATGCTGGCACCCTCATACCCCCCCTCCTAGCACCTAGTGGTGTTCCGCCATCTGGTGGTTCCCAGCCAAGGGGTTGCGCTGTCACTCATACAGATTAGGGCTGCATATGTCCTCCGGTGCTGGAGGCAGGAGACTACTATGGAAACTAAAGGCTCTCAATGGCCCTCGCTTCCAGCCATTCACTGCGGACATCTTGGAATGGCATTTGAACTGGGCCCACATGTGATTTCCTAGCAGCCATCTTGAGTGAGAATTCCTACATACATCCGGTACTTCCACTTGTTACCTACTCTAAAGTGAGTTATTTGCTGTGTCGAACATCCTTCTTGTTCTTGGACTTTGGCTTCCTTATCTTTGGGCACTGTATCCTGGATTGCCTGTCTTCTGTCTTGGATTCTGTTTGGTGAATTTTGAAATTGGACTGCTCTTGGACCTCTTCTGTATTTTCCTTCGGTTTAGACCTCTGCTACCCTCCCATTTGGGGAAATGTTGAATTATCTTTATTCCGGCATGCTAGCAGAACCCGGGAGACACTAGAGAAACATATATGGTAAGTCCCAGGAAGAACCATGTCAGACCTTCACAATACTTTATTTGTCATCCCCAAAGACCCTCCGGGTAATGCCACAAGCATGGAAGACTGGGCAGGGTTGAGATGGCCCCCTTGCTGACTGGGTTGTCCAAGTGGGTGATTCCAAAGGCCCTAACATTGGCCTTCTCAACATAAGTAAAATTCATACATTTCTTGCTACGAAAACTCTAATCTCCAGCTTTGTGCTCAGCAGACTTAACTACTAATTGAGAGAACTCTTCCTCATCTAGTCAAAGCACTTAACTTTGTCACCTACTCTCTCTCCAACCTAAACAGATCCCCCCCCCAAACCCCACTCCTACCTATCAACACCATGTTGATTGGCTTTCCATGCACAACTGGTTCCTTTTCAAGTTCCTTCTGCTAGTCTACAAAGCTATCAATGGTTTTTCTTCTCTGTGTCTGCATGACTGTACTATTGTCTATTCGCCATCTTTCTCTTCACTCCTCCTCTGCATTCGACCTCCCTTTCACGTTCCCTGTTTCTCCTCCCCATTTCCCTATTCACTCCGCTCCATTGGAACCCGCAGCCCATCACAATCGAATGCAGCCAACAGAGCATCTCTTCAAAGCTCGGCTTAAACTGGCCCAAAGAGCAAGCTCCCTCTGCCCTCTCACCCATCCCCCTCAACCGGACAGCACGACCCCCTCAATTGCTGCATAATGATGTAATTTTGCATATTTATACAGAATACCGCATTAGTCTAAAGCACTTGTCCCCTGCCCCCCAAGGTTAATGTTACCTTTTGTAAGTCGCCTGTTTTTTTTATATACATTTTGTTTGTTTTTTTTTGCCCCTGGACTATGTCCTACTTTTTTCACACCCTCATAAACTGGCTCACCACTTGTTCTCATCTTTGTGCTGTAGTACAGGCTCCATTCCAGGGTAATGCTCTGCATCTGTAAATGTGTTTTGGGAAGTAATTTGTGATTGAAATTGACATCCCTGTACTTAATAGAAATATAATCCTAACACCGGATGTCTTTTTTTTTCCCCTAGGGGAGTGGTCGCCAGCTTGTGCTGCTCACCTGCCAGGGTTCTCAGTAGGCCAGCATGATGAGTGTGCTGGAGAGCCACCACCATGCCACCCACCCACTAGGTGAGTTAATTTTGATTAAAATATCCGTTTATCCAGGTTGTGCTTTCACTGCCTGTGGGGTGAAGGGGGAGGGTGAAGGGGGAGGGTGAAGGGGGAAGGGGGAGGGTGAAGGGGGAGAGGAAGGGGGAGAGGGAGAGCGAACTTTCAGTGCAACTTTTGTTGAACTTGGGGAAGGAGACCTGAAGAGTAATCCAGAACTTTTGTTTGGAACACTATAGTTATTTGATTACTGACATCCCTACACATTGTTTAACTTTAGTTGTGAGGGCAAGTATGGGTTTTAGACACAGCCAGATTTTTAAGGTATACTTTCTGACTCAGACTTAGTTTCTTTAGGTAGGGAAATCCCACCTTAGGATAGGAATAGTTAGGCCTACAACCATCCTGGCACTTGAGTTAATAAAACATTTCTGCTTAAACCTTGAATCCGTTGTCTGTCTTGCTTCATGATGCTTACACACTATGTACAATGGCTGTGAAGCATTGTCTTGTTTGAGATATGTTGGTGTATATATTAACGTACTACACTACCAAACCTATTGCTAATGAGTCTAGTTAAGGGTTCAATAAATAACTCTCTACTTGAATTTGTTACACTTTAGAGAGAGATTATATAAATAGGATTTTTTCAAAGTGACAGTGTTGGGCCATGTACCTTGTTATGACCGCCACCCCAATTATGAATATACATTTTTTACTTGGACTTCTTAGGCCATGCCCCTCATGTAGACCGCTTCCCTTAAAAAAAAAAAACTCCACCTTTTAATGTCTTGCCCCACTTAAACCACTGCATATGACCTACACAGTCGTTATACCATTGTCTCCCTTCTTTCCCCCCTTGCTTACTCCAGTAGCGGATATCTTATTTTTTCAGCGTATATTGTTCTACTTGTTGATTTTAATTCAGAGTTTGTGTTTTTGGTATGTGTATTAATAGTAAGCTTGTTGTCAGAGACACAGGCTTGCACTTCAGTTTGGATTTGTAGCAAACACAGAGATTGCTTCATTTGTCTTGCAAGACACAGAACAGACATACCCTTCACAAAGTACTGGACTTGACCGCAACAACCGGACCCATCCTTCAGACCTCCATTTTTTTTAAAGGTCAATGTCAGGTGACAGACACAAAACCTACCAGTAACGTCCTAGAGTTCATAGTTTTAAGCCTACACTGTGGGAAGAGGACCTCCCAGCCTAGCAAATACTTTCAAACCTTTATATAGTAGGCCGCTGATGCAGGCTTACTGAAACCGCTCCATAGAAAACCTCCTTGCATTCCCTCCGCAGTCCCTTTGTGGGTTCTGGTCTGTACTGGTTCCTTGCGTCACATGCTCACAAAAGTCCTTGGCATCGGAAAGTGCCAAACAGCAGTTTTTGATATCCGTCCGTGTATGTCAAGTAACACAATATAAACCTAAACAAGCATTGAAAAAGCCAACAATTAAACAATATAAAGTCCAGTCAAATCAGTCCGATGTTTAAAAGAAAGGCTGCCAGAAAAGGGGCAAGGCAACATTTCACCATCCTTAAATTCACTTTGAGCATTAGATACACACGATCTGTGACATAACTGAACTATTTTTTTTTTGTTTGTTTTTTACCCACTTTGTCAATGACTGGTAAAGTACAGGGACCCTTGGAGGCCTCACAATGTGCACTTCCACTAGCAATTGACATGTGATAATTGACTCCTGACTAGTAAGAATGATATGTTGGGTGCATGTGTGTGCAGAACTGAGGTGGCGTGCAACCTTTTGTGCCTGACTAGTATCTTGCAGCTGGTACCCCTAGAAGTGCATTTTTAAAATTATAATGCAATCAAATAAATAGCTGTTTAGAACATTTAATAAGATACAGGCACATAATGGACAAAGTATGACTTTTTAGCAATTGGGGGGGGGGGGGGTTATTTCGTATAAAAAAAAAAACACCACCCTAAAATTGATGCTTGATTGGTTCTCTTTAATCAACCAGGTGCTGATGCGCAACCAACATTTTGTAAGATGGTGCTTTAACGGGGTATTGCTGCCAGCCATGAATTGCATCCAAAGACTGTCCCTAACTGTATGCAGAAGGTCAACGTCTCTGGATCCCAAGATGGCTTTAGTTCTTTGTTCAGTTAACATTTGTCAAGTGCAAAGAAGATGTTTAGCAGACTCTATTTCGCTTAAACTGCAAAGTCTGCACAAGCGCTCCTCCCTAGGTATATCAAATCTTGTACCAAGTACCTCAAATGTATCGACTAAATTACATTTGATTTTAATATATTCTATCCGTGAGAACGAGTTGGGGAAAGCCGAGAGATGTATTGGAGGAGTACTCTGTGGCTTTCGCAGGTAGACCTAGTCCCTTCCCTACTGATGGAATTAGTCACAAGTTTGATCCAGTTTTGTTCATGAGTCATTTTCAGGAATTTTACTTTTTATCAATCTTTTGTAGTGATTACTGGACGTATTTACCAGTTCAATGTTGAGCCGATGCTGCCACCTGGTGCCTTCTGTGATGCTGTGGGAACTGGTGGCCTTTCCAGAAAGGTTGAGAATGAGCAAATTCAGCTGGGACTCCTTGGTGCTTGAAGCAAAGATTTTAAGCAGAGAGCTTCCAGTTTACAGAGCGTCCTGTTGGTCTTGGTTCCCCAGGATTCAATGCCATATGTTAATCTCAGGACAATCTTGGCCTTGTAGATGGTAATAAGAGAAGAGGTGCAGTAGCCACTGTGAGCAAGCGCAAAGCTTTCAATAGCTCTCAAACGTTGGCGTATTTCTGTTTCCAGATGGTCGAAATGTGGTTTCCAAGAAAGACTGGCATCTATGGTTACTCCCAGATATTTATATTCCATTACTTGTTCAAACGGGCGCCCATTTAAGCACCATTTGTAATTCATGTTGGCTTTCTTCTCCTCTGACTCAAAAACCATCATTTTGGTTTTTGCAACGTTGTACTTGAGATAATATGTTCCTGCAAAGGCTTGTAAGTCTCTAAGTGTAGTCCATTACCAATAAGTCATCAGCTTATCCAAGCCAACTTATTTTGGTGTTCCCCAACTTAGGGCATAATGCAGCGTGTGTTGTCAGATGTAAAGACAAGTCTGTCATGTAGGGGGTAAAAAAGACAGGGGGGCTAAAATGTAGCCCTGTTTAAGACACTCTTGAGGTCGGCAATACCGCCATCAATGTGTCCTTCTCTTCAATTCTGAACCTTAGTGTTTTAGAATACAAAGAGCTAATAATATTCAGGGATGGCAGGTCCCACTTTTTTAATTTACACCATTGTTTGTTTGTTTGTGTCGATGTACAGTGTTGAACGCCGCGCTGAAGTCCACAAAGGCGACCTACATCAGTTGTTTGCGACTACAGGCACTCTCGATCAGTGTGATAAGGGTTGATGATGTTATCCAGGGTAGCTTGGGCTTTTCTGAAGCCGGTTTGATTGATTAGCAATATTTGATTTTTGCTCTGTCTTTCGTTCAGTTCATCTAGCCGGACTCTTGTGAACATTTTGGCAGGAGCATTTAGGATAGCTAAAATCCGATAACTCGCCAGGTCAAATCGACTGCCCCTTTTTATACATAGGTACGATTATGCTCTTAGTACAGGTCTTGGGGAGTAGGCCAGTTATGCTGATGGTCTTGAATAGATAGAAAAAGATATTGCGCCATATTTCGGGACCTAATTTCATTGGGGCATTACAAATGTTGTTTGGCCCCAGAGATTTATTCAGTGTTTTGGGTGAAGCGCCATTTTGATCGTTGCCATGGGGCATAGTCTGTAAATTCACTATTATAATCTAAGGTGGTGCCCACCCCTTGGAGTTCCCCTTAACTGCCAGTACTTGCATGTGTCCTGGCTGTTTATAACCTGAATCAAGTCTCTGCATCTCTCCAATTTCAAGAATTTCCTGCACAAACGTAGCCACTGGAGTAACTCTGATTTTAGCTTGGTGCAGCGTTCGGCAAGTGGAAGTGTCCCAGGCATGTTGTTTGCTGCGTTTCTTTCTCAGCCCCCCCACCCCGCCCCCGTATCAGAAGGGTGACTATGTTCTTTTTAACACTGCTTATCCATTTTAGAGGGTCTTCTAGTTGAGTTAATGTCTTTCTTAGTGATATGTTTAATGATGCAGATAATTAGAGTTTCATAATCCTCTATATAATTGAGGCAAATATTAGTTCCGGCAGTAGTTCTAGTTTAACAGGGACTACAATGACATAAAGTAAGATGTCTGTTGGTCAATAACAAAGGATCTGAGCAGCTAGTCCTTAACTAGTCATTTGCATCCGTGAACTTGCCTGGTTTCCATATGAAGCAATTAGCTTTCACATTTCTGTGAATGTTCCCCGCAAGATCACATTCCAGTTCTGGTGAATTAGTCAACCAGGTAACAATCAACGGAAAATAATTGCTCTCGTCCCTGTGGTCATTTTCATGTCCCTTTCTCAGGTAAAAATATCGAGCGTGAATGAAACGGTAATCAATGGTAGTAGAGCAGGTGGCGCTGATCTTAGTGTAGCCCCGGGAATGTCCCCCTCACATCTTCGACCGAGTATTACAAATGTGTGGCTTTTTAGAAGCTTTAGCCACTTCCACCCCTTAGCATTGCTAGATGTTTGTTGCAGGATTGCTGCAGGGATATTTAACTGATTTTCACGATCCTTTGGCACAATGCAAGGTATTTTGGCATTGAAGTCGCCCACAATTTCTGTTGGGAAATCCAAGGTCAGGGAATAGGTGTTCAAGAGATGATCAAGCTCCTTCGTGATTTCCCCTGATTGTCTAGGGCCAGAAGGGTCCTAAATATTAATAATCGGGGGGTTTTGAAAAATTGTTAAACCAGTTTCACTTGATGTAGCCAGCTACGATGTATTAAGTAAGCCCCTCTTCGGTCTGCCCTTAATGCCCTGTGTGGCCAGCTTTTGTATGGTGTTCCTGCCTTTGCTAGTAAGATCTCCCACTGACCAGGTTTCTTGTAAAGCAATGACTAAAAATGTCTCCAATTGTGTCCATATTCCGTCTTCATTTTAGTAGTGGAAGTGAACCCTAGTGTTCCAGGTAAGCAGTCGAGAGAGTGTGGTAGGGTTTAGTCATTGCTTTGGGTTGGAACGACCTTGCCACCCAGGACCAGTCTGTGCATTGTGACCCAGGTACAGATGCAGATCCAGCAGGCTTGCAGTTGGTTCTTCGAATGCTTGTTCATTGTCCGAAATTAGCTTTTCCCCTTCCTGCATTGACAGCGGCGAGACACCAAATGTTTCTCTGGCATAGCCAATGGACATTTTCTGAGTGGTATATTAACCAAGCTACAGTCATAACCCAGTGTCAATAGCTCATGTTTGTATCCCAAGACCATGCTACTAATCGTTTCTGATACAAAATACACAATATATACTCATTTTCCAATTGGTCAATTTTGATGAGTCATTCAGCCTGAGCGGAACAATGGAATGCATAACTTTCAAAATGCTAAGGCTTTGTACTTTCAAGGCACTTTCGTGTTTGATTTGTTTGTGACAGCCAGAGATGCTAGGCCCTTTGAGGGGCATTAAGTCCACTGTCTGGTAATCCTCGATCCTGCATGTGCTGCGTATGTTGGGGGCTAGAGCTATTCTATTTGGACAGGTGGAAGACTGAGGAAGTTTGTTGGCTCATGGCTGTTGAGAAATTATTCTGCAAGTAGACTATTTTTGTTCCCTAAACAGTAAGTGAATACCATCATAGTTAATCCAGTCCTCATTGACTAATGATGGCTCATCAGGCAGTGGAGTCTTGTTGGATGCAGTAGCCAAAGTTAAAAAGTGTTGAATGTCACTTGTTAGTGGTTGGCATTACATTTTACTGTTAATCAACTTACTTGTGACCCATTTTACTTTTTGAACCATTGTTGTAGATCCCTTGGGCTTCTGGATTTGAGTTTCATTAGTAAGACATTTAGGTTTCGGCTTTTTGTTAAAAAAAGAAATGTATGTTTTTTTTTCTTTTCTTTCAAATTGATATTTCGTTAAATAAAATCTTCCTTCCGCAGTAGTATCCCGATGTAACAGTGTCAGGTTCTGAGTTTATTATCGGAGCTGGTTTGGTTTTGTTTGTAGTCTTTTTGGTTATTTTGACCGGTTTTGTGAAAGTTTGAACCCATGTGACTGATTAGTCGTCTGTGTGCATGTCATCAAGGGATCAGTTAAGATTAGGTTTATTAAGCCGTAATTTAGTTTTAAGGGCCTTTTCTCATTTTGAGGTGTTTGTCGGGGCTAGTGTGGTAGGATGTGAGTAGTCAAGTGGGCATGTCAAGTGGGCCTGTCTCCGAGTACTTCGATGGCCAGGTACTAACAGATTGCAGATTTGCCGAATGGTTAAGATTTCCCTCGTCACTGTTGACCAACTCATTGTTGGGTTCCCCAGCCGTGAAACTTTCTGAGATCGGACCGGCACCATTGGTAAGAGAAAATCTAATTCCTAAGTGTTGATGGTGGTCGTGAGCAAGAGAGTGATCAGCTGTCGCTTTGTGGATTTCTTTCGCTGAGCTTAACCAGCAAAGTAAGTAAATAGTCTAATACCTGCAGTTCCATAGTGGAAGAGAGTGAATCCTGCATGACCCTGCTCCTGTACTGATTATGGGTTCTCAGAGAGGTAGCAGCTGGTACATTACCCCCTCACCCCGTTTGTGGTCAAGTTGTCAGGAACCCCTGTGATGATCTCATGTTTAGTATCCGCCAATGTGGAATTTGTAAGGGAAGCTCCAGAGTGCATGAAAGACTTTTGTCCAAGAGATTGCACATGTCATTGTGGTTGCGAATATCCTCGACCAGTAAAAGGTTTCTAGGTCATGACTCAAGAGGTCTTTCCGGTGAAACAAGTCCCATGGAGGTGCCTCCCACTGCTACTAACAGACCCATGTTGGCAGCCCAGTTTGCAGGTTTATCTTTGGTAAGGTTTAGGTCCACCTTCAAGACTTCAATTATGGATTCAGTCAGTTTTGGCCCTAAATGGGCGATCCAAGTGCTTAGTTGTTCTTTGAATGAGGAATTCATTGTTTTTTAAGGGGGTCAGTAAAATAATTGGGGATTTTACCACCAGTAGTCGGTTCTTCACCAGGGGCCTGGGGGGAGGTGAGGCACCCCTCGGTTTGGCAAGGTTGTTAATTTGTCTTGATTTTGCCATTCCTCAGGGCATACGTGTGTGTGTACATTTCACAGTAGGAGAATTCAGTGAGGTTAGACAGCCTACCGTGGGGGTGGTCATGAGGTCGGCATGGCCTTGTGACCAGTTAAAATGGCGGTTTACGATGTTAAGGTACTCCATACTTGATCTGTCAAAACTGCGATGCACTTTGCAGAATTTGTGCACGTCGCAGTCACGCGGCTGAAGTGCCACTTCAGCGGAGCAGTGCTGCTTTTCAAGGATTTCAGATGTGCCTTTCAAAGAGCGTACCGGCCCGACAATAACCGCCTATGAGTCAGGTAGGTTGTGGGGAACATAGTTCACTGCTATTCTCCACCGGAATAGTAGCAAGCAATCGAGCTTTGCATTTCCCCTCTTACCCACCACTCCCCTCTTTCAGAGCCACCGGAGCACTTGGAGACGATACAAATGCCAGCGGTGCATGGTATAAATCCCAGTAGCATAACCTGGTACAAAGGACCTCAATAATTGTTCTTCCCAATTAATTTGCATGATCCCTTGTTTAGAATTATACAAAACATTACTAACAGTTCACATTGTCATATAAGGCATGTGTTTACCTTCCTCTTACACAACAGTTGTAGATTGCAAGATGGGATGGGATAATGCATCGACTTTGTGTCTTTAAATAGAGTCATGACGTTCCAAAATGTTAGTATGGAAAATCTTTATTCTGCAAGAAGACCAGAGGCTTGCATTATGCTTGTTCAAAGCTTACTTACCACTAAGTCAAACCTCTTAAATACTGATTCTTCTAGCCAATCTGCTGCTGCTGCTTTCATAATGTAAACTTAACAGTCATGGCAAAGCTTGAAGGCCGTGGCCCATCTGGCGTAATGGGCATCCAAACACTGTGAAGGGTTTGACATTGCTTAAGAGTCCAGAAAAGCTTGGTTAGATTGACACCAACCGCTATCATGAGCTACCTTTTGACCTAGAAAAAGCACTATCATAAATCCATGCACCTCATTACGAGTCCACTTTGCTGGAATGCGGTGATTCTGTGTCGACGGTGACTTCGCTTCCGCGACCGCAAGGTTGCAGAAAGAAGGGCCGATTATGGCACATGGGTCGCGCGCAACACACCGAGGCGGAAACGGAGTCACCGCCGTCACGTAAACACCTATGCGCGCGGACTTAGCACCACAGAAAATGGCGCTAGAACCGTGCCCCCCACCCCCCACCGACATGGAAAAACCGGAAGCGGAAATACCATGACCGCGGGGGGAAAAAAAACGGAAACAGAGAGGCGGCCATTATATAAAGCACAATCCACTGCCATCCTCAGACACCACAGGTCACATCACCTCCCTGAGACTGACAAACCATCCAACACCATCATGGCATCCAGGATACCAGCACGCAGACAGAGAAAGCAGCGCTTCAGTGAGGCTGAACTCACAGAACTGGTGGAGCAGATTGTTGAGCATGCTGAAATGCTCTTTAGTGCAGACCAGCGGCGCGCTACTCAGCAACGCCGCAAGGAGGTGTGGGCAGAGGCAGCACGCAAGGGCACAGCGGTTGGCGTGACCACACGCTCAGTGAAGGAGTTCCACAAGAGGTCGGATGACCTCAGGCTCCGGGTGCGCAACCTCATCACAGCACACCGCCAACACAGCACTGGTACTGGTGGAAGCCCTGCATCCCCTCTGAAGCTGCAATCGTGGGAGGAGCGCTGCAGCAGTGTCATGCACCTCAAAGGCATCCACAGCATAGGAGAGGCAGAGGCAGGAGTGAGCCCACCTGCAGATGCTGGTAAGTGCACAGAGTACAAAGCCATACGTGTGATTGGGAGTGACCCAATGGACCCACTACCAATGCCCCCCCCCCCAAACAGGGCAGGAGTGACCCAATGGACCCACTCCTAATGCCCCCCCCCAAACAGGGCAGGAGTGACCCAATGGACCCACTCCCAATGCCCCCCCCCCCCCCAAACAGGGCAGGAGTGACCCAATGGACCCACTGACTGGCCAAACGACGAGTATCACATCCCCAAAGCACGACCCCTCGAAATTCACACAGTGCGTGCCTGACTGGAAGCAGAGACACACACCTGTATGTATCAGTAGTCAAAAGTGTTGAATTGCAAGTGGACATGGATTTTGATGTTTGATGCATATGATGGACACATTACGTAACACCACACAACTAACCACATGGCCTCTGTATCCCCACAGTCGTGACAAGTGACAGCGACGACGGACAAGAGGCTACACATCGGCCACCTGCAGGCGCACAACGCAGCACTCATGTCCAGCAGGATGATGCGAGCTGCTCTGGCACACAGGCACCGGCAGAACCAGGCACACCGGCAACATCAGGCACACCGGCAACATCAGGCACACCGGCAGATGACACCATCCCCATGCAGCCACCCACCCTGGCCCCGGATGATGATTCGCAACCCATCTGCACAGCTGAAGAGGCTGCATCATGTGATGGGAGTGCCCCGGCCATGCAGGCCGAAGCAGTACAACAGGGTGAGGGGGACAACATGGATGGCCTGTCACACATCCATGGCCTACAGTTCAGCCCCCCAGAACTGCACAGCCCCATGCGCTCCCCAACTCCATCCATGGTCGAGCTCGGTACACGATTGCAGCACATCGAGCAACAACAGGCCACCCTGACGCAGCTGGTGGAAAGACAGCGGGAGGAGGCCAGGCTGCAGCGGGAGGAGGCCAGGCTGCAGCGGGAGGAGGCCAGGCTGCAGCGGGAGAGCCATGTCGGTGCGTCGGCTCACAAGGTCGATTGGACGATTTGCGGCCACAATTCTCACCCTGGCACGCCATGTCAGGGAAGGGAACAGAGTGCATTCCAGCATTGCCGAGTCAATGTTGGTAGCCCAGCAGGTGTTTCAAGGACGCTTGCCCATAGTTACACCGACAGTCACCTCAGCCAGCACCACCCCATCCAGCTCTGCCACTGGCAGCCCACGGAGGCGTTCAAGTCGGTTGACTGGATCCGCCAGCAAGGACACACCTGCGCACAAGCACCCCCGCAAATAGTGGCATTTGGGGATGCCAGTCAACATTACATTTGGGGACACCATGGGTGTTGGAGGGGTGGGAACGTTTGGGTGGTGGGGGTTGCCCATTAGGGGGTTAGTTGTTAGGGGCCTGGTTGGGGATGGGAACGTTTGGGTGGTTTGGGTGGTGGGTGGGCATGGGTGTACAGCTTCCCTACCCAATGCACTTTCTTCCCTGTTTAATTGATAATACAAAACCTTTAAACTACCATAATGAGTGGACATCTGTCATTTCATTAGCAGACAAAAATCATTTATTCACTGGCATCGTCATATCCATGCTTTGCTGTCAATGTGCAGTCTCTCAAAAGTAAATGCGAATGAGTACATCCCGTGCTTGTTGGCCATCTTGCGCACGCCTGGGAGGTTGTGGTGCCACCCCATCGCCATCTCCATCCCCATCTTCATCTTCTGCGTCTAGGGGCAGCGGAATGTTCCTGCGCAAGCACAGATTGTGCAGCATGGCACACACAAGCACAATTTTACCCGTTTTAATTGGGATGTAGAGCAGTGATCCTTCAGATCTTCTCAAGCAGCGGAACCTGGCCTTCAGTAGGCCAAATGTCCTCTCAATCATGCCACGTATGCGGACGTGTGCCCTGTTGTACGCCCTGCCTGTTCCTTGGCCTCCGTACAGGTGTCATCAGCCATGGCGTGAGTGCATATCCAGCATCACCTACATGGGATGTAAATGTGTAGGACATGTCAGTGTTTGTGGTTCATCTCACGATCTGATGCAATGCAATATTGTGCCATCATACATTCATCCATATGGGCCTAGCCGTGGTCGGAAGTGCGGGTGATTGCCATCCATGGGTAATTGTTGTAGATGGTGGCATTTGGACATTGCACTATTACTTGCTGTGCATATGAAGTGGACCTTATACACAATAGTGGTTGGTAAGTAAGCCACTGTGCAATGACAAGCACACATGGGGGAGTCATTCCATGGCCTGTGATGATTTGGCTGTTGCAGGATGTCTTGTGTGCAGCCGTCATGTGCTTTGGGGGGGAAGTGATCCTAAGTGTGGGTGGCTGGATTGAGTGGATCAACTTGTATGGCCTGTTGGTAGCTTTGGTCGTATGTCTCCTTAGGCAGGGTGTGTACTGTGGCAACCTGTCATGTGTAGATATGTGATGTGTGGGTTATGCTGACCGTCCATTACATGGTCCAAGGGGTGATGCGTGTGCAGTTGTAGTAGCCCACTTACACAGGTCATTGGCCTGGGCACTCAACACACTTCCACAGGGCCTATGCATTGGCAGTTGTACTCACCCAATAGCCATGTACTTTGTCCAGCGTTCCATGTAGCGTGGCAATGTGGAATTCCACAGGACCATTGAGTCATGTGTTGACCCCGGAAACATGCGCAGCAATGTGTAATCAGCAGTCCGGCATCACATAACCATCTGTACATTCAGTGAGTGGTACTGTTTCCTATTGCGGTACACCATCTCCATTGCACGTGGTACTGTCAGCTCTATGTGTGTGCAGTGTAATGCACCTATGCAATTTGGCATGGCTGTAATGGCATGGAATGCCAACTTGGTTGCAATGACCTCTGCAAGTGTACGGGGTAGGGCGATGTGTTCCGACACATGGCGCAGCAGAGCGTCCAGTACCTGTCCCAATATTTTTGAAAAACAGGGTTGTGAGAGCCCGTGCAGCTCACCAACTGTGTGCTGATAAGTTCCGGTGCCTAGGAAATGCAGTACTGACACCACCTTCAGGAGGGGGGGGGGGGGGGGGATTGCGGTCGAGATGGCAATGTGGCTGCTGATGTCCTCAATCATGGCAGTGATGTACATGATTGTTGGACGGTCCAGCCGGTATAATGTGTGGATCTGTGCTGGGGTCAGGTTCCAGGGAGAGGCCCTGATGCAGGGTATTGCAGGCTGCCTGCGGGGTCGTGCCGGCTGCGCAATTGGGTTTGGCATGGGTGCAGGGTTTGCTAACTGACGCCTGCGCCTCCTCCGCCTACGCCTCATCCTCCCCAGCACCATTGCTGCCACCATGTGCACTGCTGCCTGTAGGTTCAATAGTCCCAGTCCCAATGCTGCTGCTGCTGCCTGCATTGTTGTGTTTGGAGTTGGCTGGGTGTGGGTGTGGCCCTTTTGTAGCCTCCCAGTGACCTGCTGAGTCCGGCTGGCCTCATTTGGGGCACCTGTGGCCTGATTCACCTCACCTGGTACTGTTTAACGTCATGTTCGCGGTGGCGTTGATACCGCCTCCATGCCCATGGTTTTTCTGCCATTTCTGTGGCGGTGTTTCCATGTATGTGGTACTCGTGATGCCCATGGTGTTTCGTGTTGACGGTAACTGGGTGGTTTCGCCGCCGTCACGTTCTACGGATCCCTTAGCTCCGCGGCGGCGGTTTGTGGTGGTGGTTTTTCCAGGTCCGTGGGTCGTGATTGCACGGTCACGGAAACGACGCCCGTATGGTTTTACCGGTGGCGTTGTCCGGGTCGGCGGACTCGTAATGAGGCCCCATGTCATGGTAGGCTTCGCACCTGTGAGTTGAGTCTTCTGGCATATTTGCAGGTCCACTATGATGATGATGCAGAATCTAGACAAGATGCGAGGAACCAGCCATGACCCTGGTCAGTGAGTCATGAGACTGCGCCATCTCTAACAACTCTGGTAAACGCTACCTGTCATTTATGTGTGGTAGGACAGCGCTAAAGCACTACGAGCCATTTGTGAAAGATCTCTTCAATGGATATCAATCAAAGGTGCAAGAAGGCAGGCCCAGTTCCCAGGAAGTAATGTGAGGTAAACAGGTGGCCATGAAGCACAGGAGTAGGCTGATTGGGAAGGGCAAATTGGAGACTGGCAGGTTAACAAGACACAGGAAGGCAATAAGTGAGGAAAACCCACAAGGGTGGCTGGAGACTGGCTTACAAGAATAGGGGAGGACAAAAGGGCACCAAGGCTCAGACATCAGAACGTTGAGCAGAGTAGCACTACCCAAATTGTAGCCTGGAAACCAAGAGGAAGTAGAAGAAAGTAACTGGGCCCTGGTAATGGATGAAACACATCTGACTCCTAGGGAGCGGCAGTCATTGAGAGATGATTACCGTCCCATCTGCCTTTTTGTTTTAATGTGGAAAAGAAGCTTTCTTTGCCACATGCATTGCCTTCCACAGCATGCTCAGAACAGAACATCTTGGAACTACGCCCATGGTCCCCAGCAGCTGCATGCGGGAATCTTTGTGCCAGTGCCAGTGTGATGGTTCTCCTGCTGCAGCTTCTTCCGGTTCTATCAGATCCTCGTAATTGGAGAAGTCGGGTGCCCTTGTCAAAGTCCATATTCAAAGAGTCTAGGTGCACAGAAAGACTTTATTGTAAACCATCATTACTCTCACAATTCTAAACCTGCAAATGAAAAAACGCTAATTTTTAAAACCAATATAATTAGAGTTTGTGTGGCCCTTTTCAGTTTTCATAAAAGCAAGGACAGCGATTTAACAAAAACTGTTATATGTCTCCTGTATTTCACATTAAAATTTAAACAATTCATATCTTAAGACAATGCAGAGTAAATTTTACATATGCACATCAAAATGTAAATGTTTGTGATAATACGTCAATAATTCAACATAAGTATAATGAAAATGTTTTACCGCAGCAAAATATTTCCCATATAAATTGGCACTCATCGGGGTCTGCTGGTTTCGGCCATGTCTCCCTAAATGAAGCTTTTATCCGGTATTAACAAGGATATGTAGAGTGTGATGAATCTCATTTGCAGACCCAATTAGACGAATGAATGAATGAAGGAATCAAAGTCAAGGACTGATCTTTCGATGGCTACTGTATTAATGATCATTAAATAAATCAAAACGTTTGACGTTGCAAAATCAAACACCAAAGTTCCAAGACAGAAAGAGGAGATCCATCCCCATGTACTCCACGTACCCAATAGGCCATCTATAATTATCAAAGAAAGCAGAGGCAATACTTGAGCTGTCCAATCTACCTTAATAACGAGGTTCAATACTGTTACTGGAGGCAAACTTGAACCATGTTTTAGAAGAGTATAATGGCAAAGCATCCCAAGTTTTCATGGTGCCGTTGTTGTAAAACACTGTTTAGGAGACTAAATGAATTCTACAAAATCCTATAATCCCCAAGTACCAGGGATCATAATAGTAAAAAGTCTGCTAAAATAGAACAGTACAATACAAAAATACTCATTTATATTGTAAGTGTGGTGTGCAAAGTCAACCCCAAGGAGCGTCTTTTAGCCCATACTAGCTACAATGAAAACAGAAAAGGGATCCTCATTATATGGACTGTCCCTGAAGATCACCCCTTTCTAAATTCTCCATAGTCCTCATTGGTGCAACATACAGCCCAGTTGTAATTGGTCCTCTACATGTGCCTTGTGGGAGATCTTAACGTCAACAACTTTCTGTACGACTTGTTGCGTTCCCAGCATATGGAGCAACTAGATTGTTCCAAATCGCAAACTGGATGGCAAATTTTGCACTCACCCTTAACCATTGGTGAGTATTTGACTGTTGGTGAGCAAGAAATAGTGTATCTGTGGAGAATTTAGGGAGCAAGTGACTTTTTATACCTGGCTAGTAGCGTGAAATGTGGACCCCTGCCTAAACTGTGTTGGTATAAAAATAAAACACTCACTTATGTGAATTACTAGTACTTTCCACTTGGGAAAATAACCTTTTTCCAAATAACACATTGATTAAAACGTATATGTCCTATTTGTAGAGGTAGAGGTAGACAAAGCATACCAATTGCTATTGCTCTCAAGGTCAATACTCTCATGTATAGTATATAACATAGCATGCACGTCAAACTAGACCACACAATATCTGTACAGGGAAACTATTTGGGAAAAATCAAAAGATGGTGGGTGGATGGTAGTTCTACATCAGAATCACTGATGACCGTCTCGTGGGAGAATTCTACCACAATATTCCCCAAAAAACCTACATTCATCACATAAGTCACATGTGCTTAGCAAGGTAAGTGGAGCAAAAAGGCTTCACTTAACTCCAAAAGTCATGAAAGGTACAAAACAATAACAAATAGTAGGGTGTCCCATTGGTGTCTATGGAGAAATAGCAGCAAAAGGAAAATCTTTCTTAGCCTCAAAGCTCTTAAGGTTGTCTGAGAGTTCTGCAGACCATAGTTTAAACATACATGACAAACCTCTCATTGCACTGCCTCAGAATTGGCACTGGCCACTAGCAAATAAAAGACGCTTGGCGAGTAAGAAATGGTATGCTATGTGTATGTGGAAAAGGAAGGAAGGGGGCAAGTGACTTTTTATGCCCGACTAGTTGATTGCAACTTGAAGCTTTTTAACCCTAATGACAGTATACTGGAAGCTTGTAATCCTAATGACAGTATATATTTTCTATTGCATGCAGATAACATTTTCTGGCGGAGAAGACTAGTATTATAATGTTATATTAAACAACTTTATACATTTTTAGTGCGCTACAAACCTTTGGCAATCTGAGCACATGCAGTTTAAACAGTCGGTCAATAAACCTTATTCGAATAGCAATATCCATAAAAGTACAAATACCAAATATAAAACGCAACTATATAAAATCCATACATAAAAACATGAAAACATTTAAAATTCAACCACCCCCTTCTGATAGAACAATAACATAAGACCCACAATCTCAGCCCACTTGCTTGGTGGGAACTACTTTAGTTTGTTACTAAAAGGTGTCTTTATCGTGTAAAATCTTCTGGCGCATTTCCAGTTCCCTACTTACAAAAATCGACAAGGCCCAAGCTGTCAAAGGGGTTTCGGCCATCAACGGAAAGAGAAGCGCTGGGCTGTACTGGGTAAAGTTTTTCCCTGTGAAAAAAGAAACCAACAACCACCTCCTTAACCCGACATAATTGGGGCAAAACAACAGGAAGTGTGCAAAATCCTCCAGACCCGCACCACATACAGGACAACCAGCATGGATACTCAATCCGTTCTATTTGCTATTACTTCCCCCAATGGTAAGCAATTGAAATGGACTTTGGTGATGTGACTTCTTTGGGATTTCGTGTGGGACCAAACCAAATGGTCTTTGATTTAATTTGTTGATAGTAACATGAAACGTCTATTCAACGGTTTTACTATCTCTAAAGTTTCCCTTTGTCATAAATCCAAGCTTTTCCATTTCACGGCTCATAGCACTGGTCAATAAACTTGGCTCATCAAAATGCCCTCCAAATTTAGATTCTGTAGCTTTTGTTTTATATAGAGGAACCATTTAATGTGTTTCGCACCATTATGCTTAGCAATATTTCTTATAAGGTGATGGGATAGGGAAGCATTAGGATTTGCCCAAATGAGATCGGTTCTCTTCCTAGATCATCCATGATAAAACTCAAGCCCAGTTTGTTGTGGACAAAAGTTTGGGGCTGACTGTGGTTGGGCCAACCTCTTTGTTTTCTGCATATTGAATTGCCTTCTGGTTCACCTAGCCCCATATGGCAGCACCGTATTTTAAGATTCCTCTGGTCCTAGCCATATAAATAGGTATAAACTGTTGACTGCTGTTTCAAATCATTTGCTATGCCATTGACTGTGTGGCCCTAATTTGGTGTGGGACTGTGCCAGCTAATATGGGGATGCTGTGAAAAGGTGATCCGACCATTGTGTATCAAGCGGCCAACTGCAGTTTGGAGCTCTTCATTACTTTACATACACATTTGGTCATATGCGGGGCTGAACAGGTTTGGGAAACCACATTATTGCAAGCACACCACCCTTCAAACGTCCTTCCAATTATCTAATTTTTGAGGTGGATGCTCTTCTGGACTGTTGCACTGCAACTTCTAATTCTAGGCATACACCTCTGCTCAACCTGCCAATACAACAGTTGGTTTGTGTGAACAGGTATAGGTCCCCATTGGAAGTGGACTGGCTAAAGCTGAAGTAATCTCACTGCCATCTGAACGAGCACACTAGCAGCCACATGTCCCCTGGGCTGAAATTGAGTTACTGGAAGAACCTCCAACTCCGGCCTGAACTTGTGCACAACCTGAGGGATAAGAGGAAAGGACCTAAACCCATCCTTGAATCGCTTTGGACGGTTAACATTCAATCTGTTAGTGTTCTGGCAATATCTTCTGTATGTCAGGATCATGTTTCATGAGAAAGAATTTTGTAAAAAAAAAAAAAATTAAAAAAGTTATCTTTAAAAACCTTTAGGGAGCACCTGCATGCTATTGACAGTACCTACATTACAGACAGAACTGTCATGTTATTCGAGATATCCCTCTACTAGTATTGGCAGGCAATAGCATTAATGTTCTTGGCCATTTTCACCCTCCTTCCAATCGTCTATTCTACTCCCCTACTCCTCATTTTCTGCAGACTAAGTTCTGGATACCCCACACTCCAACTTCTGAACAAGCCTGAATACATTGGGACCACAACAGTGTTGATCTGGCATGATATAAAAGTCTTGTAACATAACATATTATGCTGCTAATCTTAGTGCTGCCAATATCACTGGGGTGTTCTCTGTAACGCAGGTGCTGCAATAATAAATGAAGTGGGTAAGCCTGGTTACCTGGAGAGATGTCTTGATCACAACCATCATATGCAGACTTGATGGAGGCAGCAGATGGCATTCTGTGCCATGTTCCATTCTCCGTACATCATGCTATGGTATGAGATGTGTATAGTACCTAACTGCCATTGTCTTGGCCTCTGTTGATATGGATTTTCAGAATCGGCCATCCGGACCGATTCTGAGAGGCCACTGTATTCTGATGAACAGGGACAAACACTAATGTCTCATCAAGCGCTATCTGGGTAGTGTGACTGAACAGCAAGGCTTAGACTTGGGAGAGTGGGAGGACTGGTGGGGTCCAGTTAAGCACACACAGAGCACTCCTAATTTATTTAAGCCTTAGACAACCCACAGGTAAGTAGCACTGCATAGAAAGGCAAATGTGTATATATTGGTATTGATTGTACGAACACTTCACTTAAATACAGTTAGTATTACTTTTCAATGTACTGGAAGTGTAGTAAAGCAAATGAATAATGAAATACAACAGGTCACTAATGAAATCTTTGAAAGCTAATAGGTTGAGAAGAATACAGTTAGTAAATGCCATACAAAACGTTAGCACTAATGTTCTAACCTTAAAAAGTTCCTTCTTAGCTAGAAAAAAAGGGCTGTAGTCCCCGAGTCACAGGTTGTAATATGTCTTTTCAGGAGGCTAGAAGTCTCTTTAGGAAAAACAAACAAGTGTTGGATTTGAGCCAAGAAGTATGATATGAAGTGGCAAGTAGTTGGAAGTCTTTCAAAATGTTCAGTGAAAACAAAAGGAAAGCCTTTAAAAGACCCTTTCCAAATCCACCCTCCTTATGGGAGACCCATGGGGGATAGGGGCTAGAACACCATCATTCAAGGCTAGGCAAGGGAGAGATAGGGCTACGGCTTTATGAGATGAGTATACTCTGGGTATTGAGACCTATTCGGGCTTCCCAAAACAACAGTTTGAATACCAGGATAAAAAAGAGTGCTCACTCGTAGGAGGCAGAACAGTTAATGCCCAGTCTTTCCACTAACACATTGTTTACTCTCCTGAGCTGGACTGCCTCCAGTGGCATCTCTTAGACCCCTTTATGTGTCATGCATGTTGTTAATGGTGCCATTTGTCGCAAATACCTCCCATCACGAAAGAAACGCGACTTCACTTTTCTAGAAACGCAACTCTCACAATGCATGTGGAAGCAACCAAGAAAACACAGACCGGATCTAAATGAAGAGGAAAACAAACACTGCAACTAATACCGAATATGAACTTTCACCACAACATCCAGCTACTGACAAACTACCAGACCCACATCACCACACCAGAGAAACAGGGACACCCTCAGAGACTGCCAACAATACTATACAGAAAAGGGTAATTGGATTTGAGGGCTTTTTAACGCTTTTCAGCAGTGTAAACCAGCTTGGGGCGGGGGGGGGGTGGTGAGGAACGATAGGCACAGATTGGCTTTTGGAGCCAGGCAAGTACTTGAGACAATGGGGGTAGGGTTAGAAGCCTGAGAGTCAAGGGATAAAAGGCAAGCAGGTGAAGGGCAGCATGTGAGGTGCAGGGGGTGAGGTCTGAGGGTGTGGATGTTTACCTGGAGATTGGATAGATGGGGACTGGGACTGTGGCAGAATTGGAGCAGAGTGCCTATGTGTATTTGTGAGGGTGAAGCATTGAATGAGTGTCTTTGTGAAGATTAGGATAGTAGTGAGGAAAATGTGGGAGATCGAAGTAGAGGAGTGAGGGAAGTATTTGTTCCTCTCCTTCACCTTTTGTCATTCCCCTGCACTACCAGAAATGTTGTCTGGCCTGGTATGGTAGTTGTCTGTCTCAGCTTCTACCTCTCTCTTCTTCCCCTCCTTATCATTATCTAAGCTCTTGCACTATCTGAAATGTCGTCGGGCCTAGTGCGATAGTTAATTTCACATTCTTAATGTCTCAAGGCCTTGTAAGAATGTCATTGTATTTTCCCTTGCTCGCTCCCTTGCAGCGTTTTGAAACGCGTGTGTATAGGTGCTAGACAAATAAACTATCAATAAAGTAGGTAGAGGGAGTGTGTGTTAGGCGAGAGTACGGATAATGGAGAGGGGTTTAGGAGTGTGGTGTGAGGAGAAGGGTGCAGGTCAGAGGTGATGCAGGGGTGAGAATAGCGAGTATCTTGGGAGAATGAGCAGTGCACTATGAGCCTAAAAGGGTGAGACAGAGCACCATATGCCTGAGTAGAGATGAGGAAAGGGGCATAGGGAGGGATGAGGAGAGGGGCGTAGTGAGAGGAGAGTGCTGCAGTTAAGGTTAAGGGAAGGAGTAGGAGAGAGAGTGTGCTACATAGGTGGGACCGGACAAAGGGATGGAAAGCCGAGAAGGGGTGGCGGGGGCAGAATGAGAGGGGACGTTGCAGTAGCGCAGGAGAAGGAAGAGGGAGGGGGCGAGAGGGCGGGAGGGAGGAAGAGGGGGAAGGTGAAGGTAGAGACCGACATGGTGGTTGTTGGACTACTTCTCTTGAAGAGCAGGCTTCAGATTCTTCAGGACCTTGCAATACACCTGTGGGAGGAGTGCTTCATCCCTGCCTTCTATTTGTGAACTTGAGCATTTGGTTCCTGAAGAAATAATCTGCACTGCTTGAGGATATCTGAGCGACACATTTCTATTTGTATTGTAAGGAAAGATTCTACAAGAAGGCATTACAAAAGCAAACGGTTCAGATTTTGCCATTGGGCCCTCTCTGAAAGCATTAATCCTCTTAAGGACTCCTTAGACAGCGTCCTCTTTTATGTTACCCATCTAGTACAGGATTTCAGATGCAGTATTGCGAACATGATCTTTTGGCTTACTGCTTAACACTCTTGAGGAGTCTTTCCCTTTTAAAGAATGAGGTTATTAGAATAGACTGTCTCTTCCACCTCTGGCCTCCCTTCAGGGAACAACTTCCAGGTTGTTCTGGCTGCCATTATAAGCCTTCTCATCCTTTAGTTCTTGTGATATAAGTCTTTTAATTTGGAAGACTGGGATCTTAGTTGCTATTCCCTCAGCTAGGAAGGTAGGAGAGCTCCAAGCTCTAAAGTATCCGTCCATCAATTTTCATAAGGATAGGGTTGTTTTATGGACTTTTCTGTCCTTTATCCGTTGGGTCCTTTCTGAGTTTGATGTAAATTGGGAAATTGGCATGCCTGTCTTTCATCCCAGACTGCACTTTTCCTCGGCTGGGGAGATGCTGCACAATCTCTGTGGTGAGTATTCTGAAATGTTTGGTCAGAACAAACACTTTCAGCAAGTCATTCATCTTTTTGTAGTTTATGGTGGTCTTTCTCCTGGAAAATAAAGTGGCTACCATAGCTAGATTGATGAGCTTTTGCTTGTCTAAAGGTTACAAGGGATCTAAACAGTAGATTCCTCAGCAGTTGTATGCTAAGACCGCATTGGTAGCCTTACAGAGACATGCTCCCACCACGGAAATGTGTAGGACAGCCACTACATGCTTTTGTTAATGATGACTCGCTGAATACATTTTCCAGGAGAAATGCCTCTTTTCTTTCCGTCAGGTCTTGTGCAGCCTCTTTGCTTGACCATTACCAGGCATATGCTATCTCGTCCACCCAGTACATAGGTCTGCATAGTCAAGTCTCACAACCAGTTGGCGGAGGATGGCTGCGTATGGAAAAATTACCTTCCTGGTGATTCCAGTACTTAGTCCTTGCTCCCTCTCTCTCTCTCCCCCCTTCAGAATGTCCTCCGAGCTATCCTCCCAAAAGCATCTGCTTTTCAGCAACCTCTGTGGTGGAAAAGAACATCAGAACTGGGAGGTGAGGGTTGCTGATACATGGGTAGAAGGGGGCTGGGGGGCAGGGCAGGGCATGGCTTGTGGGGGGAAGTTCCGCTGTAATTTCTTATACATTGGACGTTACATTGGACATTCCAACACTATTCAGCACCCCGATTACAACTTCAAACCACATGTCTTTCAGAATTGTTGACCAACATGTGAGAAGACAGTGTCGTATGAGGGTTTTAGAAGGATGTTGGGTGATGAGACTGGATTTTCTTGATGTTGAGTAGGTTAATGCTGGCAGCAGTATACGTAGCAGTGATAAAATGATGATTGAGATTGCTTTTAAAAAAAGACCCCTAGATTTCATGCCTTACTCGAAGTGGAGAGCCCCAGTAAGGACATTATATAAATGAGAGAAGGCAGAAAGGCGTTGGAGGCCAAGAGGTAGAGCACTTCAGCC
The DNA here is from genome assembly GCF_040938575.1 of Ambystoma mexicanum. Lineage (NCBI taxonomy): Eukaryota > Metazoa > Chordata > Amphibia > Caudata > Ambystomatidae > Ambystoma > Ambystoma mexicanum. The sequence goes on along the minus strand of NC_090936.1, from coordinate 605,451,568 downwards.
TTCATGGAGTTAGCATAAAACAGCAAAGTGGCATCCAGTAACTGATTGCTTGCTAAGAGGTAATTAGATGGGCAGTGAAGGAGAAGATTTGAGTGTCATCCACAAAGATGTTATAGAAGAACCTAAAGGTGGAGGTGAGTTGTCAGAGAGAGGAGGTGTAAAGATTGAGGCATAGAAACCGAGGACTGAGATTTGGGGACACTGATTGGGAGGGAGGTCTGATCAGAGAAAGTAGTGTTCTATGTTGTGTATTGATGAGAAATAGCAATCCAGTTAAGCGGTATCCTGAATTATGTGGTGAGCAAGGATCCAAAGGTAAGGGCGGTTCACTGTATAAAAGATAGCTGATCGTGGTTAAGAAGGATTGAGGGTGGATGAGTTTTTATGGTAGTGAGTGGCGTTCAGGAAGTTTGCTAGATGTACTGTAGAGGGTCACGGTTGATGTCTCGAGCACAACATAATTGCTTTGGCAACAAAACTATGCTCTGTGACATTAGTTTGATGAACCAGTAGGGCCAACTTGGCTATCAGACCACCCCTACAGGTCAATACATTAAGTACCATTTGTTGGTAATAAGTTACTGTTAAAGGCATTTTTTTGTATTTACCCTCTTTTGAGGCCTGTACAGCCACTGACCTTAAGTTAACCTTAACTCAAATGGGAAACCAAACCACTCTAGGGTGGGTAGTGTGGCATAGTTATGGGCTCCTCTTCAGGGAGAGGGAAGCAGGCTGATACAGAGGTATTTGTTTTTGGTTTCATTGATGTTGCCCATTATTGGGACAATCTCCCTGATGAAGACCTCTATTTTAAGGTTGAAACGCGTGTAGGCAGGAATGGCAACATTATTGTTCTAATTAAATCAAATTGTGTTAATTGGCAGAAATGACACTGTTCTAATCAATTCAAGTTGTGTTGATTGGTCAGATGGTAAGATAGGTATTTGGACTGTATGGCACTATACAGTTGCTGTTTGATAAATCCATGTTGTTCACATGTGTGGGATATTATAGGCAAATAGATTTATGCTATTGAATTAGTTTTGGGATGTTCAAGAACCATTGGTCTACCCATTAAAGAATATAACCAGGCTGAGGTGTCTGGCGCATTAGTTAGTGTCAACCAGTTATATTTAACACTACACTACACTAAACCTGACGATGAGATCCAGCACGAAGGACCGACCCGACAGGCATTAACTTATGTGGGTCTCCTCACCCACAATAGATGCAAGCAAGGTATACCCACCATAACAGACATTGACCCTGTAACTTGAGGATCCACCTCAGGATCAGGGTACAACCTGGCCCTACCCCAAAGGACTACATGCCAGCAGCACCTAGAAAGCTCCCTGCAGAGACACAGGTCTGCATGCATTGACAAACCAGCAAATCGATCTTGCATACTTCCTAATGCTCCTACTAACCAAAACCAACCCTTTCTCCTGCAGGTCCCAAAGTGTAAAGACTCCACAAAAACAGCGGCCATTTTTCCTGTTCTCTGTGGAAGAGGTCATCATGTGTCAGTAGTTTATTTGAACTTCTGTGTCTGCCTTCTTTGTGTTTTCATAGTTATGACTGAGTTCACACACAAGTTGTCGTCAAACCTTCCTACTGTGTGGAATGTATGTTAATATCACAAAAAACAAAATCACGAACTACAAAGTCACGAACACAATAGGTTTGCATTTTGTAATTCGAGATTTTTGGGGTTTGTTTTTTGTCCCCCACAACACATGTGTATGCGGGGAACAACCCTGCAACCCCCGCAGACCAAAATACCGAATTAGGCGAGCAGGGACACCCCCGAAACCCCTGCCCCCCTAATTCGGTATTTTGGAATACAAGATTTTTGTAGTCCCAAAATGCGGGACTTTGGGTGATCCAGGATTTTAAATACAGTATTTTCGTTGAATACTGTGTGTGCGAGTGTGTTTTCTTTTTTTCACTGATCTTAAGTAATGGACATACCAAAGCGCTACGTCTGCACCAGAGAGGGTGCAGTCTTCTGTATCCCAGCGTAAATGAGGATCTTGTAGGTATATGTAATTTCCCCCATGTTTTCACCTGAAGGTCCTAACTAAGCAGGTGAGATTGAGTAATTGGAATATGTGAGATCACATGCATGTTGGGTATGCGATTTCCACCATTCCCTTATGCTGTATATGATGGTCTTTACACGTAACCACACCATTTCCTGTTTGTACTGGAAAGTTAGTAAATTTTGTCCCCACATGCGTTAGCCCAACCTTAGTCTGAGGAAGAGGAGTGGGTGAGAGGAAAGGAGATGGGGAAAGTGGGTAAAGGAGTAACAGACCTAGGAAGGGGCTGATATAGCAAGCTAACTGAGTTTGTGATCGCTTGTGTACCTGTGGGCCCAACAGAGAGTCTGTAGATCTAAATCAGAGGAAGGAGGCATATTTGCATGCTTGTAATTAAACCAGGACCGTGCTAGGCAGTTTTCAATGTGAAAGTTGTTGAAGGCCTGCATTCTGGCCTTGTGATGGGCTCAAGATGTGCACAAGCTGCCCAGTTAAAAACTGATGGTTTTGACCTTTGTGCCTTTATTTGACCACAAGTCTAGCCTAACTCCAGAAAAATAATTCTTGGGCTGCCAACCCTGCGGCCAAGAGGGGTCCAGTCAAGAATAGTCTGTGTGAAAGGTGATTGCAATTGGGATAGCAATAGGCTGGAAAATGTGGCGTAAGGTTTTTTAATATTTGTATAGCCCAAACCTTGCTCGGGAGCACTGGATCGCCATACAGGTCATAGAGCAAAACATTGGTTGCAAGATTTTAACAAGTAATCAAGTAAATATTAGCAACCATTATCAGACTACTTATATGCATGGGGTTGTGAAAAAGATGGCTGGCATCTAGGGAAGAGCTATGTCGTCAGTCCTTTCTCAAACTGAAGGAAAATTGGAGCAGTCCAGATTGTAACCTGGATTGAGTTCCAGAAAACCAAAGTAGGCATGAGAAGGACTGTTTCCAAGTTTTCTCCTTGTGGTCCAGTCTAGTTTTCAGTCTGGTGATGGTCTTGGTGCAAGATGACTGTGCTGCCTGATGTTTTTAGTTTGGCGGTTATGGTGTATGTAAAGAATAAACTCTGCGGTTTATGTAAACATTCCAAGGTCTGATGCAAATCAGGCTCTTTGGAACGTGACATACAATCAATATGTGCTTTTTCCTATCCCAAGAATTACTTTCCCTCTGGTGTACCTCTGATATGTGCAGCATGGCCAAACGCCCCATCAACAAGACAAATAATGTACAGAAGGCCCCCGACCTGTACCTCAATCCCTAAAACCAACAGCACCCACTAACTGGCAGTGGCGTGACCAGAAATCATAAGCCTAGAGCGGTGGGGATACGAGGGAAGGACAGCCACCACATTCAGAATAATGTGGAATCTGATCCCATGAACCTCTATTGCCCAGCTGAGTAGGCCATTGTTTAGTGACTGTTTTGTTACACGATCATGAGTCTGCAAAGTCAGAATGAGCATGCACGTGTATATGGATAAAGCCAACCTTTTATGATTTTTTGCATTACAACACTTAAGTGTTAAAATTTGTGTAATGGGGATATATCGGGAGTATCTTTTTATTATATGACCTACATCGGACTAGTCCGTATGATAGTAATAACGTTAAAGCAGTATAGGGGGTGGGCGCTGGGGTTCAGTGTAATTCACACGTAGAAGGTCTAAAGAATTTCACTATAATATGATATGATAGGTTATTTATAACGCGCTTAATACCCAGAGGTATCTAAGCTCTGACCCCGGGGGTGAACCTGTGTTGCTCCGTGTCGTCTTGCTTCCAAGGGGAGCATGTTGCCACTGAGCTATCCTCCCGAGACTATAGAAAGCAAAAGGTGCAGTGAATTTAATACTGGAAGTGTAAAAGGCAAGAGGTGCCTTTCTCATTAGAAAAACCTGGCAATCCTATCCCTTTTTAGTTCAAAAATTATTGCATATAAACAAAGGAGCAGAGTTCAAAGTTCTTATAAGAAGAAGGGAGAAATATATCAAACAGAAGAAACTCAGGATTTAAAGAAAGCACAGTGATGTTAAGCTTGTTATATATCCAAGTTGCGTGTATCCGTGTGGCTGCAGCAGGTAGAACTCATTTATGCTGGAAACACTATCATGTTGGGATATTTGATCTGTACTGTAAAGAATGAGAGAATATTTACTAGCCTTTGAGCAAATGCAGATCGGACCTTCACAACAGTGCCACTCCATTGAAACCTCCTTCTCAATGTCCAGTTAAGGTCCTGCAATACACATCGATAGTTTTGCTGGAACCTTTTGTTACAAAGGTGAGGTTGACCTCCTTCCAGATTGTGAGTTCCAGTCCAGTAGTGATTTGTAGGGCTCCTAACCATTGCATGGTAACCTTTGCAATTGCTATGTTCCTTTCTTTGCTGCAACTAATTGATTCCATGACGGATGTCATATAGTTCAAGAAAATATATATTTTTTTAAGTCCATCTTCATTGCCGTTCCCAATCTGTATTCTGGAGCCAACTAATAATGGGTTTACTGGACATTCTAGTCAGTCGGTAGGATGATTTACCCTTGTCTGGCAAAAAACTAGTGAATGAAGGGCTCCATGACCCGATCAGATGTTGGCATTATGTAGTAACTGGACATAGGTCTTAATTGTTTAATGCTGCAGCAGGAAGTTCTTCAAAATGGAAATCTCCTTATTAATAAGCTCTAGGGGACGTAGCCTGAACACTAGCATCAAAGTCAATTGGGCTATGTAAACACAAGCATATAATGGCTCTGATGATCAGTGAGTAACAAAAATGTAACAAAATGGATATGTTTCCAATTCTAATCACGATATGATATGGCATTTGTAACGTGACTACACACAAGTGTTTCAAGGCTCGACGAGGCAAGGAAGGGGGAACAGAGGGAGGACCGTGACAAAACTCTTACTAGGCCAAGTGACATTGAGATCGCGCAAGTGCAGTGGAGGGGAAAGGGGAAAGGGGAAAGGGGAGGGGGCAGTGCTGTACATGGGATCAAAACAATAACCAGAAGTGCTGCCAGCAAGTGGCAGGTGCAAGGGTAAGTGCAGACAGAAGGTGTCCAAAAGTGCAGGTAGGGGGACTGTAGGGTTACAGATGCAGACCCAAGTGCAAGGGTTCCCGGGAGGCAGTGCAGGTGTGCAACTGGGTGGGCAGGGACCTGGGCCCGAATCAGAGGGTAGCCAGGTAACCAGTGCAGTATCAGACAGGAAATTGGCAGGGGAGCAGAAGAGAGAGGCCAGAAGCAAAGAGGAAGGTCTTGAGGTGCTTCCGCAACCGGAGACGGTTCTCCTCAAGTTTCGGAGAGGCAGGGAGGCTGTTCCAGAGGGAGTCCGCAGCCGAAGAAGGGGATCTACCACCAACTAGTTGCTTGGAGAAGTGACTGACCCTTAGGGAGTTGGAGGAACGAAGAGCTTGAGTAGGAAGGTATTTGCGAGGGAGTTGGAGGTATTGAGGACCCAGGCCCCAGAAGGCCTTGCTGACAATGTAGAGGGTCTTGAACTTAATCCTTACATCCACCGGCAGCCAATGCAGAGATTTCAGTGCTGGAGACATACGATCCCTGGGCTTGAGGCCAAGGACAAGTCTCACAGTCCTGTTCTGGTTAAGTTGTACGGGGCGGAGAGTAGAACTAGGCAGATTTAGAAAGGGGCTGTTGCAGTAGTCCAGCCTAGAGAGAACCAGAGCTCTAGAGACAGTGAGCTTCTGGGGGGAAGGAGAGGAAAGGAAGAATACCTCTGAGGAGGTGCAGTTGGTAGTTTGACTTCTTGGAGACGTTTGTGATGTGAGGAGAAAGGGATAGTGTGGGGTCGAAGAGGACCCTGAGGTTCTTAGCCTCACGGGGGTGGGGGGCAGGAAGAGGGCAAAGGGAGGTCAGCCAGAGAGTGACAGGAAAGGAGGGTGCAGGTGTGCGGATGAGGAGAATCTCCATCTTACTGGCATTAAGGCAGAGATGCATGTTCATAGATGCAGAAAAAACAAGGATCAATATCTAATCAATAGAAATCAATAGAAATCCCACAAGTAAATCATTTTTCATGTATATTTTAACACGGTTACAAAAAAGTCAGTATATTACCAACACATGTACATAACCTTATCATAACTCGGGCACTACATGTGTTACTGCATTAATCTCCGTTACTGTCTCTTTACTGCCATATTTTTATCTCTGTTGCTCCCTTGCTCACTCTCACTGCTGCTGCAGAAGGAGGCACAAATGCAAATCTAGCTTCCAAATGAGAAGCAGCTATAACATTGTATCCAGTCCATATGACCATTCATTATTTACATGTCTTGTACAGCTTTACTAATTTATGCAAATTCCCAGACACATAGAGTTAATGTCAGATATATTTTGTTGCACCATCTGGCTTAGGGAGCCATTGTTTGCTCTTGGTAGCTGTTATTAATCTTATCAGGCTCTTCCATGCCCTATCCCGGGGTTAAATAGCTCACAGCAATTTTGAACCCTGCCCTTATGGAGGAACTAAAGCAGGTTCACTGAAAAGCCGAAGTGCTCCCTCAGCTGCAGCAAACGTCTGAAGGGCTGCTTCTGGGCTGGCTGGTGAAGCAGAATCAGGGGGTCAAGTCCTCAAAAATAAAAAGGTTTGGGACTCATTAACCTACCAATTGAATGTGGTGCCACCAGAAATTAGCATATCAAGGTGCCTTCTGAAAAAAGAACCCTCGACTTGAGCCCTGAGTGGAATGCGTGGTATCCTGTTTGATGCAGTACCCCAACCTGCACATGCTCAATAGCCCTGCAAGGCTGTGGGTGTTTTGCTTCCCTTTCATGGCTCATTGGACCTGCAGGATGGGACATTGTATTGCCATATTTGCTAGGGGGCTCTTTGCAACTCCTTTCAGTTGTTGGTCTGTACTAAACACTAGCGTTCATTTCCCTCCTGCAGGAACCAGCATTAAGGGAGAGGTGTTGATTGGTGCCTCCCACTTCCTTCTGCCTGCAGAATGCAAGGGGTGAGACATCCTAGAGGTTTCGAGGCACCACACAGGGGCGTCCTGATGCAGTCGATGGAGTTAAGTGAGGAAGTAAACCTTTGTGTGAAAGCATACCTGAAGATGATAGGTTTTATGAAATTTGGTATTCTTGGCTAACTTTGAAACCGATCTGCAAGACAAATAGTTATAGGGTAATGCTGGCATACATTGTCACAGCATACAAATATGTTCTTACAATGCCAGCACTGCGTTATTAGGGACATGAACATGTGTGTCCTTACTGTTCACTACTGGCCCCCTGGCCACAGTGAACATGAATGGGTATTAATTCTGGTATTAATGGTCCCAGTGTACAGGAGTCTTTTCTTGCAGTGACACTACTGTATATATTGGCATAGCCAACTGTCAGGTTCCTACTTTACACTGTCAGGTTTCCATATTACAGTTCACAAAAACACTCAAGTTGTAGGTGTAGGAGTAGTGATCAGTTTTAGATTAAGGTAGGGTGCTGGGAATGAGTCTTGTTTCTGGGTTATTAATTGGCTATGTGATATTCTTCCTTAATGTTTCTGTCAGGAAGCCTTTGTTTCCCTAGGGCAAGATGGAGGCACAGCTCAGCAGCATTGATTGGCTGGAGCTGGAGGTGAGGTAGTTTGGAATTCTTTTAAGAATTCTAAACTGCCTTTCATTCTAGTAATCATTGAAGCAGGTCGGTTATTACAGCTCCAGCAACTAGAGACATTTATCTTTTAAAACCTAAGTACCTGAAACCTAAAGAAGTAATCCATAGACTTGTAATCCAGTGAAGCAGCAAGAGACTACACTGCCATCCCTAGGAAGAAGAGAAGTCTGTTCAGCAACAAAGAAGAAGAAAGCTAAGTGAACGTTTTGTTTCAGTATTTACTAAGAAGAGGAAAAGACCAGTATATTCTTCAATGTAAAACAAATTGATGTTTCTAGTTTTAATCAGTTTGCTAGTAGCAGCATAATGAATCCACGCACAACTAACTAACCCGTTTGAGCAGGTAACAGCGAGCGTCGTCTCGTTCAGTCTTTCTAATGCAGACGGCATTGCGTGCAATTGTAAAAGTTACTCGTTTTGCATTTTGTTCCGCAGTTAACTTACTAACAAGGCGCGTGGTCAGAGGCAGTCGTGTCGTGTAATGGGAACCTTTGAAATCTGTTTGCTATCGGTTAACATTAACCCAGAATTTTTTCGTTCGGGTTTCGTATAAGAAACTCGTCGGCTTTCGCTTTCGAGGAAAGGACCCTCGCCCGTAAGCGTAAATGCCCCGCACCTCATCGTCTGAGGGAATTTGAATCAGAATTTTAACAGCTGATTTCACGACGAGCTGGCAGTAATGTTGTGAGAAATTGTTTGTTTAAAGAATATAATTCAGAAGAAGTTTAAGGGTGAAAAGACAAGTGAGCAAATCACCAGAGCAAGTAAAAGACGACATGATCAGGCGCATACGTGCAACTGGAACTCTATGTCCTTTAACAGAGACTTGAAACTGTTTCATGGGCTAAAGAACATACAGCTTGCATAACTTTCATGAGTGAAGCTACACACCGTATTGCAGCGGTAACCTCACGCAATCTTCTAGAAAGCATCAGAAAGACTTTTCAGTAAAGATTGTTAATAGTTGCCAATGAAAAAAGAAGTTAATCAATTAAGCTATAAAGTTAATGGTAGCCAGTTATAGACTTTAGTAGTTAAGTAGAAATAAGGAAGTAAGCAATCAGAAAACTTGAGGAAAAAGAAAAAAGAATACAAAGAGACTTTAAAGAATACCGCAGCAACAGTTCCAATAAACAAAAACCTATCAAGAAGAAAGCATAGGCAGCAGGTATTTAAGGGAAGTGGGTGGCAAAAGAAGTTTGTTCTTTTGCAATAAGTGGCAAAGCAGGTTGTAACTTGTTGCAACTACCTTTTTAGATCTTCACAGAACCATCCAGTCCCGTTCAAGATGGTGGCAGTGGGTTTGCCAGGTTGATAGTTATCTCTGTACAGAGACTGTTGGGCAGGCAGACTTGTGGGGGGGGGGGTCTGGTTGGCCACCGTCACTCCTGCAGGAAATCTCAAGCTGGACCTGATAGAATGAAATGCCCACGTATCTAATCCTGCCTGAGTGAGGATGGACCCAGAGTCAGAGTTCAGTTTGGGTGCTTTAGGAAAGATGTTGATGGAAATAAAGGAGGATTTAAAGGTAGCAAGGAATGAGACTTTACCTCTGGGAGTTAAGATGGATGAATTAAGTCATTTTGTGCATAAATCCAAGGTTCCAGGTCCATCAAAGATGAGCAAGGAGTTGAACAGTGACCCGCCCATTTTGTATCCGGAGGGAGGAGTTGAGGGGCAGACACGTGCGTCTGAGGAAACTAAAAAGATACATTTCATTCCCGGAATATCTTTAGTTTCCACCCCATTGGCACCTCCAGAAAGATTTGGTGGTGATTTTAGGAAATTTAAATCTTTCTTAATGCAGTGTGAATTACACTTTTTGTGCAGGCCAGAGTCTTTTTCCACAGGAACCTCCAAGGTGGCGTTCCTGATTTCATATCTTACGGTGGAGGCGGCTGCTTGGTTGGTTCCTTTGGTGGAAAGGGGAGCAACAGAGTTACACAGTTGGACAGAGTTTAAGTTTGAGTTTCAGTAAAATGTTTGACAGGGGAACATCATCCCAGAATGTAGACGGAGTTATTGGGAGTTATGTCAGGGAAGTAGGGAGCTGGTAGCCTTTATAAATCAGTTCTGAGCCTTAGTTCAGGAAAGTGGGTGGCCTGAGGAGAAGAGAGCGTCTCTATTTTACCTAGGATTATGAGAAGATTTAAAGGACGCTTTGGCAACTATTGTAGAGAGACCAACTGCTAGCGAAGATTTAATCTCCTTAGTTATCCTGTTAGACATTAGATTAACTGAAAGGAGGACAGAAAAGAGGAATTTTTCTAAAGGTCGAGTTTTGAGTAGGAGTGAACGACCCAAGGTTGATCAGACTGGGAAGGAAGTAAGGGGTCCTGTTGTCCAAGGAAGAGAAAGACGGGAGGCGTAAGGAGAAGTTGTGTTTGTACTGTGGGGATAGAAACTCACTTCGTGGGAAGATGTCCATGCACGCCTAAGCGATTTCCGCCATTCGCTGGAAGAGGACAGATGGTGGCAAATACCATTCAGACAGCGTTGCCAGATATCACTCTCAACGTATCCTTGATTTGGGAAGGTAAGCTTAGATGTGGAAGTCCATGTGTGATTGATTCGGGAGCAACTGGGAATTTTATGGATCTTACAATAGCAAAGAAATTGAGAGTGCCTCTAGCTAGAAAGGGATTTCCTGAGCAAGTGAGGGCAGTGAATGATACACAACTGACATCGGGATTGATAACGCAAATTACTAATGTTTTGAGGATTAGGATTGGTGAAGGGCATGGAGAGGATATAGTCTTCAAGTTAATTGATGCACCACAATTACAGATTATTTTAGGAATGCCTGCGCTTATCCTACACAGTCCCGTGATAGATTTGGGTAAAAGAACTGTGGAATTTCAGTCTTAGTTTTGTAGAGAACAATGTTCTTTTGAGGAGCAGGAATGGGAACAGGGGGAGGTGTCAGAGGTTCAGGGGTTGTGTTTGGCTGCATGAATTGTCAGGGAGCATATCGTAGGGGCTATGTCTGGAGTTTTGCAAGAAAATCATCAGGAATGCCGGGATGTGTTTGACAAGCAGGAAGCGTGTGAATTACCCCCTCATCGGCCGCATGACTTTAAAATAGATCTGAAGGGTGGAGCGCCAATTCCTTGTGATCTAAATGTATGCACTGACTGAGAAAGAAAATGAACATTTGAAGGAGTACTTGGAGGAGAATCTCGCAAAGGGCTTTATTCGACATTCGCAGTCACCCACAGTCTCGCCCTTATTTTTTTTGTGCCAAAAAAGGATAAGACATTAAGGACATGTATTGACTATAGGGCCTTAAATAGAATTACTATCAAGAATCGCTATCCCCCGTCATTGATTTTGGTCATGCTTGATAGAATTCAAGGAGCCAAAATATTTACCAAGTTAGATCTTAGAGGGGCCTATCATCTCGTGGGAATTCGAGAAGGTGACGAGTGGAAGACTGCGTTTAGGACACGCTACGGACTGTTCAAATATCAAGTCATGCCATTTGGTCTCTGTAATGCTCTGGCAGCGTTTACATTTTTCATCAATCAAGTACTTGTTACGGTCACCTGGTCTCTGCGGCGGCGTTGGGGCATGGTTGGAGCCCTCCATCGACTTGGCAATCCCCTGTATCTGTTTTCTTTCCCAGCTGCTGCGGAATATGTTGCTCTGGATGCTGCTATTGCCCCTTAGAGAAGAGGAGAGGCAATGAAGATGGCGCGGAGGTGTTAAGAATTCCCCCACCCCTTTCATGCCAAAACGGAGTGAGTAAGAGCCTTCCCATGCAAGCTCACCTGTTATTTTGTAATGCTGGGCTCTCCGTCCTGCTTCCTTCAGCAGGGGCGCGTAGAATGGGCCTAGTTGCTTCACTGGTCCGCGAGTGGCGATCCAGACCGGCTGTGACCAATCCACTTGGAGGGTAAGTCTTTGGTTATAGTTATTGTTCGTTTTTCAATAATGTATTTAACAATGAGTCTTGGCTTGATGGTAAGTAATAATGATGTCTTGCAATGTCTCTGCTCTTCCCTAGGTGTGAAGATGATAGATCTGGAGCGGAACCTGGAATTCCCCTAAGGATGATGGACTCTCAAGGTCAACAGGCCGTTATAATGGAAGTCAAGACTCGGGTATGATGCGGCCAAGAGTTTGCTATTATGAGGTTCTAACCTGTTGTGTTCTTTTCCCCTTGCAGGAGCGATCCAACGGCGTGGAGCACAGTCCGGATGCTTGAAGACAGATCAGCTGCTCCGTATGAAGATACTGTGTTGAAGCGTAGAAGAAGCAAAGACTCCCGCGTCGCTGGAAGTCCGAATCGGGTGAGAAAAGGCCCCGACTCAGATGGAATGCTGGTAGGGTGTGCGCACAGCGATGGAGTGGCTGGAATCCGGTGAGCGCGCCTTCAGTGATGGAGCGGCTGGAATCAGGTAGGTGCGCCCCAGCGATGGAGCGGCTGGGATCAGGTAGGTGCGTCTTCAGCGATGGAGCAGCTGGGATCAGGTAGGTGCGCCTCAGCGATGGAGCGGCTGGGATCAGGTAGGTAAGATGATCTTCAGAGGATGGAGTAACTGGAATCAAGGTAAAGAACAGCGGTAAGGGTCACGCTGCAAAGCAGAGTAACGCAAAGCGAGGGCATGTGGTTGGGCTGGCCTTTATATAGGCTGGCTCCGGCCCCTCCCTTTAGCCACACCTTGTGGCTCCACCTTGCCCCACCCAAGGACTCCAGCACGTGCCTCCCAATGCTGTTCTATGGCCACGCCCGGCCCTGATGCACGTGCCTTAGGCACAGAGTGTGCAAAGCACACATTTCCATGAGCCTGGCGCCAGGGCTGGGTCCATGTGGACCCTGGGGGGATGGCCACGACAGTACTTTATTTTTAGATGTCTTTGTGGTAGTCTACATAGATGATATTTTGATTATTTTTTTTTCTAAAGAACTGAATCAACATGAGAAACATGTCAAGAAGGTATTAGTCAAATTGAGGGAAAATCATCTGTTTGCGAAACTTGAGAAAAGTCAGTTTCATACTGATCGTGTGGAGTTTTTTCGGATTTGTGCTTTCTCCTGAGGGACTTGAGATGGATTCAACCAAGATAAAAGCTGTGAAAGACTGGCCTCAACCCACGACAGTGAAAGATCTACAGAGTTTTATTGGTTTTGCAAATCTTTATCGCAGGTTCATTCAGAAATGTTCACAAGTTGTTACTCCAATTACCAGGCTGCTGAAGAAGGGTGTAAAATTTGAATGGAGTGCGGAAGCGGAGAAGGCATTTCAGTTTTTGAAGGAGAAGTTTGTGACTGGAACTATCTTGCTGCCTCCTGATGTTGATCAGCCTTTCTTCCTGGAAGCGGACGCTTCGGATTGTGCTATGGGAGCGGTGTAACAGCAAGCGTCGTTTTGTTCAGTCTTTCTAATGCAGACGGCATCGCACGCAAGTGTAAAAGTTACTTGTTTTGCATTTTGTTCCACAGTTAACTTGCTAACAAGGGGCGCGGTCAGAGGCAGTCGTGTCATGTAATATGAACCTTTGAAATCTGTTTGCTATCGGTTAACATTAACCAAGAGTTTATTCGTTCGGGTTTCGTATAAGAGGAAAGGGCCCTCGGCCGTAAGCGTACGTACCGCGTGTCTCATCCTGTGAGGGAATTAGAATCGGAATTCTAACAGCTGATTTTGCGATGAGCCAGCGGTAACGGTGTGAGAAATTGTTTGTTTTAAAGAATACAATTCAGAAGAAGTTTAAGGGTTAAAAGACGGAGCGGACTCGCGCACAGCAAGTGAACAAATCACTAGAGCAAGTAAATGACGGTGTGATCAGGCGCATACGTGCAACTGGAACTCTGTCCTTTAACGGAGACTTGAAACTGTTTCATGAGCTAAAGAACATACAGCTCGCATAACTTTCATGAGTGAAGTTACACACAGTATTGCAGTGCGAACCTCGAACAGTCTTCTAGAAAGCATCAGAAAGACTTTTCAGTAAAGATTGTTAATAGTTGGCAAGGAAAAAAGAAGTTAATAAATTAAGCTATAAAGTTAACGCTAGCCAGTTATAGACTTTAGTGGTTAAGTAGAAATAAGTAAGTAAGCAATCAGAAAACTTGAGGAAAAAGAATACAAAGAGACTTTCAAGAATACTGCAGCAACAGTTTGAATAAACAAGAGCCTATCAGCAAGAAAGCAAAGGCAGCAGGTATTTAAGGGAAGTAGGTGGCAAAATAAGTTTTAGTTCTTCGCAACAAGTGGCAGAGCAGGTTGTAACTTGTTGCAATTACCTTTTTAGAGCTTCACAGAACCGTCCAGTTGAAGAAGGTGGCAGTGGGTGCAAGAGAAGATCAGTGTTAGTTATTTTCGCCACTTCCCCTTTCCCCTTGGTTTTGCCAGCTGGATAGTTATTTCTGTACAGAGACTGTTGGGTAGGCAGTCTTGGAGGGGCATGGGGGTGTCTGATGGCCCATCATAACTCCTGCAGGAAATCTCAAGCTGGACCCGATACCAACATGGCAATGTCTGCTGACATTAGCAATATTGGGCGGAGCAATAAGAGTTTTTGCATTGATATTATGGCTAAATATTGGCACAGCCAGCATGCCTTTTGCCGTCTGACAATGTCAACACAGCATTATTGGGTATGTTATCTTCAGTTTTCATAAAGTGGCAATACTGGCACCGCCAGCATGAGTATTTTACATTGGTATCACTGGTATTGTTAGGGCAAAGACATCATAGGAAAATGTGTCTGTACTGTTAGTGACCTGCCATACATTGGATTGTACGTTTAACCCCTTGAGAAACTGGGGAGCAATTGCTGCGCTCGATTGCTCTCACTCTTTTGTGGGAAATATTTACAATGCACGCCCTCCAGTGGGAAAAAATTGTCAGTCAGTGACTTCTACCCCAGTGGTAAACATTTTATCTTCTGTAAGGGTGCATGAGTACGAATATGACAGTGTTGCCATGTTTGTTGGCAAAGACTTGTTTGTATAAATGTAAAAGAAAAGGAAAAAACGATCTTGCCCCATTCCTGTGAGGGTTGTCCTACCTCAACAAAAATACTGTAATCTGTAAGGATGTCCAGTGAAGTAAAATGTCCACCATCCTGTTTCTAAACCTATTTCCATCCCTTACACTCATAAGTGCAGAGAGGGGACTGTAGGGTCACAGATACAGACCACAAGTGCTGGAGAAGCCATGAAGCAGTGCAAGGTGCAACTGGACAGGCAGGGACCTGGGACCAAATTCAAAGGGTGGCCAGATGACCAGTGCATGACAGACGAGTCTGAGCAAGGGAGAGGAAGAGAAAAAGCTGAATCGAAGAGGAAGGTATTGAGTTGCTTCTGTAACCGAAGATGGTTCTGCTGAAGTTTGAGAGAGGCAGGGAGGCTGTTCGAGAGGGAGACCCCAGCTGAGTGAGGAGGGAGGAGGGAGGAGGGAGGAGGGAGCAGGGAGCAGGGAGGAGGGAGCAGGGAGGAGGGAGGAGGGAGGAAGGAGGAAGGAGGAAGAAGGAAGAAGGAAGGAGGAGGGAGGAAGGAGGAGGGAGGAGGGAGGAGGGAGGAGGGAGGAGGGGGAAGGGGCAGCGATAGAGGAGGCAGAGGAGCCAGAGAGGGGAAAGAAGGGACAGCAGGAGAAGAAAGGAAGTTCATAAAGCATGGGAAGCATCTATCAAAAAGGATGCGGTTGGCCTGAGGGCCTTGGACCAAGACGGTGCATTTTAAGTAAACCACCATTAATGGGTGAAGAGGAAAAATGAGAAAGAACACAGACCATATGGAGGGTCCGTTGGTGTGGAGAGGGAACAAGCAAGAGGATGTCGGTAAGGGTCTGTCTGGAGGAAGCACTAGTGTAGATATCGGCGATAGGTAGGCCTGTGCTGGAGACCAGGATATCTTTTAAATTTCTTCCTGCCAGATTTAGTGAGAAGGATAGGATGGTCGTTAGAAAAACAGTTGGAGAAGATGGGAGAGACGGAGAGCACCATAGAGGGTGCGCAGGGCAGAGTGGGGGGGAAAGGGGTAGTGGAGAGTGGAGGGGTGAGCTAGGGTGCAGGCAGGAGAGGGGAGAAACACTAGGATGGGGCAGGGGGACAGAAGGAGGAGGGGCACACAGCGGACAGAACAATGAACAAAACTCAGATGCAGAATATAGACAAGTTAGTTGCCAAAGGAACTTGGGGGCAAGGAATAGGCACAGCAAGGATGCCGGTGATACAATGTATGCAAAACAAATAGGAGAAATAAACGCCAATAGAAAAAACAGAACAACCAGGGAAAAGCAGAACGATCAACCAGGGAACCTAGAAGAAGGAATGCACAGTAGGGATGAAGGCAATACAGTGACGCAAACAACCAGGAGAAACACAAACGCCTAAGAAAGAGCAATCAGCCAGGGAACCTAGGAAAAGAATGTAGGGATGCAGGCAGTACAGTGTAAGCAAGCAACCATGGATGGTGAACAACACAAGGCTAGAAAACCTACCAACGGAACCTAGAGCAAAAGCATGCAGCAACAATGGAGAATAAAATCACAAAAGTACACACTAGGTCAGGAGAAGCGGGAAGTAGAGGCGGGGGGGGCCCACAGGGGATGCAGAGGGCGCAATGGAGAAGGCCTAGAGTTGCGCAGGAGCCCATGCAATCAAGGATTGCGAGGGAATGCACATGGCCCAAGACGTGAGGGAGCCACGTGATCAAGGAATGCAAGGGAACGGACACCGCCCAGGTCGCGAGAGGGCAACACAGGCAAAGATTGCAAGGGAGTGCACGCTGTTTAAGATGAGCGGGAGGAAGCGCGGCCTAGGGTGCAAGTCAGCGCACACGATCGGGGATTGTGAGGGTGCAAAGTGATTTGGGGTTCATGGGGGTCAGGAGCAAGTGTAGTAGGGGGCAGGAGGGCCTAAGATGAGCTGGGGAGCAAACACGGCCTAGGGTGCGAGTGAGCGCACGTAATCGGGGATTGCAAGGGTGCAAAGTGAGCAGAGGGGCCAAGGATGGGTCACGGCGGAAACAACAATGCGAGTGCAAGAGAAGGGGCACCAGGTCAGAGGGTTTATGTGGAGTAAGCAAGCTAAAACTCTTCCTGCAACTTCTTACCTGGCGGCCGCAAACAGGAGGGTGAGTCTTCTGCACACAGTCATACGCTGCATCCCGTTCCCCACCAAACACCCATGTCTCTGAACACTGTAGCCTTGTCCTGCGAGGGCTTTAAAAAGTTCTTGATCTTAACTGTTCTTCCAAACTTCTACAAAACACAGGTCCCAAGTATCATGGGAGGAGGATTCTTTCCCTGTTCTTTCCCCAGCTCACAACTGTAGTGCCAAGCCTGGTTCACTATCCTGTAAGCCTTGACCGTAGACTTAGACTATCTTTTCACAAACACAGTTCCTAATGCCAGGAGGGGGGAGGGGGGAAGGGGAAGTCTCTTCCCCTGTTCTTTAGCCACCTAATAAATGTATCATCAAATCTGGTTCACTGTCCTACCAGAGACTATCGATTTAGAATTCCAGAAAGTGTTTCTCCTTTTAGTAATGGCCCTCCATCCCATGTTTTAGTTTCTTGCACCTTCTTTTCAGTCTTACTCAGGTCCCAGACCCCTTTTGGCTATCTTGGGATCCTCCCGACTTGTCATGCAGCTTGTTTCTCCTTGGTGTGGGTCCCAGACTCTTTACATTGTTTTGGGATCTCCCTGACTCGCTCAGGGCCCCAGCCCCTTGACTACTTGTGTGGGGCCTTGACCCTGGTGTGTTTTGAACAGATCTGGTGTACTCTCCTGCCAGGTATTGTTCCACATAGGATATTTCGTAAGGTTGCTTTTACATTGTATTGTTGTTTCTCTATCCCTTTCTGCTTCTTGGGGAAATGTGTCTGGCGCCCTACGCGTCCCACCAGCTGGCACAACCATTTCCCTACCTTTTGTGAATTGTTGCTGCGGTCTCCGGTCTGTCCTGGGAGTGGAGCGGGGCTTCTGTACTGCGTTCGGCATCCTGCTTTCAGAGGCTCTGCAGCGTTGGGATTTCTCTCTCGTCCTCGGCTGCGCGCCTTCTGCTTGTTCTGGCTTCGCCGGTCGGGTTCTCGCTTTCCCCGTTACTGGACAGGCTCCTGTACAGCCGAGCCACTGGAGACACTCTACGCTCCCCGATAGCGTCTCCTTCGATTCTCCTCTGGTCCCTCTCCACAAAACCGACCTCGCTCCTCCAGGACTTGCTTGACAAGGTACCCAGTCCTTCCTTGCTTTTTATTACCGGGGCTGCCTCTAATAGACGGTACCACGTGTGTTGGTTCCTCAGTGGGTTTTTGCCTCCTTGTCTGATCTTCCTTGTCTCAGTGATGGTATGTACTCCACCTAGGTAAGCCTCACTCTTCCACGTTCCAGTATGGTCTGTATGAATGAAGCCCTCTACTCTACAGAGATGCATAGATGTGTGGGGGACCACTGGGGATTGAGCGGAGGAGAGGAAGAAGGGGACAGAAATGGAGGGGGTGAATACCATGTTCTCCCAAGGCTATAGTTCCTGGTCCAATGGAGGGCTTGCCTGCTGAGATCCACTCGCTCAGTACCACCCCCAGGGGGACTATCGGGTAGAGGCCTCACGTCCCTGGCCTCGTGTGGGGGCCTCGCCCTGCCCCATGGGAGCAGTGACAGTACCCTGGGATTCATTCCATTCCTGAAAGATTACATTGTCTCCACAAATGCAGAATTAATCTCACATTAGTTGAACAATCTTCAGGAACAAAGAGCCTCCCCTAATAAAGCAATACACCCCCCTTTGTCACAAGCAGATGTGTTTGCCTCTCTTTCTGGTCCTCCCTCTCATTTCATGGTACTTGCATTGTGTCTCTTTCCAGATAACGACGTTGTTTCCAGTTTGCCTCTTCAGATGTCACTCTACTTCAATGCCTTCTATTTCCCATTCTGGTGGGTGTGTGATGTCGTCATGCTCCAGCTCAAGGTAAGTGATAGATCTGCTTAAACCGTTATTTGGTTAGCTGGATGCTGCAGGCCAGTTTGAAGTGTCTTTTGCAGAACTCTGTGTGGAATCCTTGATATATAAACTAAGTCTGTTGCAGTTCAAGGTGGCGCTATATTGACAGTTCTAGATGCTTGTGCTACCAGTGTTGTAATATCAGAGGGGGGTGCCGGTCAGGATTGAGAAGCTTTGTCAGAGCTGTGTATCCCATCGCTTTTGGAAAAGCAGGGCATCGTGCACATCAGTTTTTATATGTTTCGCCAGAGCTCTGTCGCTCAAACGTACAATGACTGGTGGATGTTAGAAGTGTGGTGTCTCCTGTTTGTGGGTCTCGATGTTGGATTGGTGTGTTAACAGAGCTCTGTGTTTCCTGTACTGGAATAGCAAAAGTGCTGTTGGTTAGGAATATCAAATCAGATTCACACTGAGATTCTTCAGTAGAGCTATTTGTGATTTCCATTGCTGGATTTCTATGGTCACGCTTGAGGTTCACCAGCAGAGCTCATTGACAAATGTCTGTGTTAATCTTAGTATTGGTCTACAATGACATGTTTTCTTTAGGATTGAGGGACATTGGCAGAGTTTTGAAAGCACGATTTAATGCATTTCCGAATTTGGAGGCTAGTGGCTGAGAGTCGAGTGTGAATGGACTATTGGAGACAAAACTTGACACAGGCAGAGATCTAGGTTAACATATGATGCTGAAGTGTACAGGGATCTTTTCTGGAAATGAGATCATAATGTGACTTGTCTTTCTTTTTCCCTGTCCTTCAGTACTCCATCATTGCTGATTACTACAAATTTATTTTGGTGACCATTTTGATCTTGGTGTCCCTGATTGAGGCGATACGACTATACTTGGGGTACACTGGTAATCTTCAGGAGAAGGTATGGTGTTAAATCTACCAAAACTCTTTCTAGCATTACTCCCATGTTCATATTTTTAGATTTGTTCTTTACAAGTAGTGCATTAAGTCAGTTTAGTTTTCAAAAAAACATTTCTGCCAGTTTAATTAAAAACACTCTGGTGAAAAAGGCACTTGACCCATCAGTATGCATTTATTTTATGAGCTATCTTCTCTGACCGAGTGAAATCAGTCAGATAGCTCAGAGGGTTCTGTGCTTGCTAATTAGATCTTTGCAGGGGTACCAAGCTTTAAGTGTAACCGAGCGGTCCGGGGGAGGGGAAAAGCCTTTGATTGCAAGCTTTGACCTTCCACTTTTGTTCTGGAAGCTGGACTTTATGAAGTGCTTGAACTGAATAGATTCCCTCTGATTGGCTGGGGGAGGCTAGTGGGAAGGGCGGGGGAGTTTTTGAGGGGGGTCATGTGTCCGATCTGGGCTTGACAAGCTGCAAGGATACTTTCTAGTCCTCAGTACATGGGAGGCTGGGGGGAATGGGTAGTCCTTTATGGAGTCAGCTGCATCTTGAATCTCACTTTAGTCTGCGTTTGTTGCTGGTGGGGCAGAGCTGTTTGCTTGTGTCCCTGTCTCTGGCTGGAGGGGTTCACTCATCTAAATTTTGTTTTGTGTACCTCTGTGCCAAACATGCTAGGGTATGTATCGAGTATTATTCCGGAGGCATGGAGCTTTAGAAAAAACGTTTCTTCTTTGTTTTCGGGTGATGTTGGTATCTTTCCCATTGCGTTTAATGGAGTGAGGGGCCACAGGTGATTTTTGTCTACCTTGTGTACCTTGTGCTGGCATAGTTGTGAGGGAGGCATGAGTTGTATTCTTCCCAATGTTCCTGGTAGTGCGGTAAGGAAGAGGGGGGGGGTTTGATTAGTGGGAATAAGGGACTATTGAACATGTAGTTCTTGTTGGTTTAACAGGTTTGGATGGCCTGACCAATGGTCTTGTGGATCTGGATTTCTACTTCCGATCAACGGGGACCCGATTTGGATTTATCTACGCCCCTCAAGGGTGAAGTTTTCGTCGAGTTATGCTTCTTTGAGGATTCCTGAAGTTTCTGTGCCTACCTCGCGGATGAGAAGAACATGGCCCAGGAGAAGGGAAGCTCGACTCCCGGCAAACTGTTCAGGATCTGCCCTGGATGCAACCTACAAAATAAATGTGTTCAAGGAGGACGAACATTCGAAATTCCTTTATTGCCTCCGTGAGGACAAAACGCACGTGGAGAAGGTCTGCGCGTTTTGCATGAACATGTCGGATCGGAATATGAGGGATCGTCGGACCCGTCTCTCCGACAGGCTGGAAGGCAAGAGCCCAGCAGGTGAGAAGAAGTCAGAGCGGTCTTCTAAATCCTGTGAGGGCGCCCCGGTGACGGGGGGCCCAACAGAAGGCAAAGCACAGCGAGTCCTCGGGCACCGGGAGCGCTGAACGGTCGGGCTCTTCGGCTGGCAGGCAGGGCGCACCTTCACCGACGCCATCAGCCGCGAGCCAACGCTCTGGCTCGGGGAAGAGAAAATCCGAGAACCCGGCTAAGCTTCTGGAGAGGCCCCGGTTGATCTCGAAGGATCGGGCCGAAGGGGAGTGAGGCTGTGACCCTCCCCCTAAGGTGAAGACCTCAAGCGCGCCCAAGGTGGTGAAGGCCTTGATCCCGGCCAAGGGCTCGATTGATGGAGTCGCTGCGGCACTGGCAAAGCCTGTGGAGGCTATCCCAGTGGAGGCGACCTCGGGGCCCAGAGTTTCCCTGCCTCCGCGGAGGGAATCCTCTTTTAAGCCTGTCAAGAAGACCCCCGTGAAAACCCTGGTGGAAAAAGAGGGTGGGCGGTAGCCGTGACGGACACAGACACAACCTCTGAGGAGGAACTGACCGAGAATTTGAAAGAGGCCTGGCCCCACGGGAGGGATCCCGACAAGGGGAACGACGAGAGCGAGGGTGGCGACGACGAGGTTCCTGTGGAGGAGGAACAACCGTCGCTCCCGGCACGCCCGTCACAACCCGAGCCACAAGACAACTCAGCGGCCATTTTGACAGCAATCCAAGCCTTATGCACGGAGATAAGGACGAGACTGCCCCTACCCCCGACGGATGACCCAGCTGAACCGGGTCCGTCGAGAAGCCCTCCAAACAAGAGGAGGAGGATTCATCCGGCTCCCCTTCAGCCCTCACGGCCTTCTCAGCCTTTGTTGCCCTCCCCGGTCCCGCGGGATGACACGGGAACAGACACGGCCACGACGGGGACGGATGATGACGGCGGCAACGACGGGACTGACCTCCCGTCTCCGATTTCTCGGGCGTCTCCTCCTGACAAAATTGGCTCCTTCCACGCCATGATTGCCAGGGCATCCGAGGTTTTTCAACTCTGCCCCGAAGAAAAGAAGGAAGGCTTCCTCTACCAATGGTGCGAGGCAAGAGGAAGACGGTCCTCGCGGTGCCGTTGCTGGATGATATCTGGGACGAGGGTCTTGCCCTCCTGAAGAACCCCTCCAGCACGACGCCTGCCAAAAGGGACTGGTACGAGAAGAAGTACCGGGTCCCCGACGGTGCCCCTTTGTGCCTTAGGGCACAACCGACCCCAGATTCGGTCGTCTCGGCAGCGGCCAAGAAGAAAGCGGGGGAGGGGGGCTTCGGTTTCAACTTCCCCACCGGACGGCGAGGGAAAGAAACTAGATGCCATGGGACGACGAGTCATCTCGTCGGTGGCGACGACGATTAAGGCGGCCAACGCCCTAGCCATTGTGGCCCGCTACGACAGTGAGTTGTGGTACAAGATTGCCCCCTGTTGGACTTCCTCCCGGACGACAAGAGGGTAGAGGCCCTGGCGATCCTACAGGAGGGTGAGGTGGTGTCGGACCACGCCATAACGGTGGCCACGGACATTGCCAACACCGGTTTCTGCCAGTTGGGCAACAGTGTTTGCCTTCGACGGCGGGAGTGCCTCAAGGCGACAGATTTCCGCCAAGACGTGCAAGCCAAGGTTTTAGACATGCCCTTCGACGTGAACAATCTGTTAAGAAAGACAGTGGATGAGTCACTGCAAGCCATCAAGACCGACACGGAGACAGCTCGGGCCTTGGGAGTTCTGCAGCAACGGCAGCCACCCTTTCAGAACTCCGGTGGCAAGCAAGGTGCCTCCATAGGATTCGGCGGCAGCTCCTCGACCTACCATCAGGCGACCCGCTCCTCGTCGCAAGAAGCCTACAGGGGACGAGGCAAGTCAGGTGGATCTCGCCGTCTTCGCCAGGGAGGCCAAGGCGCAAGGCTGCTTCCAAGCAAGACTGAACCGCTTGTTGCATCGGGCCCCCACCGAAGCACCAAGTTCGTCAGCGTGTGGGAGTCCATCTCCACCGACCGTTGGGTGCTGGATGTCCTGGCCCATGGGCACACTCTGGAATTTCTAAAGAAGTGCCCCCGAATTCCTCCCGTGGCCAGGAAGGAAAACCATGTCCCTCAACTGGTGTTAGAGATAAGGCCGATGCTCAAGAAAGGAGCCATCAAGCTTGTCCCAAAGAGGCTCCGGGGCTACGTAGTATACTCAAGATACTTCCTCGTCAGAAAGAAGACAGGAGGTTGGCGTCCCATCCTGGACTTGCGTCGGCTAAACAAATACATCAAGGCACAGAAGTTCCGGATGGTCACCGTCCAGTACGTGCTAGGCCAGCTGGAGGAAGGCGACTTCCTATCGTCGTTGGATTTGGTGGATGCGTACTTTCACTTCCCCATCCTAAAAGGACACCGAAGGTTTCTCAGGTTCGTAGTCCAAGGGCGGCACTACCAGTTCAAGGCCCTCCCATTCAGATTGAAGTCGGCGCCCAGGGTGTTCACCAAGTGCCTAGCACCAGTGGCGGCGCGGCTGCGCCTGCAGGGGATCCACGTCTACCCCTACCTGGACGACTGGCTCATCCGAGCGGGGACAAGGGAACTCGCCGTCAAACACACAGCAAAGACTTTCCGGCTGCTCACGGACCTGGGATTCTCCATCAACTTCCCCAAATCCCACCCGGTTCTGTCGCAGGTCGCGCTGTTTCTGGGAGCCAAGTTCGATACAGTAGCGCAGTTGGCCTTGCCGTCGGAGGAAAGAACGCAGGCCATCCTGGGCAAGGTACAGCGTCTGCTGGCCACGGACATGGCCAGAGTGAGGTCCATCAAGTCCCTTCTCGGGATGATGTCTTCTTGCATCTATTTGGTGCGCCTGTGCAGGGTTCGAATGCGTCCTCTGCAGGAGTTCCTCGACGCCCGTTGGATGCAAGCTACGGGCAACTTCGAGGACAAGATCTCGCTCGACAAAGTATTCCGCCAGGCAATTTGATGGTGGGGCACCCGTGCACATCTCGCAGCGGGCACATACTTTCAGACCCCAGCATACCAGGTGACGGTGACAACGGATGCCTCCCTAGAGGGGTGGGGAGTGCACACCGGAGACCTTCACGCGAGAGGCCTGTGGCTTCCGGAGGAGAGGCTGCTCCACATCAACATACTGGAGCTCCGAGCAGTGTTCTGGGCCCTCAAGTCATTCCTCCCGTCCCTCAAGGGCAAGGTGGTGAGGATCTACATCCGGAAGCAGGGAGGAACCAGATCCCCAGCCCTGTGCAAGGAAGCCCAGGATCTGTGGCACTGGGCCGTTGCCCAGGGGATGTTTCTGGTACCTTTTCATCTAGCAGGGATAAAAAACACCATTGCCGACTCACTCAACAGGGAGCTGCGCTCGTGCCACGAGTAGGTACTACGCCAGGATCAAGTGGATCAACTCTTCCGGTGATGGGGCAAGCCCCAAATCGACCTGTTCGCGACGGCGATGAACTCCCAAGTGCAAGAGGTTCACCAGCAGGTTCCCCCAGCCGAGGAGCATGGCGATGCGTTCTCGTTCCCCTGGGATGGCCTGTTCCTGTATGCGTTCCCGCCGTTGCTGCTCAGGCTCATCAACCAACTCAAGAGGTCCCGGTGCAGGATGATCCTCGTCGCACCAAGGTGGCCGAGACAGATATGGTTCCCGGACCTTCTGGACTTGTCAGTGTCCCCACCAGTCAAACTGTCGACGGACACAGATCTTCTCTCCGGAGAAGGAGGCGCCATTCTTAATCACGACCCTGGGTCACTGAACTTGCAGGCCTGGCTCCTGCAGCACTAGAATTTGGAGGGTACGATATCCCGGCTGACTGCAGAGAGGTTCTTGCAAAGGCCAGGGTGTCCTCAACTCTCAAGTGCTACGGACACAAGTGGAAGAGGTTCTCTGTCTGGTGCCGTGCACAGAAGATTAACCTTCTACGGATTACAGCCCCTCAAGTGCTAACGTACTTACTGTCGCCGGCCAAAGCTGAACTAGCTCACGCTTCCATCAAGATACATCTGGCAGCGATTTCCCGATACACCAGAACTGCAGGACGATCGTCTCTGTGGTCTCATCGCCTGGTGAAGGAGTTTATGAAAGGACTGTTCCGATCGTTCCCTCCGGTGAAGGCTCCAGCCCCGGCGTGGGAGCTCAATGTGGTGCTGACCAGGCTCATGGGCCCGCCATTCGAGCCCTTGTATTTGGCTCCGTTGAAGTTCCTGTCATGGAAGACCGCGTTCCTTGTGGCCATCACCTCTGCCCGATGCGTGGGAGAGATTCAGGCCCTTTCCTGCAAGCCTCCATACTTGACTTTCCACGAGACAAGGGTGGTGCTGAGGACGCACCCCTCCTTCATGCCCAAGGTGCTGTCGGACTTCCATCTCAACAAGCCCTTGGCGTTACCAGTCTTTTTCCCATCGCCTTCGTCGCCGGCCTAGAGGACTTTGCACTCGCTTGATGTAGCTAGAACGTTGAAGTTCTACGTGGACCGAACGAAGAGTTTTCGGAAGACATCACAGCTGTTTGTGAACTTTGGACCTGTGAACCAAGGGAAGGCTCTCTCGAAGGCTTCCATTTCCAGATGGCTCGCCGGCTGCATCATGCACTGTCATCGGTTGGCAAACCGACCGTTGCCCGGCCGTCCTAGAGCCCATTCGACCAGAGCGATCGCTGCTACCACGGCGTTCTTGTCTGGTGTGCCCCTGTGGACATCTGCAGGGCTGCTACGTGGAGGTCGACTCACACCTTCACAAGATTCTACTGCGTCGACCGGGATTCCAGGGAGGAGTCCAGAGTCGGCCATGCAGTGCTGCGCAACCTGTTCGCTTAAGGTGAGCCTGGTGAGGAGGTAAGAGATGCTTATTGTTGAGTTTTATGTAATGCTTAATGTTGACCCTTGCCACCTCCCGTGGTTGTGCATGTGTGTACTGCTATGTATTCTTATATTTATGAGCATGTGAATCCATGCCAGACCCCATGCTGGAGAAGGAACAAGTTACTTACCTGTAACTGTTGTTCTCCAGCATGGGTCTGGCATGGATTCACATGTGAACCCTTCCTCCTTCCCCTCTGCTGCTCTTCACTTGGTCATACTGCCACTTCACGTGCTACCAAATCTGAGGATGGCTGCCAGGGGCAGGGCTTAGGGAGAGGGCAGTCATTGACTGGGGGCAGTATGACCCAGAGACCAGTGATTGGTTACTACTAAGAAAGACAGATAAGAAATGAAACTGATACTGATTTTTTTCTTTACCGAGGATTCCCAGCCTGACAACGGGGAATATTCATGAGCATGTGAATCCAAGCCAGACCCATGCTGGAGAACAACAGTTACAGGTAAATAACTTGTTCCTTCTCAAGTGTGCTCCGAAAATGTTCATAGTTCAAAAATATAGCTGCAATAATTATACTGAAAATTCCGAAGAGCATTCTGCACCGTCCCGCAGTCTACATTAAATAAACAAGACTCCTACTACAATATAAATGGTGTTCCCACTACTTTATCTCCTGGCGGAAGCCTTCTGAATAGACTGCCATTTGAGAGCTGTAAATTAGAAGACCATTTCCTCTTCCGAAAACAGCCCTTCTATATTTTCAATGAAAGTGTCTCCATAACATTGATGGTCCTAATCTTTGTTTAAAGCACAGACTTAGCTCGAGAGCAGCAGAGCGCTGTACAGGGTGTGCGTAGCCAGCGTTTGGGCTGGCATTTCTTTCTCTTTTTTTAAAGTAATTTTAATTTTTCCAGTAATGCAGCAACCGATAACCAAACCCATCCCCGCTCCCCCCCACCCCCCAAGGCATTGTCGAAGGCCAGAACCATACAATATACACTTCTCTCCGCATGTGATCGCGCAGCCATGTGTTCATAACATGTCCAGAACACGCAATCTGTGTGGGCACCATTGAAACAAAGTCGCTGCATAATCCTCCTGCACCCTGTGTTACCCATTCCATAGCCAAAAAAATCCCAGACTTTTTGTAGCCAATCTTACTCGGTCGGAGGATCCCTGTACTTCCACCTGCAGGCGAGGAGGATCATAAACTCCTTCTTATGAGCCTTTGAATACAGTTAAACCTCCGGATCAGCAAGACCCAATAACCACTGCCGAACCTCCAACCTCTTAGTAGCTCAAAAAAAAGTCCTTCATATATGCTGTGATACCATCCCAGAAGGGCTTTAGGACCGGGCAACTCCACCAGACATGCACCCTCACCCCCCCCCCCATCCAAGCCACCCACCCTCTCCAACAGAAAGGTGACTAAGTAGAGAACATCTTATGTAATACAGCAGGGGTATAGTGCCACTGAAACATTGCTTTATACCAAGCTTCCCTGATCTCTTGGGAACACTCCCCCACAGAAGCTTCCAATGCTCCTTAGGTATTTCGCACTCTGTGTCCAATCCCATTTCTTCATACATGCCTGTTAGGGGACGAAACCTCACACATGATCATTTTGAATATGGAGGATAGCAATTCCTTCTCCCCAGAGTGGGTGGTTATGAACTTCTCACACTGTAAGCTCTCTAGAAGTTGCCTCCTTCACAGCAGGATTCCAGATCCAGTGCCAGACTGCACATAGCAGAGCCGTTCTCCTTCCCCTGCCCCAAGCCACCTTTTGCAATCCTCAAAGGGTCTAGCTATCAATCCTTCCATCATATCCCTCACCTTAAGAAATCCTGCTCTCTGCCACTGCCCGAATGCCCCACGTTTTATTCCTGGTGAAAACTCAGGATTTCCAAACAATGGGGTGAGTTGAGTAGAGAGATATCCATGAGACCAGCCTATCCCAAACATCTACATACTGTACTAAAAAGGTGCTAATTCCACACCAGATAGGTGGACACACCTACCACCTGCAAGAGTAAAGAGGGGTGGGGGGCATATTATAGGAGGAACAACACCGATACAAAGAGCCACCATCACCCTATTAAAGAAGACCTCACTGGGCAGGGCAGGAGATGACCTGTATTGTATGTACAGTCGGCCCAAGGGATTTTGATATAAATAGTACAAGATGGGTGGAGAAAAGATGTCTTTGGTAAACACATTGGGCACGAAAACCCCTAGGGCGGGCCCAATCTGGGAAACCCCGATCTGAAACACATGACCAACACTCTGGGGGCCAGGGTGGAGGAAGACCGAGCTCAAGCTGCTCGTCACAGGCAAATCGAAGTAGCTAGAACAACACTGTGTGATGTAATTACAGGGCAGTCAGCACCTACAGCAGTCACACTGGTTAGAGGGAAAATGGATCTGAGCCAGTGTACCAGTCAATGGCCACCAGTGCCCGTCAGCAGGTGGCTATGGGAGAGGGACACTGGACAAATTGGCGTTCCTGGGAGAACCAATCAGATGGTAAATCACGGTGTTGCCTTCAGAGTATCCACCACAGGCCTGGCAAAAGCCGTTATCTAGCAGGTGTCGCGTGAATGTCTCCTTTCCCACCAGAAGTAGGGTGTCTCGTTCTCAATGGTGTTAACCAATGGCAGAGTAAGTTCCGGCGGTCAGCACAAATGTTATTTTACCAATTGCAATTGGTGGGCTGAGAATCGATCTGGCGCCACATGGGGAGGTGACGTGTTGGGACCGTTTGCTCCATTCATATTTTACTAACATACATCCAGCACAAAGGCTATGACATAGACTAGCCAATGACATTTCTGGTAAACCTAAAAAATATGAACATTCTAAATTGCAAGCGTTTCGTCCAGACTGTTGTTTTTTATGGTATAAACTAATGTTCACAGTACATTCAGATGCCAGCTCTCATCGATCAGATCTATTCCACTGTTCTGTTTGATTTGTGCTTGCTCAGCTGTAATAAACAGCATTACTTCATGCCCGGTGTGTGCTCCTTTTTCGAGTACGTGTTTTTATGGTATAATCGGAAGCCCCCTGACTACATCAAGCTGTTAAATTTAACATTCAACGGTCTTTCGCCCCTATCCAGCCATAATATCTCCTCTGGGGGTCCGCGTAACAGCCCTATCCATTTCCATCCTAGACCTATCCTATCCCTCTGCGCCCTGATGCCTGCGGGGTTCTGGCGCAGTGTAAGTGCAAATAATAATAATCCCCAGAAAACCACTCCCGGATAACCCGAAGCTAAGCTGCTTCATAGTATTTGGTAAAATTAGGTAGTCCCAATCCTCCTCTGTTGCAAGGGGCCATAAGTGTAGTCAAAGCCACCAGAGGTCTTCTATTGCATTTGATATGCAATAGAAGACCTCTGGTGGCTTTGACTACACTTATGGCCTCGTTATTTCTCTATTCGATGCCCGGAAGAAGGAATTGGGAACCAGCAGAGGAAGAGCCTGAAAATAATAAAGCACTCTGTAAAATCACCATTTTAACTGTAGCTATGTGACTCAACCACGTGATACAGTGGGTTCAATTTTTCTAGCTCCGCCTTTACAGATGTTAGTAATGTGGGGAAATTAACCTCATACAGTAGGGATGGAGAGTGAGAAATCGAAACCCCTAGGTATCTAATGGACTCCACAGCCCGAGAAAAACGTCTGGTCTGTCCAGCTGCAGGGCAGACAGTCCGCATCCCACCTAACGGCAAGATTTCTGCTTTCTGCATATTTATTTCTAATCCCTGCTGTGGTGCCGAATTCCCCTAAAATGTTGCCTAACACCACCAAAGACGAGTCCGGATCTGTAAGCGCAACCAACGCAATATCGGCAAACGCAATGACTTTATGTGAAGCACTGCCAAAATCTATCCCCTTTACGCTCTCTGACATCCGGATCTTGGCTAGAGTGGCTCCAAATACAACGCGTAAAGGAGGGGAGGGGAGGGAGGGCAGAAAGTGAGCAACCTTGTTTGGTCCCCTGCATGAGGGGAATGCACCTAGGCAGTTGTCCTTTAATTGACAATCTCATGGGTGGGAACCTATTATTTGCTCTGACTATTTTGATAAAGTTAGGGGCAAACCCCATATGATCAAGCGTGTGGAAGAGAAAAGACCATTCCAAGCCAGACTGATCCGGCGCAACCAACTTGGAGAGAAATGGGGATATACGGTTTACCAACACCTTAGCAAATAACTTGGCATCAATGTTAATCAACACGATGGGTCTACAAGACACACAGTTTGCCGGGTCTTTCTGAGGTTTCAGGTAGATCACTACCATAGCCTCCTTCATGGAGGGAGTAAGGCCCCCAGATCCTTAAAATAAATAATGGGGTCAACCATGGGAGAAATGTAGCCATATATTTTGTTTATAGAAACTGTCTGGAAACCCGTCCGGGGCAGTTACTTGAGTGGGAAAGAATGAATTGCCCTTGCAACTTCTTCCTCAGATGTCTGCATGTCTGCATGCAATGTTTCTCTCTCTGCTGCAGTCCGATTAAGCAACAATAGGTCATTGGAAGAAATCATCCTGCAAGGGGGAAGCATGAACCACTGAGGTATTTAACTCCTCCTAAAAATCTGCAAATTAACCCACAATGGTGGCATCCTCGATGCCCATGGCCCCATCACTACTTGTAACCTTACAAATTCTCTGAGCTGCAGTGCGTACCGGCAACTGCCTAGCTATTAACCTGTCTGCCTTATTTGTGTGGACATAATACCTCTGCTTTCCTTATATCAAAGAAGACTCTGCACGATGCTTGCAAATTAGATCTAATTGACCCTGGATAGACCGCAGCTTCTTTTTGAAGCAGCCTTCGATTTCTTCTTTGTTATTGCTATCCTTGTTACCTGCAACTTCTCTTCCGACTCTTTCCAATGCACCCCACTCCTTATCCATCATCACTTTTGCAGCTCTAAGATCTCTTCAAATAACTGCCTTAAAGGATTCCATAAGTACGTCCCACCTAATCCCTGGCATCCCATTCTAAGAAATAGATTCTAGAAATGGACCCATGGACTTGTGAGAAATAGGTAAACCCTCTCTCACTCCCCATAATAACTCTCCACATATCCTGAGAGCCATAAAAATCGATCTTCTCCAGCAGGCGGCCCAAGGGGCCGAACCCGCCAGTCGATTGCCCGCGCGCTCCTATCTATACGCAAGTCCCATGCCAAATTAAAATCCACAGCTGACACGATCCCCCCCCACCACAACATTTTCCAACCGTGTCAAGACATGTCTTAAACCATACTGCCCCATATTGGGGGCATAGAGAGACACAAATAAATAGGGAACACCTTCAATGGGAGAATGTACCAAAACACATCGACCCTCTGGGCCAACCAACGGTTTCTGCACATGGATGTTTAATGTGTTCCCGAAGGCTATCGTAACCCTACATCTCTTATCGTGGGCATTAGCCTGAATCATCAGGGGAAAGGATTTCAGCCTGATTATTTGCCTATGCCTCTTTCTAATATGCGTTTCTTGAATCAGCAACACAAATGTGTTTTAGTGCTTCAGAAATGCCTCCAATTTCTTCCTCTTGATAGGGGAATTAATACCCCGATCATTATACGCCGGACACTTAAATGTTGCACGCTCTGACCTTGCCTATTCTGAGCCACCTCTTGTAAAAGGGCACCAAGCCAAAACTGCCTCTGACCAAATCCACCCAGAACCCCCCCCCCACCCCCAACAGCCCGGTTAGGGATTTGGTTCCCAATTATTCTGAGGAAGATCGATTTGCCTCCACCCCCCCCCTCACCCCCCAAAGCCATGAGACTCTCCCCATCCCGGGCAAAAAGATTCAGAGGGCAACTATCCCACTCAAACACGATCCCAGATGACAACATGGACAACAACATAGCTCCTTCAAACCCCCCAAGGCCTAGGGCCCAACATAAATAATGTTTCAACACCACCACCGGCCCCATCCAGCTTCCCCTTCCTCCAACAACACCCCCAATTGGCAACAGGAGACCCACAAAAATAGCATCTCAAACTCCTGAAAATACTCCCCACACCCAAGGAAAAACAAACTATGTGTGCCTCAAATGTCAGCATCTCTTCTCCTCCATGCGAAATTTGGCTCCATTCCCATGATTTGCTAGACTTCCGCATTGTGCGATGTTGCGGATTTGTGCCATCCTTCTCTTCATCAATCTGTAACAAAGACAGTCCTTCTTCAACAGTTGTGATACGCCTCAGCTTATCCTCCTACGTGAACAGGAGACCAAACGGGCATGTCCATTTATACCTGATATTTTTCTGGCATAGAAACCTCGTTGCTGGGCCCGTCCATCTTCTCTTAAGGAGAGTAGATTGTGCAAGATCCTGACATAGGACCTCTGCCCCATTATTGGTGACATGTCCCGCGGGCCATGCTGCCTGCAAGATTCGTTCCTTCTACTCGTATACTGTGAGTGCTGTGAAAACGTCCCTAGGACGCGCATCCGGTTCCGATCTTTTGGGCCCAACTCGGTGGATCCGCTTAATCCCGACCTCCTCTCTGGGAGAATCTGTCAGAAACTCCCCGAAACAGCTTTGAACAGTCTGCTTCAAGTCTTTATTCTGTATTGTCTCCGGGACCCCTTGAAGCCAAATATTGGATTGACGGGATCTGTTCTCCAAATCCTCCCATTGTATCTCAAGGTTATGTGTGAAGGCCGATGGCTGCTCCAAGGCTTCATCCGTATGTCTGATGTCGTCCACGAGCTCCTGATGTGCACGGTCAGTATTATCTATGTGCTCCTCAGGTTTCCCAATTTCCACCGTTGGCTCCGTCGTGGATTGTTTGATCTCCTCCTTGGTGAATTGAGTCTGAAAGGACAACTTTGTCTTTTCCTGCATATGATAATGTTAAAGGTATTTGTACCGTGCACTGTTGCCATTTGAATGGTCCCCAGGTGCTCTAGCGGATCTGAGAGCAAGGGTGTGTAAAAAAGGGCTGTAGTAGGGGGAGGGTTAGTAGGGTGTAGTGAGAATAGGAAAGTGAGAGTTGTGATGTCCTGTTGGCAGCTTCAGTTCGGTTTGCACCGTTCGCTGAGGTTACGTGAGGTTTTTGGGTCAATGTGAATGCCCATGTGCTGTTGTTTCGGGCTATCGTCTGTTGTAATGCCGTGAAGTATGTGCGGATTGCTGGGCAGAGAAGTGGTTGTGTGAGTTTCTGTATGTGTAAAGTTGAGGTTTTAGAGTTGTTTAGCAGGTTTTCCTTACCTCTTTGCGTTTCTGCGCTCAACATCTATGATTATCCTGTGTGTTTGGTATTGTAGTTTGTCCACCTAGTTGGCAGGCACGTTGATGAGTGGCAGTTTTCCTCTGTATTACTCTAATGGTATGTCTACCTGGCTGATGCAGGTGTGTATCCCCTCCCTGGTGTTGGCAATGTTTAGGTTAGAGGATTCTAGTCCCTTCCTGCTCATTGCGTGTGGGCTCCTTACGTACCTAAGTTTCCTCTGTGGGTTAGTGGTATGTGAATATGGGTGGTCAAGGTGTCCTCCCCCAACCCCGCGCTCGGTTAGAGAAGATTAAGTTAGTGGTCATGGTTTCTTCCCTGGGATTCTTGTTTCCTGCAGGGTCTATGCTTCTTAGTCGTTTCCTTCTGGAGCCAAGTTTTGAGTAGTTTTCTGAATTCCAGATGATCCCTTGTGTTGCATGTGTTTTGTGGTAGATCATTCCAGGATATTGCTGCCAGGTGAGAGAAAGTTGATCCTCCGAATTTTCTTTTATTGTATGGCTTTGGCTCTAGGTGAATGTCGTTGCTTGATCGGAGTGGTCTTGTCGGGTGGTAGATGGTTATGTTCTCATTTAGGAACTCTGCTCCTTGGCTGTGGATTGCTCTGTGCGTGATGCACATAGTTTTGAACTTTTTTCTGCTTTTTTATTGGTAGCCAGTGTAGCATTTCCATTGCTGTGGTAATGTGTTCTCTTTGTGGTAGTTTGAACAGGAGTCTGGCTGCAGAGTTTTGGATGCACTGATGCTTCTTTAATAGTCGTTCTGGCATTCCTAGATATAGGCTGTTGGCGTAGTCTGCTCTGGAGTGTGATGATGGTGAGTGTTTTGTGGGTGAGCAAGAGGATCTTTTTTACCACATGTAGGAGGAAGAAACGTTTCTTGATTAGATTATAGCATTTACTTGTGGCTCAAGTGTTAGTTCGTTGTCCATCAAGACTCCCAGGTTCTTTACTATCGTTGATGGAGTCAATGCGGTTCCAGGTGCCGTTGGCCATGGGATGTAGATTGTTTTCCCTGCTTTTGGATATGATCGTTATTTCTGTTTTGCCCGGGAGTTTGAGGCGGTTAGTGTTCATCCAGTCGTAGAGTTCTTGTAGGCAGCCTTCTAGCGTTGTTTTCTTCCTGTGTATCTTGTACTTTGTAGACCATTTGTGTGTCATCAGCGTAGTTGTAGCATGTGAGGCAGTGTCTTTTAATGAGCTTTATTAGTGGAGTCAGGTATATGTTGCAAAGCAATGGGGATAAAGAGGATCCTTGTGGTACTCCACAGGTGGATTCACTTGGAGTGGATCTGAAAGGTTTGAACCATATGGTTTCTGTTCTGTTTGTTAGGAAGGATTTAATCCGTAGTAAAGCTAGGTCGGGGATTCCTATTTCTTCCAATCTCCCAATGAGGATGTCATGGTTGACTGTGTCAAATGCTGCGGAGCGATCCAGAAGTATTAGAGCTGTGCTTTTGTCTGAGTCTGCATTATCCTTTAGATCCTCCCAGATTGAAAGCAGTGCTGTTTTTGTTCGTCTAATCAGTCTGACGCCTCCTTGTGCCTGATCCAGCAGTAGGTGTTCTTTTATGAATTCTTATGTTATTCTCTAGATGAATATTTTGAGTAGTTTCACTTGGTACAGGATGTTTGAGATGGGTCTGTAGTTGGAGAGGCCCTCCACATTGCCTGCTGTGTCCTTGAGGAGTGGCTGGATGTATGCCTATTTAAATGATTGGGGTACTTTCCCTGTTTAAAGTGATTGGTTGAAAAGGTTTCTGTAGTATTCCATGGGTGTTCCTTGTTTGAGCATTGATTTGTCTGGCTGGGGGGCAGGGATCCCTGGGGGAGCCTGCCTTTTTGCTATTGCTTACCAGCTTGACGAATGTCTCTGCTGATATTTGAGGGAAGCTTGAGCGTTTGATGCAGTGATCCTCGGGTGGCTAGGTGGGTTGCATGTTGTGTTTGCTTGGTCTGGTTTGTATGATCTGTTGGATGGTGCAGATTTTGTTTTTGAAGTGGTCTGCGAGATTGTTGCATAGTTTCAGTGGAGCTATCAGTGCGTTGTTGCAGCCAGGGGGGTTTCTCATTTCGTTTATGATTTTAAACATTTCTTTCTGGGTGTTGGTGGCTTTGGTGATTCTATTGTGCTAGTATTTCTTTTTGGCCTTATGGATTTCCTTTTTGTAGGAGTGGATTTGTCATTGGAATTGTAGTTTCTTCACCTGTTTGTTTTTTTTTTTTTTGTTTTTTTTTTTTTTCCTCCATTCTAGTTCAAGCTTCTGCTTTCTTCTTTTCATGGCGCTGAGTGGCGGGATAAACCATTTTGCTGTCGCTCTTTTGCCGGATGGGGTCAACAGTGTTTCCTTGGAGCTCTCGTCTACTTTTCTGGTGATCTGTTTGTGAAGTAGTTCTGTTTTTCTGTCAAGGTCAGCTTCATCCAGTGTCTTTGCCAGTGGTTTGTTGATTTCCAGTAGTTTTACTAAATTGCTATTTTTGATGGTCCTCCAGTTTCTTTTCATGATGGTCGGCAGTTTGTAGGGTTGTTTGGCTGTTGATGTAGCTAGCATGATCACGAAGGGGATGATGATGATGATGAGGTGGTAGCTCCAGAGGATCTTTATTGGTGGTGCCGTGGTAATGATGTTTTTTTATCAGGTGTTCCTGCTCGATGGCTAGGTTGGTAATGGCTTCAGTGAAGGCGTCCATGAAGGTTGCATTGTATGTCGGTGGTCTGTATACCAGAATGAATTTGTGGTTTGTTTTGGGGTTTGTTGTTAGGCGAAGGATTAGGGATTCGCCGTTTTAATTTTCAGGTGTTCCTTGTATGCCATCACCAGTCCTCCTCCTCTTTTGTTTTTCCTGTTTTCTTGTGAGCACTTAAATTTGTCAGGAAGGCAGTTATGGAGTGCGATTTTTGTAGTTGCTGTCTAACCATGTTTCGGTTATGAATAAGCTGTCGATACCTCAGTCGCACAGGAGGTGGTAAATCTCAGTGGCATGTATGGACATTGATCTGTCGTTGATTAGGTTGCAATGGATCTTTTTGACGTGGTTTGTTTTTATTTTTAATCCTTTTTTGTGGTTGTTCAATTGGAGTTCTTGTGTGTAGCTGTCTCAGATTAGTTGTTGATCCGTGGAGTCTGCTTCGTCGTTGAGGCATTCTATTAGATTGATAGTTGGGTTGATGAATTCTTCAGCTTCATTATCTTCTATGTTTTAATGTGGTTGTTTGTGGTGCTCTTTGGATTTTTGTAATATACAGAGTGAGGGAGTTGGATTAGTACCTTTTCTCTTCTGGGGTCCTCTCTTCTTTACTGGTTTCCAGAAGGTTCTCCGTGTGTTTGGACATGTCTGTGGCATTGAAGTGTTGAGGTGTTCCAGTTGTTGCGAGGTACTATGTAAGATATAGGGATTTTCCTCTTCTCCTGATGTTTGTTCTATTGTTTTTAGTGTTTGTTGCGGTGCCTTCTGCATTAGTGACTGTTTCTATTGGAGGAGGGCGTGGATCAGTTCGTTTTTTTTTCCTTGTTCCGATTCTCTTTGGTAGAGCATTTTGTGGTCCTTGGTAGTAGGATGGTTTGGGTATTGAGGTTAGAGGGGCAGTAGCCTCTTGGGCTGCGATAGCTGGATGCCCTCATTGGGTGGCTGTCCAATTAGTGAGTTAGGTTCTGGTGTTCTTGTAACCACTGTAATAAGTCGTCCTTGCTGATGGCCATTGAGTCAGCCTGCCGAGTCTGTCTACCCCAGATTGCTTCTTCCATTGACCGCTCTCCCTCTCATTTGGAGTCTTACCTCAACACTGCACCAAATCCCTGTCACTAGGTGAAGATACCTGTGCCCTCATTTGTTTTCAGCCACGACATTGCCCAGTCTCGTTCCGCCGCCCCCTTAGTGTTCCCAGACTCGTACAACTTGGGATAGCGCTGCTCAACAGAATGGGGTCCCCCAAGTAGACTCACACAGAAAATCACCAATCTCCGGAAGCCTGCTAAAAGGTCCAGATAAATCCACTCCATGCCCCCACTCCAGAGGCACCAGACACAAAACACAGTACATCCGTGGAGGTCACAGAGCAAATTGAATGAAGACAGGCTTGTATTCGTACTCTTACTCTTCAGAACCCCCACTGCATCAGGCCGCCCAACACAAGAGGACAGTCCACCGCATGTGGCCTTGCCACGCAGCCCATCCCCCCCCCACTCCCCCAGCTCCTCTCCTGCTGCCCGGGCCAGGCTACTAATCCATTGTATGTCATTAAATCACCACTCGCCAACAATGACACTGGGTGATCACTGCCTGCCCTCCTCCCACAGAGCCAGACAGTTCACTTCCAAATGGGGAGGGGGACGCTTCTGTTGGCTCGCACCGCCCTCATATAATCCCTGATGGGAAACCACAGCTCCCGCAGTAGACTCCATCCCCTCACCAAGCTGTGCACCTTCATCCCTTGATGCCTCCTGCTGACCATTCAGGGGAGTGCCGGCATACGCTTCTCCCTGCTCCCAGGCGACTAAAAGGCCTTGCCACACCATCCAGCCAAAGTGGGTTGGGCTCCCACTCTTCCCGCAGCAATAAAACTGTGGCTAGGCCTGTCGCTGCGAGCGCTCTGTGTCGGGTCTCCCACTGCTGCGGCGTGGAGATCCATAGTCTGATCTCAGCACCCGTCTCCTCTGTGTCGGACTCCTGCTGCTGCTGCACAGCTATTTGCTGAAACGGATACCCACCAATGCTTGCCCAGAGCGTGGCCCCCACCATCCCAGGAGAGCCTCCCCTCAGCCCTGGGTGAGAGTGCACATAAAGGGGGAGAGGCAAACATCCGACAGAGGTCTCAGCAGCATGTCCTCCGGGACCAGGCGCCTTCGTGGAATTCTGTGCTGGCATTTTCAGTAGCGCAGTACTGTGATTTGCGTTCTGTGCATCCATTGGGATTAGTCATTGGTCAGTTGTTCATAAATTTGAAATAATATAACAACGTTGTGGGTGTGATTCTCTTTGCTACCAACGCTGTGGTTATGAAGCACATACAACGTGTTTAAGCATAGCATGGGATGTCCCTATGCACTGTTATCAGTCTTGGGGATGACATGGACTGCCTACACTGTAGAACAGAAGATAAGATCATGTGACACTTTGTTATGTTATCTTGGATTTGTATAGCGCCTCCTGTCATGGATTATGCAAGTGAAGCGCTTTGCCTGTAAGTGCGCCAAAACATGTTTGTGCATGAGCTGTTTGGTTTGCATTAAGGGCCACACTGTGGAGTGAGTCGTGATGTGCAGATAGTTTAGCTTTTAAGTTTTTTTTCGGCAATTATGTGGGGAATTAATAAATGTGTGGTACTCCGAGACACTGAATCGTATCATGGCAAAAGGTCCTTTGTCCATTAGCTGATAATAAAAATACGATGAACACTGTAAAACACATAATCCTTGCTGTTATACAGTACCTAATCCATAATCCCCTAAAGTGGTGCACAGCTCTCGCTTCAGGAAAATTCCTCAGACTCAGGGTGAGCTTGCACTTTGCAAATTTGAATCCAGTTTTGGCTGATTTAGCTCCTCGTCCTCTTGATAATTGAGCACTAATACATTGGGGTAATAACGTCTATGATTTGAAGGACTACACATGTGAAATTATTATTATTTGTCCTTCACACTCAATCCCAACATGTCTTTATTCTGCTCTCCTTCCTTTCCACGTAGTTGAGAATTGCCTGCACTACAGACAGTTCAAAAAGGCAAATCTAAAGCATCGGTCTATGGCATGATCAAC
Organism: Ambystoma mexicanum; assembly: GCF_040938575.1. Taxonomy (NCBI): domain Eukaryota; kingdom Metazoa; phylum Chordata; class Amphibia; order Caudata; family Ambystomatidae; genus Ambystoma; species Ambystoma mexicanum. Next base: position 605,412,843 of record NC_090936.1, on the reverse strand, counting down.
TGCCACACCCTCCTATTTTTTCCACCTGTAGTCTGCAACAAAAGCACCTTGTTTCTGTTGCCTCCCCTTTGTGTTCCTCTGGTGTTTTGTCATGTCTGTTTTGTGCACTCCCAGGGGAGTGTGTTTGCCTCTACTTTTTGTTTTCTTGAAGATGATGCTTTTTTTTTGGTAATCTTTGTGCTGCCTTCAAACCATGCCATAAAAGATGACTGCAGGAGTTTCATTTGTTGCAGCAGACATTACTCCACAGCTGACCCACACTGGTGCTGTAGCATGCCTTTAAAACATTTATTGGTGAGTAAATAAGCCTTTTTATTGCAGGTTGCCATTATTGTCTGTGAAGCTGTGCCTCCAGTTAATGTCCAGGACATTTGCATGTTGTCAGATATAGATAAGTAGGTGTCCAGACACCGAAATCGGCAGTGCCTTTTGTAACTGGTGAGAAGTTAGACCAACCTATTCCTGGATCTCAACCAGCCAATTATCTGAGAGCCATTTTAGGCACCCGTGCAAGCCAGCACCTCTTGCAGAGATCTCCAAGTCTGACCACCAGACATCCTGCAGTTCCAGACTGGCTTTTTAAACCCAAATGAAGTCTTGAAAATGCAGCAGATGGATGCCTCAGCTTGGGCATGGGCTGTCCAGAGTTGAGCCAGACTGGCACACACCCTGCTGTCCTGCTAGCCACCTTCCAGGGTCCCCCTACCAAATGTGTACCAGCAGTGCCTAATGCTTTCTCTGGCCATAACATTGGTAAAACCTCTGAACTGGCATTCTCCAGCTGCTGCAGTTTTCTTATGCTAATGTAAGATCTCCATTTCTGGAAGACAGACCAAATGTCAGTCCCGAACCACCACCACCACCACCACCATCCCAACAAACTTTATAATCTTTCAGGTATCAAGCACTGTTAAAATCCCCCATAAAACAAGCATCACGTGATGCTCAATCCTTCAATGTACGCTCTCAGCTGGTAGATGGGCAGCTTCATCATCTTTTTTAAGGTATTGTACAACCTTCTGTCACTTTCCCTCCACTAAATGCTTGGATTGCGTGATGAGTGGGTGATTACTAGGGCGTGGCTGGTAGTGCCATCTGACCAATTTGTGGACTGTTTCGTGGTCCAGCTCAAGGAATTTAGAATTTGCCGGCATCGGCTCGGAGTCCAGCTCTGGCACCAGCTTTATCTATCCTGCAACCTGCTTCTCTTCCACATCCTTTTGCAGGTGTAAAACTCTGCCAGGTGCTGACAAAATAAACTCGGATGGGTGTGGGCACAGAGCAAACGTCTGAGCAAAATCCAGTCTGCTTTATATCCTTTGAGACTGTGTATCATGATCTTGGACTGGCCATGTAAGGTGTAGGTATTGTAGCCTGGTGCAATGCACAGAAAGAGGTTCTTTCTCTTTTCACTCTAGACTGAGGTATACACTTGAGAATCCAGCCTTTGGTATGGACCCGACTTTTCCCCCGCAATCTCTGCTAAATTTGGCAAGAACCTCACTCAAAAGCGCACATTTCTTCATCGTTAGAATTTTTTTTAATTCTCAGACAGTCCATCAGCTCCAATCTCTTTGATAGACCTACAGGAAAGTAAAGGGTCTGGATTCTCATAGAGCCTCTGTACATCCCAAAGACTGAAAGACGTTTGACCAAAATGCAGTTATTCGTGTCTTGTTAAAACCTGAATAACTAGGACAGTCGTGACTACACCACTGCAGTTTCAGAAGGAAAATATGAAAAATAAATGCGGGTATGGTCTGTACAATTTTCTGGGGCTTTTAATTTGGCTGTTGAAATAAGAAGCCAAGCTTGGCTATGAACCTCATCTTTGCATCAAGCCTTTTAGGATTAAGTCCTGGACCTTCCATTCATTGACACTGCTTCCACCATGGATGCGGTTTCGCAAAATTGTAAAGTTGGTGGAGACTGCATTTGTTAATTCTTTTGTTGACTACCCCTTCTTTCCAAATCTACATCACAGCCATCTAATTCATTTAAAGCTTTTAAAGCCAGTCAGACAGCTGAGTCTAAGGACAACCACTTCTACTCGAGGAAGCTAAGGTTCTATTCAAAATCCAAACCTGCTGGTCAGGACAAAAGATAGGTTTTACAAGGGTGGGCTCCCAACATGTGTATATAAGCATGTTCCAGATAAGGAAGATGCACAAAACAAACCCACAACTTTAGTGGAAATGTCGAGGGGCTTCAACACTTATGTGAAAAAGGAACCTGTGGTTAATACAAATAATAAGGAAACCTCCTAAAGATTAACCCATTGTCCAGAAAGTTTTGTAGCTTGAAAAGAATACAGTCTGGAGTATTGCAAGGTGTACTAAATACTGGATGTTTTATTTAATGAAAACATTTTTCACATTAATAAAATATGAAACATGAAGTACCAATGTATCACTAAAACACAAAACATGTCAAAAAATACAAAGTCATCTCAATTAAAGCAGGAAAAGAGAATTATACTTTTGGCAAATTTGAACAAATCAAACCAAGCATGATATTGTGCACCATGTGTATTGAAAATCGGGCGCAATTCTGCTGTACAGTTGAGAATATGCAGAAAGTGGTTCTGCAGACCACTGTCTGTCTAGCTCAATGATGAGATGAATCTAGTTGCGGGTTTACGTCCAAAGACATAAGTTATTATAAGTTAAATGTGTACGGCATCATGGTATTGACTCCTATGTTCGTGGTGCCATGCGGTGATAGCTGGCTGCCAGTCCATTATGTTGAGTAGACGTTTCAGCAGGTGTCTTTTGTGGTTAGACTGTTGCCTTCTTCAGGACCCAAATCAATTGCTTTGGGGGGGGGATCCTCTGCATAACGTACAGCTGGTTCGGCTGAGTGGATATACTGTCTCAATGGTGTAGAACTATTCCCACCTCAGTGTCTGTGGCCGTGACAGATGCGAATCTGTGTGGCAGCAGAAAGAAACACGCCAGGGCCAATGCGCTGGTGCTTTCTCCTCCTAGCCTGGACGAGAATTGATACTGGACAGGGCACTCTGTAGTCTGGCTGGGCTACACCCAGTTGTTGGCGGAGGGGACTATTATCTTCTGGGACCCATGCTGATCGAAGAAGCCCGCAAGGGGCATCCGCCACGTTAAATGGACAATATTCCTGGTACTCTAGTCTGTGAGTGGCGCTGCGCTCACTGAGTGCCAGTGTTTGCGAGCTCCGCTTCCAAACACAAGCTATGTCATTCCCATGTGGAAGTAGAAGACTTCTTGTTTACCAAGGAGCATTCCTGTGGTATGTGGTAGTTTCGTCCCATTAATATTGATGGATCCAGGATCCAATAATCTCTTCAAATTTACTTTAGGAATTTCAAAGGCTCTTTCATCTCCATGTGATGGGCCCGGTCCCAGAACACTTGAAATGCTCAATGGTTCTATTGGCAATATTTGTCCCTTGAAAAATGGTTCAAAGACTCATTATGGATCATTAAGCTCCTTCTAACCGTGGAGACTTTCCACATGGTTATTCTGCTCAGTTTTGATGCCATTGCAGCTAGCTAATGAGATGTGTTTATTGACACAGGTAGTATACCTCAGTGGCAACGTGCTTGTCTTGGAAGCAAGATTATGCAGAGCAACATAGGTTTGAATTCTGTGTCCGTGCTTAGAAACCTCTTCAGTATTAAGCGTGCTATAAATAACCAATTATAATTATAAATTGTACCTCCCGGGTGCTTGTTTTCATATTAATCTCCTGATATATCACATGAAATGAATGTGGCAAGAGACTAAATTGAGATGCCTACATTAAGGGTTGATCGCATCTCCAAACGTCTTGAGGAAAATCCTTTCTGTGATGGCCACGCATCTATATCAAGATCTATAGATCAATGAAAAAAGAAGGTAGAGAAATGCCAGGAAATTACCGCCCAATCTCTTTACTGCAAAACAAGGAGTTCTGGGAATCCCTCTACCAGCACAAACACAGCCCATTGACTTGTTCATGGGTGGATGGCCCCTGGGAGAGACTCTACCAAGTCTTTAGCTCACTGTCCCTTTCACAGAGGAAAAATATCCCTGCATATCAGTCTTTGTCCTGCCCAGGGGCAGTCCAGCACCGAAATGCTAGGCAATTCTCCTCTGAACAAGAGTACCAACAGCAACCCCAAACATGTGTTTCGGCCTCTCTAAGAACAGTGAGCAAGGGGTCCACGTCTGGATTGCCCTTGCTCACTGTGCTCAGAGGCACAGCTCCACCTCACTGATGAAGCCCAACACGGCTGAAACACGTGTATGGGGTTGCTGTTGGTACTCTTGTTCAGAAGGGAATTGCCATAGCATTTCGTTGCTGGACTGCCCATGTGGGTGGGACAAAGACGGATATGCAAATGGATATTTCCCATCTGTGAAAGGTACAGTGAGCTAAAGTGTGGCTGCGGACTTTCAAGTGGGTACCTTCCCAAAGAACAGGTCAATGGGCCGTGTTCACTCTCGCAGAGGGGCGCCTATGGACTAATATGGACTATTTTTTTACGATCTCTTTACTGGATGGTTCGAGTAAAGTGTTTGGAAAAGTTGTTCTCCATCATCTGCAGGAATGTGAAAATGTTAACGATGTTTATAAGCTATCAGGCGGGATCTAAGCAAAACGGGGGTTCTGTGGATTAGTGTTTTCTGCTGTTTATGCTAATTCAAAAGTATTGTGTATTAAAGAGAATGTATTTTTATGCCGTTTTATTTTTTGGGTCCAAAAACGGCTTTGGATTCAGTCTGCAAACCAATGTTATGGCAAATACTGAAGGCTCTAAATGTTTTGCCTGAGATGCTCCAAATATGAATTTGCTTAAACTTGGGGAAACAAAGCACCTGTGCACTATGGCTTCGGGGGGGGGGGGCGCGAGGGGCTAGGAAACCAGGGCCTTTAAAGTAAATGGGGGTGTCAGACAGGGTTGTGTTCTGGCACCCCTGCTCTTCAATATTTACATACAGGAAATTATTGATGCTCTAATGGGGGATTGCCGGGACTGTCCACAAATGGCAACTGAACGGTACCCAGCGCTCTTCTATGCAGACGACGCAGTGGTTCTACAAACACCACCTCTCGGCCTGGAAGAGTCATTATCTATTTTCTTACTGAAATGTAAAGAATGAAGCTTGGATTTGAATTTTGGCAAATCAAAGGTTGTGATTTTTAAACTCCAATTTGCAAAACAAAAGATCCTGACCCACAGAGTCAATAATGAACCCCTAGAACAAGTCAAATGATTTGATTATCTAGCGGGATTCCACGAGTCTGGCAGTTGGCCAGCCCAGTTAGCTAAATCAGTTCTTACCATGGAAAAATACAATGCAGCTGTACTCGTGTGTTTTTTTTTTTTGTTTTTGTTTTTTTTTTTTTTTACCAGACATTGAAATGGAACAGTCTCTCCTGCCCTAAATATATAGCGACCTGGGAAAACTAGTTCTTAGTGAATGGAAGTTCCTAATAAAGTTACTACTACTACCGAAAAGTGCTCCATCAGCCTCAATTTACTTGGAGCTTGGCGCCTCCCCTATGAGTTTCCAAACCGCCGATAACCCTGCTCTGTATTGGCTAAGACTGTGGAGGCAAGTGGGCTTGGAACCTTATCGAGACGCCTCCACCCCCCGCATCATCTTATGAATTTGGGTGGTTAAAAGTCTAGAGTGGTGTAGGCATGTAAAGCACAGTTTATCTGAGTTAAACTTGAGGCCTTTCTGGGATGATCCTTTGGGCCACCCTCTTGAGATTGCTAGAAGTGTTAGAAAGGGTATATTACAAAGAATACAGAATCATCTGATAGCTGAAGCAGCAATTTTGAAATCGGGACCCTCATATGTCGAGTCATACTCATATGTTGGCATGATAAAAACAGCATTCGAATGATCCCTGTATATACGCTTCTGTCTGGGGATCCTGCCAGTTACCACCGTCACTCATTGTTGGAGAACATCACAGATAGATCTGTGCCCAATGTGTGGAGTGGCAAGAGAAACTGTGATAAACTTAGTTAATTTGCTGTAAAACCGAAATCCTCAGGTGAAGATATTTGAGACCAACTTTAAATGCAGTAGGGATCCCAAATGTTGAAATTGCGGTGATTTTTCTAAAATAAACAGTAAACCCTAGTATAATATTTGCCACAGCATGTTGCATCCCTAGGGCTTGGCGGCAGAGGCAGAGCATGATGAATGTGCAAACAGGATGAAATGCCAAACCTTCAAGGCTCCGGGCTATGATCTCCTTGAGTGTTTAACTACAAGGGTGTCTGGTATAGATGATTGAGCGGACTCTTTACTATTATTTTGGAGATATGACTTGCACTTTGTAATTGTGTATTTTTGTTCTCGCATTGAATTTAAAATGATGAATTGTTATGTTTTATTTTCTATTTTATATGTTATGTCGCTTTTGAGATTTTGTGCCAAAATAATTGATTGTTTATATCAAGAGTGTTGTCTATACTTACTTTAACCTGGATGACTGGCTGATTTGAGGTCATCTTGACACATGCCTCTTCTAAGCTTTTTTTAAAGTGTGAAAGACTTTGACAAAATTGGGTATTTTAATAAACTATCCAAAATGATTCTGTTGGCCTACACAGAAGATTCAGTTAACCAAACCAGTTCTCAACTTTTCAGTGGAATACCTTTCCTCGTCTGGACCAGGTGCCACTCATCCACAACCCTGTATCTTCTTCTTAAGTCACTTTCTCACCACAGCGAGTTGGTTTTAAAGATTCCTAGGCCTCTTGCATTCATGCTGTTCAGGTGAGCTTGAAGAAGGTGGTGGTGGGGGAGGGTGGGGTTAGTTGGCTAGCAGCCTTTAAAATGGCTGGCTAGCTTGATAGCTCCCTTTATCGCCTGCCCTGTCTTATCATGTTCAGCTGTTCCAGGCATTGCAAATCGGGAGCATCATAGAGCTGAGACAGTGGGAAACCATGCAGATCGTTTCCCGTGCAGTAGGTTTTCTGGAGAAAACCCATTGAAGAGAAGACGGTAAGCCCCGGCAGCAGCGCATGGAAGACAAAATGGAGGTCACAATGAAGTAGCATTATCTTGCTAGGCAAAGTGGTTTGCTATGCCCTCTTGTAGGGGGGAGATATCAGGGGATATCGTATTATGGACCACACAAAGGGTTTACCTGTGGAGTCCTATACTGAGCTGCAGGTGGGTTAGCAGTATGAGGAAGAGCTGTGTGGGTAGAAACAACTTCACTGGTGAAGCGCAACTGTATCAGCCGAGACAGTGCATCTGAGCAGAGGCTCTGCCTGATCAAGGCGGAGAGGAAGCCCGGAGCGTTGTGGGCAGCCCAAAGCAGGGATGCGCAAGTGCAGATGACTCCCCTCGCAAGGCTGGCAGGCAGCAGTGGGAACCATGAATGCAGTCTAAGGAACCAAGAAGCAAAGAGGTGCAGCCATCAAATGAGGGTTTCTAAGCTGGACCGCTACTGACAAGCAATGGAAATAGGAGAATATGCTGAGGGTACAGTGACAGCCATATTGGCGCTAGACGCCTCCCAATAGGTCCCATTGTACGTATGGATACAGCAGAATTATAAAAGCAAATGGTGATAGCAGCTGAAAGCAAGCCTCGCTGCGAGCTCTCAAGTGATGAGATTTCTCTGCATCTGTGCAGGGAACACTTTAAACATTCCTGTGGTGACATCCTACTGATTAATTGCAGCGTGGTCTGTTGGCACCTCTCACTGTAACATGAAAGGTCAACAGTGCCCCGAAGTGATTATAACTTGGGGCTACTTAAAAAATAAAAAATTTAAAAAAAGATCGGAGTCCTGGATAAATCAAATAAAGTGGGACACGTTCAGAAGTTCTTGTGGGGTCCACAGTGGCAAATGCCCCATTATGGCAGACCAAGCTGGAATGGAAACACTAGACATGTCAAATCTGGATTTGCTACTACAACAATGCTCCACTCTTAATACGACTGTTAACGGAATCTACGTGTGAGTAAATGGCACGCATATGGCAATCCTGGCAATGAGGTCTGAAATATGCAACTTCACAGACTGGTTGAATTAGAGGAAATGATGGATAAGGTGCATGATCTGTGAGTGCTAGTAGGAGAACTGAAAGTGCAAAATTAGTTTGAAGATAGAAGTAGATGGTATATTATACATTTTGTTTCTGGATTTCCTGCATAAACAAAGGATGGCTATGCCACATCCTTCTTAGAAAAGTGGATTGCAGAGGTGCTAAAGATGGAATTTGTACGTCAACTTGAAATACAGAGGTCTCGCAGAATATGGCCAAAAGAGAATATTGACCCTAAATCACTGCGCCCACTAGTTACATGTTTTCTCCGCTATCGGCAGGTACGACAAATACTGTCAGTGATCATAAAGAAGATTAGGATTCTATGGAAAGGACATAACATGTATTTGTCAACCGACTTCTGAGGGAAACCATGAACACTAGGCAGAAGATTTCTGGCGATTAGGCTAACGCTTTGAATATGGGACATCTGTTTTGGGCTGCTAGAAGCTGCCAGGATGCTGTTCACAAAGGATGCAAGAACCAGAGTATTTACAGATCCGGATGAAGTGTAGGAATTTCTACAAGATCTGGCTAAACAAGCAATGGACATTATGCAACAAGAGGAGGAGTATCGTCGAAAAGAGGAACAACTAATTAGTCTGCTTCCAAATTGGAGGCAATATGATATTCTGGATATGCCTCAAGTAGCTAGACTGAGACCGACACTGGAAAAGAAACTGCTCACAGATGGGACTGACTGACATGGGGAAAAATAAAGATTGCCAATAAAATCCCACAAAGTCCTAGGTGCTGGGAATTAGCCTGGTCCTTGAGACTGTGGGGTTAGTCTTCAGTATATCAGACCTTTACAAGCATATTGCGTGACCTATTAGAAATCCTGTAATGGAGAATATGATGAGCATTACATGTTAAGATTCTTATAGAAAAGACAAATTTGAGACCTCCTATGGGTCCAAGGGAAAACACTTACATCTCGATGGTAGAAACATCGAAGAGAAATGCTTGTTGGTGGGAAAGCAGGGGGCGGGAGCAGGGAGCCAGAGGTTAGGTGTGGGAAGCAACCTGATGAAAGCCCCGGATCTACAAGCGCAATGGCTCACCTGTAATATGCAGTCTTGTATTTGCTCACTGAAGATGAAGGAAGTTAAGAGAAGAGGGTATTCCAGGCAGGGATGAAAAGAAAGATCTCGGTTATGGTTTTTGTAAGTTTTTAAAAACGTCTGTTCGTTATTGAGGAGCGACAATTTAGTGGATTATACAGCTACAATGTAGAGAGAATCTGTAATTGAAAAAGGTAGAATGCCAGGTAAATGTTTATGCTGTTCGCTGGAAGTGATCTCAGGTTGCCATCATTGAATGTTAATGGTTTAAACCACTTTATCAAATGGTAAAAAGGTTCCCAGCTAACTTGCCTCCAAACAGACAGATATTGCACTGATGCAAGAAACGCAGCTAACTCACACAGGGATTGGGTTGGTAGAGTGTATTATAGTTGTGTAGCAGAAGGTAAGAAGTGTGGCGTGCCAATCGTAACATGCCAAGCTCTACCGGCCAAAGTGTCCAAAGTCTGCTCGGGCAGAGAAGGAAGATTAGTAGCTATTAGGCTATGCCAGGTGGAGAAACTATAGTACTAGGCTCAGTATACACACCGACAAATGAAAAGCATCCCTTCTTTTCATACATGAGCAGGATATAAACAGAAATGTGTAGTACTCTAATTATCCGGTGGGGCAGGGGAGAGGAATATCGGAATCCTCTGTTAGACCCATTCTTGGATGAATCCAGTAGACCTAATAATGAGAACATGAGAGATAGAAAGTTACAAAAGCAGCTAATGGAAGAACACCATCTTGTCAATCACCAACTCCTTGCCAACACAGGGAGCAGAGACTTTACATTTACTTTGTGTGTTTAGAACACAGTCAAGAATTGATTACGACTGTGCACAAGATCTCACAATGTGACATATTACCAGGAGGCAACATTGATCATATCCAAATATGCTTCAACCTTGATAGTGCCCTGAAGAGACCAGCAACGAGTAGATGGAAAATTAATGTCAGTCTTCTATCACATCCTATAGATAAAGGGGAAGTTACTGGACACTCTTAGAGAATACTTAGTTTTTGATGAAGGGTCAGTAGACACAATTTATGGCAAGTTTATGGGCTGCACAGAATGCCTTTTTGAGAGGGATGCTAATACAGAAGGTTTCCAGTAGAAATGGAGAGTGCAAAGAATGACAGGCATCCCTTGAGGCGACAATTGTAATGCTAATGCACCAATATGATAAGAGAATCGTCTAGCCCCTATGCTTGATTTAAATGAATTATTTACCAATAAAGTGAAATATTCACTTTGTTTTGAGATCCACGTGCTACGAGCAGGGAGAGAAGGCAGGGCATCTGTTATCTGCGCAGGTGAAACTAGGGATGTGCTGAATTTCGGCTTCAATAAGTATTTGGTTGAAATTCTGCCAGCATCTAGGTATTCGGCTTCAGTAAAACAAGTAAATTACCAGATCAAAGAAGGCCGAGTGATACATTTTGAAATGGTACATTCCAGATTCAATCTAATCCCTGGGCATGTATGTCAATATGCCCAGTTAGAGCACTGCCTGCAATGTTTAGGAAAAGTACACAATCTGTGACTGTTTAGCTCACCAGTGACCAACTTCATAAAGATGTGGGGGACCAAAACAAGGTGCTGATACGAGAGTTATGTGCCACTTATATTGACTCACTATCCATGGAACAATGCGAAAAAAGAATTAACGGGTAGATGGCACTATTGTGCCACTATTGTGCCATCTACCCGTTAATTCTTTATTCGCTGGGAGAGCAATTGACAGAAGACTCCACTAATGTTATTTTGAACAACTACGAAAATAGTGCCAGTGAAGCGCAACTCAAATACTTCACTTTAATCTCTTAACAGGATGCTGCTGGACCCCAAAAAAATGCAAACTGCTAGATTAGTAAATCATGGCAACTGCTATGAAAAAAAAAGAAACAATTTGTGATATGCTAGACATCTTGTGGTTTTGTCTGGCTCTACAATAATATTGGGTGGTGGTTTTAGATAGGATATCAGCAGTGTTATGAAAACGAATACCAGGGGAAACTAAAGACTATATTCTCTTGGGTACTGCCTATATGCCAGATCTCTGCAAATAAGAGGGTCATGGCTGACTGCTGCTTTACTGGTGGCTAAGTAGGGGATACTGAGGCTATCTGGAAAGGTACAAGCACCACAATTGAGTAATTGGGAAGATGAAATGGTAAAGATGGCATCCTAATAAAGACTGATGTAGTGGATAAAGAGGCACATTTCCTGGAGATTTTGGGAGGTGGGGTGGGGGGTTTGAATTGAAATCGATCATCGAGAAACAGTATATGTGTAGACCATTAGCTCCCCAACTTTAATGTTCTACAGGAGTCCAATTAAGCCCCCATCAAGTGAGACAAGGCCCATTAAATGTGAGGGTGAAGTGATCCAGATTTCATGAAGGCGCTCAATAGAATGAGGTCATCTCAATACAAGGAATTATATTTTATAACTGAAGGAGATGACGGGAGGATGTATCTATAAGTTTAGCCTTTGCGTTAGTCTGGTAGGTATTGAAGACAATAGTAGGAGCTACTTCCTCCTTGGTTGTTGTGTTGCTCCAAGTTCTCTTATGTTTTTTTTGTTTTTAATTTTGCTTCTATCGTTGCACTGAAGTATATGTGATGTGTGCAAATATATACCACGACTCTTGAACTGCCAATCACAATAGGAAGCCTGCAAATTTGGGTAATTACTAGTTGTCTAAAAATGTGAGCATCATTTATTAAGTATGGGATATATCAATGCAATTTCCTGGATAGTAGAATAATCGGAGCTGAAAACCCAATAAAGCGAGAACTGGAACAGATGGAAGTAAAATGGTGGCGATTGTTAAAGGACAATTTATACACCAATGTTCTATTTCTTTCAAAAATTGCTGTATTGGTTTATAGTTCTTTATAATGTATGAGATCATGATGATAAAAAAAGATTGGAGACAATACAGTGGCATCTGCCCTGCACATGGGACCTATCCTTGGAGTGATTCAAGACATTCCTTCCTCATTGGTTCATTCCTTCCAGTCTTGGAATTAGGAATGGAGTCTCTGAAACAGCTTCATTCTGTCTTCCTCTTATTCAGATCCCTTGGGATTCAGTTTGAGAGCCCATTGTTAATAATCCTTTTGGGATCTTCAGGGCAGGTTCCATCACATAAACTACATGGAACTGAAAGCAATCTTTCTACGCACTTTCTCCCTCCATTACAGAGCAACGTTGTCACAAACAACATGACTGCAGCTTTCTGTGTGTACAAACGGAGGCTTTTCTTTCCCTTCCCCCTCTACACCTTACTGACCGTGATCTGGATTCAGGCACTCCAGCATCATTACGTTTCTAGCTGTATATGTGGAGGGGAATAGCAGTGTTGTAACAGATGCAGTCCTCAAGCTACGCTATGCCTTTCATGGTATACTTCGTCACCCACTGGCAGGGTGATAATCGCTTTGGGTCCCATCTAGTTGGGAAGGTGGGAGAACAGGGTGACCGAGAAAGGGAAAATGACTGGGTCTTAGTCCTTGCTCTACCTCCTTCACAACCCTCACCCTCTTATCCCTGTTGACACATCCCAACCTCCAACTTTTATGCTAGGGAGAAAAAACACAGAGAGAAAGGTGCAGTGGTTGGGGGCACGTTATTTTTGGGATGCCGGGGTGACACACATGTGAAGGAGATGGAGCCCTAATCTTAAAGCTTAATAAACTGCTTTTAGATATGCTGTCTTATTTATTATTTATTTATTCATTTATATTGTGCCGAAGCCCGCAGGCATCAGGGCGCATACATTAAGACAAGGACGACAAAATTAAACGGGACATTTGACTGTTATTTGACTAGCATAAAGGTCTGCTAAGGTTATCTAAAGATTGCTGTATTTAACGCTTTCGTAAAGATTAGATAGTGGCTCTTGAGTCCGATTGCCGTTGGTAGTCCATTCCATATTTGGACAGCTCTTACTGGAAATGACTTGCCAAGCCTGTTTGAACACTTAAAGGAAGGACAAACTTTGGCCAGCAGATTCAGATCTCAGCGAGCGGCCAGGAGGGTTCTCTCCGATAGGCAGCGGACCTGCCATGGAGGCATCGGTGGACTATGGTCATGGCCTTGAACGTAATCCGTTCATTGACAGCCAGCCAGTGCAGTGCATTTCTGTCTACAGTAATATGATCTTCCTGGTTTTCTTCTTGTCAATTTTTACTGCACTGTTCAAAATAATCTGGAATCTAGCAATGCACCCCCTATTTGCTCCCAACAATCGGGCGTCGTAGCCCTGGCTACGGTAGCAATATTTTGTTTCATTCAACAAAAGTCTGATATGACTTAACAGTCGTAAGTAGTATTGCCAGTTTCTGTTCATATTACTTACATGGGAGTCTGCACTCATTGATGCTTCAAGTAAGATACCCAGGGTCTTTACTTTTTCTAGGACCCGTATGGGTGAATTTCTGATCTGGAAGGTCTTGTATTCCCTGCCTAGTTTGGCACGTGCCTGTCGTGATCAAAAAATCATTAACTCGGTCTTATTCCCATGTATGCACATCCACTTGGATGTCATCCAGGCCTCTATGATGTTATACACTGTCTCAAGTTTACAGGCATCAGTCTCATGATTACCACTCGGCTCCATCGCCAGCTGGGTGTCATCGGCGTAATTCGTAAAGAATGCTCTGATGTTGTCAAGCACTGTACAGAGGAATCTCGGATATAAATTGAAGAGCAGGGGGGACAAACTAGCCCCCTGAAGCACTCCCCAATCAATGGTGGCCAAGGGTGAGCAGGATTCCCCCCAGTGTATTTTTGATATCCGATTGGCCAAGAACGAAATAACCCATCTGTTGTCCTTGACGAGCAGCCACCCATCTGTTCTAGTGACAAGATTAGTTGCTTGTGATCTAGTAAATCTCTACAGTGCAGGCAGTTCTCAATCAGTTGGGAAGAAGTTATTTTATCCTAACACGCATCTTTTGTCCAGGTAAATGCTTGCAACACCTGTATGCAACTTTAAATCACAGGGTTGCACTTCAGCAAGGCTGGCTCAGATCTTCATCCTTTTGGTAGTTGATAAATTGAGAACCATTCATCTGGGTAAAAATAGCAGTAGAAAAACATTCAGTTTGGGGTGTGTGCTATATGAGGGATTCTTATTATTCTGGTCTGCCCTTCTTTAAGGTTTCGTCTCCTCTCAGTTTCTCATTTTATTGATCTAAATACTTCTCTTGTGCTCTTTTCATTGTGTTCCACTTCTGGCATATCGCTTCCTATCCTTGTTCTCCTGTGGTTTTCGAATTGCATTCTTTATGCCTCTGAAGTCCTGTCTGTGGTTCTAACTTTCTCTCATATTATCTCCTTCTCATTTTATTGTTCCTGGTCTTATCGCTACTGTTTTTTATACTGTCGCATTATCTGGCCCATCTCTTTCCTGATTTCCCAACCTCTGTGCTAAATGACAGCTTATGCTTGTTCCCATTCCATGATCCTATATCCTCTTCCATCTCTTGGTCTCGTTTGCTAATTCTGTTCCAGGTCTCATATTTTTTTTTAGTTCACAAACTCAGTTCCTTATTTTGATCTCATGTCTTTCCTCTTCCCCTACAGGTTCCTGAGCTGGCTGGTTTCTGGCTCCTGAGTCTCCTGCTGCAGTTTCCACTGGTTCTCTTCCTGCTCCTTAACGAGGGTCTGGAGCCTCAACCATTGGAACGAGCTACAAACATAATCTTCGTCCTGTTCCTGGTTTTTCAGGTCCTAGTTGCTTTCATTACCCTGAAGCGGATGGTAAATCACCTTGCCACTCGCTTCCACCTACGTGACTTTGACCGGTTGGAAGGTGGACCGGATGCTCAAGGCAAGGACTTTGGAGCATCTGTAGTCACAGCTGTTTTGCCTGGCGCCACCGTCCGTCCCATGGAGATTGGCTGGGGGTCAGGGCTGCGTTCTTAAGTGTCATCTTTTCTGCCCAGTCGTGCCTTGCTTTGCCAGAGTGTTGCACAATGGAGTCTTGTGACCGCACCACACAATGAGTGAGAGAGGCAGTCTTTACAGTCTATCATAAACTAATGGTTAATGCTGTAATCCTGTATCCTAAGCCCAAAGCCTGAGGTTACGGATGTCTTGGTATTTGCTGAACTATCACAAAAGGAGCACCTGTGCATGAAACCTTTTATGTTAACTCTATCCCAAAGGTGGAACGAGGAACATGCTTCTTGTGAGGAATAGCAATGCCGAAAATGGAAAACCTTCATTTACTTCCTGGGCGAGGTTGGTGCACTCTTGTGTTTCTCTGGGATAACTTCCCCGAGATCGGAGCTGTGTAATCTTTATTACAAAACGTGTTGGTGCCTTACGATTGTGAAGGACCTTAAATTAAGTGAATGATCTCAAGTCTACTGGCTTTTTTATGGCACTTAGGCGAATGAAGAGGCAGTACCCATCACCTGAATCCACCTACTAGAGTGCCCTTGTGACCAGTCAGAACATCTCTGGGGTTACCATAAAATCTGATAGTTTGCCACTAATTGGTTCCCAGCATGTTTTTGTGCAGTCTGCGAAGATTGCAGTTTTTAAATGCCAACTTGCAGTTGTGTTTATTCCGTGCATTTGTCAAATTCACGTTCTTTTATTCCAAGAGACCAGGCCGCCTGAGCAGTTGCTATTAGGGGCAACATTTGAAGTAGCCTGTTAGGCATTCTGCACCAAATGTTGCCTCAACGTGTGGGATTGTCTCAGTTATGCATGTTGGCCAGATGATTAAAAGGTTGACATTTCATTTTACGAATTTCTGAAAGTTTGCGTCTGGAAAGCTGGTAGCTATTTTTATATAATTTTGTTTAATGTGTATTGAAAGCGTGTTCAGTGTACAATGTATTCTTTTGTTAATTCAGCCACAAAGGATTTCCTGTTACAAACTGGGAGTTCTTGGCCTTCAGTGATCATGTTTGTGGCTGAAGATTTTAATTGGTGTCTAATCTCCATGTATTAAGAATCATCAGGCCTACTGTGCAGAATAGGGTGGCGTTGGGACGGTAACTCAGTATTACATTGTTGGAAGAATCTTCAAATCTGTATAAATAGGTTGGCAGAGATTGGCCTGAGCACTCTCCATAGTAGTTTTCAAGTGGATTGCCCACCTTGGCAGGCATTTCTGTGAAGTTCTTCAGGCTCTATTCTATAATCCTTTATATGACTCACTGGGTGGAGAGTGATCACCTCCCCCCTTGAATCGCTATTGACTGTTGGTAAATTTAATTTAAAAACAAATCAAAGTTTGACCGTTTAATGCATGTTTAGTGGTTACAGCTTATCTAATGGTCAGCCACCTGCCGGAAACTACGAAGGTGTTTGCTGAACTAGTGCAGGCAGAAACGTTATCTGCTTCATTGGGAGGAAAGTCAAGAATTTAGCAGTTTGAAGGAATGACTACACCCTCCTTAACGAGCAAGATACATACCTTTCAGCATAGTACTAATCGTTTGTGGGACAGCTCTGTCTACAATAAGATATATGATCTATACAAAAATGCCCAAGACCAGACTTTATATTTGAAATCTTCTCTGGTTCAATTCTGAATCTAGTCAGCAAGAATAAGGGAAAGAAGCCTGGACGGAAGAGCCAGGAGTGATGTGATGCAAGTACTCCATCTCTCTGGTTCTTTTAAGTCAAGAGCAGTGGGAGTTCTGCTGCTCCTACCTGTGACATTACTGACACCCATTCAGAGGAGCGCTTGGACACCTTGTATACACTGTAAACATAGAACCAGTGAGTGACTGGGCTTCAGCTATATCACTCCCTGTTTTTCCCCTCAGATCTCTTCTTTGGAGTGTATTCTAATTTTAAAGCAATTAACTCTGCAAGTAGCTCCAGAGGACCAGCACTAGATCAATTACCTATGGCAGTATTTTAAGTTTGATCCTGCCTTGTGTATTCTTATACATTTAGTGGTGCATATTGCCTTTGCTGATAGCGTTCCATGTGCTTAAGTCGACTACAGTTACTTTGACTTCGGTTAGTTCGGATCTTGCAGTTCATTTGAATTTTTTTCTTTTTTTTTGTAATCTGGGGTTCCCCCACCCTATACGCCCATTAAACATATATATCATACAAGATTCGACCAAATCATGATTGAAGTAACCACCTAATATGGGCTGGTAGGCATGCTGCAAGCTACTTGCATGGATTGCCCTATCGGCTGTTGCATGCTGCTTCTAAATGTTTCCCAAATCTTTTCAATGTGTTTTTTTTTTTGGAACAACTAGTTAAGGCTGGTAATCTCGTACCCTCAATAGGTTTGACTAAGCCTTTGGAGCAAAGGAAAGTGCTGTGAGAAGCCGTCCCTGGGAACACAGGCAGGGGTGCTAGTTTGCACAGCTGCCTTGTAGACTTTAGGGCACACTTCATAACAATAGATGGAACATGTTTAGATCTAAATTGAAGGAACGGTATTTATGGTAGATTCAGAATTTTCTGAGACTGCTTTACCCTGCTTGTTCATCATCTGTTGGGTTGGAAGAGATCCACTTGTGCTTCCCAATCAAAAGTGGCTTGCACCAATGTTGTGTTAGCTCTACTTCTACTTGATCAATTTACCCAGTTCTCCAGCATCTGATCTTTCCTAGATTCACTTGCTGTTTGAATATTCCCGGTTGTCAGGCTGGGAATTCTCGTTAATGTTGAAGCAGTTTCATTTAGAAAATGAAAGAAACTGCAGTCACTTTAGTGTTGTTTTAGTTTCGTCTTGGGTCATGTACCCCTTAGCCAATAGGCCTTGCCTCCTGTAGCTCAACTCCTACGGGCCATCTTCAGATTTTTACCATGCATTCGTGTTGGAAGTCCTCTCCTAGTTCTCTACCTTCACTCAATGATTTGAGAAGAATTCTACATTCTGCTAACTTGTTTTCACACCATTGGAAAGCCTAAGCTTAGTATTTTTTTATTGTGGGGTTCTGGAAGTGCTTCACCCATTTGGTGCTCCCCTGTTGAGTACATACCTCCTGTGTTCCCCAGAATTAAACCCTGTGGAGTGTCACTTCCCCCCCCCCCATCATGACTGAATCAAAAACTAAGTCTTTTCAAGGCCTGTTCTACTTGCCACCTTAAGAACATTTATATTCAAGACCAATATCAGGAGTGTCTTTATTGTTTTTATCCAGACCATGATCCCCACTCCTGCTCCAAATTAAAACTGGTGCAGGAGACTCGTGTCTTGTCTGGATGAGAGGGGTCTGTGGCCTCGGTTGGGAGCCTTATTAGGCCTCCAGAGCATTCTCACTCTTGTAAGAGTCAAGGTCTCATGTTGGTAAGAAAAGGTGATGCCACCCATGCTCTTCCAGTTCCGCATAAGGCTGCCCTGCTGCTTGAATTCACATTATCACATACATCTCCAACTTCAACCAAGGCTATGGCGCCATTAACAAAACATTCTGGCACGCCAACAAGCCACCTCTCATCCAAGACACAATCTTCGTCCATGAAGCTTCCACAGTCGGCAACTTTGTCAATGCCTTCCCAGTCAATGGTGAAGCCTGTCAAGCACGCTAAATTGACAACTATCCCGCACCGGCAACAAAACCCCCTTCAACAGCTGTATCTTTGACAACCATCTCGTCAACAACCACCACTAAGCCTCCGGCGCCATTGTCTGCACGTCCAAGTCCAGTGGCTCCATCTACGAAGCCGATCTTCACTCTCTAGCCCTATGTTCCATCGGTTTTGCCTGGACCATCAAATCTGCATCCCGGGGACATTTTGGAAGATGTTATTGACACGATTTCGACAGGCCAGAAGGAGTTTTTTTTCAGAAGAGGAAGACCAAACTTTGCCTCCCGTCCAATCACATCCTACAGCAATTCCAGGATTACAGCCACGGCCATTGCTGCAAAAGGCTCATTACCTCTCCATGGACATCCTGACAACCAAATTTAGGTTCACTAGATTAGCTTAGTATCATACACATTGGCATCACACAGATCTTTTAGACTGGGGAGGTGTTTAAAGGTGTTAGCAGCCTAGTAACGATTTTGGGAATGTTGTGAATTTTACTTAAATTTCCCTTTACTAAGTGCGCAGAGCTTTGGACATTTTGAGTCACCAGATGGGGGTTTGGGAATTGACCCAGAGCAAGATGGAGGTTTTTCTCAGCAACATTCTTGATTAGAATGTGGAATGCTGCAGAGATGTACAGGCAATTCGGAACTGCCTTTCCTCAAGATTCATCTGGAAGTTAGGATATTTATTCAGAAGCTCCTCTTCAAAGCCCTAGAGAGTTGAGCAAGTTTCAAGAATGCATTTTGAAATTGAAGCATGAGACCTCTACTGGAAAGTGGTGGGAGTGCAGCATTGTAGAAATGATGAATGTACTCTCAAGTCAGCTGGGGGATGCGCCGAGTGCTATAGCAGACGCCACCATAGCCACTACCCACAGCCGGACACCCTTGGGGGCCTATGTACCCCATCCCCCTCCAACAACAGGATATGGCGGGGGTCGGGGGAGGGGGACCTCCACAGACTGCATGGCACCAGGAGACCGGAAGAAGGGAGGGAGAAACGAGGTGCAAAAGGGGTATGGGAGGGGGGGTGTGATCGACCTAGACCATCCCCTACATCAGGCTTATAAGCACGGTGAGGTGGGCAAACCGCCTCATTCTCATATGACCCAGAAGGAAGAAGGAAAGCAATCGAGAGTTCGTCCAGTTTCGGTATCCAAAAGTCCAGTCCAGGAAGCAGGTCCAGTCCTAAGCGGGGCCAGCGGCAGTATTAAGGTGCAGTGATACGATTGGAAGAGACAAAAGACAAAGCGTAAGTTCAGAGATGGGAAAGCATCGTGGGGCAACACGGTAGGCATGTTTAAGATGTTAAATTGTGCAGGGCCCTGTTGGTGTAGGTTTTGGATGATGCAGGCGAGTCGGGGGATGCCCGGTGTCAATTCAGGGGGTGGTTAGCCACAGGGTCTCAATGGCGTGTCTTTTTAAAAAATCGAGGATGGCACTATTGATTGGGCGGCGGCCGCGTGTTTGGCGGCGGTAGAGCAATGGGGTTTGTAAGGGAATACAGGGATAATATAGTGCACGTGTTAGGGAGGCCTCGATCAGTGGCAGAGGCAACACCGCGCGCGAGAGGCGAGTAGCAGGCGATGTAGTGGGTAGGATAAACGTTTCCTACTGTGTTGAATCAAGCGGTTACCGTTCCCACCATCATGGGGGCGGGGGGCACAGCAGACACGGCAAGCATGCACCACCGAAACGCGGGGGAGCGGCAGAATAAAACGTGTTGTGCGAGAAAAGGGGTAGAGGTATCCGATGGATGGCAGGGTACCGTAAACCCGGTGGTGGAGCAGTGCACGCGCTTGGTCTAGTCCGCCCAATAGAGGCGCTCGTCGGAGTGATGCGTAGCAATATACACTTCATGTTTTGTGTCGGGGCAGAGGGCAACCTTTTAATTGACATATACCCAGACTACAATGTGTATTATGTACAAATGTGAAGGCATTCGAGTTAAATGGGACACTGGGATTATGGAGCCTCTCTTTGCATGCGCTGCTTCCGAACATGTGGCCTTGGGGTCATCGGTTCAGTGAGTCTGAAAAGTGCAGCATCTGTTGGCGCAGCTACAGTGTCATGGCGAAACTTGTATATGCAATGTGCGTGTTGCATACCATAGGCATAGGAAGAAAGGGGCAGCGGAAAGAGTGCTCATGTTTTTAAAGTGAAGGCACTCCTAGGTCCAAGCATATGGAGCTGGTAAAAGTGACGTCGGCACAAGCAGAACGTTGCTCCGTTTAGGCAGGGTGACTTGGTGCACACGAAAGGTGAACTCTGGCCTCTTTGCGGGATGGCTGCAGTGGTGGCGGGGGGATGGCAATGGCCAAACGTATTGTTTGATTGCTTTGAAGCAGGTCGTGATAACACAGCCATCTCAGATTGGCTGGGGGAGGTCCTGGCCCGAAATGGCAATCGGGGGCGCATAAACTTAACCCATAGGTTAGTTATTGACTCGCATTTTTCAAAATTAACAAGTGGAAGGGGCTGCTTACGGGGCGGGGGTGGGGCAGGGAAGGTTGGTTACCTGTTCTTGTATGAGTTTTGTTTTAAACTAGATTACAAAAAAATGAAGTTTAAAAAAATAAGGTGCTCGGCTTGACCTGTGCTGGATTGGGGGGTCCAGCGGTGGGCAGTACACGGATAGGGCATGGGGGGGCGGCGGTTGAGAGTGCTTGGTGGCACCGTTCTGCTCCGGATGTGATTTTGGCAGATGTGTGTGGTGTGACGCGCTGTCTAATTAGGAGGGGGGTGGGGGAGGTGACAGAATGGGCAATTACATTCCAACTAAGGCACAAGTGGGGGCATGGGCGGTTCGGCAATGGTCATCCTGAGAGGTGGGGAGGGTGGGCAGCTCAACACATAGGTGCGAATAGTAGCAAACCCATGGGATCTCTTTGATCCCCATAAAATACAAATTAAGAACTGGTGCCAGAGCCACAGGCAGGCAGAGGTGCGCGCGCAGGGGAGGGGGGGGGGGGGTTGAGACATCTCGGCCAGAAGGGCAGGACAAGCAGGGGGCAGGGATATGTCCGGGTTAGCAGCGAGCATCCCGATCATCAAGCCACCACGTTTCAACAAAAGACACAGGGCAGCAGACCATTGGGCGCACAGCAAAGAGGCCAATCTTTGTATGGGCGGCTGTTAGTCAACGGCAACAGGCGCCACCCATAAAGGCAGGTTGATATTACTAGAGCAAAGTGGAGGGCCATGCGGAAAGTAGTATAAATAGTCTCGCACTGCATGCAATATAAAGCCGGTACTGGAATTTTCGCCGCAATTGGGCTCGTAGCGGCTGCGCTACGGGAGATTTCTGGTAACCGCGCAACATATGGGCGGAGAGGTGGCAGCTTTGCGGTTAATGGCGGCGCGCCATAATACAAATTAAAGCTACAATGCGTAACTAGGCATTAAAAAATGCAGTACGGATATGCAATGCTATGATGCAATAATGAAATTGGTGAATTGAGTAACTTTATGAAATAATTACAATGGGTTGTAATGTATGCAAAAATATGTTGTGTGTGAACCAAGGGTAACGTGCCACCTTGACTTGGTTAGCTGTTGCATTGTTTCCATGTCGGCCGAGGGCTAGCATGGTGCGACCAGGTTGGCATGATCAAGAAATGGCAATTTGGCGGTCGTCGTGTCGCGGGGTCAATGGTACATCTGGCAGGGTTATTGGGGGAGGGGGGGAAACACATGCAAATTAGTTGAGAACCAATTGCATTCTGGGATTTGCAGTCTTAGTTGGCATAATCTGGACACATTAGGCGATGGTTTATATGATTTGTAAAAGGAAGGAGGCTTGATGGAGCCTGGTCAGCGACCAAGCTCGCGGCTCCTCACTCCGCATAAACTCTAATAAGTAACATGGAACCACGAATAACACCCAAGAGCAGTTAAAGGGGAAATGCCCTGTCATATGGCTCGCACTACACCCACCGTTCATGTTTATAGATACATTTGAAGAGCGCATATATTATTAGGGAGTACACAATGGGAGCCCCTCATTTTTACATTGGCTGCCGGGGTGTTGGTAAGCAAAGGTACCCAGAGAAGTGGGGCTCCCGTGCTGTGGGACTGTTTAAGTTTGAAGTTTAGTTTATTTGTAAAGCGCAAACCAGGGCGAGGGGCAACCGGGCGCATACTCTTGAAAACAGGTTACAGTAAATACATAATAAATGTACTCAAATATACACAATATACAGCAACAATATCATTTACTATAATAGAAGTACATTATGGGGTGTATATACACATAACTTATGTAACACGTGGAAGGCAGGACAGAGTGAGGGGCCTCATAAGTCATGAGAGAACAGCCAAGATTTGGCGTTGTTCTTAAAAGTTAGGAACAATGGTTTGGTTCTGATGGAGGTAGGCAAAGTGTTCCAAAGTTTGGAGGCTAGGACAGGGAAGCTCATACCACCCGCTTTTTGGAGTTTGAATCTAGGCAGGGTGAGGCTGTGAATGTGGGCTGATCTAATAGGTCGAGAGGAGGTGTGGAGTGTAAGGCGAGAGGAGAGGCAGGGTGGGGCATTGTTATTCAGGCATTTGTGGGTCAAGGCTAGAGTTTTCAGGGCAATTCTTTGTTTTACCGGGAGCCATCTTAGGTCAGATCTGACGGTGGAGATATGGGATCGTCTTGGGATGTTTAAGGCTGCCCTTATGGCATTGTTTTGTACAGTTTGCAATTTATTGAGGTTGGACTGACTGGTCCCTAGGTAGAGAGCACTACAGTAATCAATTTTGGCCATAATGAGTGTTCTGGCGAGGGTGATGCAGTTAAGAGTGTTTAGAAAGGGTCTGCAGGCGGTGATAAGTTTGCAGGTATAGGCTGAAGCTGACCTTACTGCGTTTGTCTGTCTGTTCAGGGAGAGCGTGGAGTCCAGATAGACGCCTAAAGTTTTAGTATCTTTGGAGACCTTGATATCATTGCGGTCAATGGTGAAGGACTTGTAAGTTTGATCTAATTTGTTAAGACGATGGCTTGATCCTAGTAATAAAAGCTCAGTCTTCAGTAAGGTCTTGTGCTTCATATTGAAGTTAATTGCGGTCTCCGTACCGCATGGTAACGAAGAGCCACAATGCATCAGTTAGAGGATTGATGGATGTGAGCTCATAATGATACATTTCGGGTGCATGTTGCAAAGGATGGGACAGGATATTAATCCTCCCTGCGGGTATTAGGCTTGAATCCGTCATTTATCCCTTCAGTCAAAACTGCAGTAACATGGCACCATCTAGTGGCGGGGAGAGAGCACAGCATAATGGATGCACGGTGATAGAGCTTCCCAATTATGTAGGTAGCCATGGGGTAACTGAGTTTCGAGTTAGAAGAGACAGCTTCTTCCAAATCATTTGCTAGAACGTCCAGGGCTATTTAGGTGGGAATATAATTACAGCAGCGCTAGGCATGCCCAGTGATAGGCCGGCTGCGAGCAAGATCTGCTCCAGAGGCCCCTACTGCCGGCACGGGGTAGAAACCAGATCAAGGGTTTGGGGGCAAGATGGCAGGGGGGGTGGGAACAACACTGGGTAGGCGACAAGTTGGCGGGGGGATTTCAGCAATTGGACATGTTGAGTGCATTTAGGGAGGGAATACAGACTATGGGCTCTAGAAGGAAAGTTGGGAGTTCTGGAGGGAACTATGCTGACTATGCTGAGGGGGAGGCGAGTTTTTGGGGGGAGGGACGTAGCAGGCAATTGTAAAACAGCACTCAATGGCACAGGGGGGGGGAAGGAAAGGGTGCCAGCGGGACCATGCAGGGATCTTTTATGACCCAATTGGGTGCCAGATGCGGTGCTAGAGCCAGAACACCGACTTGGGGAGTTGTGAGAGCAGGGAAAATGGCATGCGGTTGGCGCAAGTGCAGGGGTGTGGGGGTTGCACCCTTCGCACACCAGGGGCCTCGATGCACAAGATGGCCAGAATAAAGAATTTAAAAACATGCTCATTGTTTGTGGGAAAGCACTATTAGAAGAAGATATCCTCATTTGGTTGGTGTACATGTGATATTGCAGAGTTATTGCGGGTATACTACCAATGCCCATGCATTTTGAGGGGTAGAATAGCGTGATGCATGGCATCAAGGTCAGCGAGTGAGTGGTTCTGGAAACACTAGTCCGTGCTTCATACGTACCTGAATGACACGTGCAGTTGTGGGTTCGTAGGCCTGTGGCCAGAATCGGACTGCCCGAGAGGGCACGCCCAAACAAAAATGGGAAAGCTACAGTGGGCCAGGTTGTTGTACCCAAAGTGGGCTCCTTGTGGGACAATGTGGGCAGTTTGTCGAGTGACTTCACTGTGCGACTGGTCGCTTGATCATTGCGGCTGAATAAATGTTCTTTAAATTGCATAATGTGAGTTACATAGTAATGAAACCGTTTGTAACAAAAAGAGTGACTTAGCAGTGGCAGCCATTTTCTCATTGGTGCGTAGACAAGTTTATGCCCAGTCCAACCCGGCCTGTGGTGGTTTCGCAGGGGGATTGGATAAGGCTAACAGAGCACATTACAAAGCAGTGGGGCAAGGTTTTCCTTCCCGGGTGCGCGACCGATTCAGACACTGCATTTGGGTCGTTGTAGTGCTCAGGGGTGGCGTTGGGACAATGTGAATGTGGCGGAATACCTATTTTCTTGCTTATATGCACCATTAAGGTTCAGGGGTGTGTGTTGTGGCCTTAAAGGACGATAGGATGCTGCAGTGGGTTCTAACTGTCTTTATTGCAAGACAAACCAGTGGGCATAAACTTGGCTGAGTGCAACAGGGGAACTACTCGCAGTTCAATTCAGGGCCCTCCCAGTTACATCACTGGGGGCAAGGTGTGCACAAGGATGGCACGCTGCAAGCTTCCAGGGACCCCATGTGGCCTCCTATGGCTTTGGACTTATGCCCTGGAAGCTGGAGTCATTAGGCTCTTCAGGGCCTCAGTTTCAATGGCTCCTTATCAGGAGCAGCGCTCTCGGTCGACCTGCTTGGTCTGGCGCTTCGCCAACACTGGCGGGAACGTTGTCTCGCGGAGCGCGGGCTCGCAAGATCTCGTCATGCCCAGATCTCGCGAGACCCCCCTCCCGCGATCACGTGACGTCCCCACACACCTCCTTTACTGGGAAAAAGGATGGATGGTCATTCCATGACAAAGTCTGCAAACTTGCTGGGTCTCCTTCTCTCTCTCTGGGGTCTACTCCGATCTGGACATGGGGCAGGACTGCGGGAACGCTCTTGAAGAGGTGCAGGGGATTCGAGTTCTCCTTGTCTTGCTCTTCGCTGTGACTCCCTGAGTGGGGTTGAAGAGTTGGGGCTTGAGAACTTGTTGCCGTAGTGTGACTCCGAGTTATCTCTTTCTGAGAGGTGAGAGTTTTCAGACGTCTCCTGGTGGTCTTGATCTTCTCCGGCTTCTCAGTGTGGCTGTTCAATGGATCCTTTCCTGTGGTACATGGCCAGCCTTTCTAGATTCCATTTCCTTCCGTCGCTGGTGCAAATGTGGTTTGACCCTTTCTCCAGGACTTCTATGGGACTGCTGTATCTGGAGCCAGTCGAAGTGTCTTTGTGGGGAAGGCGTATCTTTACTAGGTCACCTTTGTTTACTGTGTTGCGAGCGGCTCGACGCAAGTCCTCTTGAGTCTTCATGGCTTCTTTGTTATGCTGCATGCGGAAAACTACGTCTTCCATGTCCACTTCTTCGTCAGCCCTCACTTGGTGGAGCCACGGTGGTACCAGTGTGGATGCTGCCCTTCTCCCCCTTAGCAGATGGAATGGCGAAACACCTGTGACGGCGTTGGGGGTGATGCAGTGGGCTGCTACAGCTTCCTTGACTGTCTTGTACGGGTCTAGGCCCGAGGCATGCACCAGTTGCAGCGCCCCTTTGATGAAGCGGTTTGCCCGCTCAACCAGGCCATTGGCCTGTGGGTGGTTAAGACTTGATCTCCGCTGTCGAATGTTGTTGAGTTTGAGGAATTTCTCCATTTCTCGAGAGACCAGCTGGACTCCATTGTCCGTGACAAGTTCTTCTGGTAGGCCTTCCCGCTGGAATGCGGTGGTGAGTGCTTCGATGACTGCTTGTGGTGATGTCTGAAGTGAAGTCAACTTCGACCCATTTGGAGAAATAGTCGACCATGACTATCCCGTATTTGTGTTCTGGGGGCATGTTGTCCAAAGGCCCAATGAAATCCAAACCTAGTTTGCGCCACACCCCTTTGGGGACTTCGGTGGGCAGCATGGGAGCTTGCCTCATGGCTAGGCGCTTGTCACTGTTGGCGCACTCACGGTACCTTTCGACCATTTGTCGTATGTCCTGGTCCATGCCTGGCCACCAGTAGGCGTTGCGTATCCTGCGTCTGGTCATGTTGCATCCCAGATGGCCTGAGTGTGCTCTGCATAGTATCACTTTGCGGATTCCGCTGGGCGGGATGACTTAATCGCGTCTGAGAATGAGACCATTCATGGTGGTGATTTCCTCGTTCACCTTCCAGTAAGGACGAAGGCCTTCGGGGATTGCTCTCTCGTCGGGCCACCCTTCGCGAACCCAGGCACCTACGCGCCATAGGGCATCGTCCTGCTCGAATTCCTCCTGCCAGTGGCGCTCACTCAGGTCCATGTACTCCCTGTTCCTCAAGTCACTGATGGAGGCTACGACACACTCATCTTCCAAGAATGTGGTACCAGGGGCGCTTTGGTTCAGGAGCCTGGACATGCAGTCCGCTTGTGCGTTTTTCCAACCCACAATGTGGACTATCTTGTATGTATATTCTTGAAGCTTTGCGGCGATCCTGGCCAGCCTCTGGGTGGCAGTCTTGGTGCCGCCCGGGCTCAACATGTGAATGAGGGGTTTGTGGTCGGTGACCAACCTGAATCTCGTGCCCCAAACATAAGATCTGAAGTAGTCGACGGCCCAGGCACATGCCAACATTTCTTTCTCAACGGTGGAGTAATTCTTCTCCGATGATAGCGCTTTTGATGCAAATGCCACAATGTTTTCAGTGTCTCCCTTTTTCTGGGTCAAGGTGTCCCCCTGGCCGTATGCACTGGCGTCTGTAGTAATGCAGGTGTCCCATTCAGGGTTGAACGGTTTCAGGCATGGCGCATGTAGAATTCTCCTTTTGATTTCACCGAACGCTTCGTTTTGCTCTGGGCCCCAGGTGTAGGCTGTCCCCTTCTTCAGAAGCTCCCTCATGGGGGACGTGGTCTCGGAGAACCTTGGGACAAATTTAGCATAGTTCTCGGTTAGGCCCAGGAATGAGCGTAGTTCCTCTCTGGACATCGGAGCCGGGGCTTCTGTTATGGCCTCCATGAGGTTCTTCTTGAGGCTGACGCCTTCACTTGAGATGCAGTACCCAAGGTATTCTACCTTGCTCACTCCAAAGATGCATTTTTCGTGGCGTAGATGAACGCCCGCCTCTTGAAGCTTGTTCAGGACTGCCCTGAGTGCTTTGTCATGGGTCTCGTTGTCTTTTGCATACACAAGAATATTGTCTTGAAAGAAAAACATTTGTGAGTCCTTTAAGTAGAGAGTTCATCCTCCTCTGGAATGCGGACGCTGCCGACGACAACCCAAATGGCATGCGGGTATATTGAAAGGTGCCGAAAGGAGTGATGAACACTGTCAGGGGGCGGGAGGATTTGTGTAGAGGAATCTGGTGATAGGCGTCACGCATGTCCAGCTTCGAGAAGATTGCCACCTCTTTCATCATGAGGACAATTTCCTTAATGCTGGGGAGAGGAAAGCTATCCGTGACTACCTCTAGATTCAGGCTTCTCAGGTCGATGCATATCCTGAGGTTGTTGCTGGATTTCTTTTTCACCAACACCACTGGACCCAGCCACTCTGAAGATTCCACGGTCTTGATGGTTCCTTCTTCGACCATCTTCCGAAGGTGGGCATCCAATGCGGGTCTCGCCGTGGCAGGTACTGCCCTGAATTTGTGTTTCACCGGGACCACGTTGGGTTTCAGGCGAATCTTGTGGACAAAGTTTCTCACTTTCCCTGGGTTCTCGGAAAACAGGCTCGGGAAAATCTCCTTGAAATTTTGCGCTGCTCCTGA
This sequence comes from Ambystoma mexicanum, assembly GCF_040938575.1. Lineage (NCBI taxonomy): Eukaryota > Metazoa > Chordata > Amphibia > Caudata > Ambystomatidae > Ambystoma > Ambystoma mexicanum. The sequence goes on along the minus strand of NC_090936.1, from coordinate 605,384,154 downwards.
GGAGACCATGAGTACCTGTTACGGAGTGCTGGGATCTAGTTTTATGCTGAGTTTGTGTTGATCGTCCCATCCCAGCACGGCTGGGCCTTTGGATGAGAAGTACACTTTGGTGGTGGTAGACCTCCCTTTGAAGTCCATCCGGGCTCTGATGTAGCCTAGGAGGTCGACAGTTGCACCTCTGAACACCGTCGGTTTTTGCCTGGTCGTTCTGATCTCTACTTGTGCTTGTCCCATCATCTCCTTATACGTGTTGATGGGAAGGATTGTGAGGTCAGATCCGAAATCTGCCATGACACGTGTTTCCATTCCGTCCACTTTAATGGTGCAGTGGGGCTTTTCCCTCCTGGCATGGGGGGCGTTGACCATGACGACCATGGGTCGGTCCTGTAGTTCGTCATCATCGCTTGAAGTGCAGTCGTCATCGACGCGGGAAACGGTTTTCTCCCGCCATGTACATGCCGGGGCCACGTGACCAATGCATCCGCACTTGGAGCACTCCTTATTCCTGGCGGGACAGTCGCGATCATTCGCCATGTGCTTGGTGCTGGCGCATCTATAGCATTTCGGCACCTCCTTTTGCCTGGGGCCTTTGTCTCTGTGGCTGTCGCGGGACTGCTTGTCTCTGCGCCCTCTCCATTGTAGCGCCGCAAGTTCGGGCACGGGCAGGTGACTTCCTGCCTCTTTGCGTCTGCTGGAGGTTTCTTCCTCCGCCCTGGCAATTTGGATGGCCTTGTCAAGGGTGACCTCCTTTTCTTCGATGAGCTTGTCCTGGACTTTCCTAGAGTTAGTGTGAACGACAAGCATGTCGCAGATAACTTGTTCTGCATTTTTGCCAAAGGCGCAAAGAGAAGCCAGCTCCCTCATCCTGGTGATGTAGTCATCCACGGGTTCGCTCCCTTCCTGTTTGCGGGTGTAGAACCTCAGCCTGTACAGTACCACGTTCTCCTTATTCGTGAACCTGTTCACAATGCGTCGAGTCGCTTCCTTTTAGACGACGTCGTCGGCCACAGGTATTGCTTTCAAGCTGGCAAAAATGCGCTGACCTTCAACCCCAATGCATTTAGCAGCATCGCCCTCTTCCTGACGGGGGCATATCACGTGCCGCCCACCGCCTCCAGCTAGGTGGAGAAAAGGGGCTCCCACTGCATCCATGGAATTGCTAGGGTCCCTGGCGAAGGGAGAAACGCAGCGGGCGGTGGGGCGCCTTGCATGGTGGGCCCGTGGGTATTTTGATATCATCGTCGCCAATTATGTTGTGGCCTTAAAGGATGACAGGATGCTGCAGTGGGTTCTAACTGTCTTTATTGCAAGACAAACAGGTGGGCATAAACTTGGCTGAGTGCAACAGAGGAACTACTCACAGTTCAGTTCAGGGCCCTCCCAGTTACATCACTGGGGGCAAGGTGTGCACAAGGATGGCACGCTGCAAGCTTCCAGGGCCCCCATGTGGCCTTCTATGGCTTTGGACTTATGCCCTGGAAGCTGGAGTCATTAGGCTCTTCAGGGCCTCAGTTTCAATGGCTCCTTATCAGGAGCAGCGCTCTCGGTCAACCTGCTTGGTCTGGCGCTTCGCCAACACTGGCGGGAAAGTTGTCTATCGGAGCGCGGCCTCGCAAAATCTCGTTATGCCCAGATCTCGCGAGACCACCCTCCCGTGATCACGTGACGTCCCCACAGTGTGTTCTCCTCTACCCTCTTTTTACAAAGAACACAGAAGTAGTTGGTACCGGGTTACGTAGGGCCCATTTGCCTATTAGGAATATGGTTGGGTGTCGAGCGAGACTTGTTTGATATGGTTTGCCCACATTAGGATAAGTGGATGAAGTATGCCAATTTGGCCCTTGGCTGGGAGGGATGGCCTCCATGCTGTGGGTTTAGCCTGCAAAGCTAGCGACCATGGGTAGGCAGGAGGGGGGAGGTGGTAATCCTTTGGACAAATGTGAAGGTCTCATGCAAGCGCCCAATAGGATGGCAAAAATTTCTATAACTACAACGGTTAAGCTATAATGTTTAGCAAGAGTAGATACTGGGCAATATGGGTAGTAGCCAATCACGGCCGGGCAGATCTCCAGTGTTTGGGTCCGCCCGGCTGTGTGGGTGTCCAGGCAGCATGGTGGTTGCTGGGCGGAGGGGCGCTGCGGGGTAGAGAGCAGACCGCATTCCAATACCCTGGGCCACATTTGCTGCAATTTAGTAGATCGGCAACAGTAAGTTTCGGATCACAACTACCAGAATGCATTGGGGGAAAAAGGGGGGCAGTGGGCAGGAGAAACAGTGTGTCATGACGTTTCCTTAATGATCGGTATTCAGCATTGTGCGACATGGGTAATAATAATTAGCATATACATAATGCTGCAAACCATCAAGCATGTGAGCGCTGCTGGTCGTTCCTCAGACAAACGCCACATGGGTGAAAGTGGCGGCATGTGGCATGGCAATGATGCTGCTGGAAAAGGTAATCATTTGTATGGGTTCTTGGAGTTCAGAACAGGAACACCTTTTACGTTCCCAGAAAACACTATTAGAAGAAAATACCCTCTCTTGGTTTTGCATGTGGGTTGATTTTATGAAAGGCAAATGCCATTCGTCCTAATAATGTCTACTGCCCGAAGGCAGGGTTACTGAGCTGTTGCATCCTGGGAGGGGAGTCCGCGGTTGGGAATCCTGGGAGTGGAACATCCCAAGAAAAAAAAAAAAAAAAACTAACGCTGGGTCGAAGTTTTCTGAACTAGCAGTAAGGAAAGGGTTGGAAGTATGCGGAAGAGGGTGGGGAGTAGGGCATGCACTTGGCCGCGGGACAGAATGGTGATTGGCAGTTGCGCATGGTAAGAATATGGTACTACACAGGGGCCATTTATATTCAAATGGACCGAGGTATGTAACATGTTTGGTGCATACCAGTTAGGTGAGCAGGGCGGCGGAAGGATTACTCAGGGTACAAAGTTAGGGGTGGAGGGGAGTGTTTATCAGCATTGTTGTTTAAGCTGGGACTCTCAATGCAAGTCACATATTCACCCTACCGGAAAATATACCTTTGCAGTAGTGGAACACTTATCCCGTGTACCTAGTGCAGGGGGGTGGACGTGCCGATGTGTGAAGTGGATTAAGGATACTGATGTGGGAAGTGAAGTTCTTCGGCTGCTCCAGAAGAAGTGAAGTACTTCAGCTGCTCCAGAAATACCTACTATCTAGGTGTTATGCAAAACTGTGCTCCAATTAGATCACCCCGGTCCTTGCGTACGCTAAACAAAGCCAAGTTAAGCAAAACCGTAGGTTTGGATGGGTAGAGGGGGAAGAGGGCGGCCATTATGATGGTGTAGTGAATGAAGGCGTCACGACCTATACTAATACGATTGTTGCCCGCCCAATGTATAGATACATAATTATAGCTATGGACAGGGGGTGGCATCGTGGAAAGACAAATGATGTGTCATCCATTACTAATTGAAGGGTATATGCAACGTCACCCACTAAACCTCAGAATCAAGCAAGTTTTATGAAAGAGGCGGTTTCAGAGGAGTTAGCGGGCGCTTAACAGGTAGATTAAACGGGAAAGCTCTTGATATGGGGCTGGGAAAACGCACAAGAAACATCACATAGGCACAATAGTCTAATGGAAAGAAACAAAAGATACTACATAGGTTATTAACATGTGAGTTGTTTATTACAGTAGCTGTGTCGAGAAAAACAGGAGCTACGAGGGATGAACAGTGATAAGTGGATCGGTACAGGGTAAGGAAGCGAAAGGGTACTGTCCAGAGGGACAGACAGCAGCAATTCAGTAATAGTCGCACACAATGGGTTGAAAGGGGTGGTGACATCTGAGGGATGACATATTTAACCTGTGTACATTTTATTTCAGAATACCAAAGCGGAGACGGAATTAAGGTCAAGGGAGGAATAATAGCCGATATGTACGATGAAAGAAGTCCACATATGGAAATTATCCAGGGCACCCAAATAGAGAATGTATCAATTGTGATTCAACCATCGACGAGTGCATCACTGATGGGGCCGGACAAGATGTTTTGGCAGAAATTTCAGGCATTGGCAGAAATCAATGGTTGGGAGGCAGCAATGGCTCAAGTGGGGGGGGGGGCAGCCCGCCACAACAAGCAAGGGGCAGCACAGCGGTCTCAAAAGGGATAGATCGAGTCTGAGCACAGGAGTCAATAGGCAGCGTGGAGTCACAAGGTTCCAAGAAAAGGCTGTGCAAATCTAACAATGGACAGAAGTGGCGAAAAACCAAGAAAATTGGAGGAGGAACTTGCGGTTGCGACAGCAATCATTGATCGGGCAGATACTTTGAGCGATGCCACGACCCCAAATGGGGGCCTTCCCGCCGACAGGCAGGAACGAATCACATACTAACTACGGGGCAGCTGCCGCTGCACTCCCGGGCACAGGCCACAAGTTAGTACCAAACCAGGAGTTTTTGGGTGAGTGTGTCCAGGGCCTAAAGGAAAGGCTAGATTTAGTACTGGATTGGGTACAGGCAAGTAATAGAAACAAAGGCACAGAAGCAAGCAAAGGGGGCAAAGCTTCGCCACCAGCAGGTGACAGCGCTGTCAGCACTGTGGGTTTAAAAGTGGGAGCAGTCTGGGGACACATTGATGCCACAAAAACAGCAGACAGGAAGAGTGGCAATGCAGGACAAGGGGGTGCCAGCACCACCAGCAGATTGGGACAGCATAATGGACCACCAACAACAACCACCAGGCCACTAGCTGGGGGGGGGAATCGGGGCTGATTGCCGTCAACGTGTGTCGATACTAACTTTATTAGTTGGCACATATCCCTGGCAGTGAAGGAACAAATATGGAGCAGGTCATTTATTCCAAATTAACAAGGGGGGTCCTGGGAGTCCCTCTGCCAGACATTAGTCCTGGTTACGAGAGACTTACCCAGAGTCTTTAGCTCACTATCTTTCACAGAGAAGAAATATCCCAAACATATCAGTCTTTGTCCTGCCCTGGGGCAGTCCAGCACCGAAATGCTAGGCAATTCTCCTCTGAACAAGAGTACCAACAGAAACCCCAGACACGTGTTTCGGTCTGGTTCGACCTCATCAGTAGGGTGGATCTGTGCCTCTCTAAGAATAGTGAGCAAGGGGTCCACGTCTGGATTCCCCTAGTAACTTAGGGTGAGACCCAAAGTTAATGGGGAGGGTAGAGGGCTCATTCAGCGAACCTGCAGTAAAAAATCTAATCATCTCACCACATGGGATAGTTCCTAAAAAAGAGAAGGGGAATTTCCGCATGATACATAATCTATCATTCATGGAACTCAGTCAACAACTGGCTGAAAGGAGAGGGTTGTTCAGTGCATTATGCATCGTTCGATGAGGCAGTCTATTTAGCACAACCGGCTGGAAAGGGGGCACTGCTGGCTAAGGTGGACATAGAAGCGGCATTCCGACTTATCCCGGTGCATCCCAAAAGCTTTCACTTATTGGGTTTCCAGCACAAGGGGGAAATCTTTATCGATAGATGCATGCCCATGGGTTGTGCAATATCGTGCGCCTCTTGGCTGCAATGGATACTGACCCAACTAATAAAAGAAGGGGGTAGAATGCATTACCTTGACAACTTCTTATTTGTGGGGCAGGCGGGGTCGGACACATGTAAAAGACTCCTGCTCGGCTTCACCGAATTGTGCGCAGAACTAGGAGTACCACTGGTGGGGGAAAACAGAGGGCCCCTGCACACGACTAACGTTAACATATCTCGGGATTGAAATAGATACGGTAGAGGGGGTAACTAGACTGCCAGCAGAAAAAGTCATGGCATTCTATGAGAGCATCATGTCCATAGTAAACAAGGAGAAAGCAAGCCTATAGGAGATACAGACATTACTGGGGAGGTTGAATTTCGCAGCCAGAGTAATACCAGCAGGAAGGGAATTTGCACGCCGTCTAGCGGCAGCCACAGGTGGGGTAACAGAAGGAAGGTACATGATTCTTCTCAAAGCAGGCGTGAAGGAAGATTTAAGGATGTGGGGGGATTTTCTAAAAGAATTCAGTGGGGTACAAATATGGCAGGCACTCTGGGTTCCCTGCGAACAAGAAACATTGTTTACCGATGCAGCAGGTAGACATGGGTTTGGGGCTATCGCGGGGCAAGCTTGGTGTAGGGCATATTGGCCTAACAAATGGGTGAAAAAAGAGTGGTGCAAAAATGTGCATCTTGGAATTGTTTCCAGTACTGGTAGCATTATGCAATTGGTCAAGTAAGTTAACTGGCAAAAGGCTTAAGGTTTGTTCAGATAACATGGCAGTAGTCCAAGCGATCAATAATCAATCCGCACATGGCACGACTACATTGGGACTGGTCAGACACTTGGTCAGGGTAGGACTCCATTGTAACACGGACCTGAGGGCCAGATATGTACCTGGCATCTACAATACAGCAGCCGACTCTTTCTCATTCACAGATGGGAAGGTTCAGACAAGCTTGGCATCAGGCAGAAAGGGAAATGACGGAGTTCGACGAGAGACTATGGGAGTTGGTGAAGTGGAAGCAAGAGTGAGGAGGATGGCAGAAGAAGTGCTGGCGGGGGGAACAAGAGGGGAAATATAATAATTGCATCAAATTGTTTGATGAAATATCACCAGAATCGGGAGGACAAGAGTGGGAGAGCAGGGTGACGGTTTTCATTGTTTGGGCCAAAGAAAACGGAAAGACCAAGAGTTGGGTAAAAAACCATTTGGCAGCAATAGCTTTCCATGCCCAACTCGTGGTAGGTGCGGACCCAACTAAGCTTTCACATCAGAACAGCAGTAAGAGGCTGGGATACAGGGAGCACTAGAAATATAGACAACAGGCTACCAATCACCATCACGACATTACGAGTATTGATGGACAAATTAGAGGGAATTTGCAATTAAAATTTCGAGACAATATTGTTCAAAGCTTGTTTTTCGCTGGCATTTGTCGCAGCATTAAGAATTTGTGAGTTGGCACCTACATCCAAGAACCATTTTAGCCACAGAGCGTTGATGGAGGAGGACGTCACGATGGAAGGGTAGACGGTCAGAGTAAAGATAAGGAAGGCCAAGACGGACCAAGCAGGAAAAGGCAAGGAACTGGTGTTAAACAGGTTAAGAATTGATAGGTACTCTCCGGTAGCACTAACCAGGGCGTACAGGCAGGTGAGACCAAGGGTGGGCGGATACTTCTTGTTGCACAAGGATGGTACACCTTTGACTCAATATCAGTTTACAAAAGTACTAAAGATGGCCCTGCCCGAGTAGGGGGGCACAGTGGAAAATACACTTCACACTCCTTCAGAATAGGGGCGGCCACTACTGCAGAAAAAGAAGAGCTAGGTGAAGAGGAAATAAGGAACTTGGGGAGGTGGAAATCCGGCAGGTTTAAATTATATATCAGGCCAGGCATGATGGAGTAAAATGGAGAGCAAAACAAAAAAACATTGGGGGTAAACCGCAGCTCCACGGCCATGGAGCTACCTTGGGGGCAGGAGCATACGAAAATATGTATAATGAGGGGTAGGCCGTAACGAGTTGAATAATACAGTTCTTATTTTTCCTCAAGGGTGACCGTGGTATGGGTGATGGGCCACTCTTTTATCACAGAGCAGCCAGAGGAACCGGTGAAGGAGAGTGGAATCGTAACTTAGGCCTGGAGAATCCCATCTGCTGCAAATCCCAAAGATGAACAAGTATTAACAGGGTTAGCAGGAGGGAATTAACCCTGTTAATATTTGTTCATCTTTGGATTTTGTAGCAGATGGGATTTAACCCTGGTGAATACTTGTCCATTTTGGGATTTAACCCAGATATATATTTTTTCCACAGGTTTAATTGATCAGGACCTGGAGTGCGCGCCTCGCCCTCCTTCATTTTTTCACAGAAACATAATGGGGGAACAACAAGGGGGGAGTCACACAAGCAACGGGGAGCTAGTAGTAGGCCTGGAGACCGGGTGGAAGGTCAGAGGTCAGGTACCTAGAGAGGAAGGGGTGAGGAGGCGAGAGAGCGGCAGAACCCCGGGGGCGAGGAAGAAAATAGGGACCTGGAAGTGGGGGACTGGGATTAGGAAGGGTTTGGGTAGTGGGAAAGTTTAGAGCACGAACCCCTGGCCAACGGGGAGCAAGGGGGGGCAGGCAACATGGGGTGAAATGGTTTAACAATCTTGCACCTCGGAAAGTAGTAGAAGTGGAACCGGCTGCAAAATAAATCTGGTGCTGAAAGGGTACAAGTTAACAAAGTGGAAAAGTGAAAGTTGTCTGTGTCAGCTCTGCACAAATGGCGGCTGCCCGCCATCAAGTTCGAGTTCGTACTAAGTTAAAGTGGAAAAGTAACGGCGTCGGTTCCTCTTACCGGGTGCTGCTGCAACCGAGTGAGGAGTGTAAGGGTGTTCAGCTCAGAGCAGAATAACCTGATGCTGTATTACCAAGTAACAAGTAGCTGATCACCTGTAAGCTACCTCCTGCTTAATAAAGCAACTGAGGCCTGTACATCCACAACCTGAGTCAGTGTATTATTTCTTGGGCGGTGTTGGAGTGTATGGGAAAAAGGAAATGTCCACACATGGCTGCAGGTTAAACAAAGTGAATTGGAAACCAGGTAAACCAAATGCAGGGCCCGGGGAAGGCCGGTTTAGGGTGTTGCGGCTATGACTAAGTTCCAGCATTTGAGTTAGGGAGCAGCTGTGTAAAAGAGGACCTTGAGAAAAGCATGAGACTCTACATTTAGGCTGAAGCCCAGTTAATTGTTTAAAGATTTGCAGCCTGATTGGACTGACTCAACATTTCTCGCGGCAGGAGTTTTTAGTGTGTAATTCAGTAAAAGTGTTTTGCGGTCGCACACGTTGAGCTACGGCAAGCATCTGTATTCTTTATTGACTTACCAGCTGGTCACTGCTTGTCACAGCGCCAGGCAGTTGTGGCAGACTGCTTCTTCGTTGATTTTCTCCTGCAGCAGCAGGAGTTAGTATTCCGGCAGTCCAAGTGCGGTGTCAGTCATTTTGAAAGTAGCAGCAGCCCCCATTTTCTTTCTTCCAAACTCGATTTCGTTGTTCAAGGATTATGCAAGCGAGGGTGAAGAAAGTGAAGAAAGCAACACAATTGCTTTAAAACTAAAGTAACAGCATTTCACCATTACAAGGAGCATATCTGGCAAGATAGGTGGTGCAGCAATAAATTTTACTTTTGAGAAATATAAAACTATGTATAAATGTTCTCTCAAGTGCTAAATTGTGTTCTCAGAGAAAACTGAATCATTGTTGACAACCAAAGGTGTCATTCAACATTACAGTTAAATTCAGGCTCTTGCAGGAGGATTCACAGGTAACCAGAGAAGGGTTTAGAAATCAGCACAGTTTGAGTTAGTAAGGGATGTGCCTCATGTTGTATTAATGTTCGTTTACTCCTGTACAGGCAGCCAGTTCCATAAACCAGAAGAGCTCCTGTGCCTTTGTTATTATATCCAATTCTCGCCCCCCCGGCCCACCACCCGAACTGCCCTGTACTAGGCTGTAACACATTGATTGGATCAGCACAATCGGTTGGGAACAGTGAGGTTCAGCATCTCCTTCGGAGGACAAGAATCAGGGCCTTATACCAAGCTGCAAACACAGGTTTACCCTATTCCTCTGCCACTGGACCAGCCTTTTATCCCACCTCGCCAAAATCATTGCCTTCCTCCCTCGCCACATCCTCCTTCACAGCCTCTGTCAGATGAACTCTCATGCAGCTCCTTCTCTGGGCACTGCTTCCACTCTCCGTCCCTGGACAACTTCGATAATTTGGTGCCCACAGATGACAAACAGGAGGAGCTCCTGATGAAACTGGGATGTTCCATACAGTCATGTCCAACGTTTCTTGATCTCCTCCCTATTGAACAGAAGGAGTGTGCTTCCTCTATCAATTATGGGAGGGGGTCTGGACACCATCGCTTCGACCGCTACCCCATCAACTGACGGGTATAAAGATAACTTTATTCATGGACCTCACGCTGTCACGACAAGTCACCTCAGTTTGAACACTGATGTCCGTCTCAGGAATGGTGTTCTCTTGTATTCCACTCAAACAGCATTGTTGGCTTCCCATGTGACCTATCCAGGAGTTCTTGGATGCCTGCTTGCAACAAATCTCTGGCCATTGGTATGACAAAATATTCCTCCAATATCCATTCTATGATGCCCAGCGTTGGTGGTGAACATCACCCATCTTACAGAGGGTGCTCTGTTCGTCATCTCTGCTCACCAAGTGACTGTGACAACAGACTCATCCATGGAGTGTTGGGGAGCCCACATTGCAAATCCTTATGTCAGAGGCCTCTGGTCATTGGAGGAGCAGTACCTGCACATTTTATTTTATTTATTATATGGTTTACTTGTTGGGCGCTTATACAATACGAATATACTGTTTCAAAGTGCCTACAGGGTAGTGAGGGAGAGTGGGAAATACATTACAGCATTACAACACAATATTTAAGAGCAGAGGGGGACAAACCTACTATGCCTTGTGAGTATTCAGAATGTGCAAGTGCAGAAAGCAAGAGGGGGTAAGTGCTAGGGAGTTCGAGCCTGTGGGTGAGCCAAAGTGCTAGAATGTTGAGTACTACGCGGCCTGGGCTGCGAGAGGTGTACGTGCGAGTCTCCAGAGCGGAGGGTATGCAGATGCAAAGTGCTGAAGAAAGACAGGAGCTGGGAAGAATTGGTGTGGGAGGTCAAGGCCCCGAAGATGCAGAAGGCCCAAGGACACTGAGCCAGCAACTGTGAGATTAGCAGAGTAGAAAAGGAGGGAAGGAGGAGGAAAAGAAGAAAGTCTTTAGGAGCTTCTGGAATTTCAGAAGATCTTCTCAAGGCGCAGGGCGGAAGCTTTTCCAAAGGAGGAAGCCCGCAAAGGAAAGTGACATGAACACATGACATCAACATAAACGTCCTGGAACAAAGTGTGCCTTTGTGGGCTCCGAAGTCCTTCCTGCCTCACCTGCAAGGGAAGGTGGTTTGTGTGTTTACGGACAACACGCCCACCATGTTCTGTATTCGGAAACTGGGTGGCACCAGATCACCTATCTTGACCACTGGAGCACGATACCTTGTGGAGGTGGGTCCCTCTCTGGATGTCATGCAAGTCCTACATCTTCTGATGGTTTTCTGCTTGCATTTACAATTTGTCACCAGATTGCTAACGGGCCACTTCCAGGTCGGCCTATTGTGCATTCCACAAGGGTTGTCTGTCTACTGCTGCCTTTCTCTCCAGTGTTCCACTGGCATATATCTGCAGGGAGGCTACGTGGAGATCCGTTCAGACCACCACCAAGTTTATTGCATCGACAAAGACTCTATGGTGAAGTCCAAAGTTGGACAAGCGGTCCATCAGCAATTATTCGCTTCTCCTTCTTTAGATCATATAGAGGGGTGTATGTATGTGTACTGCTATGTATTCTATTCAAACAGCATGTGGATGTATGAAAACTCCAATGCTGGAGAAGAAATAAGTCACTTACCTGTAACTCATGTTCAGCAGCAATGGTAGCTTTCATATAATCATATGTGACTCTCCCGCCTACGCCACATGTGGCTCATCTTAACATTGTTACATGTGTTGTACAAATCTGAAGATGGCCTGCAGGGGCAGAGCTATGAGAGGCACTACCTTTTGGCTAAGTGGTAAATGACCCAAAACAATACCTTCAGAACACTAAAGTGACTGCAGTTGCTTTCATTTTCTAAATGAAATTGCTTTAATATTCCAGTGGATTCCCAGCCTGGCGATGGGGAATGCTCATACAGCATGTGAATTTATGAAGTGAACCAATGCTGGAGAACAGAAGTTACAGGTAAGTAACTTATTCCATCCCATATAGGCCTTATCAAGCGCCTGCTAAATTTCTCCATAGATCGGAGCCTGTGGGATTCACAAGGGTATGTTAACATATACTGATGGCTCCTTCTGCTTGGAGTAGGTCTCACGTGTGCTGCAGAGAAAGATCGATGGCTCCATTTTCTGTTCATTAACACCTGAAGTCAAGAGTCTTAACTTTCAAGGTGTGACCTAAGTATGTTTCTGGGATTCTTTTAAGATTGTGTTGTATAAGGTGTTGTCAATACCTGTGATTATTCTTCATCAATAATCTTTCCTGGGCTCTTCATGTGAATGATGCAGTGATCATGACCTCATTTTCCAATTGCTTCAGTTTAATTGCTAGTACCAGGGATTTTTGCTGGGCCCTCTTCAAGAGGTCCATGCTGGCCTAAGTACTGCTGTTTAGGGGCTGCATCTGGGAAAGCCAGGTATAGTAAGTAACATAGTAAATGTGAGGCATGATGTTCCCGTAGTACTTTGGGACTGTCCCCAGATTCTCCTTTGTGTGCAGTCCATACACCCGAATGAGCTGGCAGTGACTTCCAGCTGGCAAACTCGCAAAACGGAATTCTTGGACTTATTTTACCCTCTATCACTAAACCAGCCCTAAATCATCCACTGAAACCTGCAGCCATTGTTCTTGTAACTTGCAGTTTGCGTATACACACACGGTCTTGGTATGCAGTGAAAATGTTGCCAAGCAAAATGTAGTCAAAAATGCATCTGAAAAGTAGCCAAAAATGTAGTGCTGTGAGGGAATTGTTGGGATAAGCTTGTTTATGTGGGCTTGTGATTGCCAGGTTTAGGACAAGGATAGGGTAGGGGTTATTGTTGGGGTCAAGATTCTGGTTAGAATTAGGGTATGAGTTAGGGTGGTAGCTGCAGGGTTGGTGGTGTTGGGGTTTGATTAGTCGTTAGGGTACATTGTGTCTGGGTAAGTGTTAGGATGGGGGTTATGATAAGGCTATGACTAATATAGTAATTGTTTGGGTAAGTGTTAAAGAAAGGAATATGACCTTTGGGGAGGGCTGGTGATGTTGGCATAGGATATGGGTTAGGATGGACCTAGTGGTTAGAGCAAAGTAAGCATTATGTTTGTTAGGGTAAGGCTAAGTTTGGGATTAGAGCAAGTTTCTGGTTTAGGGCAATGGCTAGGTCATTTGTGGAGTGCTGGTGATGGGGTTAGAGTTAGGTTCATTGTTCATTTTCCATTATTTTGTATCAAGTAGCATTCAAATAAAATGTCTTTGTTTGCTGAAGGTTTAGTATTCTTAAGAGTTCAGGTTAGCAATTACTTAGCAGAAGGTTTAGGAAGGGAGAAGAGAGTAAAGGTGAGTGTGGAGGTTTTATTAAAGGTTTGGGTCATTGTTAAGGTTACAGCTTTATACTTTTGTTTATTTAAAAATAGCTTTTGTGGCAACCTTATTACTGGCAAACATTTTACACTTTGGATTGATTGCATTGAATGACTACATTTATTTAAAACTACTTTTTGCTGGCTACATTTTCACATGACTACATGTTCCTGGGGAGATTTCCACATAGAACCACTATCTTTTGTATCTGGTCAAATGAAATTAATTCATCCAGGATGCCGGAATCTCTTACTGCAGGTATAGCTAAAAATGTTGTTTGAGTCTGTGCCTTGCCAAATCTTGCTCTTCCCCCTTGTAATGCAAGCTTTTGCTTTAGTGCAAGTGGTAGCTACTGCAATTTCTCCATCCTGAATTTAGGCAACTAATATTCCAATTTAGGGGTAATCCTCTAATGTTATGTATCTGGGCAAATTGGATTACTTTTTGTATTTCTAGAGACATTTCGTCTTCCAGTCCTGGTTAGTAGACGGCACACGAGTTGTGACTGCCCTTTTCTTTCTGATACTCTTGTCGTTCATGTGACTAGTATCTGGAGGAATTCCAGGATACGTTTTATAGGGAAAACTCAAAGTTTAGGTATGTTCCCGAGTGACCTGGAGTACTGGTTGACACCGTCAAGTACTTGACATTCAGCGTTTGAAAAAAATAAAAATAAAAATAATGGGCCTTTGTTACTATTGTTTTTGCAAGGCTGCTCACTGTTTGTCATATGTTAAACAACCCAGTCTAGGTTTGATTGCCTTTTGGAATGCTATTGATGTGTCTGAGCTGGTTGACGTGCCTTATAAACGTGTGGAATAATAATGGGGGCAAAGGTTTGTGTGATATCTCATGTTAACTATTTCTATGACGAGACGATAAAGTTTAAATATTAGGGATAAAAAGATATGTGCTGATTTAACCTCCTTATGAGATGAGGACATTCTAAGTTGTGAGGAGATTTTTTTCTAGGTCTGAGATATGTGAGGCTTGTTTATTGTTTGTGGGTAAAAAGGAAAGCAATCATTTTTTGTGGTATTGTCACTTAGAAATAATGACCCATGAATGTGATGTATTTACTGTGTGTATATGTATACCATTCCATTTTATAAATTATAATGAGATTCATTATTGTATGTTACAGAATTTTATATTTTTGAAGGTTAATAAAATGTGAGACATTGGTCGTGTATGCTTATTTGACCATTTTATATTAAACCCTGTCCACACTGAATCTTATTTTGTTTTAAAACTGGAGTTCACTTTTTTGGTTTAGCTACTCTGCCTTAGGTCTTACAGCACTGTCAATATACGAGGGGTCCTTCATGTCAATTAACTCTTCTGTGATCTAAAAAGGAGTGCATCATGGTTCATAAGGGGTCCTGCAAAGGCTCGTAATAAATACCACGACTGGTCCAAAAAGGAGCGCACCCCAGGTAAGAAATAACGCTATTTATTACAGCTGGGCATGAACAAATCAAACAGAACAGTGGATCGGAAGTGGTTAATGGGAGCTGACAATTGGGACACACAGCGAGCATTCTTTTTATATTGTTAATACAATGTTTATGAGGTTAGAAACTGTTGCACTTCAGATTTCGTGTCTTCTACAGTTCCCATGAATTCTACTAGTTAAGCTACGTTCATTCCCCTATAGTTCTACATACTTTAGTCAAAAATGATTGGAGCAAACCGATCTCCCCTCTATTAGTACATCTCCTCCCCATGTCATGCCACAATGCTTTGCTACTCCTGCCGCAAACAGTTTTCAATTAGTAAAAACATTTGTGCTGACCTCATTTCTTTATGAGCCTGCCATTGGTCACCACAACAGCGGAAGGAACACAAGACACCCTGAGCTAGTGGGAAACGAGACATTCACACAACACCTGCAAGATACTGATGCTTTGTGAGGCATTTTGGTAGACACCAGGAACCTGACACCAGGAACTCCAAAGTTTGGAGCTCTAGGGGAACGATTTGGATCTAGGGAGTTTCCCAAAGCCCCACACTTCGTCAGTCATCCACTGCCTCAGCAACCAACTTTCAACTGCCTCCTCAGAAAACTGTTCTTGTCAATCATCCTGGAATGTTCTATTTCTAACGATGTTTGGAGGTTGAAATCCGGGCTCGAGTCCTTTGCCATAAACCATTTCCAAACGGTCCAATCTTTTACAATTTTGAACACACACAGAGGGTTCTTGCTACTATGATGAAACCAGCGGACGGACTTTGGCTTATCATTGTGAAACTCTTGAGCTACAGGGACAGAGCTCTACTGCTGAGTCTGGCGTGCGGGAATCGGGAACTGCATCTGGATTCGCAAGTGATGCACATTTTCCCTGACTTCTCGGTGGCTGTTCAGCAGGAGAGGCGATAATTCTTGGGTGTAAAGAAGGTGCTGCTAGAACACAACTCGCATATGCCATCTTATATCCGTGTAGACTCCGCTTTCAGTTCAATGGGAAACCTTTTTTCTTCACGTTTCTGAAGGCGGCAGTGAAGTTTGACGCCAGGTTTCCACTGCTGGAACCGGCTGCGACCTCCGGATCTCCCAACACTTGAATTAGTAACTATGCTGCAAGTTATAGATGCTGTCAAATTCCCTTAGTAGATGGTAACTATGGTTATTATGCTTATGAGTATTCAATGATTCGGAATAGTATTTGTGTTCACAACAGCTGCATAGGTAAGCAATAGATTGTCCAGTTGCAGATGCAATTGTTGTTAAGGTTGGGGCAGTTTTTGGGTGGGATGTTGGCACTGCTGGTTGGGGTGGGGCAGTGAGGGTGGAGGTGGACGCAGTCTGGGATTATGTGGGGAAAAGGTTAAAACAAGCTTGACATAATACTTTGTTGAACAACAGCATATGGTGCATGGTGTGGCGTATGGCATTCATTCTTTTTTTCACAATATGCTGGGATCACGTAATAGCCCTGTTTCAATTAAGATCCTGAGCTGGAATGTGATACGATTGTGCAAATACACTAAGAAAAGGAAGGTGATGGCTGAGGTTGGGCAGTTGTAAGTCAACATTCTGCTACTCCAGGAGACGCATGCAATGGAGAAGCAGGCGCAGAGATTAGCGCTGCATTGGGGAACACAAAGGTACTACACCTCCTATTCCATCAGAGCCAAAATTGTCAATATGTTGATACATAAAAAGCTGCAGTTCACTTGCGTTAAATCCATAGTTGCTTCCAGGAGATTTTTATTGGTATATGGGTATTTATGTAAAAAGGAGGTAGTAATTTGGAACAGTTATGGCCCCAATATTGACAATCCCGTCTTCTATGAAGATCTATTGCAGCATCTGATGGCTTTCCCGATGGCTGAGATAATTTGGGCGGGGGAAATTTTAACACCATACTTGATGGGAAGCTGGACAGGTCCACCATGTATACTAGGAATATGACGAAAGAAGCTGGCAAAATAACTGGGGGGTGCTGAGATCTAGGGTTGGTAGATGCCTGGAGGATCTTGCATAAGGAACACAGGGGATATACTTATTATTCATCGATGCACAACATGCAATCGCAGATAGACCTGTTGTGCATTTCTGAGTCCCTCTTGTCAAAAGTTAAGGAGTGTGTCTGCGAATTTTCTCTGATCATATTCCTATTTTATTGACACTCCTTTGGGTGGATGGGTTGAGCAGTATACCTCCGATTTAATCCGAAGCCCTGCGGAACCCTGCATTTCCACTCACTCTTCAGGTAAGTATTGATCACTATTTTGCAGAGAATATGGGCTCTGTCTCCACTATAGCGATAGGCGTCTGAGTGCAGAGTTCTAAGAACTGTTAGGCGTGACATGCACAAATCGGAACAACGTATGGGTGTCCTACAGAAGAGGTATGCTCACACACCCTCGCCTGGCCTCATGTTGGAAACTAAGGCTGAGCTAGGCTTGTTTAGAGAGCTTGCGGCCTGTGGTGTGCTTAGAAAATTGAACAGACCAGGGATAGCTCAGAGATACAGGGAAGCAAATTGTCCAGGGCATCACTTACCGAGATTAGTGCGATGGGAATTCGGGAGGTCACCTATACTGTTTATTGACACGGAATCTGGGGAGCGTGCTGTAAAGGAAGGCATGATATCAACAGTAAGACAGACACAAGTGACCACAGTTGAAGGGTGTTTATTGTACCTCAAATGGATTTGAAAAACGCCTATCTAATCCTAAATGTAAAGATGGGAGCAAGCTACGACCAGTTGAAGACTTCAGCATCATGGCTTTCTGTGCAAATTTCTCTTCGCCATTCAAAGTCTCCTTTTTCAGAGGGCCTGATGCAGCAAAAAAACAATAAAGTGCCTTTCCTTTTTGGTATATCACATATACACAATTTTCTTAGGTGATTTACTATTCACCTCGGATCCCCCTCCGCCATGGAGGTCCCCAGGCCAACAGGAGTGAGGGGCTATCCTTTTTCAGCTCTGGGAGGATAAGGGGGGCTCAGTTCCTCTTTCTGTCTCCGGGCTCAGGAGCAGGCAAGCTGCTATCTGTCCACCATGCACCCCCTGGTGGCCAATCAACATTTGTTTTTTATTTGGAAAGTATACAAAACGTATTTACATTTTTTTTTTTTTTTAGGAAATGTTGATTTTAGGATAATGTATATAGAATGTATTATCTATATTTTTGTAGACTGTTAAAGGTTACTAGAATGCAAAATGAGGTTAGCTTAACAGCAAGGACCTGACAAGGAACCACTGGTGCCACTAAAAATCAGTATTAGTAGGGACAAACCGGGGGCAAAAATACAACATGGTGGGACGGGGTGGTGGCACACCAAATCAGGGTCAAAAGGACTTGAAACTAACCACATCGTAGGAGTGCGGCAGTCTGGCTTCCGCCCAGGCACGGTACAGATTCAGCCCTGCTTTACTTTAAAAATCAGCTGGATAAGATCAAGGATGAGGGAAAGTGAGCACTTCTCCTCCTCCTAGATCTGTCTGCTGCATTTGAGCTGGTCAACCACAAGATCCTATGCCACCACCTCAGTACCTCTGCCAACTTCTCCCTCATGGCCACTGCCTGCATCGCATCCGTTCTGGAAGGAAGAGTCATGAGGGTATTTTCAGAGAATGCCGATGCCTCACCATCCCCTATCCCATGTGGGGTACCTCAAGGTTCATGCATATCCCCAAACCTTTACAACATTTTCACTAGACCCCACTTCGATATCCAGGATTCCCTCGGCATAGCTTACACAAACTATGCCGACGACACCCAAATTCTGCTCTTTCTCACTCAAATACCCTAATTAATACCTACCCCTTGATACAGTCGTGGATGGCAGCAAACCACATGTGTCTGAACTGTGACAAAATCAAAATCCTGCTTGCGGACAACCACAGCTCTAAAAAATCTCAATGAACAATACACTTCCTTCCAGATTGATAACATCTTGGTCCTTGTCTCACCTTCTGTAAAAACCCAAGGGGTGCACCTTGATGCCACTCTTACCATGTCCCGCCAAGTGAACGCCATGCTTCCTCAGCAGCCTATGCCACCAAAGTATTAAAGGCTGCCAGACCCTTCCTCTCTAAAAACAGTTGCTTAACAATTGCCCAAACAGTCATCGGCTCGAGGATCGATTGCTGCAATATCCTCTTTGTAGGCACCTCTTTCAGAAATATCCCAAAACTACAAGTAATAAAAAATAATGCCCTCTGAGCAGCGCTGAACATTACAAGAAGAAAACACATCTTGGCAGCTAGAAGAGAGGCTCACTGGCTGCCTATCCAAGAACGGATCATCTTCAAAACCCTGTGCATCACCCACAAGTGCCTGTCCAACACAACCCCCCTACCTCTCCCAGAAAATAGCCAAAGTTAATTGTACAAGACCAACCCTGACACTGTACGCTTAGCGCCTACTCCTACCAAAAGGTAAACAAGCAAAAGCCGGTGGCTCCAGCTTCCCCTACATCGCAGTCAAATAGTGCAATTCCCTCCCCCGCTCACTGAGAGCAGAAAAATCCTACTCGGCATTCCCTAAAGCGCTAAAGGCACAGCTGTTGGCTAGACTGAACCACTTCTGTGCTTTATGCTTGTTACCTAAATGTATTGCATGTTAAAACCTATTGTAAATAACCTGTATGTTAAAACCTACTTTGAATAACCTGTATCTGTAACAGCGCCTGAATGACTCTGGGCTGTTTGTTTATTTATTTATTTCATTTATAAAACATACAAACATACAAACAAACTGGTTTAAGTGTACCTATATTTTACCAATCTGATTAAAACATGTGCCATAATAATGTTCGGAGTAGGTTTAATGCAATAAAAGTTTTGCATCAAGTTAATATACGTCCTAAAAAGTTAACTCATGTTCAACAGTTCCAAAAATGCACTAGCAGTCAGCAAGAGACTGCATTCTTTTACTTCAAGCAGACATCACTCCCAGCACAGCTTCAAATAATGTGTAGTTTGAGGTGGTATTTAGCAGAAGCGATATCGCTTCTGACTCAGCTTTAAATAATAGCCAGTCAGAAAAGTCAGTTTAGCAGAAGAGATATCCCTCATACCTCAGTTTCAAATGATAGCCAAAGACAGTCTGTTTAACAGATGAAATATCACATAAAGGCACCTAGTGCACAGGGAAAGGAGCAACTGCTCCCTTGGTTCTTTAGCAATGGTTGCAGGAATCTCACTTTGCATCCGCAGAATTGTTCAGTTTTAAGTTTCTGGCTGTACACCCCAGTGGCGGCTGGTGAATTTTTTAATTGGAGGCACGTAAATATTTCCCCCAAATATGCCAGTGTGATGGAGCGTAGCAAGGGAGCCCAAACCAATTAAGAGGTGGTAGGGGGGTCTACCCGGGGGCCCACCCAGAGATTTTTGTAAATAATGGCTTAAAATGGTGAAAACATTGGTTAAAATGCCAAACAGTTTGCAATTGGTTTTGTACGGTAAGACACAAAAAAATCCAATAGATGCAAGTCACCAATAGTACAGAGGAGCATTTGACCAACATGTTTTCAGGTTTTGCCCACAATATATGCCAGTATGAAAAAAAGCCATGCTGGCTGCACCCATACATTTCCATGCTGGGTGCACCAATGTATGCCAGTATTCCAATTTAAGCACAAATTCATGTTTGCTTTACACATGATGCCAGTAATGATACTGTAAGAAGTAATGTTCAAGCTTGTTCTGACAAAATATGGCAGTATCCCCATGTAAGAACATACCCCACTTAGCTTTACCATTAAATATGCCCAGCCACTGTGTGAAAATATGTCCAAACTGGCTGCATTAAAATACCATTCTAGCTATATAATAAAACCTATCATGCTTGCTTTATCAAAGATACCCAAATGCAAAATGTCATGCAAGAGTAAGAAATGGGTAGACTGGCTGCACCAACCTGCCAGCCTAGCCACGTAATAACACTTATCATGCTTACTTTAGAAAATATCATGCCTCAGAAAGAAATGGCTAGACTTGGTGCATTCAAATGCCAGTTCAGCAATGTAATAACACGTACTATGCTTGTTTTACCATAGATGCCCAGTAAAAAAGGCCATGCCTGCTTTTTTGAAGGGCCCAAGGAGTAGGCATGGTATGTTTTATTAGGCATCTATCATAGATGGCCAGTAAAAATATAAATACCATGCCTACCCCCCTTGGCCTTCCCAGCACCTTGCACGGGCAGCTGATTTGGGCTGATGCACAACCCCCCCTCCTGCCAAAATAAGCTTGACATTCCAGTCAAACACATTCACACAACCTTCACACGCAGCATGCAGTCACTTATTCACACGCACACACATCATCATACACTCACTAATTACACACAACACAAGGATACACACATGCATACACATATTAAATCAACATACCATCTGCCCCACTCCTGATGTTCCCTCCCAGTGCTCCAGCTTCTGCGTAGCATGAACAGGAAGCATGAAGCAAAGAGCACTTCCTGGCTCGTGCACATGCATGCAAGAGCTGGAGCGCTGATGACCAAGTGGCCCACTCTGTTTGTATGTGCAAGAAGGCACAATAGCGCTTCCCATCGCACATACAAACATACCGTTCCTCAGCTAGCATCCCCAGTGGGCCATGCAATGTTGGGGAAGCAAAACGCCCCCGGCTTTGCATGGCTCATTGACGTTTCTGTTCCCCACCTTGCATGTCCAAACGGAAATCGCGTTTTCCTTTAACAGTTCAAGCCAGACAAGGAGCACTCCCTCCACTGCAAAAAGCGGCGGAGGGAGTGCTCAGTGTTTACACTGGGCTGGCTCCTTGGCTCCTCCACAATGGGCGAGGGTGCCTGCGGGTCAGCACCCTTCGCCCATTATGGAGAAGCCACCATTGGTACACCGTCAATTAATGTATTCACAGGGTCAGTGTAGCTAGAGATGAAATACTGTTGACTTTGAAGTGAAGTAGATGAACTGCACTGTTAATGTAGTGATTTTGAACACATTAAGGGATCCATCAACTTGTCCTACAGTAGAAGGCTACCAGGGTAGCTCAGTAGATTGAGTGATTGTTGCTAAAATGTTATATTTTTAATACTTGCTGTAAATCATATGACTTTTTCCAATTCCTTTTAATAAAAACAAGTGCTATAAAATGTGTTCGGCCAGGGGATGGGTTGGGGTGGTAGTTTGCTTATATTCAGATTGAGGGGTGGGGAATTTCTGCCCCCATAGAGAAAATCAAATGCTGGCACCCATGAACCAACAGTTTAATTTCCTAATGACTGCTGTCAGCACAATAGAAGCATTTATTTGTGATTATGCAGGTTAAAAAACATATAACAGCTTTAGAAATATATTCTGTGATAAAAAATACAAAGGAAGGGGCACAAAAATCACAGGGTATATTTGTGTGGTAGTCTGACAAAAAAAAACATGTTTTAAAGAAAATGTGTCAATGTAAGTTTAAGAGCATGTTTTAGTTTGGAAAGGTCTTTTTTGTTTTTTTCTAGACATGTGTAAGATTTATTTATTTATTTTATTTATTTACCTATCTAACGCCGGGAACCCTCGGGCATCAGGGCGCACAAAGACATAGAAGGACTTTTAATAGACGGGACACAACAAATACAGATGAGATTTCAAAGTTTACCTAGATGGTGCTTATTAACCCATTTTAAACAGTAACGTTTTCAATTGGGCGCGAAAGCTGTTGACATTTTTTTCCAGTCAAAGCTTGCTTGGGAGCACATTCCAGATCTGTGCGGCCCTCGTCGGGAAGGCTCTGCTAAATTCTTTGGCCTTTCTGAATCTGAGCGTTATAATTAATCCCAGGTTAGCCGATCTTAGAACCCGGTCTGGAACGTAAGCCAACGTCCGGGTCTTTAGATAATTTGGGGCATGACCATAACAACATTTATGGACAATATTGGCTGTTTTGAAGTGGATGTGAGCCGCAATGGGAAACCACAGAAGGGATTCTGTTCCCGTTTTATTCTGTTCCCGTATGTTCATGCCCTTGATGATCCTGACTGCATTGTTTTGGAGCGTTTGCAGCCGTTGAATGCATTTTCTCTTCGCCCCAATCAGCAGGGAGTTACAGTAGTCGATTTATAATAAGATAATAGGCCTCATTACAAGTTTGGAGGTAGCCATGCCTGTAATAAAGGCAGGCTACCTCCAAACTTGTGAAAAAATCCGGCACCCGCGAATGGCCAATTACTGGGGTATTCCGGCCCTGCCAGACCCGGTAATTGCCCTTGCGCCGGTGCCGGAATGGGGAGGCCTGTAGCACCAGAACCAATCATTACGGTGCCTGTGCTACAGGCATACTGTGCTTGCGGGTGCCTTTCATTCTGCCAGGTCAGACCTGGCGGAATGAAAGGAACCCGCAAGCACAACTCAGAGTTTGATGGTCCGGATACAACAGTACCCGAAAGCTAACCGGTACCATTGTAACCAGACCGGCAAACTCGTAATGAGGCCCAAACGCTCTACCAATCGAGGCACTGTTCTCTTCTGAGATGAATGGTCGAATATTCCTCATCAGTTTCAGATAGTAGTTGCAGTTTTTTTACTGTGTAGATAGTCTGTGCCTCCGTGTTAATGTCTGCGTTAAAGAATACCCCTAGGGTTTTAACTTTTTTCCGCCAATGTGATGACCGCGTCTTTTGATAAGCCAATGTCGGTATTCATGACCCAATTTTGCTCTGGCCCCTGGGCTCCCGAATAATAGCAGTTTAGTCTTTGATTCATTAAGGCAGAGCCAATTGTCTGTCGTCCAGCACTCTTTTGCTAGGTCATGGTCAGGTTCTTGGTGTCCTTCCCATGATCTCTGCTAATCTCTAGAATCAGTTGGGTATCGTCACCGTAGTTGGTAAACATCAGCCCATATGATTCAAGCAGGTTGCAAAGAGGCCCGATGTAGAGATTAAACAAGGTTGGTGAAACACAAGCACTCCGTGGGACTCCGCACCAAATGGGGGCTGACTGTGATGAGGCAACATCCCATGAGATTGTGTATTGCCTATTGGATAGAAAGGATTTATACCAGTTTGTAAGTTTTAGCCTGGGACTTGCACTTCCCTACCTTCGCAATTGAGTCTATGAGGAGATCATGATCAAACAGATGAAACGCTGCTGATAGGTTGAGAAAGATCAGTAGTTAATTCTTTCCCTGATTAGCTAGTTCTAACATGTTTGTCTGCAGGTCTAGGAGGGCGGTCTCTGTATTATGGTGGGCCCTAAAACCTGATTGTTTATTGTGGAGTATTTGTGCTGTCTCCAGGTATCCATGGAATTGTTTTGTGGCCATTTTATCAAGAATCTTCAGCTGGAAGTTTGTATTGGTGGTAGGCCTTGGATTCTTTGCATCCTTTGCATCCACACCTACCCTCTTGACTAATGGCGAGACGGTACCTATCTTTATTTTGTCCGGAGCTGAGGCATAGTCAAAGGACGAGTTGACCAGTCTAGTGGGGAAGGGTGCAAATTCGCTGATATGTTCTAGGATGCATTTCACTGGGATAATATTTTTACTGCATGAAGTGGGATGCATTGTTGACAAGGTGGTCTCCATTCCCAGGATGGTCACGTGTTTGAATGCAAAATTTGGTTTATCACATGGCCTATCCAGGGTATCTACTGCCTAGAGCTGTTTATATGGTCTGTTATGTAAGTCCTTTTCTATTTTTTCCCCCGAGCCATTATGATTTGCACAGATGCACATTTGGAAAACAAAAGTGTGCCCAGCATGTAGGTAGCCTGCTTTTGACAGTGATGGCCCCCACCACAGTGATATCCATCACCTATTGATTCCCGTGGTGCCCTTTTAGGCCAGTAGAAATAACTCAGGCAGAGCAAACACAGCCTGAAAACCCAGGAATGACGGCTGGGGAAAGGAGCACGTTAAGGCGCCTGGAAACAGTTATTTGCCAAGTGGGGGGGGGGAAGCAGCAAATAGGGGGGGTCAATTGCCACCCCTTACCCCTTCTAGGGACGTCTATGCAAGGAACTAACTGCTCGGGATCTCTGTAAATGCTATTGCTGTTTAAATGTACACTGCTCTGGGTAGTGCAAGGAGAAGAAGGAACTGTAGGGTTACAGTTACAGTCCCTAAGTGCATGGTATGCCTGTAGGCAGTGCAAGGGTGTCTGGTCAAGAAAGAGCCTGGTACCCAATGAGACTCTGAGGGTAGCCAAGCAACCAGTCCGTACAGCAGACAGGTAGGTCAGCAGGGGAGAGCGAGAAAGCACAGGAGAAGAACGTTTTGAGCTGCTTCCAGAACTTCAGGTGATTCGGCTCAAGCTTGAGAGGGGCAAGGAGGCCATTCCACAGGGTAGCACCAGCAGAGGAGAGAGATCTACCGCCCACTCTCTGCCTGCAGAAGCGTGTAACCCTTAGAGAGTTGGAGGTAGCTGAGAAAAGAGCTTGAGAAGGAAGGTATTTTGGAAGAGAACTTTGGATGTAGTGCGGGCTCCAGCCCCAGAAAGACTGGTGGACAATGCAAAGGGTCTTGAACTTGATCCTTGCAGCCACTGGGAGCCAATGGAGTGATTTACAGTGATTGTTACTGTCGTAGATAGATTGTGGGCACAGCTTCATGGAGTCATTTGCAGTAACCATTACTGCCATAAA